>NC_136663.1:22519978-23166645 GCF_903797595.1 Erithacus rubecula
CCAACATGGCAGAGCAGCAATGGCAAGGAGAGAGTGGAAAATACCATGCAACTCATGGTGCTTTCAAAGTTTAACAGCATGAGCCCCTTCCTTCCACAGGTGCAATTGCCTGGGTAAGTGAGGTGGGATCTCATTTCACCAGCTATGAACAGTTCCTCCTTCTTGCTGGTCACTAGCAACACACTTTTCTGTGTTTTAGGACCTGGACAAACAGCAGAAAAGAAATATCAAGGGAAAAGACTGCAGATTTTTTTTTTATGACCTGTGGGACAGAAGTCCCAACAAGTCTGCAAAACATTGCACAAATGTCTCCAGATAAAATGGTTAGCCCTGGATGACACCCATCTCCTAAATGCTTAATTGTGAAATTATTTCCCAGAAGAGTTTGTTCATGTTTTGCTAAACCATTAAAAACAGGCAGCCCAGATCCATGCAAAACCCCCAGCAAGGAAATACTTAAAATATGGGAATGTTTTAGACCAGCCAGAGGATTGGGACTGCTAACAGAAATCAACAAGTTCAGATTTAAAAATGAAAAAGGTGATACTTCAGGACTGTTTTATAATGCAGACATAAAAGAGATGATAACTACTTAAAATACTTCATAAAAGTACTGGAACTAAGCATCTCCTAGAGCAGAGCCCTGACAAATCACCCAGCCACCTACATGCATTTATGGTTGTGGCTGTCCAGGGATCACTTAGAAGTAAATTAGCAATGGAAGTCATTACACAAGGAATAATTCCAAGAAACTGGAGTCTCAAAAGCAGAAAAGTGAATGAAGAAATTGAAATTGCAGGCAATGGGGCAAAATGACAGCATACCAGACAGGCTATTTCCTCAATGAAAGAAATGTGAATTATAAAAAAGTCAGCATGTGTCAGAAGTGCCCTGAGGAGAATATCCTTATTTCCCCTCTTGGCTGCAGAAGGCCATGTAACATTTCCATTTAAGTGAGAAGGCACATGATGAGGTTCCTTAAAAGCCATGAAGACAGATCCTCTGAGCCTGAGGATTGCTTCTGCCAGGTGTAATTGCAGTGCCCTGGCCCTGCCAGCCAGCACCCACCACACAGAAAGCTGAGCTTCCCTGCAACAGATTTATCTCTGAGAGGGAATGAAATTCAAGGAGACTTGAAATGGAAGAAGAGCACAGAAACCACGCTGCTATTTCCTGCACCCTGCTTTGACAAAATGGGACCTGATATTTGAGATGGACAGACCCCTTCATCTCATTACTCTGTGACAGGATGAGAGAATTTGTGCAGGAAATCATCTGCTCTGTTCCTCCATCCTGGTGAAGGTGCCTGAAGCTCCCTACATGTTCTTCATTGAACAGCCCTAAAGAGAAAATCCAAAAAGGCTCTTACACCCTTGGATACCTGAAGCCACAGAGCTCTTCAGGCATGCAGAAGCACCCTGGGACAAAGGATCACAATATTCTCACCCTTGTCCTTCTCTCTTCCTCTAACATCTGGACTTGGGCTGCCAAGGCACACAGATGTTGCTGTGGTGGGTCATCCCCTCTCTTCAGCTCTCCTCCTCCCCTCGTGGCTGTCTGGCTCTGGAGATGCACCATGCCCAGCTTCTAACCAATTTTCAGCCTGCTGCCCCTAGAGCAGGGCAGGGGTGTGCTGCAGAGCCAGGCAGTGCAGGAAGGAAATGCAGGACCATCAGCAGCACTAATGTGGCTCTCCCAAGACAAGAGAAACTCCTACTGATGGCCCCATCCCATATCCCATCCAGGAGAGGAGCAGCTATGCAGCTGCCAAGTGCTGCCAACCACAGAGGCTGACCAAATGATCATTTGGTCAAGATTTGACACTCCTTCCCTTTCTGACTAAGAGGAGAATGGGCTGAGAGCAGTCCTGAGCAGAGGGACTTGGGGGTGTCAGGGCATGAGAAAGAGACCAGCCAGTGGGCTGCAAGGTGATGGACTCTGGTACCTGCTGGGCTGCAAAAGCACTTGTTCCCAGCCCAGGGTTTAGCTTTAAGAGAAGCTTTAATGGAAGCAGCTCAATCAACACAGGTGGCTTTGAAAATCCTACTCTTAAAATCCTCTGTGTGCCAGCAGCTGCTGCTTGGCCAGCTGAGAAGCCCTGAGGCTTCAGCCAAGTTGCTTTTCCCCATTTATTGTGAGCACTGAGGCCCCTGCCTGGCCTGAGCCTTGCTGGCTGACAGAGGATGTAACAGCAGCATGGAGACTCTGCTCAGGGAAATCAGCAACCCCTGGCTGTGTCTCTGTTGCAGAGATTTCCAGCCCCAGAGCCACCAGTGCATATCCCTTCCTCATGGCTAAGCTCAATAAAGCTCAGCACCCTGACCCCTGTGTGTGACAAGGCTGATTTTCACCTTGTCAATCCTGATGAAAGCTCTTTACAGACTGTCTCACACACACAGGCAGCCCCCCTGGGCCCTTATCAAATGGTGCTGGAAGGAGAGGAGCCCACAGAGATGCTGGTTTGGATAGCCCTGTAACCTGGGATCTGGACATGCAGCAAGCAGCTCCAATTTGTCTTGGCTTGTGGTTCCTTTGCAAGAGGCTGGTGTTTGCATACACAAAGTGAAAGCAGAGGCTGCAGTGGTGACAGACAAGCCCTGAGAGGTTAGGACCTAGGGCAGGCTGCATCCCAGCAGCATTTTGTAAAAGGTACTGCTGTTAACTCTCAGGCTGGACAGGGCAGGGAGCTCTCCTTTATCAATCACAGACAAGCCTTTCAATGCACCAAGTGCCAGGTATCCTGATGCTCAGCTAAATGCAGGGGAGGAGGGAGGAAAACCACTCAGACACACCTCATTGCCCAAGCTGGTGTGAGTTTATAACCAAAAACTTTCAGAGGCCACGGGACAAACTTCTAAAATCACTCCTGTGAGGCTGCAGATGAGCTGTTAGATCTTCTCTCTAATTCAGGCACATCATGAAGTGGACAGATTAAAACAAAACAAAGCCAAACCCATGCTGAGAGAAACCTGGGTCACTGGGGAGAGCTGCAATGCTGCTGGGACAGTCCTGCTCCTCCTGCAAAATCTGCCCAAGAGCCAAGCAGGGAGCAGGCAGCACATGTAAACCATCAGAGAGTGTTATCTCCATCAGGCCTCACAAAGCATCCCCCTCCTGGTAAGAGAGATAAAGGGTTCTGTGGGATTTGGTGACTGGAATGCTTACAGTACTGCAAACAAACACTCCCAGCTCTTGCAGATGTCTGAAGAACTGTCAGGCAGCTGTGCAGAAGGAACATGAGGAAATTGCCCATAAGAAAATGGTTAATTCAGACCAAAAAAGGCAAGAGCAAAAGAGTTTGGCAGATCTTCTGAGGGCAAAGTTATAAACCCCACTTACTGGAAGCCTGGATCTGGAAAACTCAATCTGATAGAGTTAAAAGACACTATTTTGGCCTGTCAGAGCCCTAAACCAGCCAAGTTCAGCCCAGCTGCTGCTGTTCACAGCTACAGTGGCACCTCTGAGCAGCAAACTAGAGAAACACAGCTTTCCCAGCACACAGGGACCTCTGAGCAATGCCAGATAATTGTACACCACCAGCTAAAAATAAAAAAAAAATAAATTATTTGGGAATGCTTGCATATTGGAAATAGCTATTTCTTAAATATAAATTATGACAGTGTTGAAAAAGGTCAAGGTAAGGAATTTTTAAATAGTTCCACCTAGCTAGCAGAAGGTGATGGTGGCTTCCTTTTCTTGTGTGTCCCACCAGTGCTTTGCACTACCCTGTCACAGCTGGCTGCAGAAGTGAGAAAAATTGTTAAGGAGGTATCCAGGTTTTCTCCTAGCAGTTTTAATGGCTTTTAATGGCCTTTACCAGTGCTGTGCTTGGCCCTCTTGTGCTCCACTCCAAGATATTTCCACCAGTTCTCATTCCCAGGACCTGGCAGACACTGCATTTCTGATGGGCACCCCAGTGATGCTTTTGCTCTGCTTGACCTCTCCTTGTCCTTGGCTTTTGCAGCACCTCCTGCACCTGGGGACACATGGAGGTGTCACATCAGAGATCTGTGCACCAGGCTGCAGGAGGAATTGGAGGACTGGAGTCATGAGCCAGCTTTCCTTTCCAACTCCATACCCCACGTGGCAGGCCAATATTCCTTCTTGCTGAAGAAGGAATGAACACAGGCAACTCAATTATCAACAAAGGATCAGTTAAATTAGTGTAGAAAACAAAAGATCAGGACAGGCAAGCCTGCATGGATAGTGAGTTTCTTGCTGTATTAAACTCACCAGGATATCCCATTGCTCTGCCTTTTTCTACATGAATTTTCCAAAACTATTTTTAAGCCTCCACAATCATGTTTCTTTACCAAGCAGCATCCTTTCCTGCTGCCTCAAAACTAAATCTGCCCAACACACATGCCTGAAAATAAGAGATAGGCCCTGAGTATCTGTCACTTGAGTGGTTAGCTTAGATTGTTTTTAATAGTTTGTGGTACTCATAACTGGTTTTAAACTGACAGGGTAAAGTGATAAAAGAGTAAGATCTGTGTTTCTGAGCTCACATCAAAGAAGAGCTTTAAAGAACCACTAAAAAGGCTGTCAAAAAGAAAGGAAGGCTTTACCTAGCAGCCTAACAAAACAAGCTTCAAAAAATGAGAAATAGTGTCCCAAAACAAATGAACCAGAGAGGGAAAATGTTAGTAGAAAAGTAAATATTTAACAGGCCCAGGAGAAAGACAAAAAAGCTTGGGAAAAAAAGAAAAACCTGATCATGAGAGAAATGGTTTTTGCTGCAGAAAGAAAGGATGGCCATAGGATTTGGAAGTACTCACTGTTCTTTTCTGCACTACTGACTACGTTAGAGTCATCAACCTGAGCTCAGCTCAGTTACACCACACAGAGCCTTCAGATTATTCACTCCCTGACACCAATTTCTCTTACAAGGCTTCTTTAAACTTCCCTTTGTACCCCCAGCTTTTTAGCTGCCATCAGCAACCCTCAAGGTTTAGCCCTGGGAGACAATGCAGAGGCCTCCCCATGCAAGGATTAATGGCACTCCACAAAGAAGTGCAGACACATGAATTATCCACAGATCTGTCACTCTCCCAGAGCAGTGTGAGACAGGTGCACACACCCACAGCCCCTGGAGGTGTCCTAGGGATGAAGGGCAGCAGCCAGCAGCTTTTCTGGGTGCTTCCCTCTGGATCTGTGATGCACAGAGTGGCAGCAGCTCTCACAGCTCCCTGTGCTCAGTGCTGAGCAGTCCCAGAGCAGATGGTGCTGGGGCTTATACCTGGAGCAGCCCTCAGCAATCTCAGCAATGTGTTCTGATGTGCACTTCCCCTAAATTGTCTCTGCCATTCCCTAAGCAGGAACTCAGTGGATAAGCAGCTCCTCAGGCACTTGGCTCAAAGGGAGTCCATCATCCAATTCCAGTAAGCACTGCTCAGCAGGGATGCAAAAAGAGGTTTTGGCAGCACCCACTGCTGCTGCCAGCCAGCATCTTCCAGGTGCTCAAGTCACTCCAAGCAGCTCAATTTCCCCTCTCAAGTTGCACCACTACAGCTATCTGATGTTGTCCCCTTTCTCCAGGCAGCCCTTACAGAAAAGAAAATGCAATCACTTCCCCAAATCTTGAATTGTCTTTTGAATGCAACTCCTCCTCAGAATTAGGCTTATTAATAAGAGCCCTTTATGGATTCATCCAAGTGAAGAACAGCTGGGCAGGTACAAGGGCTTTTCTAGTTCAAAAGGGAGAAAAGTGCTGTTTTATACAGTGGGAGATGAACTTACAGAGCTTGCTGCCATGGCACTTTGTGGGCAGACCTTGTCCAGCAGGTTTAAAAAGATATTAGATAATATTCATGGACAAAAGGCCTGTGAAGGACTGGGCAGAGATGTACCCCTGATATCCCCTCTGGAGAAGCTGTGGATGACCTAGTCAGACATTTCTTACCTCCCTGCAGGGCACACAAGCCCCTCACACACCACTCCAGAGCAAGAGCCAGCTCCCTGTGGACCAACCAGACAGCACAGATGGTACCTGAAGAGCTCAGCAGCTCTGGAGCCCTGCTTCTGTACCATCAGGAAATACACAGTCCAAAGCACAGGGTGGGAGACACTGTAGAGGAAACCTAGCTCTGAGTTGTTGTCCCCTTGCTCAAGTTTCTTTTGCACACACCAAAATCTGAATCCTTGCCTCAGCTGGGTGGGTCAGCCCAGCAGTGAGCCCAGGGGTTGCAGGCCACACCAGCACCTCCACATGCAATGGGAGAGGGAAACAAATCACCCAATACATGTCAAATTTTATGCCAACTTGATGTGTTGCGTGTGTGATGACTGCAGAAACCAACCTGGGTAATTACAGCCATCTGCACCCATTACTACCATTTGTGTGTGTATTCATAGAAACTGCACATTAGTTAGGCATGCCATTGCACAAACATATTAACCAGCTAATTAATTAAAAGAACAGACCTTCTCTGCTGAGGAGGAGCCCATCACCCACTAATCAGAAGAATATATTTTCTCCATCTGTTAGATCACTTGCTCCCTCCCCAAGGTCAGCAGGGAAGATGCAGCTGGCCTGCAGCCCCCAGAAAGCTGTGCTGGGGTGCTGAGCATTCTGTCTAAGTGACTGCCTTTGTGCAGCAAGGCTCCAAGACCATGGCTGCTTCTGGAAACATGACCATGGCACTCCCACAGTGCCTCTGGATTACCTCAGGTGACCTCTGGATTAGACACCAAGCATCCTTCCACCCTCCCAGTGCTCATTTGCCAACCACAGGGGGCTCACTGCATGCCCCTAACAGGGCACATCCCATAAAACCCCTCCTGCCAAGCTGGGCCCTCTTCTGCCTCCTGTTTCCACAGCAAACTCCCAAAGCAACAGCAGATTATAAATACACAGGGGATGGCTGTGCCCCAGTGCTTCCCTGACATATGGTTCTATCTTCAGTCAGAAACTCTGCATTTAAATTTAGGGATGGAGCAGGAGGTTAGGTTTCAAAGTTCCAAGATAAATCCCCTGGGAGGAAGCAATGAGGCCAGATTTCTGTCCCTGCAGTGCAGATGGGAGCAGGGAGTCTGTTCCAGGGAGCCTGAGGGGCTGTGCCCTGCTCCTCAGCTCTTTGAAGGCTGGTGGAGCTCCAGCCCCTGTACCAGCTGCTGCTACTCCAGCCCTGATGGGGCAGTCACAACTCCTGCTGAACACCCAGACTGTGGCTACAAAAATATGGCTCCAGCTGCTGCCTCAGAATAACTCCTATGACAGCAAAGGGCTGCAGTATCTCTTCAGGGTGCACCAGTGCCTCCATCAGCTCCCCCTCCCTTTCAGAACAAGTGTTTGTGTGAAGGGTAACAAGCTACAGACCCAACAGCTCTGGCCATTTTTCACTTGTGATGAAAAAGGAACAAGTAAGTTTCAAATCATTGTGAAATATTTGTGAAACAAGCCAACCCCCTCCTTCCTGCACACACGAACTGCAGTGCTGAAGAAGTTACTACAATCCAATAAAGCATAAAATGCTTACCCTGCTCATAGACAAGTTCAAGACAACCCCACAGTAGATTTAACTTCGGTTTTCCTAAAGCTAGAGAAAATTTTTTGTCTTTATGAATTTTTTTAAAAGGAAAAAAATAATTTCCAATGCTCCCAGATGTGGAGACAGGCTGCAGCTGAGGGTGCTCAGTCAAGAGGGACCTGTGCAAATACTGCCCTTAGAGCATCCCAATTGTTGATCTGATCACACTTGTCAGGAAGTCTTCTGGTATCTCCTGCCCAGCCCTCTCATTCTACAGCTCCAGAGGTGTCCTAAGCTCTGCAAAAACCCCAAAACACCAGGGTGTAGCTCCTGCCTGTGCTCCTCTGAACTGCTGCAAAGCACCCAGGGCAGGACCAAGGGCAGAAGCAAGGGACCACAACCCACAGGCACTTGGATCATTTCTAGATGATTCTGCTGGACCACATCACCATCACTGCACGTGTTCAGCACACAGGCACTTTTCTCACACTCTTCTCCAAGCACAGACATTTTTGCTGCTCTGCAAAGCACCAAATTATGTGCTTAATTAATCATGAATCCATGATTTGGTCCAGTGCCTTCTGAACTAATGAAAAATGCCCTCAAAGAAACTGCATTTAAACGTGGTCTGAGCAATGCTGTCTTGCCCCTCTCCTCTGCAGGAGGCACAGAGGCAGGACAAGCCTTTTGGAAAATTTTGCTCCCAGCCCCAGGAACTGCTCCCTGGGCAGAGTTATCCTCTCCTTGTGCCTTCTGACCACCCAATGCTGCATCCAAAACCCATCCAAACAAAACCTGCCACCCCAGATCCCTCAATCATCTGAGAGGCAGCAAACATGCTGAGTTAAGTGCAAGGTAAGCAGTATTTTTATTTGGTTAATTAAAATTGCTCATCAAATGAAAACAAAGGAGTGATTTACTGCAGAACTGGTACAGGTAGTTGTTGCATAAGTACATTCCTGCATATTTGGCTACATTAGGAGTATTTTTTTAATTAACAGTTTCTCCTTGGCTAAAGCAAGCCATAGAAAATAAAGAAAGAGAAGTTTCACACAAAGATACTGCCGAATCCCTCAACTGCCAGCTACTTTTTTTTTCTGCAGGGAGGATTTTAAATTAAAAGCAGATTGCCTTCATTAGCGTTACCAGAAGCCATGGAACTGCCAAAGCTGACAGAAACACAACTGTGATTTGCAGATTTGGCAAGTGCCATTTTCTCTTTCTGCAATGTGGGTAATATCATTTGTGTTAAAGGGCTTTCGTGGGGGACATTGCAAAAAAACAGCTCCTTCCCCAGGAGAGGAAAAAATATCTCCAGACCAGCAATTTAGTAATCTGGGGCTCTCAAGCTTTCTCTCCTTGTTAACTTTGCAAGAAAGTTCATTGCATTAAATTTGTGCTGAAAACGGTCAGACAGTGTGAGTGTTACAAACTGTCTTCTCCTGATGACTGAGCAGAATACAGTAGCAAGCCCAAAATAAACATTTCAACAGTGATCTTTGACACAGAGCCATACTCAAGCTTTCCATGACATGTTGCCAAACCCTCAGAAGCCATTCAGCACGGGTCTCACCAAAATCCCTATTTGCTTTACTTCATTTTAGCTGAAAAGGCTGATGATGGGAAAGTTACATTTCCACCGAGGGCAGCTGTGTCTGCAGGATTCATGCTCTGCTCCAGAGACCCAGCCTTGGTGATAAGGGGAAATTCTGGGTAGCATTTTCACTTTGGTTCCTGTGTGAATAGCTGCAGAGCAGAGGGGGGGATGCATGAAGGGATTCTATATACTCTGCTCCCCTCCCCAGTGTATCAGCCTCCCCCAAATCCTGCTGTCCAGGCTCAGCAAGCAAACTTAAGATAGATAACAGAGGTGATAAAAACCACACAGGTGATTTCAGTTTGTGTTAGATGTGACAGCAGTCAACTGGTTTTGGGGCTGAACTGAGCTGCTGATGTGAAAACAATGGAAATTACAAGATGGAGAAGCAAGAGAAATGGGTAATGTCCTAAAGAACCCAGATGCTCAGCAGCATGGCCCTGGAGACCACAGCACCCCCGAGTGAATGAAGGATTTATTCCCCCAGCTGCAGCCAGAATGGGGAGGTCTGAACACACTGCTGAACTCTGCAGGAAGCAGAACAACACAGCATTACCACAGTCACAAATGTAAAGTCTGTCTACAGCAATTAGGATTGTGCTACATGTGATTTATTAGACACTGTCTTATAATCAAGACTAAAATAGCTGCCTACATTGCAGTCACCAATTTCTTAACTCTCTAAAAATAAAGCAACAAATGCAATGCAGTGCCAGACATGGAACCAAGTGGAATAATCAACCTCCCTGGAGCCTGCAAAGGTAACCACAGTGTGTGTGCCTGCTGGTAACCTTCAATCCAGCCTGGAGCTGAACACCCAGTGACTCTGCAATTTTGGTTTGTACCTTCAAAAGAACCAGCGAAGCCAGTTCTGTCTCTAGCCCAATTCTGCTTCACCACATAGCAAACAGACTTCATTATCCATTGAGCTGAACACTAAGTGACGAGTTAACAATAATTAAACTGAAAAGAGACACAGATTAGAGGAATTTATTATTCCCTGATCTGCAAAGCAAATTGTTTGGATACCTGCAATCAATGAGTAATGATGAAACAGAATAAAACCCCAACAAACCAAAGAGGCAACAACAGGCTCATAAAAATCTGTTCAGTAAGGCCCATGTATCTTCCTTAGCTGAACAGCATTTTAATCAACAAATCCCTCTGTCTTTATGCACCACGAGATCAGAGGCAGAATGTGGCCCAAAATTATCCAGTTACTGTTTATTATTCATGTATCACAGGACTGATGAAGATTTATGGTCCCATTGTGCTTAGCACTGTATAGTGAAATTCAGGGAAATAGTGAGAATCAGTACTCCAAGACGTTATAATTCAAAGACAAATTACAAAAACAAGGTATTGTAATTTAAAGACAGTAATGAACAGATGGGGATTGGAGATTTAGACAGATAAAGCAACTTGCCCAAGGTCATGCCAGACACATGTGCCAGAGCAGAAAATTTAACTGATCTCTGGAGTACCAGCACAGGATTTTACTCATGTAGGAAAATGCTGTTGCTCCTCTTTGATTTCACTAGATGTCATATTTCATAAGCTAATAAATAAGTCCAAAAATTGCTAATGTTACATGGCAGTACTGGAAGGATTTTCTTTCATCCCTCCCTCTTCAGAAGACCATCATTAACAAACATTCTGTCTACACCTACACCTGATCTGGCACAATTACAGCATTTGCACAGAATCACAGAAAAATTCAACCCTTCAGGTCTTGTGCAGCCATCTAGCCCAACAGAACAAACTAGAGCAGCTGCTCCAGGGCCTGGTCCAGTCAAACTCTGAGTATCTTCAAGGATGGAGATGACAATCACAGCACCTCTCTGCACTCCTGTGCCTGTGTTCAACCACTCAGGTTGAAAATGTCTTTCCATGTATGAAATGAGAATTTCCCCAGCTCCAGCTTGTGTCCACCACCTCCTGTCCTGCAGCAAGTCCAGCTCTCTCCTCTGTTCCCACACACTGAGTGCTTGCAGGCAGCAATGGGATCTCCTCTAGCCCTCTTTCTCCTGGGCTTCACTTGGACAAGCCCAGAGTTCAGTACTGCCCCTTGGGCACACTCAGCCCCCAGCAGCAGCTCTGGCTGTGCCAGAGCAGCTCCACTGGAGCTGTCCCTGTCCTGGACAGAGGCCCTGAAATGGGGCATCATGCTCCAGATGCCACCGCACACCACACTGTAAGGCACTTCACACCATTTTTTAAAATACAGGATGCCAACACCTATTTTTTTTCCTATCAGTTACTGTATTTTTATGCATTTTACACTACAGAAACCCTGCAGCCTCCAGTTTACAGCACAACACAGGAACATTGTTTTTGCCCACCACTTGTGGACGTTTGCAGTTCCAGGGGTCTCAGCATATGCAGGCACACCACTGCTCCCATAAAGGACTCTGCAAAGGGACATTGCACAATCTTTTTTTGTAGCTGGCAAAAAGGATAGCCAGGTCAGCCTGAGTGATGTAAAGTGCTCAAAATATATCAGTGACAGCAGGATAACATAAGACACCGTGCTGTCGGACACATATACATCAGCAGATACATTTAGGAATTTCAGTCCTAAAACCTGTCACACAGTGTTTTGCTAACAGTGAAAAATATTTAATTTACGACTGTGACAGGAGATCTCTTCAGTGCAACACAAACAGTAGCAGCAGTGTTACTAATTAAACCAAAACTCAAGCTCCCAGACAGCTGATCTAGGATAGTGGGAGAAGTGATACTGCATTTCAACACAGTGGCTTTCTCTCCTGGTTTACAAGTAAAATGTGCTGCCTGTCAAAAGGTGTTTGCTCTCTGTTTATTTTAAGAATAAAGTCACAGCTTAAGCTTAACTTATTTATATTTGCTGGCACCTGTGAAGATTTACTAATAAAAATTTCATTTTGATTAGTTCTGCAGAAGTCCTATCAACATTTGGTTTAGGTTTCCCCTGAATGTCCTGCCCTAAGGAGCAGCATGATCATTCCACTTGGCCATCCTGATACAAAAGGCTTGGCACAGAGACATTTGGGGCTTGAGTGATCCCACAGCTGAACAGTGCAGGACACATGCACATGGCAAAACAAGCTGTCCCCATGCTGCTGTTCAGATGGGACAAACCAGCTGGGTGTCAGAGGCAAGCTCTGCATGCCAATGGCACTTTTACACCAACTGTGGAAGCAGAGCAGCGAGTCCCAGTGTTGGGATGAGCCATTCCTCCATTTATGGATGCATCCAGAGCCACACCAAGCACAGGTATGTGCTACATCAAAATACAGGGCTCACATCGTGCCCCAAAGAGCACTTTGCCTGCATGGGAGGTGTGGCACAGGGCACACGGCCAGGCAACACTCACCCCTCACAAGCTCAGCATGTGGCCACCACAACCTGCATAAGTTTGTGTTTTGGGCACAGAACAGACCTGCCACCATCACAGAACTGTTTAGGTTGCTAAGATCATCGAGCCCAGTTGTTAACCCAGCACTGCCAAGCCCACCACTTGCAAAAGTCAAACTGAACACTTCTCTGACCTGCCCCAGGCTCTTCCCAAGGTCTCCTCCACACCAATCCCCCAGCACACAACAGCTGGGACACTGCTGCAGCCACTGCCGTCAATGGATGGGGCACAGACAGGGGCAGCCTGCAGCTGAGTCCCTGGGATTCCTATCCACAGGCTCCCACTATTGTGCAGCCCTTCCTCAAATTCACAGCAGATGAGTCCCTTAGCTATGCTTTGGCCTTGAGAACCTCTCAAATAAAAATACCAACCTCCTCCTCCTCCCTCATCATCCCTGAGACCTCCCACAAATGCAAGGGGAGAGAGAGAGGGGTTCTTTGGTATTCTGTCACAAAGCCAAACAGATGTTTGTAAAAATCTAAACTGGTTCTACAACTGTTTTAAACCCTGGCAGCTGTGCACAGCGAGCAACTGCACTGGGGGAGAAGAGCACTGCTCCCACATCCAGGGACTGGAGTTTAATAAACCAAACTTCCCCTGACTTACTCAAGCTCTCTCGTTCCAATTTAGCGTTTATGGCAGAGTAAGCTGCTGAAACACAAAAAGTGAAGCAGCATTTCCAGCTCCATGGTGAAAATTTGCATGCAGATGGGGACTAGGAGCAGCCCTCCCTCGTGCCAGACCCAGGCAGCAATTACAGCACCCAGTGTGCAGCACACAGCTTATCTGGGGAGGAACAGACACACTCTGGGACAGCAGCCCTCTCTCAAAAATCTGTTGTGCTTGGCACTCACTTCAGGATCAATTATACAATGAAATCACTGCAAACCTCACTGCAGCAACCTGAACTGTGAGCAGAAGAGACTGAAGTGGCCTCTTTATATCTGTATTTTTTAAAAATTTAAAATTAATGGCAATTTCTGGAAGCGCTTTTATTACGTTTTTATTTGTGAAAGAAAATTACAGCTATGGATTTCTAAAATATTCATATTTGAAAGATATGCCCATCCAACTGAATTATACAGGATAGTTTTACAATCCTATAAAATACTAATTTTTTGCAAGCCAAAACTATTTGTCATAGAGTATTTGCATTTTAGTAATATAAAAGATTGACTGTCTACATAAGCATTACCATGTTCCTCCCCAAAACCACAGCAAAACTTCTGTTGTTGTTTTCTTCTCTTTTTTATACTTCAGAAGAATGCATGGCAATTGAAAAACTGGTTTTACTCATGTTGCTAGCACAGGAGCCTGTAACAGCTGGGTAATTCTGTATTTCTGATTCACGCTGCACTATACAGAAAGGCACATAAAATCAAATTAGTTTTATAATTTCTATATAGGCTACACAGTTGTGTTGAGTGTAGTTTTTTACAACTCAGAAGCCAGAGCATTGTAAAAAACTGTCACAGTGCTCTGCATATTTGAACTTTTAGAAAGAAAAGTTTTCCTCCATATCTGAAGGATTCCAAGTGAAACAGGAACACATTGCTGGGCAGAAGTGACTGGCCAAGCTCACAGCCCTGTCACGTTCAGACAAGCATTTTAAGTGTCTGCAGTCTAAAGCTTCATTATTTTTTGCAGAACAATCTGGCAACGGAGGTAACCCGATTCCCTGGGAATCAAATGTTACTTAAAGACAGGTTTCACCTGTCAGGGATAAAACATTTTCTGAGCAACAAAGTGTTAGGGTACACAGACATCAGAGGAGAGGGGTCTGTCCTTCACAGCTGACAGAGTGGAGGAAATTCCCTGCTCTCACTGAGTTTTGAATTTTATCTATTTTTGGTAACTTTGAGGGGAATTATTCTAATGCAATGGCAGCTACAGCAGTGTTGCACAAGCAAACTACAAAACACGGTGGAATAACCTTCAAGCAAGTACTGTGAGGGTTCCTACAAGCTTTAGGGTCTGCCTTCCCTGGGTCTCTCCCCATCAGGATGGGGCACACAGCCATCAGTAAGACACAGGCAGCAAAACAAGTGTCACTTTTTCCCCCAGGTAAATTTGAAGATGAAGAGATTGTTATGGACCTGCTCCAGGCCACCATCCCTTCACAAGCTGTCCTCTCAACCTCTCCTTCCTTCTCACATCTGGGAGTCAGTACTTGAAGGAAAATTGAAAAAGAAGGCCCAATATTAACCTAACTTACAGAGGTAGAAAGGAGTGATTTAGGATTTTCAGAAAAAATCTCTGCAACAAGTTCAGAAGGGGAGATGAAAGCTGAGGAGAGCACTTGATGGCGACTTTCCTGCCACCCAACCAGAGGCAGCACGTCCAGCCCCTCTCAGTGAATTAACAATGAGCAAAAGCTCCTGCAGAGGAAGAGAAGGTGACTCTAGGACACTGCAGGGACATGGGAGGCCCCTGCCTGTGCCCAGGGCAGGATCTGGATGTGCTTCCATCAGAGACACCCAGGACAGGATAGGACACCTCTCTGCAGGGGCTGCGGGCACAGCTTCCCCGAGCAGGAGCAGCAGGAGCACTCACCACCCTGGGGGAAAGCAGCACTCCTGTCTGCAGGCAGCACCTGCCCTGCCACACCAGCCAGGCAGAGCCAGCTGTGTGCTGTTTTGACAGTATCCCCTCCCTGGGGCTACCTGCCTGCCTGCTGCATGTACACAGAAGCATCCCATGGGGCAAAGAAACCCAATATACAGAAACATGTAGCATTCAGCAGGGACCCGAGCAGCAAACAGAAATTAAAGCTGTTTTCCCCAAGGAAGCCTGTGGATTTCCACAGAATTGACATGTCTATTTCCCTGGTCTTCCCCTGAAATTCTCAGTTGAATGCTGGAAGCAAATACAAAATTTCTCCTTGTGCCAGTGACACCTATCAGTCACTCCCCCAACTACCCTGCTCCTCACATCCACAACCCCTCAAGACAAGCAGGAGGAACACAAGCTGCTGCCACGGGACCAGAACTGGCCCCAGCCACACAGTGCTGAGACTACTGCAGACAGCAGGGTCAGGATACTGCTCAGACCAACAGCTCTCTGAGGCTGGAACCATCCTTTCATCCTGCCTTCCCCTGCCATACTGTGCCTAATGCAATTTGATGCTGCAATAAAAATAGATGATCCTCAACCCCCCTGCCCAGCCCATGGACACTGGTGGGTCAGGCACAGAGCCCGTGCTCAGCTGCTGCTCCTGGACAGGTGCTCCAGGGCCTCTGTTTCTCTGCTCTCAGTTATCATTGTTGTGACCTACAAGGAAAAACCTCTGGCTTTAAATACACATTTTTGATAACAAAGTTACCAGCTCCTGCCTTCGGCTAACTCAAAGGACACTTAATTATTGAAGTCACCCAGAGGAATATATCTATCTGGTCCCCTCCACGTGAGACAATTGTACTGAAAACAACAGAACATTAAACCAACTGTTTTACAATCGCTGCCAAAAACCACACACCTCCCATCAAGCCCATCCAGAGAACCCAGACACTGACTGACTGATAAATAAATCAGGGCACTTGCAGGGCAGGAGCAGGAAAAGGGGAGATGAGGTGAGCTCTGCAGTTTCACGTGGTGGTGTTGGTGGGTGTCTCCAGCTATACATCCATGCAAATTTTCGGGAAAAAGAAATAGCAGGCTTTTGCTTCACCAACAAAAGAAGCTGTTGAAATAGGAGGTTTTTTTCAGACACAGCTGATAAGGATAATTACGTGGTGGAGAGCTTAGTCATCCATCTCCCAGCGACAGAGGAGCAGATTCTCCCGACAATCCGGGGCGCAGGGCTCTGCGGCGGCGGCAGGAGGGTCCCGGGCCGGGAATGCCGCTAGAGGGCAGCGCGCGGAGCCGGGAGGCGGCTGGGAGCGCTCGGGGCGCGGGGCGAACCGCGCTCACACCGCTCACACCCCGCGCTCACACCGCGCACACACCGCGCACACACCTCACCCCGCTCACACACCGCTCACACACCGCGCACACACCGCGCTCACACCGCGCACACACCGCGCACACACCGCGCACACACCGCGCACACACCGCTCACACACCGCTCACACACCGCTCACCCACCGCGCACACACCGCGCTCACACCGCGCTCACACACCGCGCACACACCGCGCACATCCTGCGCTCACACCGCTCACACACCGCTCACCCACCGCGCACACACCGCGCTCACACCGCTCACACACCGCGCACACACCGCGCACACACCGCGCACACACCGCGCACATCCCGCGCTCACACCGCGCTCACACCGCTCACCCACCGCTCACCCACCGCTCACCCCCTCCCGCCGCAGCACCTGCCCGGCGCAGGAACAGCACCGTTCCCTGTGTTCTGCCTCGTCACAAAAAGCGCCCTAAGCCCAGCACGCCACAAAGGCCATTCTGATCTGCCCCCAACCAACTCGGTTTATTCACGGGATGCTGTTGCGTCTGGGAATCCCTCCTGCCCCGAGGAAATACAACCCAAATGGAATCACCAAAAGTGCTGGATCAACGGAGTTCCCCTTTTAGTCATGGGTGACAGATCTTTCCGTGGGAATGGAGGAGCCCCAGATTTTGTGTTTCAAGCCACAGATGTAGGGTTGTCCCACTTTGGAAGTGCCAGCAGCTGAAATACCCTCCAAGATGGGGTTTCACTACCCCCTTCCAAGAGCCTGATCAAGTCCCAGCTGGTTGCCAGACCTGTTCTCTACTTAGATAACATTTTTCTAAAGGGCTCCAACATATACACTTGGCAATGTTTTCAACACAAAACCTAATTAAACAGCCTAAAAGGACCAAAAGGTTTAAAAATTTGTTCTGATTCCTTTCAGCTGAGGAGCCAGGGAAGGATCTGCATGAGATGTGTGACCAGACAGGCAGCCTGGCAAAGTCCAGCTGCCTTTTTTCTGTACCATCCTCTTCTTTGGCTGCCCTGCACCCACTGTCCATGTCAACAAAATCAACCTAACAGCAAGACAAGTCTAGGAAGGATTAGTCTCAGGAATAAACAAACCAAAGCAGAAGTCCAAAGCAAACAGAAGACAAGGGCCAAGCACATTCACATCAAATCACAACCCTCAGGTTTCTCCAGTCCCTGAGGGAACTAGCTCTGCTCGAGGCACTGGGGAGCACCCACCCAACATCAGTAACCCCAAAACACTCCCACAAGTCAGAGAAAGCTGGATATCCCCCCACAGGGCCATATCTTGTGGTATAGGCTCACTCTCTTATATCCCAAGCCACAGTGTGAGCCTAAGAAAAGCAGTCCCCAACCCAGGCACTAAGAAGCACCCCTAGAGCAGGGTCTGTCTCCCCTTCAGTCCCCAGAGCAGGGGACCTGCAGTGGGGTGATGGAGTCTGGGCAGCAAGAAGGTGAGACAGTAAAAACAGTTGCTGCCTCCAGAAGACTCAAGAGGGAACAGAAAAACTGGAAGTTCTCAAATTGGTTTCCCATATTTTGTAGCAATCAGAGAAAGGGGGTGTGGGTCATCCAAAAGGAGAGTGGGAACACTCTCCAACATGCAGGAAAGCTGTGATCAAGTTAGTAGAACTTCTGATAGGAGCAATTGGTGAAACTTTCCCAAACTCAAGGAGTAGAGGGCTTTCCCCCAGCATTAGAAACTTTCTTGTAGGCAGATCTTCACCTGAGACTCCGGGTGCATGGCTATCTGTCAGGATTGCTAGCATGAGCAGACACTGCTCCCATGCTTGGGAATTTTGCCATTGACTTCAAAGCACTGAGATAGAACACCTTGTGTATTCCCTAAACACACTTAATAACAGCACCTGACACATTTAAAGTGCTTAGACATGTTAAAGGCATTGTACAACATTAGCAAAAAACCAGGAAACCCTGTCTAGGTGGTTCATGAGAAATCTGGTATGCCAAGAGTCTATCCCTGCATCAGATGCTTATCTATTAGCCAGCTAATAACTGTGACTGCTCCTCCAGCTCATCTGCACAGCCACAAGCAGGGACTACCTTCTGGTGAGCTGTGGAGACACTAGATTATTCATGATCCTCTTCAATCCTAACTAAGAATTCAGATTAGAAGGTGTAAAGCATGCAGTAAGTGCTCTAAACCCAACACAAACACAGCCAAGCTCAGTCTGAGTCAGAGCCTGCATGCTGGGAGCTGGCTGAACTCCTTCTGCAGGGCAGCTCTGGGGGTGCAGGCACTGTGTGGTTTGGCTCCTGGGGCTGGGCTGTGACACCAACACACACCAAGCAGTGCCTGCAGCCAGGTGAAGGCAGCCAGGAGCACAGCAGCACACTGGGGGAAAGGCTATAGGGCTAAGAAATTAATGTCACCCTTTGCTTCAGGGCAAGCAATAGAGAGAAGGAACAGCAAAGTCCCCTTGGAGAGGGACAAAGAGAAGGGCTTTTGTCTCCAGACAGCTCAGAAATAAAATAAAAACAGGGTTCACGGGGTAGCTCTTAAAACATGGAGAAGACCACCATCAGGAAAGCTGAGCACAGATCCAGCTGGACACAACACTGAACCAACTTCATCAACATCTCTTAACTTAGCCAAAAGCTGCCCAATCACAGAATCGCCAAAGTTGGAAGAACCCTTCAATATCATTTCATCCAGTCATCAACCCAGCACCACCATAACAACCCTTTATCCACAACTCCAAGCAACTCCACCACCTCATCCTAATGCATGGCTACTCTTGCACTGAACATTTTTTCCTACTATCTAATCTGAACTTGCCCTGGCACAACCTAAGTTGTCCTCTCCTTTCACCAGAGATGTGGCAGCAGACACCTGCCCCTCCCCAGCTGTGGATGCATTCACAGGTGGCAGTGGTGTAACCTGACAAGGCTTCATGCAGGTGACAACCCCCATGGTCAGCTAGCTGAATTGCTGCCACTGAAACCAGCCTGCAGCAAGGGGCAAATGTGGAATTGTGAGCTGCATGATCCTGTACTTGGTACACGTGGGGACACTGCAAGGAGGGTCTCAAGACTCCTCTTCTTGAATTGGCACCAACCTGCACAGCTGCTGAAAAGCATCGAGGATACACAGCACTGTGCCATGTCAGGCCATTCCTAAGGTTGTATCTACACTCACTGATGTTTTAACTGCACTGGGCAAGTAAAACGAGACAAAAATGCATTTCTGAACATGCATCAGTCAGGAGGTAATTACCAATGAAAATCATCAAGTCTGGTTGCCGTTTTAAACACCAGGCTAATGGTAGCAGCAGCAGGTTTATGTCTGGGACCTTCTTCCTCCAAGCACTCCTTCATACTACTTTCCATGTGGTATTCCTCAAGTTTTCATGGCATTTATCTGCAGAGTTCCCCCTGTCTACAGTAACAGCCAGAGATGGCCAGTTTGATACCAGAATTTTAATTTTTTAATTTACTGTGGTGTGAGACCTCCAGTGTGTATGCTCATACCAACACACAGCAGGAAACAAAACTCCTGAAAATCTGTGTCCTGACACTTCTGAAGCCTCAACAATTTGCAGGTACGAGATGTTTTAGTGTCTGCAAAATGTGATACTTGTAACCACAGCTGGGACTGCCCCGTGGTACTACCCCTGTGCACAATGCTGCAGCCACCTCCAGCAGTGTTTGTAAACATTCAGCATTCCAAGAACTTCCCACTCGAAATACCACAGCTAATGTATTCACATCTGCAATAATTAGATGCAAATTTATAAAAAGCCACTTTCTTGCTCAACTGAAGGACTATTCTATTAATAGTGATGTTCAAATCATTCTGAAACTCCCCACTGTTTAACTGTGAGCACTGCTCGTTTCACTTTGGAAATTTACTTTCAGTTGTAACTCGACAAAGAAGGTATTAATTTATTCACATTTATGAGGCATGTATATGGTTCAGCCTTCTCTATTCATAGGTCAGACAACAAATTGGTTTCTCTGAAAAATTACTTGATGAAATATTCAATATAAGGCATTGTGTAGCTTAGATGTGCACTACAAACTGCAGTTTTACCGGGGTGTCCCTGTAGATTGGCTCTGGCACGTACGCCTGCATGTTTTATGCTTTGTCTGAAGGGGGAAGCTCCCACAAGTGAGGAGAAGGCTCTTGGATACGGGTCACAAGTTGGTGTATCAAAACTTTGATGAGAATTCTAAAAAACCCTACAATGCATCAGCATATTTCCCCCAAGCCTTCAGAGGAAAAAAACCAAAACCAAACCAAACCAAACACAAACCAGACCCTGAATATTCTTTGCTATTTCAGTTGTTTTCAAAGAGGAAGAAATCGACCAGGATTTATCCAAAGCCAGAATGAAGGCAAGAGGACACACTCTAACCTAGGTTGCACAGGTTTCACGTTTGACACGGTCATTTTACTCGTGCTTTATTTTTAGTGAGTGGCAAACACCATTTACACGTTTGCTTCCCATCCAGAAGAAGATTTAAATAAATCGTCTCTCACAACCTTGTGGCATTTTCCAGCTCCGACACCAAAACCCTTCACACTCCGATCGTTCTGATTTCTGAATCAAAACCCCGAAACCCGTTTCAGCTGTACTCAGAACAGAAGCAACGAGACAATGAGAGAAAAGAAAGAACCACCACCGAGAGCACTCGGTGCGACCACCCCCCTCTCACGGCTCCGCTCGCATCGCGGCTGCCGGGGACAGACCCTTCCCAGCGCCGAGCGTGCGAGGGGAGCCCGGCTCGGGGAAACCTCCCCGCTCCGACTCTCGCCGCCCACGAGCCGAGCCAAACTCCAGCGTGGGGCGGCTGCGAGCCGTGCCGGGCATCCCCGAGCGGGGCACGGCCCCGCGGCACTCACCGGAGATCTCGGCCTGGGGCACGCCGCTGAGGCTGAAGCCCTTGGCTCCATACAGCTGCCGGACCTCGGCGCAGCTCCTCGCCTTGCTGCCGCTGTCACCGCGAGCCGGGGCGGAGGCGACACACAGCAGCCAAAATCCCCACGGGAAGACACGCATCCTTGTCCGCTGGCCCCGCCACCTGCCGTGCGAAGGGCAAAGCCAAGGTCCCGGTGCGCGGGGGCGGCCGGGGGGCGCGGGCTGCGGCCCCCAACGCGGGCAGCCCCGGCGGGACGGGCGGCGGGAGCGCGGCGAGCCCCGGCTGCCCGCGGCGAGCGGGAGAGGCTCCGCAGAGTTCGGCCGAGAGGGGCAGAGATCCAAGTTCGGCCGCGCCGCTTCAAAGCCCCGGAGCGAGAGCGCGCTGAGGGCTTTTGTTCTTAGCGCGGCCGCATCCCCGGGCAGTCCCGCCGCGATGCTGCCGGCTGCGGCGCCGCCGGGCCGGGCGGAGCGGGCGGGGCGGGGCGGGGGCGGGCTGCGGGGCTGCTCCGCGGCGGGGCCGGCCCGCCTGGGCTGGGCTGGGCTGGGCTGGGCTGGGCTGGGCTGGGCTGTGCCGGCACCGCTCCACCTGCGCGCCGAGCGGCGGCGGGGCGGCTCCGGGCGGGCAGGGCTTTCCCCGCCGGACGTGGCATCACGCGGCCCGCGCCAATCCCGCGCGGAGCGCAGCCCCCGCCCCGCCCCGAGCCCCCGCCGCGGGGCTGCGCAGCGCCCGGAGCCGCCGGAGCATCCCCGAGCTCAGCCCCGGCCGGGCAGGGTAGGGCACACACCGGTCCAGAGCATCCCCGAGCTCAGCCCCGGCCGGGCAAGGCACGGCACACTTGGTCCTGGAGCATCCCCGAGCTCAGCCCCGACCGGGCAGGGCAGGGCACACACCGCTCCAGAGCATCCCCGAGCTCAGCCCCGGCCGGGCAAGGCACGGCACACACCGCTCCAGAGCATCCCCGAGCTCAGCCCCGGCCGGGCAAGGCACGGCACACACCGCTCCAGAGCATCCCCGAGCTCAGCCCCGGCCGGGCAGGGCACACAGAGCACGGACGCCGCACGCTGTCCATCGGCAAGGACGCGGGGACACACCGCCTGCGGGGACACACCGCCTGCGGGGACAAGGCGCAGCGAACCCTCCTTTGTCCGCGGCGTGGCCCCGGTGCTTAACCTGAGGATTCGGAGCTCCCGCAGCGCGGTGGGAAAAGAGCTGTGCGCAAGACTTAAATCATTGCACGCTTGGACCGGCGGGGAAAAAGCAGATCAGCTGGAGAGTCCCAGCAAGGTTCTGGGGAGGCTGAAAGTGACCCGTTAAGAGTAGATGTGGGAAGAGAGGCGATTTTCTACGACCGATTCTCAGCTTTGGAGTTTGCTTCATACAGCAGCCTGCCAGCTCCTGAAACTGGTGCTCTGCAGCTCTGCCAGCCGCGGTTTGAGCTGCTTCCCACAGAAGTGAGACGTATGTGATCACCTGTGTGTCAAGGCAATGCCCGTGTGCTTCCCCAAATGAGCTGGCAGGCTTTTGGCCAGCATCTAACTTGTTTCACAACAGACAGAAGACCTAGGGATCCCTCCTGAGCCTTTGGAGAGCAGTTGTGAAAAAAAAAGCAGAGGGAATCTGCCCATGCCTCAGCTTGCGTGGGCTTAAACATCCCAATATAGCAGAAACCCCACACATAAACACTATCACTGTGCCCCCCCCCACCCCCTTCCCCCAAAACGTAACAAAATTCATCAGAGGTTGTGGCTTTTGGGATGGTGAGTCACCCAGGTGTGCAAAACTACACGGGAAACCTGTTCAATTGCTTCAGAACTACTTGTTCTGAGGGATGGGAGAAGTGACGGCAAAGTAGGAGCCATGGGGAGCGAAAGGATAGCAGTAGGGAAAAGTTGTTGCTGTCCTATGAAATCACCTCATGATTTCCTCTTAAATCTTCCTAATTAAATTCATCTATGAGATATGACAAAGCAGATTAAGAGGACAAGGAAAATCCCTGCAAAAACAGGGAGAATTTTGTAATGATCATGACTGAGGTGACACATCATTACCACCAAAAGTTAATAAATAGCTTTGAGTGAGATACACCCCATACAGTCCAAATCTTAATCCTTTCACAGGTGACATTGTGTCTTTTGGCCTCTTGCATCAGCTCTCAGTAGAAACTTGAGGCTTACAAAGTCCCAAAAACTTGGTACACCTCAGCCTGGAGCTTGCTTTGGGAGTTTTCTGGAATGTGGAAATACTGTTGTTCCTGGAAATACGTGGGGGAAAATCTGCCATGGATGAAGTCTGATTTACCGTGTTTTTAAGTGAAAACTCTTTTTTAAATGCATGCTTAAGAGGTTACTGAGTAGGTTATGTGGCATGAGGTTATCTCAGCCTGTACTCCTGGGGATTTATTTTCATTTTATAGCCACAGCCCTTTTTTCTCCCCAGGCTTTGAACATATCCCTCAAAGATCTATGTCAGAGGTCTCATCTAACTAATCTGACTACAAAAACAGTTTAAAATAAGCAGCAGAGGAATCTGTACATACGCTGCCGTGACTGGAGGAACATCAGGATCTCGTTCCTCCTCTTGGAAAACAGAAGAGTGAAAATCAAACACTTGCAGACACACGGGTAACAACAACCTCACTTGAGTCTGTTGAGGGGAATGAACTCCAGGAATGCAAACTCCAAAGAGACAAAGTACTTGATTGAGAAGAAAGGCAGAGTCATAAACCTTTTATCTGGTCTGGCTGCACAGAATGACTTGGGGTGGGTAACACAGGGGACCAAAATAGTACCAAATTTCCTCTTTTCCTTTCCAAAGCCTGAGATTGGATACTTGTTGCCATTGTATATGGAGTGCTTGCTTTCAGCTCTGCCTGTGGTGACTTTGGGAAAGCTCTCTGTGAGCTACGGCTGCACCCCAAGGTTGCAGCACAAAGCTCCGTGCACTCAGCTGTTGAAGTGCACAGAAGCACCAGGTGCTGGCAGGGGAAGAACTGGGACTGCAACCCTTGGATTCTGGCCTTGGAACTACCCCCTGAGTTATAGCTCATTCCACAGGCCAGAGTATTTCTCTTCTTCACATGCATCTCAGTTGCCCCAGGTGGGTGCCAGTGCCTGGGGCAGGGGCTGAAGCCATGTCATGGCTGATGAAATCCTGGAGCCTGTAGCATGCACACAGCTGTTCCCCAGTGGGACACTCACACTGCCAGCTCTCAGCTCTTCTCAGGAGCTACAGCTGAATTACAAGCTCTGCTACAAACCTCTGTGATTAGGTGACCATTAGCAGGTCATTCATCTCCTAAACAGGGGTAAGAGTGTTTCTGATCTAACCACCTGCCTTTGAGCTGCTCACATACCATCAGAAGGAGAAGCTTATAAATAGGCAAATTTAAAATGAACCCAAGCTGATATGAACTCTTCAACAGAGAAGACATCTGCAAGTTGTGCAGGATCCAATCCTGAGCAAACAAATCTAAAATGATGAGGCACATCTGATTTTACTGTTAAATTTGTATACACATGCAGGATTTGACCCAGGCACATTTTAAGTAAATTGAAATAAAGGTCTTCAAAGTGTCATAATGAAAATGTATTTTTGGCATCCATTATAAATTGGATTGTATATATCTGATCTGATCCAGTTTCTGAACATCCTCAGCGAAAAGAATGGAACTTGGCAAAAAGTAAACAAAAGATTGTCCAAAAACAGGCAGAAAGAGCTAGGGCTGGGAGAGATAGGAAAAGGCAGAGTAAAACACAAAGATGAGTAGACAAAATGCAAAGGAGGCAAAGAGCACAGAGCCAGCCAGCAAGATAGCCAGAAGAAGACAGAAAATCCATCCTGCTCTGGAGATCACCTCTTGACAGTATCAACAAAAAGCACTGCCCATTAAAAAGCTGATCCAAGCATTGTGAAGCAAGAAGGATAAAGAAGAGTCGAATCGTCTGGCACAGGTGGGGAAAGCTACCTTTTAAAAACAAGAAGTGAACAGAGAGGCTTTCTGCAACCTCAATTTTCACAGAGATGTCTTTGTTTCTCTAGCACTTTCCAAAACTTTTGCAATGCAATGGGCATGCCTCTCTTTTTCACCTTGGTGCAAGTCAAGAATTGTACAGGCAGCAATGCAATTGCGCCCACCAGACTTCCAGCTGGCTCCAAAATGGACCTATGCTGAGTTACAGCAACCTGGAGTCTGACAGCAACACCAAAACAGGAAAAAACCCAGATAATAACAAACCCAGGATCGAATTGCATTGTATCTTTGATGCCACGTAAAAGAATAGTGCATTGTCCCTTGGATTCGGTGGTGTTTCTACATTTTTCCCTAAGTGTCAAGTGCAAAATTCACACAGAGTGGGGAGTGGGGAAGGAAAAGAGTTGGGCAAAGCCTCATAGGGCTACAGCTTCCTCACTCCTACCAACCTCATGTAATGAAACCCTTTGCCCCTTTCCCTTAGCCAGTTTTATGACACTTTTAATTCTCTGGCAGCATCAGCAAATCTGGCACCTTCAGATTAAAAACCTTCATCAAAGCAGGAGTATCTCAGCACCTCTTCTGCCCAATTCCTTTAATCTCTGCACTAGCTGCTTCCTGCAGCATTCATGAAAGCCCCTGCCCCCCCCCCCCCCAACACTGGCTGGTGTTCAGCAGAAGCTGGACATGTGTTTTGCTGAATCAAATCTAATTAAGTTATTCAGAGGATTTACTAGATTACACCTTGCTATCTACAGCTACTTACTTCTTCACTGGCTCTCCCTTCAGTGGCAATCCAGCATCCTCTCCTCCCCTCTGCTCACATTCCCCCAGGAAGCTTTCCTGACGTGCACAAACAGCACGTGCCTGGTTGTTTTGATCACCAAAAATATCAGATCAATCCCTTCAAATTGCTGGAGCATCTATGTACAACTGACAAATCCAGCTTTATCTCAGTTGACTTTGTAAGACACCATTTGCCTTCCCAAAATACAAAGGCCTTTCGGGATTTGTGTGCTCAGATTAATTAATCAGGAATAGTGCTCAGTAGATGTACAGAGCTGGAGACCCTTCCCAGGTCTTGAGGGAGCCAGACGGAGGCCCCAGGGCAAGGAGAATCACAATTCTGGCTGCTGAGGAATAGGGGAAGAGGGGCTGCATAGAGGACAAGTGCAGCAGTGTATGTGTCCTGGGTTGAAGGACAGGTGTCTGCCAATTAAGGCAGAAGTTTCTCTTTGAAGTGGAGAATGTAAACCCTCCTCCTAATTGTTATAATTTTGAAATTAAGAGGCTCTTAGGCAAATATAAGGGAATTAGGAATAACAATTTACTAAGAAAATTAAAATAGAAATACAGTATTACAAAGAACAATCCCAACCCTGCCAGAGTCAGAATCCAAGCTGACACCCATCAGTCAGTCAGGGTGTTGGCAGCAGCCCCATTCAATGGTGGCTGCATCCTCCTGCAGTGGCAGATGTGGTTCAGCTGGAGCAGTGCTCCTGGAGAAGGTGCAGTTTTCCTCTGAAGGTCCAGGGATGATGTGGAAAGGTCTGGCTTTCCTCTGGAATCCAGTGGAAAGAAGGTACCTTGCTGTCCAAAATCTCAGTTTTTATCTGGGTAGGAAAGGCTTGGCTCCCCCCCTGGCTGGAGCATCTCCCATGGGATGATGTAATTTTATCAGTCATGCACTGGGACTCAATGGCCATGAACAGGAGATATCTCCTGGAGGGAGGATGGGCTGTGGAAAGACAAAGATGATTGCCCAGCTGGTTTAAAGATGGCCCATTAGCAGAGAATATGTGCCAGGAGATCAGGGGCACTGCCCCACCCAGATTCAGATGGTGATGGAATACACATTTCTGGCCACATCAACCCAACACAGCTTGCCAAGGCTGTGCCAAACTGCTCTTTGACTCTTCGGTGGAACAAACCAGTTCCCTTTAAATGGAATTTTCATCTCCCCAGTGTGGCTAGAAGTAGGAATATTAAGAACAATTAAGTAATTTCAGACAGAGAATCTGGCTAATGCAGGTAATTGCCACTCTGTGCTGTGTTTTGAATTGAACTACACAATTTTACAGCAGTGATTTTAAGGAATGTATTTCTTAATGACCTCTTATCAATGACTCTAGGCTGCTACACCCTGCTAGATTATTATATTGTATTATATATACTTGTATTATATATGAGTGAGAGACTTCCCAGTAGAAAGAAATCTTAAGGGCCAAACAATAAATAAATGCCATAAGCTTGTTAGAGAACCTTCTGCTAATTTAGACTTCCCCAGAAGTACATTTCATCCTTTCTGGGCACTTTCAGTAAAGTTTTTCCCACTCTCCAGAACATATACAGCAACAAACAAAGAATGTGGACAAGGCACTTGAATCTGATTCATGTTTGATGAGCACAGCTTGCCCTGACAGTAAGAAATGGCTCAAAATGGCCCCCAAAACTGGATGAGAAATGTGTCCTTTCAGCATGACCCTATGGTGATGTACAGCAGATTCGTCCCACTTCCTGCAAAAATTGCAATCAGATGACTTCCTCTTATAATTCAAGAGGTTATATCCTGAACCTAACTGGTTTGGAAAGATATTTTCAAGGTAAAAATCCCCCCTCATTCTCATTGCCATCTGTCTGTGGCCTAAGGCAAACACGAGCAGGAGCACACTCTGTTCCTAGGAATGCCAGCTCAGCAGTGTGTTCCTGAGAGAGTCCAACAAATGGGTGTAGGATAAGCATCCCAGACTTCTTCACCCTGGCTGAAGATTAAGCACCCTCATAATTAAACATCCTCATGGAATCCTGTTTCTTTGCTCAGCACCACAATAACACCCAATGTTGGATTTTTCAAGATGCCAGACAACTCAAACCCATCTTCTTAAGATTAAAAATAGAACTCTTAATCTGATTTAATTTCCTCAACCTGCTAGGCACCAGAAGCATGAATGCAAGGAGATGCAGAGACATGGGGTGTTAGAAATGATAGAACTCACCAGGACACTCAGTGCCTTTCCACCAGGCTTTCAGCTGGTTGGTTGTTTTGTTTTTACAGTGCTACTTTTGAGCATAGCCTTCAAAAGAAATGGTTTGTAATAGCCATGTGTATTTTCACACCACATACGTAATTTTGTGTTGGGAAGGACTTTCCTTCTGTGGCTAAAGGAGCAATTTTGTGTTGGGAAGGACTTTCCTTCTGTGGCTAAAGGAGCAAAACTTCCTTCCCTTGCCTCTATTGCAGCAGGTGCCAGGGACATGGCTTTTTAAAGCATTTTAAATAGAAGTTGGTGGACTAGGGGACCCTGGAGCACACTTTCAAATCTTCCTTGCTGCTTTACAAAAGCTAAACAGTGAGGTGCAATGACTCACTCACACTGACATTTTTGGGAGAGAATGATGCCTTTTTATAATAACATTGATATTCCTCCATTGATGTCTCAACACTAGCTAATTTGGAAAAGGAACATGTAGTGCAAGGTTGAAAGGTCACAGGCCAGCCAAAGAACTCATGAGATCGTGGGACCATGAAAGAAGCTCTGGCTTTAAAATAAATTCCCTTTTTTTTTTTTTTTTTTTCTTTTTTTTTTCTTTTTTTTTTTTTTTTTTTTTTTTTTAAGGAAGAGAGAAGTTTTCTGAAAGGGCAGGAATTTAATCTGAACTCTTCTTTCACATACTGTACAAATAAAAACCACACTGCAGAACTACTTGTGGGGGTTCAGTAGAGTTTATCTCCAGAGGTCATTTTAATCTATATTGAGTAGAGAAATAGGGGGAGAAGGAAGGACACACACTCACTTTTAGAAAGCTGCCAGACCTCTCTTTAAGCTCTGACGTTACCACTGTCAAGCCAAAACCCTTCTGAGATTATTCTCCCCACAGTCCAGTGGGGACTCTGCAGCCTAGTGAGTGTGAAATTAAATTATGAAATATTTGATTATTTGTGGCTGTTGTGTTCTGCTCTATCCACACTGTTCTCCTTTTTTTTTTTTTCAGTCTCCCATATTTTTTCCTCTCTCAGAGTTAAAGGAAAAGAGAAACCAGAAAAAGCTTACAATATAATAAACTTGCATCCATAGTGTTCTGATGTGACTGATGTTTGCACCTTTGATAGCCTTCAATGCAGATTCAGGTTTGACACTAAAATCAGGGCCACATTGTCTGGCTTTGAGTCCTTTCAATGACTGCTAGCTCACAAATTATTAATTTATTTTCTTCCCCAAAAGAGCACTCTATTAGTTTCTTCCCAATATTAGGTGAATATAAAACTAATTAAAGCCTGATTGAGGCTCTTTCAGTTTCCAAGTGAAACAATAGCATCCTTTCCTTTATAAAGAAATTTGAAAATGTTAATGTGGGATATCAAAAAGAGTTTGCAAAAACAGAGGAGGCCTAATGTGCTGGGTTCCCTCTTCCTTCCAGTGCAGCAGCTAACAAATATTATTTGTTGATGCAACATATATAGTCCATATATCTTTAGTATGAGAATTTATTATTAAACCAATTAGGCACAGAGTGCTTTCATAACCATAGCTGCTCAAAATGAAAAAGATAAAGTGGTTTCCTAATGAAACATGCAGCTGATAGGAGAAGAAATTATTCTTTCCTGTTTTCAGATATTAAGAAAATAAAGACTAGCTCCTACAATGAGGCTCTATATAGTATCCTTGCTGTCCTCCCAAACTTGCATAATAAAATGGTTAATTTCTGTGCTTCCTTGTTTTTATAACATTAACAAGGTGCATAAAGTCTGAGGCAACCAGGTGCAAGTCACCTGTAAAGCCTACTGAGCACTGAGAAGAATTTACCACACTCTTAGAAACAGCATGGATTTGCTTGGCCAGGGAAGGACTTGTGCTGGAGAGCAGCACAGAGTTTGAAATCTGTCTGCCTGTCCCTCCTAACTCCTGGTGGAACAGGAGACTCCCTCCTGACTCTCTTGGCATGGGAAGCTCACAAATAATAAACTGTAATAAACTTATAACCTGCCCTGCACTGTGACACCTGTCCTCACATACGTGGGGCTGGCATCAGCCTGAGAGCTCAGCTTCAGTCGCCAATGCCAGCATCAGAATTCAGAGTCCATAGCTGCTCCCATGACCTCAAGGCACACAAAAGATGACCCATCCTTGGCTGCCATTAATTTGATGGGTCACAAGGCAAAAACACCATGCAGTTTGTCCACAAGGGTCTTCTTGGGTATGGAAGCACAGCAGTGTCTGCAAATCCTTATAAATTATACCAGTATGCTATCCAACCTTCTTACATAGGCTTGGACAATTTCCTCCCTCCTCCCATTGCTCATTTTCCACTACTCACAAATGTCTGTTTCACACAAACAAGAAAAATGAGCTGGCAAACACCCTGCCCATAACTCAATTTTAAGGCAGAGAAATACAATTTTCCCCAAATCTTTCCTTCCTAATGTTTTGTGAAATGAACTGTTCAAAGCTATCTATTGAAAAGGAGATGAAAATCCTTCCTTTCAAAAAAGAAGCATAATGAATGTACTCTTCACTCTTCAAGAGATGCAGCACAGCCTGCCAGAGAAAGACCTCTTTTTCTCCATTTATGGGTTTGATTAAGCCTTCTGCTCATATGGATTTGAAAGTTTTGATGCCATCATTTTAACCATGAATGAAAAACAAAATCTGAGATAGCCAAATGCAGAGGTAAAACTGCAAAATTATCCTTGTCAGCAGGGATGGCTGGAACCTCTTAGCTTAGACTGCCCTTAACGTAGTGGGAATGTGCCACTGCTGTTTGTGTGACAGCACAATGGCTCTTGGCTGGAGAGATGCTGAGGGTGCTGAAAGCTCAGAGGGTCAGTGTGGAATCACTGTTGGGTGCTCTTCCCTACAGTGGCCATGGCCAAAGCCAGCTCTGTGCTCTGACCAGACACCTTGCAGACTCTCCATTTCCTAGTGGGGGTGTCTGAACCTTTTCAAGCTCCAGCTGCAGGAAGAGCAGCTCTGAGAACCCTTTGTGCAGTTCTGTGTCTCCAGAGCAGCACATCACTCCCAGACCCAGCAGCTCAGCTCCAGGGCTGCTGCCTGTGACTGGCTCAGCAGCCCAGGGAAATGTGCTTGCTGCTTCATGGAATGCTTAGCAATCCATTGGGGCAGGAACAGGTGCAAAAACTCTGATTGTAAATGTCTTTAGTGTGGTTCACTTCCCAAATTGATATTTTTCTGTAGCACATACAGATAATGATGCCAACAAAGAACACAAGTTACAGCTGTCCAGCAAAGTTCATAAGAGCTCTTCACTCACCCACCACGATTAAATCTCTCTGTGCAAACCCTCCAGTAACACTGTATGTAATCTTTCTCCTCCCTCACACTCCATGAATTTCTTTGCTCTCCCTGCTTGCTGGTTTTGTCCTGTACTCAACTAGAGGAGTTATTTTGGATGCTTTTCTTCCTGTTTGGGTGGACTGCTTTGCCTTTCCAGTGCTCCTCCCTGCCCTGCCAGGCTCAGAAGGGGCACTGAGCTCACACCTTCCTAAGAGCAATCACAAAACCTGAGCTGGATGAGCTTTCATTTCCCTTGTTTTGAATTCCCTCAGCAGTGCCCCACAGCTGTGAAGAGGTTTTGTCTGCATGCAGGAATCAAGAAAGTCAGGAGCTCACCTCAGAACTTGCTGTGCAGGACTGCTTGTAGCCATAGCTCTGCCTCAATGATTCATCAATTTATTTGATTGACAGGATTGATAGAAGGTCTTAAGAGCTCTCCTGAGAATCAAAATCAAAAGAAAATCCATATGTGAGGGTGCCCTATATCTTTCTAAAGCTTCTGTTATTTGGAAACTAAGCTCTTCTACTTTTAATTTCATATAATGAGAAAGTATGGACTTAGCTTAGTAAGAACATGGCAAATATTAATTAAGTACTAGCAAGTAAAAAGAATGTCAGTAGCTACCAGGGAGGATAAGTCTGAGAGATTGGGAGTTAGACTATATGAGGCTGAAAAAATAATAATAATAACCAGAAAGCATAGGAATTAAAAGAAGTGCTTGTTAATTAGACAATATTGAAAGCAGTGGGATAATAAAAAATATCCACTTTTCACCTATGACTGTGGAGACAGTTCCTTCCTAGAATTAAGTCTCTGATCTTTCTGTACATGGTGCTGTTAGAGTGGGGTGCCAACATCACCACTGTTAGATTACTTAATTAATGATATGGAAGCATCAGATGGTGCCTTAATGCACATTCTCCCCTAAACCTTGGGGTGGTTTTGGGCTGACCTCATGAGGCTGAAATACCCATTTCTAAGAAGCTCTCTGATTGAAAGAATTAATTTTTTTAAATTCTATCACTGTTGCTGCTGCACTGGCAGAATTTCAGGGGGCACCTGATTGACTTGCTGCATCTGAGGCTTCCTTCCCAGCTGAGCTAAATCAGTTAACATCAGCTGGGGATCTGCACCACAGCCCTGCTTTCAGAGTGAAACCCATTTTATTGGGAGGACAGAGACAAGTAAACTATAAATAAAACTGCATAAGGGCTTTACAAATCAGTGCTTTAAAAACTTAACTTTTCATCAATCTAGCTGCTGCTCTGCTCACTGTGATGCCACTTCATCTCAGCAGAGACACAGGCAGCCTGTATTCTTTTAACCTCAGCAGGCTGTCACTGGTCTTTGATATAGCAGCTGTCTCATAGCTACCACTTGATTTCAATTAAACCAGGCTATATTTAGGGTGAAAATGGGGCTATTTTAAACTGCCAACTTTTATTCACTCGCAGCAGCAGTTATCTTATTTGATGTACCTGGTTTTAAGCTGTGCCATCCATAAAATTAAAAAGATACCCAAAACTGTGATGTATTTTACATTCACAACACCAAAAATCTGTCATTAAAAGCAGCAGTTCTCCAGAGAAGAACATGCTTTAAGGTGATAAATAACAAAATGCTCTCTACACACAGCCAGGGTTGCTAGCACAGCCTTGCTGTGGTGAGGTGATACAAATGATTCTCTGGTGCCAAGGAGAACTAAACTGAAAAATGTATTTATTTTCACTGATCACAGGGGTCTGTTGCTAACACAGAAACTGCTAACACAGTGTGGAACATCAGTGGAACACTTTTGTGAGGTGATCCAACATAAAATGCTTGTTTTAGGGACCGATTATATGATTTGGGATTGAAGAGTTCTGTCTCCTCACAATTTCACTTCAGACAGACATTCCTTTCCTCCTTCTCTATCAATATTCCACAAGCTTTGTGCTTTCAGCAGGAAATGGGTGAAAGCCCCATTAATGGAGACCCTTGTTCCCCTTCCTCATGAACACCATATTACAGTATTCCAAAATATTGGCATGCTCAGGTCATAAAACCTGTTCCATGCACAGACACCCTGGGACACTGCCCTGGCACTGGGAGTGCCTCTCTGGCAAAATGTGTGAAGAGCCCCTGTGTTTAGATAATGCAATTACCTGCATGAAAAGATGGGGCACAGTTTTACATGAGCAAGAAAGAAAATCTTCTTTGAGTCATCTAAAATTTAATAGGCTACGAACATGGCTAAAGCAAAAGATAACTCTCTCATGCAAAAGCCTTCTCATAAACAGTCTGTAATTACACTTGCTGCTGCTGTTTGGTTGATGGCACAGGCTTTATTAAGTACAGGAGCTGTTTTTCTGCAAGGAAGCTTACTGGAGAGTGGATTAAAACAAGCATGATCACATCCTGACATGCATAAAATGCTGATTGTCTCACTTGCCCTATATGCCAAGTGCTTACTCTTGCAAGGTATTTGGAGCTGTCAACAGCTGAACTCAGTGAGGCAGAGGGGTGCTCAGCACATCTTAAAAAACCCTTGGCATGGAGAGCAGGCCTCAGACACACTTGATGTTTGCCAGTAAAGCATACCAGGGGAATGATGGCAATTACAGAGCAGCTATTTGTGTGAGCATTACTGGAACTCCTCACCCTCCTTCAGAGAAAGGACAAGACCAAAGGGGGATGCAGGAGTGCTGCAGCTCTGGCTCACAGGCTGGAAACCTGCCTGACCCTGGCAGACTAAATAAACTGAACCTGTGGCTCCTTGCATGAAAAACACAACATGGAAACCAGGCTGTTTAAAGGGCCAGATGGATTCACCCTGGGAATGCCAGAGTGGATATTCCTGGAGGCTCTGCTGTATTGTGCTGCAGCTCCAGCTGTGTCTGTTTGGGTGTATTCATCACCTCCTTCAGCTGGGGCATAAAGGGACAGGGCACACCAAGGCACTCTCACTGGGGCATTATTCAACATTCTGCTTTAACACTGTTATGCCAAGCAAGGCTCTGAACACTGCCTTGTTCACTGCACTTTCACCAAGCCCAGCTATGGAGGCAGAACACTTAATTTTTATAGTTGGTTTTTTTTTTTAATTTATTTTAAAGTGGCAGGATGGTATCAGAGCACTTCAAAGCATCACAGAATTCATGTCCACAACAAAGATACCAACAACCCAAAAGCTGTGCTTCCCTCTCCTTATTCTTGCATATACTGGATCATTTTGGCTGAAACTTACAATAAAGAAAAAAACCAAACAACAACCGAATCAAGAAAAAAAACCACTACAAACATTTCCTTACCTTGAAAAGAAAATAACTCTGACTGGAAAATTAACCTAATGGTTTCACTTTGGCAAAATGATAAGAAATTGGTAAGAAAAGAATCCTACCTATTCCCAAGGCTGTTAGAGTGAGTTCAGTGCTAAGTGTGTGTGTGGAGAGGCAATTCCTCAGAGCAAAGAAGGATCTTCATTATCTGAGAGACACAGGCAAAAATCTCTGAATGGCAGTGATTCAGATGAGATGAGATTCTTCTATTTCTTTTTTAACCACCAGGGAAGTAGATATGAGAGGAGCCGATTCAGGGATGTGTTAAAATTTCAATTTCTTGAAGTCTTAGAATCCCCAGCAGACACACAACTAAAAATACATTGGTTCCAACAGATGCTGGGAGATCAGTGCCAGAATCTTCCAGTGCAGTGGCCAGAGCTGTGCAGGATGGTGGCAGAAGAATTCCTCCTGCCCCCAAACATTCCTCTTCATACAGTGAACACACTGAATTACCATCACTGGCTTCTCAAGTGCATGAGAGATTTTTTTGTTCTGAAACCCATGGCTATTGATTTTTGCGTACTCAGAGGTCTTTTAACCATTTTTCCCATTTAGTGTGCACAGCAAACCTCTCCTTTTCCTGGGACTGATGCCATGGCATCCACACAAGACAAGGGTGCAGCAGAGATTGCCCATGAGCCTTCAGAGCAGTTCTAGTGAGCATGAGCTTAGGATGTGCTTAAACTGTGTACTCAAAGCCCCCTGGCTTCCCAAAATTTTGTCTCTTCAATCAGACAGACACACAGCAGTTATTCTGCAAAACCTCCTGGCACCCCACAGCTCCTTCTTCAGTACTCACCAGAGCAGAAGACCAGAAACTTGCAATCTGTTTTTCCTTTTGATTACCATAATTTCTGCCTCTTTTGGCTTCCTTTTGCTGGAGCTTAGCACCATCTCTTACATCCACCTTTTTTTGGCAATGTTTACAGATTCTTCACCTTTTGTTCTAATTCAGAACCATTGCTGATGTCTTAGAGCTTGTGCAGTTTTTAACTGCACGCCTAAAACACATCTTTAATTCCTTGTTAGACTTTTTTGAGCTCCAAGGCCTTCATGCTTCTCTAACCACTTCTTATCAATTTATTCCACCTCTGATCCCCGTATGCCAGCTGCCAATTTTCCCCTGTTGTTCCTTATTGTGAAGCTGACAAGGAGCACAGCAGAACTGACACAGTGAGGCACAGAAATGCTACAGGAGCAGCTCAAAAGTGACAAGTGACAGAGGGACAAATGGCAGTGACCAGGTTTTCTCCCTGAGATCTGATTTCCCATTCAGTGTTCTCTTAGATGAAATAGGAATAAATAGGTATTTGGGTTTTACTCCTTTCTGTATAGAAATATGATGAGTTTAGACCCATTAGAGGAACCTCAGTTTGGCTGGGGTTAATTGACAGACATTAGGCTTGTAGTTATTTCCTAGAGCTACAGATTTATGAGTGGGGAGGGAAGGGGAGGACTTCAAGGAAGGCCAGTGGGTCTGAGAAAATGTGCCTGAATGTGATGGCAGGGAGGAAGCAGGCAGAGACAGCAGCAGATCAGTTCAGTTGGCACTTGGAAGGCTCATTAGTGTGTCAGGAAAGGTTTGAGCTGTGTCCCCAAGTGCCCAGTGCCAGCCCCACTGGGTGTTGGGGCCAGGGCTGTGGCTGCTCCCCCTGTGCACAGGAATCTGAGGAATCTGCTCAGGGTGCAGGCTCTCTGTGCTCCACCTGCCTGGGGACACGGGGCAAATGCAGACAAGGACCTATTTCAGTCACTGCATATAAATAGTAGCCACCCACTGCAAGCACAGGCTCTGTTCTGCCCTACTCCAGTCCAACATATAAGGCTTCCACAGCAGCCTGACCTTAAATCTCAATTCACTCCCAAATCCCAGGGGAGAGGGAGCTCTGTGAGAACTCCTGGAGATGGGTCATTAAATTAACATTTTTGTCTCATTAGCTTTTGAAAGCAGCAGTTACAGCACAAGGGACTTGGCCTGGTGATATACCTACACATGCTCAGCAAGTTTCTACTAAACCCATTAGACCACATCTGCCTGGAGTACATTCTTCTGGCCAGAACCCATAATATTAATCTCTGCTGTGTCCTACATCCAAAATCTAATTTTACACTTACTGTATTGGGAGATGCTGCATGAATAAAGGGATATGTCATCCTCCCTCCTTTTGCAGATTGAGCCACTCTGGGTCCCAGTCTTTTGCTGCAGGAATCACAGTCACTTTGGGGATGACATGGGGACCCAGAGGACACCAGAAACCCAAGAGCACTGTTGGGGCAAGGATGGATGGGGTTCTGAGTAATCTGGTACAGTGGAAGTGTTCCTGCCCATAGCAGAGGGCTTAGAAGTAAATGATCTTTAAGGTTCCTTCCAAACTCACACTGTGATTCTGAGAAACTCTGTAGAAAATTGTGCAGAATACACTGCTCTGGATAAAGCTGGTGAAAAAAAGACAAAGCTACCTTGGTTACAAAATTTGATTAACACATCTAATAGGACAGACAGTACCTAGCAGCTGTCAGAAATTATTTAGCCTCTGGCTGGCTTGCTTATCATGGAAAGATTAAAGAAGCTGCAAATGTACTTCACAGCAGAGACAAGGAACTAAACAAGATTATTAGCCTTTATGAGAATGAACACCAATAAAATGGCACAGCAGAGTTTAATGCTATTTCTTGAACAAGGAGTCACTATTCTTTATAAACTCAATATTTCATGCCAAGATCATGTGTCTTGGGAAGAACAGTGGGAAGCACTCAGGATCACAGACCATTCCCTAGCCACAGGTACAGTGTGGGATGCACTCTGTGAGAATGGGGCAGGAGTGCTCACACTTTGCCCCAAAATAGAGAAATGCTTCACAGGAGATGTCTGTGCTCCACAGTTTCTGAGAAAATGAGTTATTCTTAGGAGCCTGCATCCATCCACTGGGCTGTCTAGAGCATGTCTGTCATTAATCTGATGGTGACATTTGGGGCTGCCTCTGATTGTTAGGACTGCCCTCAGCACAAGTTTACTTCTAAAGCTTGCTGCATGCTGAATCCCAAACTCATAGGAGTATTTATGCCAAAATTTTGGGCCAGGCAGTGAGGAATATTGTATTTCCCCTACAGCCAGGAGAAGTCAGAACAGAGAAATGGAAATGGATGGAAACCAACCAGCAGGGAATCTAAATGATATAATTGATATCTGGCTCTGGCAGGCAGTACTAAAGGCTAAACCTGGTTTTAAGTGAGACACTACACATTTAAAGCACCTCCCTCTATTAAAGCTTATTATAGCCATCTACAAAGTCAGTGAATTGCCTTTTGATTCCATCCAGGAGACTGCAAACACCCCAGAGATGGGGTCTTTCCTCCTGTGAGTATTTGCACAGCGTGCAGGGCCAGAAGTATCTTTGTCAGACACTCAGGGCAGTAATGAAATACAAACAACAGCTACCAGGAGGCAGCTGCTCAGTCCCACTCTTACCTTAGGCAGGATAATGTTTTGTGTTCACTTAAAAGTGACATTGAAAACAGCTGAATTAACCCAGTATTAGAGGTGTGTATTCCATGCTGTGCTGATCTTTCGAGGAATTTGTGAGCCAAACACATTTCTTTGTCACCTACTCATGAAATTTTGACATCAGAGTGCAGGAGAATTAAATATTAACTGATCCCTCAGAGGTTTAGAGATTTTTTTTTCTTTCTAAATAGGCTAAAAACCCTACAGCTAAAAATTATAGCTGAAATTTTAAAACTCAGCAATTAACTTCAAGTTACAGTAAATAACTGGAAGATAAAATTTGATAATAGAATTGTCTTCCCTGGCTTCTGGTCATCCTCTCTTTCATTGTTTCCCTCTTAGTGGCACAATGAATGGTGAGTGGCTGGGGACAGTCAGGTGGGTATAACACCTTAGGAAGTGTAATTTAGCATTAAGTAGCATCCACTTTAGATAATGTTAATGGCCAACACAGTTGTCCATTAACCAAATGAAACTTGAAATCAGAGTCTAATAATCAAAGGAAGAGTTTAAAGAGTATCTGAGAGCTTTTCTTGTTTGTTTTTTTCCCTCTAATTCAGATTAAAGCCTAAATCAATAACCAGGTATAGCACAGGATTGTGTTTTAGTTTTGCTTTGCGTGAAGCAAAGTTAAATGCACTGATTTTCCTTTAAGTTTAAATCTGACAAGGAAATACACACTAGCTGTGTATTTAGCAAAATGATGCCATATTTGTGGAATACTAATTAAGGAGCCCCCAACCCAAAACAATTCCCTCTCATCTGTTTAAATAGAAGGCTGGTGCATATCGAACTCTGTCATCAGCTATTATTCAAATTGAAATAGGTCAGGTCCCTGAACACCTGGAAATTAGCCTGGAAATTCCCTCAATTAATGAAACCCTGCCTGCCTGGATTTATCCTGCCTTAGCCATAACACTTGGACAATCAGAGCTGCAGCATGTAAAATTAATCTCATTCTGTTACTTTCTGTGGAAGGGCATTTTGATTGGGCTCTGACCCCTGAGGAAAAGGTTAATACTTGCTCATTCTCCTGCACACTTTGCTCAGCAGACATCCACTCCTGCAGCCCACCTCACTGGAGCTGGCAGGGACAGGATGCACAGCTGCCCCCAGTGCATGTCTGGTTTGATGAGACACCAGGGTAAAGCAGCACTTTATTTTCTTATAGTCTATTGACATATAGAAAATTTCATATTTAAATTACCTTTTAAAAATCATTATTTTTTCAAAAATTCCTTCAGTTACTTAAAGCTATCAGTTGTTCTCTGTCCTTCTCCCCTTCCTGCACATAGGATTTGTCCTGGAGCACCTCACTGTGCTGCAGTGGCTGGCTCTGCCATGCCCTTCACAGGGGAGTCCTTTGGCCAAAGTTTCTGCTGCTCCCTCACCAACCGAGTCTCCCACCATTCCCTCTTCCTCTGACCCTTCTGTTCCCAAAGTCTCACACTGCAGATACTGCCTCTGTCCTTGTGCTGGCAGACTCCTTCTTACAACACAGTCCTGAAATGGAATTTTTCCCCTCAGGCCCTAAATCAATCATGTTCTGCCAAAATCTGGTGTTGGAGATAACAGCTGCAGAAAATTATCAAAGTGCTCTGTCTTCAAGGAAGACTCAGTTCTCCTCACAAGAAAGAAACTTGTCCTTTCCTTTCTTTTCTAAATTTTTGAAATCCCTTATTTTATCTAAGTGAACTTAGATTAAAAATGAGTTTATATATAGATATGTATATGAATATATACATATATATATATATTAATATATATATATAAAAATATAATGGCCCTAAGGGACCAATCAGACATGAGCTGAGAATAAACCTTGAATGATTTAAGATGTTTCTGCTGGTCAGGACCCAGCTGAAACAACGTGTACTCACCTGGTATGAAACAAGTTTTAAGTCACCTTCACTGACCAGAGGTGCCCTAAAATCTCTTTAATGAGGTAGTCAAATCAGTGATGAAGTTAAAAGAGCATATCTAATTTGCATGCATAATTACATCAACCATACATGCAAACTATGGCCTGAAGCTCTGCCCTCAAAGAGGCAGAAACAAGAAGAGGATGAGCAACAGGCAGTTCCAAACCCAGGCCATGACAGAGCTCAGCCTCATGGCCAGAGCCCTTATTCTGAACACAAAGCCACATAAAACTTGGGCTCTGGTCTAGCAGGGCTCACAGCCATGGTCCCTGCTCTGGGCTGGGCTGCTCCATGTGCACAGGGCTCACTCTGCCCCTCTGCTCTCTGCCACATAACCACTGCTGCAAGGGGAGTCATCCCAGGCACTTCTATTTCTAGACAGCCTGTGCCAGAATAGCAAAAATCCAAGAGTTTAAGAAATGTAGAGCATTTTGCTTAGGAGCTGTCACTCACTTGAGGCTCACCCTGCCCTGTTCAGCTGCTGTTCCCATCTGTACCCTCTGTTTGGTTTTCTATTCCTATTCTGAAACTGAATTGGTAAGCAGAAAATTTTAGTTACTGAATAAACTACTGCCAAAAATCTCTGAAGAACACACTGAAAAGGAATGAGGTTGCTGTGATAGGCAGAGAACAACTTCCAGTCCAGAGAAACTCAGGCAGAGCCAGACCCTGAGCATCACAGCCTGTTGGGCCACAGGAGGTGGGTGCTGGTCCTGCCCAGAAATCAAACTGTGCCATTTTTAGGAACACCTCTGAGTGACTGATGGGATCAGCTGTCCCAGAGTCTCTGCACACACTCCCACTGTACCTGGCACTGAGAGACTGGCAGCAGGTGCCAGCTGAGGGGGCTGACACTGCCAACATGACAGGAGTTCTAAAGAGCACATTCTGTGTAGAAACTGTCCTGCAAGGACAGGATTTCTTGTGGCTGAGACTCTTACTTCAGACTGTTTTCACTTACTTCACTGTGATGCCTGAAATTGGCTTATTAGGAGCATTCAGCTTATCAGTTAAATGGATTTTTGAGTAGCTCTTCATCATCTCCCTTCAATATTGTCAGGTTTTGAGGGAAGATGTTTATAAGCCATTGTACAGAATGTCTTTTAGGTGTGATAAAGAGCTCTTTCTCCAAGATCTCTACACTCACACTCCAACATATAATCAGCTTTTACAGCTATATTAAAGTCTTCAGAATAGGTGGTTGGTTGGAATCCCTGGTATATCCCTTAATTACACCATTGCTTAATACAGGAGTATAGGAATACATTTAATATAATACATACAACTTTTTTTTTTCATGGAAACTGCAATTACTTTCAATAGAACAACAGTTTCCAGCTTGAAAAGCTGACCTGACTGTTCCTCTCCTGGCAAATGCTGAAACCAGCACATGCTGAAACCAGCACTTACATGCTGCAATACAGGAGAGAATCTCTCCTCTGACAGGACAAATTATCAAAACTAATGCTTATACTGTAAATAGCTTTAAATGCCACAGGACCTGTGTGTAAATTAGGCTGTGCTCATTTACACCAGGCCTCTAAGTAGCCTACAAGGCTGTATAACTCCAGGATTAATTGCTGTGCTTTGTCAGTGAATGGGCTTTTGTTAGCTCTCTCAGCAGGCGTTCTGCCTCTCTGGGTGGATCAGCTCACACAAACCTGATACACCAAGAGTTATGGCATATCTTGGGAGGGAAAACAGAAGATTTAATTGTCTTTCCTCGTTATATCTCAAAATACACTTCCTTTGTGCTTGTGGAGAACGGAGGAAGAGTCACAGTGGTTTAGTAACAGCGAGCCTTTTCCTAATCTTTGCAATCAGATCTTTGCTACCATCACACACAGCAATCACTTCACACCAGTGAGAAATCAGCCTCAGCTCCTGATAAAGTTCAGTACAGGAACCAGCTAAGCCTGGGCATGCACATCCATCTTTCTGCTTGGTGCTCTGTTTTGACAACTGCTGTGTTTGTGTCCTTTCAGATAATATTTGTCTAACACTAACCTAATCAATCTAATTTGAGAGTCAAACTTAACATGTCTCAATCTCTACCCAGGCTCCATATGTTGTGTGCATTCTGGTCTGTATTAACACAGCTGAGTGCTGTGAGGCATATTAATGAATCTCATCTGTAATTTGCTACCTTTTTTTTAAAAGAACTTTGTTGTAGAAGTTCTGCAGTCAATTCACTCCACACATGAATTCAGCAGAACAACTCGTTTCCTACTCTAATAAGACTCCAGTCTCTGGTTGGGATGGTTGGTTGGCAGAAGAAATGGCTTTCTTAAGAATGGGAGCACACAATTGCCTTTCTTAGCTGCTCTATTATTCATTGTCAATCTAATGACCTTGCCATTTGTTTTCTCAGCATTGATTCAGAGTTTTCTTCTCTGTTGAAAAGGTCACATTGCCTTCTCCTCTTCCCCCTGTCCCCCCCCCCCCCCCCCCCCCAGATATTTTTCTTTATATTTCGTAGCTACTCATTTTCAGAGCAACTTCACTCATATTTCCATCTTTTCCACATTTCTCCCCCAGATCTGCGTGTTGGCCAGCTCCTGAACAGCATACACAGCTCCAATGCCAGTGACTCTGGCAAACCCTCTCCAAATCATATCAAAATTTGCCATGTGCTCCCCAAAATGATTAGCTAACTTCTGGAAGTCATGCCCATTCAAGGCCCTGCATGTTGGAACACAAATAAATTACCCAAAGCTGCTGTGTGTACATTAATGGCACCCTGGAAGGTTTGCATGGCAACCAACATGGTTTGAAATGCATTTTCCAACAGTCCAAATCATATATTTTTAAATTGTACAAGCCCTTATTTACTCCAGGTATTTTCCTTTTTTCCATACCTATATTACTTAGTCTAATAAAAAAGGTTCAGGTTTTCCTGACAAGCTTTCTCATAATTAGTAACTGAGAGCAAGCTACTGCTGTTATCCTTGGCCATTCTGGTGACACTTGGGACATAAAGCTATAAATTAGGTCACTTGTCCTCAGCAGACTCTCCATTTCCTTTCTGAATTTTTACTGCACTTTAAAAAAACCACTCAGTACAGAAAAAGAAGAAAAAGAATATCATACAGAGAACTTTTAAAATTCAGGTTAAAAAAAGGGGGAGAGGGTAAAGAAGTGTTTGAGAATTTTATGCATCTGTGATTTCTGGGCACCAATCTGTGAGAGGATTCCTTAATTTGTGTTTATTTTTCCAGGACATCAATTTAATTTCTCTGTTTGAGTCCACTGCATTTTCAGCTATTGTTCTTGCTCTTCCTTTGGGGTTAACTGAAGTGGTGTTTTTTTCCAGCTTAGAAACATTTAATATTTTTCAAGTATCTATCTCTCAATGAAAGCAGAAATTAAAGCAGTGAGTTTGCTGGAGAACACAATTTCTTTTCTTTTATAGCTTTCCTGGCTGCTCAAGGGTAATACAATCAGGATAGAAGTGCTTGTAGTCTTGATAACCATGGATAATTTTTCTGTTAATTTTCTGCCAGTCTTCTATTACTGCATTTATCTGAAAAAACCCACCATGAAGTTTTCCATTCAGTCCTGGCACAAACAGCACAATTCCCTTGGACACTGGTGCATATTGCACCTATTAATATCATGATATGACCTGAAATTACATTTTCCCCTTCAATACCCTTAAATAGCTCTGAGGACATGGCAAGGCACTGGATCTTGTTATTGACTCATTCATACTGAGCTTTCATTTCTGTCATGCTTCAGCCACATTGGGACAATAAAGGATTGTTTTGTCTACCTAACTCCAAGCATTAGCTCTTTTTATAGCTTTTAATTTTAACTTAAGTAGGATGCCTCTTGCTGAATACATCTTCTTGGACTTGCTGTCCATGTGGAGGAAATGAAGCCAAGTTTGTTGAAACAGATGAACTAAATATTATAAATATGCACTCATCTCTGCCCCCTCACACACAGAGCAGGCAGCAGCACTTGTTACTGAGACACACAATGGAAAAAGGATATTTCATGAGTAGTTTTTCCTGAGCCACATGAGCTTGTTCTGCCTGCTCTAAGTGTGCTGAAGTCACAGACTTCCCTCCCATCAGTGTCTCTAATGCCTTTAAGGGAATCACATCTCAAAAATACAAAGTTTGCCTCAGTAATAGTGACAGAAACCTTTATTTAGCCCCTATATAAAGGACTAGAGAATAGTCCTGAGACCAAGAAATTATACATAGATGGACAGGGTCAAAGTTCTGTAAGACAATGCAGATTGCAGAACTTTATTTTTACTGACACATTCTGTTCTGACACCAGTCTTGATCCTGATACTTAAAATGCATCATTGCAAAAATCATCCAGAAGTATAAAGAAATGAAATAAAATTTTAAAAAACATTCTCTCTTCATAAAGAGTTTGACTCCAGTGCTTCAGTGTATCTCACGAGCTCTGAGTACACAAGAGACCTTGGCTTACTATCACTAAGAATGAATTAGAATAAACTGTGAATCCCAAAGCTCTAGTTAATAGAAGCATAAAGAGAAAATTGGCAGGTAGCAGTGAGGCAGTGGGCTGAACAGCTGCCATCAACAAGGCCTATAAATAGATTTTTTCAAAGACATACACATTTTATTGCATACAAACATAATGCATTTTTCCACTTTGGGCTAGTAAGAGATCCTCATTGTTAAGAAACATGGAGAGCAGCCACTTCACAAGTTTGTCTCAGGAGCAGATTCAAGCATTGCATTTTTATTCAACTTCCCATGTGCTTCTCATGCCAGCTGTCTCTGCTGCAGAACAACACAGAACTGATGTGTGACTCTAACTTCCCCTTGGACACTCCCAAACTGCATTTATAAGCACTTCTAAAAGTAAATCTGACAGGTCTGATGTTAAGTAGAATCTCCCCAGCCTGGCTTTGGCAAAAGCAGCAGCCAGCACTGCAGGAGAGCCTGAAAGAGCCTTTACAGAGTGCTCTGAGCACCCTCCAGAAGAGCAGGACACCTGCAGAACCCCTGACTGGGCTTTTCAAAGCCACTTCCATTTGTCAGACTCCAGTGTGGTCAACACTGCATCATTATGCTCTCTATGAAACACCAAAACAACCAACCTGCAGCTGGATTGGATCTATAGGATTTCCTGAAAAACCAGCCTGAGATCCAGCTACACTTCATGGCATGCCTTTCACTGGAATTATTCCTGCCAGCCTAAGTGGGGTGGCACAAAAGCCAAATGCTAGCAGAAAAAGGATATAGTGGCTGCTCAATCCTGCTCACTTTGTAGGATGTGTGATTTTCACCCCTACAGGGCATCTAAGAACCCTGATGATAATTCACTGGAAGACATCTTTTCAAAAAATACTTCAGGATGGAAGCTGCCTCAGGAGAGAAAGTGGAAGAAGGTACAGGAGACAAATACAGAAGGAAAATGCAGTAGCAGGTGACAAAGAAGAAACAGAGACATAATATTAAAAAAGAAATTAAAAGGGGAAAAGCAGGACTGGCACACAGCAAGCATACAAAGCAGGTTGAAATGGGTCTCTTCAACAACCTTTTTGCTTGTTCCAGTTTGGAAACAAATATGTTGATTCAGTGAGCTTTAGAGGAGTTTTTGTTTGTTCATTTTTACCTTCCAGAAATCAACAGCTTTCAACCTTACAGTCTAAGCTAAATTCAAAGGCTTCAGGACACAGGCAATAAAAATGACATAGAGCAAAGAAAGGAGTATTGTGTTGTAAGGCTAAATACACTGTGCAGACAGATATAATTACTCAGGTTTCCATCTACCACCAATCTCAGAGCAGCAATATTAAAAGAAAATGAGTGAATATCACTGAAAAATCCCTGTAGTTACACTTCTGTGCCAAACAAAGCCAGAAACCAAAGGGTCAGGTGCTTTTGTTTGGAAGTGATGTTGTAAGCAGGGTTTAAGGCTGACCACACCTGCCTCCTCCTTTGCTGTACAAGGCAAATGACTGCTAAATCCACACTGTAAACCAGCTCCCAGCAAAACCACAATTCAGGCAACAGCCCTGTAGGTTTCCATTACAAAATGGACTATTAGGATTAATGTTTTCGGAGATCATTTTGTTTAAATGCAATTTTGCTTCAGCATGAGCTCATATTGTTCCAGTGGTGGGAATGATTGCTGCTCTCAATGTCCTTGGAATCAAGATCTCCATATATTAAACCCAGTTTTGGATCAGACTCTAGGGAACTTTCTCCTTCTTAGCAAGTCACAGCATGGCTGGGTACAGAGACTCTGCTTCACCTGGATGCTTAATAGAGAATCTACTCAAATTCAGGTACATAAGGAAAAAAAAAGCTGTGAGCAGCTCTAGCCTGAGTCTCCAGGGAAATCACTTTTCATTTTGGGTATGTTGATGGATCATAGGGCAACAGCCACAGCACACACAATGAACTATTAGTGAGTTTGTCCCATAAGTTATCTGCACTTGAGATAGAGAGAAAAAAGTTTCATTTGCCTTAGGCAAAAATGTTCCACCAGAGGGGAATGATTGACTGACCTTGGAGCACTAAGGCTGATCATTTGGCACTAGTGCAAATGAAAAATTCAACATTACCAACGATTTTCGACTGCCCTAGAAAAACCAAATATTAATATGGTTTAATGCAGCACAGCTGAAAATCCAGAATGCAACAAAACTTTCCTATCATGCTAGCACAGGGATTTCTTTGTGCTATTCATTCAAAGAGTGGGATATTCTCCCTCTCTGTTTCAAGTCATTCATTCTGGAACTGAAACAATATGGAATTACATTGAGTACCTGTCACCATCCTTCCAATATATGGGCTCACAGGTGTTTTCACTCTTACAGAAAAGATAAAACTCCTGTCTGCATCTTCCCACAAGTCCTGAACACAAAGTCCTTGCATTATTTCCCTAAGAAACATTTGGATTCATGCTTTATAACAGTCTGTGAGGTACACTGGCACTAGGAAACTCTGCTCTAGAGGAAAAGCTGAGACAGAAAAGGGGATTCTCTCCTGAGACAGGCGATGGTGACATTTAGAGGCTCAGAGCTGATAAACAGCTCAAGTCTGTGACACAGAGACCCTCCAAAGTGAGAGGCCAAATACAAGGTTTCCCATTTTTCCTAATCTGGAATTGAGATGCCACTTGTAGAAAAGAAAAATAGTCTGCCTTGGAATAGTGTAAAATATGAACTAGCCACAGGGGATTCACATTTTCTAATTAAATGCCGATTAAAATCAATTAAGAAGCTATAGCAGTCCTGCACTAATGAGGGAAATTGTATTCTTACCTCTGCATTAAATACTGTATCATCCACTAATTCCATTAAATCACAGTGAAATTTTTTGTAATACAAGGACCTCGACTAATATTGCAGCAGATTTAAACAAAAAGTTTTGCAGTTGCAGTGTTTCCCAGGCAAAGTAACACATTTTCCTGTTCACTACATGCTATGGTGACTCTAAATGCAATGTTGTGACAATTATAAGAGGCATCATCTCAATTTTTTAACTTCATGTTTGAATAGGGTTTTCTAATTCAAAGGATTGCTAGTAGTAAATTTTACTTGTCCTGTTAAAGTGCCGGTAGAATTACTGTGATAAAGTGTTGTGATACAAGATTTATAAAATCTTGCTACTGTATTTGAAGGCTCCAGTAATGAACAAGAAGGAGCACTAAGGTGAAGGCAATATCTGATCTAGAAAAAGAACAGAAATATGCATATTCATCAAAGTGTTAGGGAAGGAGACAAAAGGACCCAAACATTTTCAGGGTTATATGATGTCCTAACTTTCCAAACACAAGAATCATGAATGAGCAAGGAAAGATAGCTGGATCTTTCCACTTGGTTTATAGAAAAGAGTAAATAATTTTGTGTCTAGGTAGCACTGACCCAACTTCAAACAAAAGTAGGAAAAACATTCCAGGAGGAGTTCTCCAGGACACATTAAACCTTGACTAGGTTCAAATAGCTAACCAGCCTCCTCAAGAACAAGTAAAAGGCTGCAGAAGTTAAAGAATGTCTCTCTTCTGCAGTATTAACTTTGATAACAAGCTTTGTAGTTTCTTTTCTTTGCAACTTAGTGACATTTTCCCGGAGTATGTTCTGGTATTAAGAATAAAGCTGATTCTGTAGTAACCTACAGACAGCACAGCATCACTCTGCTCCTTCAGGGAAATGCAAACCTGTAATTCAAAGGGGCCCTTCCCAATCCCTGAAGTGTTCCATCCCATTGGAGAGGAGGGTGGGGAGGTTTTGAATGTCTGGAGAAGCCTGGGCTGCAGCTGCAAAATTTGTTGTAGGAGTTTAACAGACCTTGCCATTTGTAGGGAATCAGAACAGCTTGGGTTGGAACAGGAAGAGGAGCTTTGCCAAAGGGAAGAGTGAAGTGAGGATCTGAAACTCAGAGCTCAGGCTTCCAGTGGTCTTTGCTGGTTGGATTCTGGTCTCTGTTTTGTAACTGCAGAACTGAATTGCAGCTTCCCACTCTCACTAGCCACTAAACAGAAATGTGTCTTAAAATGCTTCATAGTGATTGTAATGTTAGGCTGAATGGTGCTGACTATTTATTCCTGGGTCACCAATAATGATGATTTTTAATGTGATTTCTGTAATTCCCCAAGCTGCTTTATGCAGTGTCTCTGTGAGACATCTTTACTCTGTAATTTCACAGAGAAGTGGAACAGAAGAAAATCTCCAACTGTGTTTGCAAACATTATTGCAACTAGAGGGGGAAAGGGAACAAATGTCTTGGAGATTGGCACCACTCACCAGGCTGACACCTGACAGGTAGGATCACTGCTCTGCCACACAGCTTCAGGGACCTGGGGAGCTGCCTTGCTCCAGCCAAGCCAGCTGGTCCTGCAGCCCAGCTCTGAAGGGTGCCCAGCACCAGCCACTCATGCAGAGACACTCAAAACTGCTCAGGGAGGTTGGAGAAACTAAGTGCTTATACTAACCATTATTTTAGAACAAAGTCATCAGTGCAAAGTTCCTGGTAGGTGAAGAAATACCACACTACATCCCAAAGTTAAATGGAGCATAGTGACACAGAGAGCAGCAGATCCAATGATTTGTGGAGACTCAGGGAGCTGAACATGGGATGAACCCACTGTACTGGAAATTATTATTGTACAATTGGATGTATTACTTCCAGAACACTCAGCCCCTACTGAATGTTGCTGAGGTCCCTGCTATTGGGAATTCTCTGGTAGCCAGACTTTGCTGTGGATCCCAAGCAGAATTCCAGCCACCCATGAGCCTGGAAACCAAAGTATGGTCACTATGGTAATTAAAGGGGTTTAGGGAATGAGGAAAAAAACCCCAGAGAATAAAAAAGGAAACCACTAATAACCAAAGTAATGAGCTGCAAAAATGAAATAGTGTTTATCTAAGTCTCATCCTCGGGAAACTTTTAGTCTCTTCATAAGTCTTGACCAGAGTCACCAAGCTTACAGCCTGGGCAATTCAAGCACTTTCTGTCCAATAAGAGGAGACTAACCCAGGTGAGTTCTTCTCATTTTGGGCTGAACCTTTATACCTGGTGAAGATAAAAATCTGAGGAGGGGTTGGTAGTACAGTGTGCAACTGACAGAAACAACACTTTGAATGGTGTACATTGTAAAAAACATTTCCACATTAGCTTTTTATGAAAAAGCTTGCTAAGCCTTTCTAGGACTGACAGAGAGAAGGAAATGTCTTGCAGCAGTCAAGGCTCACAGGGCAATTGTTGCAGTTTAGAGCTCATCATTTTTCCCTCCTTTCATTATTCCTCAGCCTGCTGTGGCTGGCATTATGCATAACCAGCTCACAATCACTTCCTTATTGCATTTGATTTCCCATGTTTCACCCTGAGGATTTTATCTTGCTAATGAAACCCAGGGTATTTGTCCTTAGGTATTCACATGGTCCCCATTGCCAGAGAGCCTGAAGACCTGAACATCTTAATGGAGCCTTACAAATTCCACTGGCTGCTTCCAAACCACCCGAGATGAAAATAGACTTTAAGTCATTCAGGCTGGGTCACTGGTGTTGTGTATCAATTATGCAGATTCCCTCAAATGGATTCTGAAAGCATCTGTCACACATGAAAGAAAAGCTCTGTGAGCCCTTCCAAACAGAAATGTCTTTTGTTCTCTGACGACTTCATACATAAAGGTGTGAAACGAGGTTCAAACAGGCTTTCCTTGCAAGGGGAGCCTATTGCAGGGATGTGGGGAAGATGGCTTTTCATGGATCCTAAGGACTGGGGGCTGCCCACCCCCAGCCCAGGACTCACCCTGGGGCTGTTCTCACTGAGGGAAGAGCATAAAGGGAATTCTGTTCCCTCTCTGAGCACACAGGAACTTTCCAAGAGGAAATGTGCACAAGCACAAGGCTATGAAGGTTTCAAAGACTGTATAATGAGAGTGATATGCTGATAATCAGCTTAATTCCCATTTCAAACACCAAAGTCCTTTTGTGAATCTGGCCCTATAGACTTAATCCTGCATATAGCTTAATTAGCTTAATTGTTGGCCATGTCTGGTGAGGGGAGGGTGGGCAGGACAGCGTGCTCTGGGGAAACTGTCCACACCCAGCAGGTCAAAGAAAAGCTTATGGTGGATGGGGCTTGGAGGGCTCTGAGTGGAAAAGGCTTTGTTTCAGGAACAAGAAGCCTGGGAAGAGGCTACAGAAGTTTGTGTTCAGATAGGCAGAAGTAACTGGGACTGAATGAAGAGGAACCTCTTAAAGCTTTTCAGGAACAGAACGGTCCCATGCCCAGGGCACTGAGGATTGCTTTTTCTTTCTCATCTCCAGACAAATGTCTGATTTCACTGCTCACGACCAAGGAAGTGAGTGTGCAAGGATGCTGTGACTCACTTGTGTTCACTCTGAAAGAGCACAGCTCAAACTTGGCTGTGTTTCCTCCACGTGCCACTTTCCTCCATGCTTTCCCTGGGACAGAGTGTGTGTGCTCATAGCCTGGGACACCTTACAGGACCAAATCCCACTGCTCTGCAAACTGCTTCCTGGCAGGCAGGGAGGATGTGAGGCTGTGTCTGAGCTCCTCCTATAGCCTATAGCTCGGGTGTCTGAAGCTACACTTCCCCCTATACATCACTAATAACTTGGCAAAAGAAACACTTGAGCATCATCCTTTCTTTAAGAACAGTACAATTTGGTCTTGGCTGGGCAACTTCTGGGAAAGTATTTTCTGTTGCACACAGTGAACATGCAATTTTACTTTATGCAGTAAAAGGCAGGTGTGTAATTGAAGGAATATCTACCTAAGTATTAATATAAACCTTTTTGGGTGATTGAGAACTGAAGTGGATTTTGGGATTTTTTTTTCTTTACCCTGGTATACGTGGTTAAATGAGGAGAAAGTCGGGTCAAACTGTCTCAGTTTGTAGGAGGCTCATTAAAAAGTAAAATAAGCTATCCTTCTGCAGCAAAGAAACCATTAAGTATAAGTTCCATAAATATTTACTCATGTGAAAGAAAACCTTAATCCAAAGAGTTTGAGAAACAGTCTTGTTTTACTTGCCCTGCTATAAAAAGAATCCAAGCCTGCCCAACCTGATCAAGCTGCCTTTCTAATATTGTAAACATGCCTATGGAATTAGTTTTTACATTTTCCCACGATGTCCCAGAGGACAGCATCGTATTACATTACACACCAAAGCCACAAGCAATTAAACAGACAGAAAGTTCATCCTGGCTATCAGCTAGTTCCTCAGCCAGTCAGGCAAGGCAGTTAAACTGGAGTTTAAAGAATGTGGAGTCACCCACAATCCCAGATCTTTGCTGTACAACAGAAACTACGAGACTCACATTGCTGTACAATCTGTTCTGCTGATTCAGACAGGTGGTGTTCCTTGGTGCATCTCATCTTCTTCTCTGTCCTGACAGTCTCTGACCCTCTGCACACACTTTTCTCACTTCTAGTCAAACAGGCATCTGTTTCTCCTCCTTATGGGAAGGTTTCATCCAAGATCTTACCAGACTCTGCTCTCCAACAGGCATTCAGTAACTCAACAGATAAGATTTTTAGAGGAATTTTGTCTGACTGTTCATACAAAAGCCTCCTTTCTTCTTGAACACACTTGTTCAAACTTACTTTGCACTTAGTTTCTCCTATAAAAGTAAACATATGCAAATATGTTTTTTCATTTAAGGCATAACTATGTTATTCTATTAATTAAAAAAAAAAACACCCTCATGTGCTTTTTCATTACAAAATTGTTGTCCTGATTTACAGTAAACACTCCTCACTGAAAGCTTAATTGATGCTTTAGCACGGGAACCTATTATCATTCAGTGTTTGCTAATTTAGTCAGTGGCTAGAGTTTATATTTCTCACAGAAGTAGTGTTTAATTTTCTCCCAGTGTTACCTACCATTAATAGATTTAGCTTATCAGAAAATGCAGCAATAAGCATGTACAACTCCCAGCCTCTAACTGGAGCAAGTCAATATTCTTCAGTTGGGATAAAAAAAGAGAAGTGAAGGCAGCTTTTTGAAAGGCCCCCAGTCCTATCTTTTTTTCTGGTGATTTTTGTGTGGGTTTTTTTTTGTTTTTGTTTTTGTTTTTTGGGGGGTTTTGTTCATTTGCTTGGTTTTGTTTTCTGTTTTTTGGTTGGTTTTGGGTTTTTTTTGGTTTTTTTTCTAATAAACATAAATGACAATAGATTTGGCACAAATAATTTCTAGGCAGCAGAAACATGACACCTACCTCCTTTCACTCACATGCCATGCCCTCAGGTTGCATTTGCTGTTCTGCTGCACCCTTCTGTTGCTGGTTGCATGAAAGATTAATGGGGTTGGGGTTACTGCTTGAGAGTTTTCATGGGATTGTACAGCAGCACTCAGTTCACAGGAACATGAGGCAAACACTGTTTGCTCTTTTGCCCTGTCCCTCCTACAAGAAGGGTTATCAGTTTGCTGTCTATAACCACGTAGGGCCTGAGGAAAAATAGACTTTATTTCAATTAACATAGACCAAGTTAATTTAGACTCTCTCAGTATTCAGAAGAAAGTGAAAAGTGAAGCTGGAGAAGCTCTATGCAGCCATGGCTGAGTCCTCAGAATGAAGTTTGGAGGAGTGCACACACATGTGTGCATGGAAAGTGTGTGTGATTGTACTGCTATCAACCCACAGCTTATGGAGATTATACCTGGTATCTCCAATTTTCTGGATCACTCAAGTGTGGTCACCACTTCATTTGGCTTTTCTGCTCAAATATTGTGGGACATTGAAGATATTTAAAAGACATATTTTCCTGACATCGTGTGAGGTCATTTTGACAGGGTTTATCCTTCTTAGAACCTACCAGTATTATACAGAATAAATACACACAAAAATATATTCCCATTCATTTTTCAAGTATTTTATACAGGCAAACACACACATTATGGATATCCACAAACTCTCCACACAAGGTGTATGTGTGATTTTATGCACATATGTCTACATGTAAACTATATGCAAAACACATACTTGGGTTCCTGCAGGTAGGAACTGACATGGATGTATGCAGAAATATTAAACTGGACTACAGTCTAGTTTTATTTCATAAAAATTGTATAGGAATAAGTTGGAGTACTTCATAAAGAGATACAACAAAGGCTACTGTGTTTCCCCCAAGAGGAAGGCATGGGTATTCAGAAGCCCTAAAAAGCTGCCAGTATTACAGCAGAATAACAGATATTTAAAGTGCTGTTTCTGATCTACAGAGTTTCTGCAGCAGAGACAGAGAGACACAAGATCCCAAGGCTTTGATCAGTCCTTGCTCATGTTCTGTTCCTGAGGCCCAACCAGTGATTTTGTGTGAGTTTATTTTTTTAAAGCCAGTTCTGTTATGCAGACTTCAACCACTATTCTTTTTTTTTATTATTATTATTTTGCTACAGAGAAATACAGATGCAGCATGAAACTCATTCTGAAATTCTGTGCAGGGAATCCAGAGAGAGTCCCAGTCCTTTTTGAAGAGGATTATCCATGTCCTCATTCCTCTCTGCAGGGACAGCAACAGAAGCTAAAGCCATCAGGCTGTCTCCATTGCTCTGCCAAATCCAACAGGCAAGTTCCCTGCTGACACAACTCCATTAAAACCACTGGATTTTCACCTTTGGAGATTATAGCCCTGAAACTTTTTTTCAGGAATTTCCTAGGAGAAAGAACAGAGAATGACCTTGAAAAGAAATTAAAGATTCTGTCATTGATTACCAATATTTGAAATTCAACAATTATAAGCTCAAGTGAGGAGCAACACCTGGAAAGAATCCCACTAATCCTGTGAATAAAAATCATGCCCAAACAAAATAAGCACATGTTTCAGTGCTTAGCCCCCAGCAATGGGGATGTCATGTATAATGTGTGTGTAAACACATACCTGCTTTCATTCTGAGGTACACAATGCTGTGTGTGCTCCACTGAGTAAAGTCCATCGAGCACACTGTCTAAACACTTGGAAAACAACAAAAATGAGGACTCGCCACATGTCACAAAACTTCATTTCCAAAGTTCAGTTTCCTTCATTTGAAATAATTCACATTAGAAGTTACCCAAGAACACTTAATCCACGTTATCTCTGGATACTCAACCCTAAGTCTGAAGATTTCAAAGCCACTCCTCTCTTTCCCATCCAAGCTTCCTCCTGCTGTAGTTTCAATGAAGTCACCACCCTCTGTAGCTCAGCACAGTTGTCACTAAGTTCAGTGAAGCTCTCACAGTTGCACCAGGGATTTATTTGGAGCCTGATGCTGACTCTAACACGGGAACACGTGGAATCAGATCCATATAAGAAGAAAGGGCTGTTTAAAATAGACATCTGGGGGAAAAGAAAGGAGGCAGGAGAGCTCAGTGCTCTGCACACATCCTGAGCTGCTAACAGCCAGGTTTGCAGTCCTGGTGGGCAGGCTGCCCCAGGGTTAGCTGGAAGCTGTCCCTGGGAGTTTTCCTGAGTGCTGTCAGCAGTGTGCCTGGGCTACCACACAGCCTGGCTGCTTGTCACCTCCCATTTCCCAGGGCCTGCTGATGCTGGGCTCTTGGTGTGCTGTTGACACAAGGCATTGAGGATTTGGCATGATTCACTACATGGATGCACTTCCCTGGCAAGGCAAGCAGCAGAAATACTTTTTTTCCAAGGAAAAGAGAGTTCCTGAGCACACCACACTGAACACCCTCAGTCCTCTCCAGTCACTGCTTCCCCATTCACACTTGGCTATGAGACACAAGAGACTTTCCTGCTTGTGGTGGTTTGAGATGGTAAACTGACTGAGCTGCTCTCTGTACCCTGTCAAAGAAAAGAAATGTGGGGGGAGGAAAAGCGGTCTAAAATTTCATTCTGAGGGTTTTTTTCCTATAGTTTCCAGTAATAAAGTTTCTCTTTGTAGCATTTAAGATTGAGCCTGTTTTGCCTTCCTCCTAATCCTATCTCACAGCAGAAAAATTTCAAATTGGTGAACCAAAACCACTGCATTAATGCATGGCTTCAGCAAGCTTGTTCACATGAATACATCTCACTGCTGAAAGGTGAGTTCTGAGGGGGGTCTGGAGGATCATTTGAGGAGGGGTCTGGCTGATCATTTGAAGCCTCAGCAGAATGGTTAGTTACCAATTAATTAGAAACAAAGCTCACACTTGTAAAAAAAAAAAAAAAAAAAAAAGAAGCTTTGGCAAAATAAGAACTAATATATTTTATCTCAGTTCACACAATGATATGGGTTTTACAGTCTAAAAAAGCAAGAAGAGATAGAAGATTAACTTTTAAGGCAAAAAATGTGAAATACTCTTTGCAACTACTATTTAAAGCAATTTTGGCACCCCCCAAATAGGAAAGGTTTGCTTTCATAATAGTCTCTTCTTTTTCTGTAGCATAGAGAAAGCAAAAGTGGATGAATTAAAAAAAAAAAAAAAAAAATCACACCATTTTTTTCCAAGAGTTTGGATCACTTGGAGGACAGAGCAATAGTAAAAGGATGAGGGCTTGTGGGAGCTCTGTGTGCAGTGGGTCTGAAACCCTCAGTGCTGCAGAGCAGCAGCAGGACTGCATCCCTGCCCACAGCACAAAATCTGCCTGAATCCTGCTCCTCAGCACAACTTTATGTCTTTCCATGACCCACTCAGGCACTGGCTGGGCTGAACCTCAGCCTGGGTCTGGGTCCTTGGTGGCATTTTCAGTCTGAGCTGGAAATGCATTTTCTGCAGGCCAGCTCAGACAGGTTTACTAAAACTGCAGGGGCTGATTTTTAACACCTTTAGGAAAGGTCTTCAAACTGTTTCTGTTTCTCTCTGGCTTTTGCACAATCAGCTATCTCATTTAATTCTCTAAATCCCACTGACCACCCATGAAAACCCTGCCAACATGTGCTGCCTCAGTTTCACCCTTGGAAACTTGAGAAAAGTTTCCACAGTATTTCTCCAATGAAAGAAATTCTGCAAGCACGACTGTACTGAGTTGAAAACTTGACTTTCACAGAACAGTGCCTTAATCAATAATCAAGAGAACAGCTTTGAATGCATACAAATGATGCAGGTCCACTTCACCATAACTATATGCTGGAATTTATTTTTGATCAGCAAAACATTTTCCAACAGATTGTATGTTAATGGCAATGCTGCTGGCAAAACAAACTCCCTTCACCCTGAGCTGTTTCCAGATGCTAAACAAAGCCTTAATAAACCCAGACTGTCCTTTAAAGGTAACCATCTCTAAACTGTGTGAATGATTGAGCAGTACAGTGCTGTACATTCACTATCACTGCTATATAAGATATTACCTCTGAATATACAATTAAGGTTTTCAATTAAAGCATGGACAGAATGAGAGGTTAACAACTTCTATGAGGTTCTGCAGTTGGGTTTATTCAGCAAATGCAGAGACTGTACAGAAATTCACTTTGTCCAAGACAACCATCTCAGAATTTATTATCTCTACATATATATTTTTTCTCCCCTATTATTTATTTGTTTTACACCTATGCACCTGTCCCAATACATAGAACAAAAATAAATTCTGGGAAAGTCCTGATGTTGGAAGAATATGGTAATCTTAAAATAGTGATGTTTAACCCTTGCCATTTTGCCATGTAAATATTATACCCCTAATTTCTTTGATGAAGCCAGAGAAAGATGACAAGTCAGTTTACAATTCTGAAAACATATTAATTTTTAGATAATAAAAGCCACTGTGTTCTCTTCCAAAGAAGACATGTATTAGTAGAAATGAACTCATAAAATAATGCTTTGGCAAAGAAACAAGCATAATCGATGATTTCCAAATTTAAAAAAAAAAGAAAAAAAAAAAACAAAAAAAACCACTTGTGTTCAGGGCAGCACAGAAAAGCATTGCTGCAAGAGCAAAACAAATCAAACCCTGATCAATGTCCCTGTGGTCACCTGTTAACAAAGACTCTTGCTGTGTTTCGAATGCACTTTGTACTGGAGCCATATTATTCCCATTTCCTGATGCTTTATGGAAATTTGACACATCTGAAATCACTTCTGGAAGAAGGACAGCCCTGTTTTGCTTTCACACATCCTTTGTGGTGGTGCCTAAATTACAGATGAGGGCTGGAAAACAGTGCTTGCAGCTAGATCTGAGTGAAGATGGCAGAAAGCCATCCCAATCACAGATCTGAAGGACTTCAAACAGGATTCAAACAGAGCCAGTTCTGTCACGTTTTGGTGCCATTAGTGTCTGTTTCAAGCAGTTTCTGTCCTTCCCTCTCCATTCACATAGAGCCTGGAAGGCAGAGAGCAGGGCGGGGACTAGTTTGACTTTCTTGACTACAGAGGAATAAAATGAAAGGATTCTCTTTTAAATACAAGGACCTGAATTTTAAGTCCTCCAGCAGGCTGTTTCATTCACAAGAACTACTAACAATGGAGTAGACCCCTGTGTTTGCTCATCCCACTGCCAGATGGGATTTCTCAGGGTAGCAATGTTGCCAAGCTCTGCTTCTGCTGCCTGACCAGTATCCTTGAAGAGGCAGCCACTATCCATGAGTGAAATTTTGGGGAATGGGCATCACCACACAGCAGGGCACTGCTCAGGGCTGCTTCTGCCTGGGGACAATCTGACAGCAGCTGGAATGACACAGAGCAGCTGGCCCAAGCACAGGCTGGTGCTGGCACCTCCAAAATGACAGCAGAGACATCAGTGTGCAGCACAGCTGGCTCTGCAACCCTGGCTCCTACAAACACCTGCAGTGGAGGAGCTCCCACCCTGCTCCATTCTGCAACTACCAAAATAGCAGCCAGAACATCTTTGGACATTTCTCAGTAAAAGACGGCAGGAGTCTGGGCTACAACAGGAATCAAGCAAATGGCTTGGTGAAAAAAAAAACCAAACCAAACAACAAAAAACAAACCGAACCATCCCGCATACTAAACATGCTCAATCCCTCTGATTTCTCACTGTTGTAATCAGAGTCAAAGCCACCCTCGAGCAGTCCCACATGACCAACAACACTTTTAACTGCAGGCTGAGCCCGAGTTCAGGCAGAGGCCTGGAAAGGTGTGTTTTGGCCAGCCCAGACCTGCAGGACATGAAGTGAGAGCATCTTCATGCTCCAGGTAAATGCAGCTGCATGTGAGACCCTTCTTGAGGTGTCTTGTCCTGGTTTGAGGGACAGGTGTCTGCCAATAAAGGCAGGAGCTTCTCTTTGAAATGGAGAATGTAAACCCCCTCCCTCCAAATTATTATAATTTTGAAATTAAGGGGCTCTCAGGCAAATATAGGGGAATTAGGAATAACAGTTCTTTAAAAGGAAAATTAAAATAGAAATACAATATTACAAAGAACAATCCCAAACCCTGCCAGAGTCAGAATCCAAGCTGACACCCATCAGTCAGTCAGGGTGTTGGCAGCAGCCCCATTCAATGGTGGCTGCATCCTCCTGCAGTGGCAGATGTGGTTCAGCTGGAGCAGTGCTCCTGGAGAAGGTGCAGTTTTCCTCTGAAGGTCCAGGGATGATGTGGAAAGGTCTGGCTTTCCTCTGGAATCCAGTGGAAAGAAGGTACCTTGGTGTCCAAAATCTCAGTTTTTCTCTGGGTAGGAAAGGCTTGGCTGCTCCCCTGGCTGGAGCATCTCCCATGGGATGATGTAATTTTATCAGTCATGCACTGGAACTCAATGGCCATGAACAGGAGATATCTCCTGGAGGGAGGATGGACTGTGGAAAGATAAAGATGATTGCCCCAGCTGGTTTAAAGATGGCCCATTAGCAGATAATACCTGCCAGGAGATAAGGAAATCACTGCCCTACCTGGCTTCAATGGTGATGGTGTTAAATACACATTAAATACACATTTCTGGCCACATCCTGTATTGCAAACCAAGACATGTCTCTACACAGAGGCCTGCTCCAGTGTGAATTCAAGCCAGGCCATTCCTGCAGCCCAGGGTATTGAATGGAAATGTATGGGAGTCAAATCAGATGCAACTGTTTTAAAGAAAACCAAGTTTTTGTAATCTTTTGAAGCCTTTGAGCAACAGTAGTGTCTCTCCCTTACCTTTAGCAGAGGACTGCAGTAGAAGCCTCCCCTGCACACAGCTGGGCTCCATCCCTTCATGGGTTGACATGGGTGGGTATGTGTTTTTGTGTAAGGCCTACACTTGACCCCTTGGGCCAGATAAATACTTGGAAAAGACAAGGAAAGCTTGTACTGTCACCACACCCCATTTCCATGGAAAGCTAAGCTGCCAAGCAAAGCTCTTGTGTAAAAAGCTTTGCCTAAAAAATACAAAGCAATCAGTATGTTTTCTTTATTGCAATGACTTAATACCCCATTATTTAGGGTCTTGCTTAGTTCAATATCTTATCTTTATGGAGAGAAAATAAAATGCACATTTTCTTTTGAAAACATCCATATTTTCTTCAAATGTGACTCACAGTCTGGGGTTTCCCACTGGCAATATTCTATCAAAAGTCTGATTTGTCAGGATAGCTTCTCATTCCTTTCAGAGAGTCTCTAAAGGATGTTTCAAAAGGAAATTTTAGGGATGCCCATAGAGTGGAGAGTTGTCATTAGTAAAGGTTTGACCTATAAAGGAAAGATTAGAAGCCATGCTCATTAATTGCAGCTGTGCTGGCAACACACAGAGCAGAGGGGGAAGAGCTCCATGCTCTGTGCCAGGGTACAGGATATCTCACCTGTGACCATTCTACTCAAGCATCTCTCGTGTACATCTGACTCCACACAATTTTTCTGTGCTTTACTGGAAGTTTTTAATGTTCTAACTTGGGGATGCAAATTTATACTTTTGTCCACAGTTGGGCCATGTGCCAGAACAGAGATAGATGAAAATTAGCCCAAGCACGAGGAGTCAGCTGGAAGCAACCCCACACAGCTTTGATGCTAAAATCTTAACACAAAAATCATCTCCTCTTTTTCACAGGCTCTAAAGAAAATTCACAGAAGCCTGTGCACCATCCAATACAATTGCTGCCCTTCCAGCTCCTAGGGTTCCATCTGCTCTTCTCACAGATCCAGGTGACCAACCTTCACCTTCTGCAGAGAACTGCATTTTGGGATGACACTGCATACAGGAGATGCAGGGACAACCTCTGGATCATTTAGCAACAAGCCAATGCTGGCTTTGGCCAGCTTGCAGAAAGCATGAAATAACTGTGTTCACAGCCACAGTGGTATTTTAGGGAGAATCTCAAGGAGGCAAAGCTAGTGGGAAAATGTAATGTCTTTGATAGAAAAAAAAATTAAACAAACCTTCAAGTATAAAAGATTTTTTCCTGTCTAATCTAGATAAAAGAGGTACATGGGTAAACTTAGGATAAGCCTGAGCCCAGGTTAGCCATGGAATAAAGGGATGTGCATACACAACCATTGAGGTTGTTTTCTTTCTGAGCTCACATAAAATCTGCTCCCAGTGCAAAGTTTTTATAGGGACAAGGGAAAATCATAACAAGCTCTCTGGAAGCAAAACTCCATGAACTCCAGGGTTATTGCAACTCTCTCCTACTTTTTTTTTTGTGATTAGAGCACATCATATCACCTGCCAAACCTTCTGCTGTTCACAGCAGAAGGTCAAAGTGCTTTAATAAGAAAAGATACAGCAGATGTGCTTTGGATAAAACTGCATTTTTGATCTGGCCACAGGCTTGATGAATGCCTTTCTAATTACTTCATAAAATCTAACTAAGTTTTAATCCTGCTCTTACTTCTAGAGATTTACTTTCAGCCATGCTTAATTAGAGATTAAAAATACACTTTCAAAAAAAGCCCTCTTTAGACAGCAAAACACCTTCAGAGCACAGTGCACACTTTGCCACAAAAAAAATCCCCATGATGTTGCTCTTATAAATCACTTCTTCTTGAGTCAGACAAGGTCAGATTACAGAAAAGACTCAGCCCTGAATTCCCAGGAACATGTGGCTGAAACCACAGCCTCAAATTTTCCCTTCATCTAGGTCAGCTATGGACTGCTACCATCCCAGCTAAAAAACTCAAGCCAGAGTTTTCAGGTGTGGCCAATTCCCCCATTGCCAGACAAATCCCCTTCCTGCCCCAGGTGTATTCTATCATGCAGCAATGGAAACAAACCCTCAGAAGGCAAATCCTCTGCCAATCCCACCCAGCTGATTCCAATTGCATAATAAGCCCAACCATTGGAGTCTTTCAGGTCAGTTCTTGTGAGTTACCTCTTCCATAGTGGGGTTCACATAGTTCTGGGGACTTGCTTACCTATGGGGTATCATTTCTAATTTATCAGCCTGCAATGTCTGAAATTCTCTTTCATCAATAACAGCAGCAGCCACCTTGGCTCTCCAGAGTTTTGACACATAGAAAATTAAAACCATGGGTTAATGGCTGTTTCCCTGCCCCCCAGAGGATGTTACCTTAAAAAAAAAAAAGAGCCTGCTATGCTTATGCCTAAGATATTCAGATATTCCCTTCTTACAGATCCATGTCTGTAGACATGGGTTTTCAGAAAGATTACTGAAACTCCATTGGCCAAAGCTTATTTTAACTGGAAAGATGCAACTCTTGGTTCACAGAGGTACAGTTTCAGCAAGCAACAAGGAGAGGAATGCTCTCAGTCCCCTGGATCTGCAGTAGGTACACAGGCACTGGTAAATCATTCCCAAGATAAATGAGTGGAACAGTCAGGTCCAGAAATTTTGGAAAGTTCCTATCAAGTAAACTTGCCTGGATATGGCTACTAGCTGAAATCTGCTCCCTCAAGCTCTCCTTTCATTTTCAGCAAGTCCCAACATGTAGTGGTGCAAATTATAGAGGGCACCAGTAAATAACAGAATATGAGACATTGAATGAAAAGGGAACAGGGTTTTGCAGGATTTTTTTTTTTTCCCAAGCAATATTGTCAAGCTCTGACCCACAGTGCATTGGTGGCCTCAGTTAACACCTTTTCAGATGTTTCCCATCCAAGCCCTCTTCTTGCACTCGTGTCAGGACACTGGACATCAAAATGCACGTTTGGTGTGCCAGGACAGCTCTGCTAGAAGCCCTGCTCCTGTTCACTGCCATGCAGTGCAGCACAGAGCATGTGTTCCTTGGCTTGCAGCACAGAAGCTCCTGCCCCTTTGGAAATGCCTGTCTGGCAGCCAGGGTCTCCTTTCAGAGGCAGTTTTTCCAGAGGTGGTAATCTCTGATTACCCCAAAAGTGCCTGATAGAGCAGTTGAGTAACAAAGGCTCCAGTCATTCTCATTCAGGCAGTGACTCTCCTTAGGGGGAGGTGATTTCATTATATTCTGCATTATTTTCTTACAAATCTTTGCCCCACATAAGGAATAGTGGTTTGCTTGCCACTGCCATAAATAAATAGTAAACTGAGGAAGCTCTGAAGTTAGTCATCCCAGAGAGTTCAGAAGCTTCTCAATAACTGTAGGGTAAATGTTGTACAAATATCTATGTCATGTCAAGTAATGGTCTATGTATCTTGGATGCTTTTTAAAAAGCAGCTTGGAGTCAGTAAGTCATGCTGACACCTTAACAATTTTGGCCCTAATTGATGATCTGATTGAAAAGAACAAAGCTGCTACTTTGGTTTTGGTTTTGAGACCGACCACAAATATTCACATCCCAAGACTGCTGGATTTTATTTGACTGCTCTTAGTAACAGAAATACCTCTGTTACAGCAGAGCCAAGGAGCCAGACTAAAACCATATTGTGTTCAAGGCACTGCACAGAGACAAAAGTACAAATAGCCAAAAGAGGAAAGGGGGAGGGATGAGGTGGACCAGCAATAGGTAAAACAAGTAAAAGAGCACATGCCTGGTCAGCAGAGGCACTTAAAGCACTGACAACTTTTCCCTAATGGGCTTGTCCTCTGCCAGAGCCATTTGTGGAGGATGCTCCTCTGAGCCTTACCTTGTTTAATAAGGTTCTTTTCCTATTTTCTTGCCTTCTTGAGGAGAACAGACAATTGAGGTTTCTACAGGACACAGGAAGCTAAGAGCAGCTTTTAACTAGAAGTGGGGAGAAGACAAAGGCACAAAATCCACTTCTTTAAGGTGGGTGCTGACAGAAGGAGGTTGTAAAGCCACATATACCCTCCCTCTCTATCTCCATCTGTCCCTCATCCCCCCTTTTGCAGGGGAGATGCCATTTCAGTGGCATTCTCAGACTGGAGTCACATGAGAGCAAGAAGACAATAAATGGTTTTATGGAAAATGTGAGCGTGTACGATGCAGGTATTCTGGATTTGGGGAAATGTAAAAAGATCCACACCACCAGGCAGCTTTTTAGCTAAATCTGTGTAAGATGACTTTCTCTGAGTTCACTTGGCTGCATAGCCCAATCATTGGGCTTTACATTTCAGAGAGCTGGAACGGGAGCAGCCATGCAATGTGTGTGTGGCAATTTCAGAAGAGAAGCGGCCAACGCAAACCAGAGCTCCTGGCCCATCATCATCTCAGTGTGGGAGGTCTGAGGGAGGCTCTGCAGTGCTGGGTGTGGTACCAGTTGTAGGGTCACTCCCAGAGCCCATACTCTACACCCAGACTGCACAGAAGGAGCCAAATCTGCCTGGGCACTGGCAGGGCATCTTGCCCAAACACAGCACGGTTCCAGGGAGGAAGCCAGGGCACATCTACTTGGCATGACACTGGATACATGCAGATCTCTTCCTTTAGAGTATCAGAATAGACACAATATGCTCTCATTCTTTATGTAAGACTTGAAAAAAAAAATCAATTCAAGCAGCAAAGTAAATTTAGTAAAAGTTTGACGAAAATGTTTTTCCTGGGCTTGTACAGCCCTTTATAATACTCAGGATGGATACCTCTGCATGGACTTGCTGCTTTGGGCAGTGTTTGGGCAAGACTGGGTAGGAAATCTTTCCAGTGGTTTCCCACACAGCACCCCTGCATCCACAGGGAACAAGGATCAGGGGCAGCCAACAAGCCAACGAGATCTGAAGATCAGCAGGATTACATTATTATGCCAGCCCAGTCATTCAGCTGAATACATGTTCAACTCAGCAGCTGGCTTGGGGCCAGCTGTGCCTTTCCTCTCAAGGCTGAGGAGCCAGCAGAGTGTCTTTAGGAGCTGCCCTGCACAGCCAGGCTGCTGACTCTCTTTGCCCTGCACAGCCCCTGGAGTTTGGTGTCCGAAAAGAGAAACCCTGCATCTCCCCAGCATCCTTCCTGCTCTCCCCACACCAGCACCAGGCACTGCAACCCCACCACAGGGAGGACTGGGCCCCCCTGCAGAACAAGTGCCTACCAATTAGTGACACTTACTGATTGTATCTGTAGAGAATGATTATGAAAAATGCAAAGCATTATGCAGCCACTATTAATCTTCTGCTTTTGTTGCATTTACTCGTGGTTTATAGCCCTCAGAGGAGGACAAATGATCAAGGCATGTACTCACATTGTTATTTGTCTATTTGTCTGTGCAACAATACACGTGCTCAGCACTAAGTAGAAGTTATTTTTCATGAGAAATGCAGCTTTAAGGCTTTTCAAGGTCAGAAGGCTTCCTGTGGAGGAAAACCTGCAAATGACTCCAGCTCGTTTGCTGCCAGCTTTTCCTTTTAAAGTTACAAGACCATGAGCAGGCTAAGACTCAGGAGGAATGGCCAGAGAAGTGCTGAGGAGGTTTTGTCTTTTGCTGGGGCACAGCATGGCACACAGGTGTGTGTGTGTACAACAGATTGTTGTCAAATTGTTGTGAAATGACAGCTCCAGTTCCAAGGTATTTAACATATTGCTGAAACACCTCTTCCACTCTGCAGTTGTGATAGTGAAATCTCTCCTCTCTCTCCTGCTCTCCTCACTAGCTTATAGCTCATTGTGAGCAACTATTTTGGCCAAGTTTTGTTTATAGCAGGGATTTATTTCTGGAGGGTAAGTTCTACCAAATTCATGCTATCATACATCTGCAGTGGTGCTTAACTAGCTACCAGACACTAACAAATAGCACTAAGAAATGTTCTTTGGCACTGCATAGCTCTTTGCAAGAACGGCCAGCTCTGTTATGAACACAGAGTACTTAAAACAATATTAGTTCAAACCTGGGAATGCAAAAGCAATACAAATATTTTAGTAGCTGCTACAGAAACTACATTCTGGTTAAAATGATCAGATTTCTATGTTTACTTTGAAAACATGCAGACATAAGTTCAAACCTCTCCTAAGTTTTTCATCTTAATATAGAAACATGATATTACAATAGGGATGGCACTCTGTTATTTGAAAGATGATAAAGATGAGAAGCAGTGTTTTTCATCTAATAGTCACATGGCAAAACACAGCATTTGTTCCCCTCTTGCTCAGAGAAAGAGCAAGGCTGAACCAGAGCCAGCTGTGTCAGTGCAAGACTTGCTGTCACTTCTGCAGTTTTGGATCTGGCCTGGACACCCCCAGGACTATAAATACAAACCATGGCCTCAGCACCGTGTCACACACAGCAGGGAAGTCAAATGTGTTGCCAAAGTAGCTATCAGGTGAGACCAAACAGCTGGTGCCTGATTCCCCTAACAAAGCTCCATTCAGGCAGAGGGTTATAGCAAATATTTATAAAACACAGTCACAGAGGAACTCTGTTTCACACCTCAAGATTATCTTTTCTTCTTGTAGTTCTTCCTCTCTGTTTCAAGTCAACCAAAAATAGCAAGAGAAATATGAGAAGACAACTTTCCCCAAGATACTTGTTAAATGGATTCCTTAAAATAGGTTTTGTTTCCAGAAAACTGTTCTGTGTTCACATTTGCATGTGTCAGGTCCCCTCAGTCATTTCCATTGGTAGATCAGCAGTCATTAAGTTCAAGCAATCTAATTTCAGTAAGTCAAGATGTGCAAAGAGCAAAGCTAGTGGAGTATTTGGACAATAGATACTCAGGCATCATGGAAGGACACTGAACAATATTTTCAAAATCTTTAATGAGCTGTGATTCAATAGATCTTGCCAGGTGATAAATGGGCACTGTTTGAATAGTTTGCAGAACATTATCAATGCTATGCCATGAATATCCTATTGCTAACAATAAATGTTTTGACAGATAATGATGCATTTATATATAAATCAATCAGACACTACACTCTCAATTATCCATACTGTTAATTGTTAAATCATTTTAATTGTTGTGAATGGTGCCTTCATCAAGGGTTTTTGTCTGTTATAAATCAGAATGGTTCAGTTAATACCTCAATTTACCTTAGTCAAAGTGCAGAGATGTGAGGAGAGTAGAATTTGGCGAATAATCTTTGGAAATGATGGATTTTTCTTAATCTAAAATGCTGTCTCCTTTGGCTTCATTTATGGCAGGTGCTGGCATTGATACCATGCCTTTTTGGAGACTATGGCTATGTCCAAGCTCCAAACATGGTCCTGCAGTTACAGAGGTGTAGGGCAGGAGAGTCTAAACAGTTCTCTTTACATTTGAAAATTAGTGCAAAAGTCATACACCATTTTTCTGTTTATATTGTTTGACTACAAGCTATATTAAGATCAAGTCAAGTCTTCTTCATTCATAACAATCCAGGTTTCAGGTCAGGTTTCATTCTTACTGCTCAATACAAGGCAGGTGTTTATAACGTTGTCCTGGTTTGGAGGACAGTTGTCTGCCAATAAAGGCAGAAGCTTCTCTTTGAAATGGAGAATGTAAACCCCCTCCCTCCAAATTATTATTATAATTTTGAAATTAAGGGGCTCTCAGGCAAAGATATGGGAATTAGGAATAACAGTTCTTTACTAGGAAAATTAAAATAGAAATGCAGTATTACAAAGAACAATCCCAAAACACTGCCAGAGTCAGAATCCAAGCTGACACCCGTCAGTCAGTCAGGGTGTTGGCAGCAGCCCCATTCAATGGTGGCTGCATCCTCCTGCAGTGGCAGATGTGGTTCAATTGGAGCAGTGCTCCTGGAGAAGGTGCAGTTTTCCTCTGAAGGTCCAGGGATGATGTGGAAAGGTCTGGCTTTCCTCTGGAATCCAGTGGAAAGAAGGTTCCTTGGTGTCCAAAATCTCAGTTTTTATCTAGGTAGGAAAGGCTTGGCTGCTCCCCTGGCTGGAGCATCTCCCATGGGATGATGTAATTTTATCAGTCATGCACTGGGACTCAATGGCCATGAACAGGAGATATCTCCTGGAGGGAGGATGGGCTATGGGAAGATAAAGATGATTGCCCAGCTGGTTTAAAGATGGCCCATTAGCAGATAATATGTGCCATAATATGTCACTGCCCCACCCAGCTCCTACAGATGGTGACAGAATACACATTGCTGGCCACATCAACCCAACACAGTGTGTGATGTGCAAGGCACCTGAGCAGTCTCACATGGAAATCTCTGCTGCTGGAAAAGCAGAGATCAGTCCCACTTTCCAAGAGGGGCCTATGGCAGGAGTAGAGCAGGAAAGGAGGAGCAGGCATCACTGCTGTAGGGACACTTCTGTGCATTCCCTCTGAGCACTGGCTGGTTGTTTGAAGTTTGCAGGCATGGCTGGAGTGGGAGCAGCAGCTCCATCAGAGCTGTAGCTCCAGCTGGCTGGATTGCACAAACAGCCCCCACACGAGTGCCATGTGTCCTTGCATGTACACTCCTCTCCTGAACTCACCAGAACTGCCAGGAAAGTGTTGAACATCTGCCAAGATTATGGTAGGGCAAATCCTACACAGGAAGTGTTCAAAAAGCATCAGACCAACTACACATCTGCAGGACACCTTGCAGAGGGTTGGCATATGCTTTTGTTTTCATTTGGAAAACCCAAAAAATGTATTTTAGCCCTCCTTGTACAAGAACAGAACTTTGTACCAACCTGTCTCTGTCCCTGGAGCTTCCTCAGTGGAACAAGTCTGTCTCTGCTCTTGCAGAAGGGATTGGGTGCCTGTGTTGGCTGCAGACCAAAAGAAAATATAAAAAGGAAGAGGAAGCTTCTGGATGTCAGACATCCACCTGGTTTTGGACAATCTGTAATTGTCAGGTGTGACTGACCCTTCTGGTCATCTCTGCACTGAGGCTTCAGTTTAAAGAGAATCAACCTGCTCCTAGTGCTGCTTTCTGGGCTGTCCTTCAGTTTCTTTCCATGGCCTTATTAGAGCTTGAAATTAGATCTACCAGACAGGAACTGCCAGGTTTTTTGAATTCTGGTATTTCTAAAACATTCCCAAATGCTAGACATGTCTCTCCCTCACCTTACACATCCTAGAGGTCAGAGGGAAACCTCAGGAAAGCGTGACAACTCAGAATCCAGAAATAAAAGCTGCCAGACAGTGGAATTTATTACAGTAATGAAAGTTATCTGACAGAAATAAATGAACCCCTAAGAACATTTTCCTGTGCACACACACTTAGAAAAATAACCAGCAGAGGGAAAAGAGAGCAACCAAAAAAAAAACCCTTTCTCAAAGGCTCCTGTTGTGTCTTTACTTCTATAACTTAAAAACTGTACTAGAGAGCAAAACAGTCAGGGGACCAGGGTTTGGGACATGGCCTTTGTTTCCTGGCCCTTCTTGCCTTGCAGTGCACAAATGTTTGCTGCCTCTGCATCCTGCAGAGCCCCTCTCACAGGAGGCAAGTGCCAAGTGGAGATGTGGCCCTGTGATGCAAGAATGAGCTCCTTCCCAAGGTTTTCCTTCCAACCAAACTCATCATGGCTCTGTCACCGAGAGGATGGAAAAGATCTTGTCACTGCAAGGTGCAGGTCCCCCTTCTAAATCAGTATCACCACAGAAATATGCAGTGAGCCTTTATTTTTCCTACCCTAACTAGCACTTTCCCCAAACAGCCTTCTCCCCTCTGAGCTTTCCATTCCATTGTGCCATCCAGGAGCACTGGCACTGGCTTTGAAATGAGAAGACTTCCTCTCAGAGGAGTTTTGTGTCCATGGCTCTCCACACAGCAGGTTTCAGTGTGTTATGCCTGCATTGCATTGCCAGGTGGAAATTAGCAGTTCCTGTCATTTGGACCCTAAATTCTGCATGTCCTGCACTCATTCCCGAAATTTGGAGGGCCAGGAGGTGCTTTGGGTTATTCTCCTCAGGAATCCCTTGAACAAGGGACCTGGTGGATGCAGTACAGTGTTGGTTGTCATGTCCTCTCCTCTTTGACACCCACTGTTTCTGTGTCCCTCTGCTCAGTGCTGTGTGTGGAATCAGCCTGTTGCCAGCTTGGATTCCTTCTCTCACCTGTATGTAAATAAGGACCTGAACCCCCACACTTCATTACTCAGGTCTGCACCACCATTTCTGCCATCACCTACAAAAACTAAAAGCTTATGTATGTTCTTTACCTTGTGGATAAAACTTCCAATGTTTAAACTCCTTCCATGTGCTAAACCATCTCATTTGGTTTGCTTCTAGCTCTTCAGCATTATATTTCACACAACAATAAACTCATCCTCTATTTTTCACCACACTGAAGGCTGTACCTTTATTGAAGTGTGTATCTGAGCAGAGCTAGTAATTCATCAGCACTCCAATATCTCTACATACAATGTGCTCATTTTGCTATAATGGGCTTTTTTAATCTTGCTGACAATTGAAATGTTGATATTGTTAAGGTTAATGACCCACTGATAAATACCAGAAAACACATTTACCCTCAAATAGTTTTTAATCACAGCTGTTGCGGAGTGTGACAAGAATGCCTTGTGCCTAAATAGGCTTTAGGAACAGTATTTTATAAATATCTGAAGCACTCTTCTACTACAAGTGGTTTCTCTGACAGTTACTGGGTTTGCTTGTATGCCAAGTTCTTAGCTTTGTATGTGAACTGTCTGGTTTTTCTTTTACACTTCTTAATGGTCTACATTGTGTGTTAGATGTGCTGAGGTGCCTTCAATCTGCACTTTACAGATGATGAAATCAATGCAATAGGGCAAGCTAATGGAACAGAAGAAAAGCCTGTGAGAGTTTTATTGGGGTACAGTCACCCCAAAGCTGCTCTCTGATAAAGTACATGCAGCTCTGGGGACAGGCTCCTAAGCAGGCAGGATCAACACTCATTTTTCCCATTTTAACACAGAGTTCCCTGTGAGGAGATGTTTGCCCTGTACTAAGCAAAAGGCATGCTCAGTTAATTCATGTGATCACTAAGCCAGCATGCAGAGAGGGCTGGAAAAGAAGTTTCCATTTTTAATCCACATTGTTTTATGGCTGGGTTTCTTCCAAGCATTGAACCAGCAAAAGAAATATGAAGCACTTTACATGGTGTTCCCAGAGATGTTGCCCCAACTCTCTATGCCCAAAAAATATCAATATAGCTCCACTGGAGCCTGAGCAGCATGTGCATGATGATCTGACCCTAAACAGAGATTTCTGACTGCATGAGCTCTGTGAAAACAGACAGCAGAAATGGATATCAAGGAATGCAAAAGAGATGCACATGATGAGAATGCAAAAAGAAAATTTACATTCAAAGCCAGCAGTATTTTACAGCCCTGAAGGGATTCAAGAGGGGAAATGAAATCCAATATGTGGGTCTCATAAATTCCATGTATTGTTTCTACATGAGAGGAGAAGAGTCCTTTGCTTAGGCTTTTACTGCCCTTGATTTTTCCTCTTAATTCCAGCTAAAGTGGCTGTAGAAATAGCTGGTACTTGCAGAGACTTTGAGATGAACTGAGTGTTTCAAAGCATGTTAGCCAAATGCCACTCAGATCCATCTTGCCTCACTCTGGAGCCAAGCAGCTGAGCCAAAGGACAGTACTGGGGAAGGACAATGGACTAATGGAAATGGCTGGAGATATATTACCTCTGGAAGCAAGAGGCTTGGTGAGAAATGATCCTTGCCATTTGCATGATGAAGTGCAGGTGCTTTGGAAAAGTCAAGGTAACCATTTCCCCAGGGAGAGTGGGCAGCACGCCTGAGCTGTGTCCTGAAACAGTTCTGTGCTCCCTGTGCTGGCAGGGGGACAGGCAGAGGGAGACTGCCCCCTCTGACTGCAGGAATGACAAGGGTTGAACTGACAGCTGGCACTGCTAAGGTACAAATTGCACTAACAGAAGGATTTAGGGTGAGACCAGCAGATCCTGGGGCCCAGGATCCTGACTGAGGCAACAGGAGGAGTTGTTTACAGAGAGCCTGTCAGTCTGTGCTCTCCATTTCTATTTCACTCCCCGAAGCTGTTATACCAAGGATGTTGCAGTGTGTATTGCTCAGTTCTCCTAGTATCATTTCTAGACTCTTGGTCCATGAATGTCTACCCCTTTCTGCACCTGCTCACACTGCCTGCCTCTACAAACACTCATGGCCACAAGATGCAGTTCACCACCCACTGCATAAAGAAGCACTTTCTTTTATCTATTTTAAACCCTTTTTTACCAGCTCCACTGAGGTTTGTGAACATTTGGAGGAATTCAAACAATAATTGATTCCTCATCTCAAGATAATAATAAAACTGCTTGCATAGTCTCTGTTCCAGACATGAGAATTCCAGAGTCCTACAGAACATCTTGTAAGTCTTCATGATCAAAGAATTAATCACACTTTTGGACTGATTTAGTTCTAAAGTACACTAGCAACATTATGTTGGTTTAGCCCACATAGCAGCACTCAGTGAAGAGGACAAACAAAAAAAGGCTAATTTTATACATGCATGCACACATGCCAGATGTTCTGTATTTTTAGCTTGTCTGCAGGTGTTTGTAAAAGCAGTTTTGGGACTCATTGATTGTGGAGTTCTCCAGCCTGTCTTAAGCTTGCACTATTCAAAAAGAGATATAGTCCTAAGAGCCTTACTGCTAGCAAGCTAAGCCCTTCACAGGAGCTGGCTTTTGGTTTGGCTACATTTATTTCAAACTGTGTTATTCTCTGCTAATTAAACTTTTGAAAAGGAACATTGCTGACAAGGAGCTAGGAGTAATTTGCTCAGTCCTTGACATTAGTCAGGGAGTCTCAAAGCAGAGGCCACAGAAGTACAAGAATACTAACCTCCAAGAGAAGAGACAACAGTCTTTAATTAGAGTCTTGCCTCAGATGTTGCTGGGAGGGATGAGCTGAAGATATCAAAGATTTCCAAAACCCAGATGATGCTGGTGGTAAGTGCTCAGTTCAGAAACACTGTGGCTACTGGATCCCCAGAGGCAAAAAGAAATGGAAGAAATTCTGAGAATAGCTTGGAGACACAGATGCAGACTTGGCCCTGTGGAATTCTTGGATGCACTTGAAAGGTTCTTCCAAAGGATGAAAGTGCAGTCTCTGTTTTTCTGACACCATCCTATTGTCTCAGACTCGTGGGCAAATGGTCTCATCCAATGACTGCAACTGTTACTACATTAAAAAGGTGCAAAATGACTGATTTCCAAATTATTAACTGCATGTTAATGAAGCAAGGCTTCAAGAACAAAAATTAAAGGAAAAAACAGGTATGAAGGAAATCTGAAAACTGCTCAATTTTCAGGCCCTATCTTGCTAAAGTGCACCATTGGCCGAAAGGACCTTATTTTTAAAGGTTCACAAGCAGTACATAAGTTTTTCCCACTCAGAGCAGGGTTGGTAATGCAGACTTTACCCTGTCCTCAAACTTCAGTGGCAGTGACTGCTTAAAAAATGAGTTCAAAAATACTCCCTTCCTCCCTTCCCTTGCTCCAACCAAAACTACCCTCCAGGAGGGATGGGTCAATGCACCCTTGTAGAGTCTTGGAGACAATGGACTGTGTAAGTAAATGACAGTAAATCTATTAAAAGGCATGCTAAAACACCTCCCTGCCACATGAGCCACAGATTTAGGCACACCTTGGTAATAATCTGGGAAGTATAGGACATGGACTTATTGAAAAATGGAAGGGCAGTAGCTCTGTCATGAAAAAAAAAGGCTTAATTTAACATCTTAGAAGCAGCAATCACAGACAAAAAGCCCATGGCACAAAGTACTGTCTGACATTGCAGCTTCTTGGCAGCCAGAATAAGGAAAATTGCAGCACCAGCCCAAAGGCCACTCAGATTCCCTCCACTGGTTGCCAAAGATCTGCACTGCATCTTTGGGGTTGTTTTGTTTTGTTTTTTTTGGTTTTTTGTTTTTTGGGTGGTTTTTTTTGGGTTTTTTGTTTTTTGGTTTTTTGGGGTTTTTTTTTTGTGTCTTTGTCACCCCAATGCAGTAGGGAGCTGCAGGGCTGCTCTTGACACTGCAGCAGGCACAAACACTCTACCCAGCACTGGACAGAAATAAAAATCCTGGCAAGCCTGGCCTGTGATGAAAATACCAAGCTTTGATTGCCTCCTGTTTCCTACAGATCAGTGATAGGCAAAGCCAAAGACATTTGAAGGAGGAAAGGCAAAGCACTGTGTGTAATGACAGTGCCCATTTCTCTTTTCTCTTGACATACAGCTGCACACAGTTATACATCTTCAATTTCCAGGCTCAGGTCAGACTGGTGCCTGACAGCAGGGATCATGCTCCTTTCTTCCACATACAGTTCATTTGTATAAACAGCACTGACGTTTATTTAGCTCTGTGTAACACTTTCTGAGAGGCTGTGGAAAAGCAGGGCTTTGTCTGGGATCCTGCACTGTGTCAGGCTGAGCACAGGAGGCAGAGAGGTGGGATGGGGAGTACAGAGCAGTGCCCAGTGTCTCCAGCACCCCACAAATTGTTCAAGGTGTGGATTACTGTCAACTTTCATTGTATGATTCCTTAAACATTTTTGTTCTGCCCTCAGTGTGTACAGCACCCAGGGAACTAACAGCAGCTTCAGAACACTTCACAGCAGCTGATTGAAAACTACCAGAAAACAATGTATGTTCAGGTAGTCAGTCAGAGCCAGAAGGGCAATTTGCTTGCTCCTATTCATGATGCAAATGTGTGCTGGCAGTTTTAACTTTACTAGATGTAATCTTTCACGTTTTGAAGGGTACAGCAGCAAAGCTGTACAACTCTTTTGCATACCACAATCAGCATGTACCACTTACACTCCTCTCCCAAGCTGTCTGGCTGTTAGCACTTAGGAAAATACCAGAGCTCAAAACTCTGTTCAGACTTCCTTATTAGCCCCACTAACTCACCTCAAATCCACAGCTTTGTACAAGGATCTCAAAACTTCATCAAAAGAAATACATTTAATTCTTCTGTTCTCTTGAGTTTCTGACAAGCTGCCTAAATGCTTCACCTTCCCATGTGATGGGGAGCCTTGTTCTCCCTGCTGGCCTGAAATACACAGAAGGAAAACCCAGTTTGAATCTCACTTTCACTTGGCTTTAGAGAACTTGGTAATGTTTGTTTTGGGACATGTCACTATGGTCTTTTTCCTTTTAGTTACCATGTCTGCCCGACAGAGACATGACGTGACAGAACATCTGCAGTGCATGAATTCTCCTCCCCAAGAGCCAGACCAAGAAAAACTGCCTGGCAGGGAAGTCAGGTAAGTAGCACATGAAAATTTGGGTGCATTTTGCCGCTGGTAAACCATTCAGATTCCTGTAGACACTTCTACTTTGTGTGTGTGTGTGGTCCTATGTGTTCCTAGCAGTGCTCCATGAGATGGGCTCTACCCTGCAAGCAAAGCTGTTCCACCTCTCTTCTCCTCTGTTTCCACTGCTATGCTATGAAAACACAGTTGCCTGCAGTTATGGGATGGAAAGAAAACATGCAAGGGATGCAGGGAAGGAAGATGTATAGTCACCTTTCTGGGGGAATGAAGTTGGAATGACCTCCCAGCAAACATTAGCTACTGTCTCATTCTTTTTTTCAAGAGCTTGGAAAAAGAAGGAAAGAAAAAAAAATTGCACAGGAAAAAGTCTGTATATCCAACCTTAATTATGGTAATGGATCAAAGTGGCTTCTGGCACTCAGCTGAAACATGTCACCCTGTCAAGGACCAGTGAGATGAAGCACCAGCTTGCAGCCACAAGCCAGACCAAGACAGGGTAGCAGTTGTGAAGAAAGCCCCAGGAAATCCAGACTAGGAGAGAGTCCAGCAGCTTCACAGCTCTGAGCACAACAGGCTGGATTTGCTGCTAAAAATCATCATGCATGGTGGAGTCACCACATTGCTCTTTAAATGCATCTTTCTGCATCAAATGGCACTTGTAGTCAGGCTGTGTCCTTTCACATTGCATTAGCCTGTATCATCTCCTATCATTTGGCAGTAAAATGATATAACATATAACCTGGGGCATGTCACACCCTATATTTACAGTATTTAGTATATTTTATTTGATTATATGACCATCTTGTCCATCTTTTTCACACCTTCCTCTTACTGAAGCTGATGGAGGAACAGCTGACAGGATAATCAGGATCCAGAAGCAGGAGGAGAGGATGAGTGACAGTCTAGTTCCACTAACTTATTACCAGCAGCATAATTTTAGTTAACCTCACATACTTTTAATTCCCCTTTCTGTCTGTGGAGCATCCCCTGTTGTCATAATGTCACTGAATGCCATTAAGCCTGGATAGTCATTTGCAAAATTCTGAATAATCCAAAGCAATAACACTGAATTTTATTAAAGCTGTTCAGCTTCTTCATTTGGTCTCTTGCTTTCTCGAAAATATCCTAAGGAATGTGATTGTTTCCTTCTTGCCAGATAAGGTCTTTTCTTTCCTGGCCTAAATTAAAGACTATATAGCAGCCTTTGTTGATTAGCCACAGCCAATTATAACAACATAATGTATAATATGTCATCTATATCTATATATATGCTTACATGATATTTACTTCAGTGAAATCTTCCTTGTCTGTGACAGGACAAAAGATTTAAAAGCAGCCAGTGACTACATATTGTAATAGCACTCTGAATTTCTTCTCAGCACTTATCAGATCAATATCAGTAACTGGAAAGAAACTGGTCTGGAGCAAGACATGAGGATACAAATTTGTTGTGATGCTGATGAGCCTCCAAGTAGAAGCACACTGCCAAGGGGGTGATGAGAAGAGACATGGAAGTGCTCTGACAATAAAGCACCATTATCTCCTAAAATTCAAGTGCTTCACTTCCAGCACACCTGTTCTTCACAACTAATCTGCTCTTGGATGAAGACTTGCACAGAATTAAAACAAAAAAAAATATCTACATCTCTCCAAGTCACAACCAATCACAATGGACAACCAATCAATGCAATATATGGTGTGTTCAGTAGAAGACAGAGTAAAATTAATGAAGATGCCCAGCCCTGGAACCCATATACCATCATAAAAGCAGAGACAACCTCTCTTGTTAAAAAACAAACTGTATAAAATTGTATATTGCTGTGCACAGGCAGTTTCTGGGCAGCTTCTATGTTACAGCACAGCAATAATTTAGCTGCACACAGCAGCCCTGCCTGGCAGTTTATGGAGAATCTATAAGGCAGCACAATATCCAAATAACATGTCGGGGGGATTTAGATGGGCACAGTGCAGTAACTGCAATTGGATTTGGGATGCTCTCACAGCCTTGCTCACAATCAATTACAAGGCCCTTTGGAGCTCCAGATGCTCAAACCCTTCAGTGAAAGCACACACAGAGCAGTGGGTGTGCACAGCACACTGTCACATCCTCCTGCCTCATTCCCTGCTCTCAGCACCCTGGGGATCCAGCCTGGAGGGTGTGCCAGTGATGGCAGCTCAGGGCACCTCTCCCTGGGGGCTGAGTGCAGGTTAACACACCTGCCTTCTCCAGTTTGGTTAAATGGGGTGCCAGCTTATGCTCTGTCTTTTAAAAACCCACTAAAAGAACAATGCTTTGCTTCAGGTGGAGCCTCTGACTCTGTTTCTCTAAAATGACCTTTTCACATACAGATGAACACTGTTCATGTTCTCCCTCCTTCCTGTGCCCAGTTTAACAGGCTCAGAGGCTGAGGTGACCTCCATCAGATCTTCTGCCATCTAAGAATTATAATACAGGAAACAATTCAGATTAGAGCCCATGAAGTCTATCTGCATGTCAAACATGCTGTCTGTTGGTGTCAAAGGCCAACACATAACAATACCTGATGTATGAATTTCAAATTCATTTCAATCAGCTAATACTCAAAGAAGCATGGGAAGAAACAAAACAAGACCAGTACAGCAGAAAGATAAGCTGAAGGAGCCATAAAGGTTGACTGACCCAATTTTTTTCTGAACCCATAAAATGTGCCAACTCACTCTTCTCATACCTACATCTGGCAGAGTTCGGGCACCAATCTGCTTTAAAATCCTGATTATCTGGTGTCTGGGTGTTACAGAGGATTCCAGTGGCCCATGGGCAGTGCTGGTGGGAAGGGGGTGGCTCCCAGCAATGAGGAGGGACCCCAGCTCAGCAGTGGTACTGGGGATGGTTCCTCAGGTTCCTCAAGGAAAGTGCCTCAGCTACAGACACAGCACTCAGCCAGTGAAGGGAAAACATCTGCTAACTTGGCTTTGCATTTCTTTAATATTTCATATGATGTACTCCAAGTCACTCCTTTTCTGTTTGTTTGTTGTTTTCTTTTCCCCACACTAGATTAAAAGCTGGACCATTCCCTGACCCAAGTGGAGCTTACCAGGTTAAACTTCATCCAGGTCAAAATGTTACAGCATCTTGAATCAACAGAACAGTTTTGTGCTTACTGCTTAGTTCAGAGTTAGAGACAAACCTGCAAGGTTAACAAGCAACAGGAAGCAATTAATTAAAGTTTTGATAACGTTTCACAGTGATTTCACTTCACAATAAATTTTATGTCCTAAAGGAAGAACAAAACCTTGGAAAAACCTGTGCCAAAAGTCAGAGACTGGCAAGCAAGATGGACTCCTCAGCACTGTCCCAGGAATTCTGGCAGCTTTAACACTGTTTATGGAGTTCAGGTCTTTATTCAGAAATGCTTAGTCATTGAAGTGCTTCCTTAAATTGACTTTTTCTGATAAAATGTTCCATAAAAATTTGGATGTCTTCTCTTTAAAAAATCACCTCTGTCTGATAACACCCTCAGAACATTTGCAAAATAAGTTTCATGTTTCTTTACCTTGAGAATTAAACATTTTTAAGGAAGAAGTGCAGCCCATGTATCTTCTGACACATTCAGTGCCAGCCCCTCCTGCAGACAAGATGCCAGACTGGACAGATGTGGCAGCTGCTTTACTAAGGTCATATCCAAATGGTCTTGCTTTCCTTTTAAAATCAAAATTCTAGAGTATAAATTAACTTGCCAAGCTGAGAAATCCACAGATTTGTCTTTTTAGCCTAACGAGGATCACCTAGAACACTAAAATTTGGCTTGTAGATGGTTTCTCCATCTCCCTACTTCCCAAGGTTTTTCAGAATACAAAAACCCCCTCCTTCTTAACCAGTGAATAACAATAGAAGCATGAACATGACAAGAAAATGTGATAGATGACAGCTCTTGCAACAGCAGTTGAAAGCCAGGGCCCCCAGCAAATCTAGAGAGTGCACAACATTACTATAGTTACAGATGAGACCAAGGCATGGATTTATATATGCAGTGCTGATTGTGCATTTTAACACATTGGTAGCTGGCATTTAACTTCTGGAATAACAGCTTAAATCCAGCCATTAAATTCATTTTAATTAAATGTTTGTGAGTGCTTTTTGCTATTATACACCACAGAGATAGTGCTAATGACTGCTCCATTAGTCTCCACACAGCACTATTCCCTGGAGGAAGCCCCTTGCTGCTTTGCCCTGTTTTGGGGAGGGTGTCAGCATTACTCTTTGTGCACAGGGCCTGATTTTCCTGCTGCTGCAGGCAGGCATCTCATTGCTCAGGCTGTCACTGCTCATCCCTCAGCACGGCAGGGGATGGGCACTGTCTGCTCCAGGGAGATGATGTGCAGGGGAGCAGCAGGGCTTGCTGTGCTCACTGCTGAACTCCTCAGTGTTTCTGTTCTACCCTTCCCCTGAGGCTGCTTCCTGCTTTTGATAGGCTTGAGCAGAGCTCCTGGGTGTTTGCAGAAAGGACAGAACCATTTCCAGAGGTTTGGGGTTTGCCTCCATACCTGTTGTGTTCCCAGGCACAGGATGCACAGGCAGGAGTCCACAGGGGTCCCTGCATCTCTCTCCTTTTCATCTCCCAAAGAGAATCACAGAGTATTCAGGTTGGAAGAGATCTCTAAGATCATCTAGTCCTAAGACCTCAACTCAGAGGTTATAGCAGCAGTCAGATAGAGTAGTAGTTAATCTTTTTTCTAATACAGTAAGATGCCTGTATCACAGAAGAAAGAGATTTAAGAAAATATATTTTTAATCTACAGTGTGATTGGTGTTAGGTGGGTGAAAGGTTAAAATACCAGCAAGGAGACAGAGCACTATGGGTGGTGAGCAAATCCCAGCTTCTTTGCTGGTACTGGTTAAAGATGATTTTGGAAGGGGTGTCACAGCATGACTTGGTTAAGCTTTCTGTAAACTTGAGAAATAAAACTCTGTCGGAATAAATTGAGAAATACTGTTTTTCACATGCTTAAAGCACTAATCTCTGGAACAGAGGGACTATTAGCAGGACAGTCATTTGCCTGCAGCTGCCAGAAGAGCCAGGAAGTGGGAGAAATGGCATTTTCTGCTGCTAATGGATGGATGAGACTTTGCTTGGGTTAGGGGTGAATGGAAGGAAGATCAACTCTCCATCTGCAGAAACAAGAAACTACAATAAATCCTGCAGAAAGCACAAGGCACAGGCCCACAGGAGCTCTGAATTCCTACTGCATTAAAGTTCACAGGCACGTCATTGAAAAAAGTTAATTCTCCTGTTTAAATAATCCTTAAATTTTACCAGAGAAAGAGATTTGAATTGAAGAAAGCTCCAAGCACTCAGTGACTAGCACACTGGGGAGGGTTGTCCAGGGTCATGAGGTGGTGCCTGTTTTGAAGATCTTTCAATCAGGAGTGGGGAAATCCTGGGAACATGAGCCAGCCCACTGAGGCCACTGTTTTAACTGCATTTAGGGTGTCCTCCAACAGGCTCAATCCAGCAGCAGACTGCTGGGAAGGGAAATGCAATGCCAGGGAAGTGTTCCCATTGGAGAATTGTGAATAAAACTCCAAGTGTGTTCCAACAGAGCCTTTATTACACTGCATATCTTGAATTCCTGCCTGGGGAGCAGTGCACTGGAAGATTTACATGGTGCTCTGGGCAGGATTGTTGTCAGGGCACTGATCAACTGAATCACAAGATCCTAAATTGAGGAGAAGCTTAGACACATCCAAGGAGAAACAAAAGGATTTCAGAGAAGCATTTCAAAACTGCTCCTGAGATGCTATTTCAAGAAAAGAGACATATCACTTCATTTTCCAGACCACTTATCCCACTGTGATGAGTAAGAATTTCGGGATGCTCAGCAGTTTTGAAGAGCAGGATGCCTCATTTGGGAACAGACAAGCATGAATGTGGTGGCTCAGCAGGAGCCCTGCAGCCCTGGGGAGGTGGCAAAATGTTCCCCTGCTCCCACTCAGGGGGCAGCTCCTGTCCAGCTGCTGGGCTTGGCATTTCCCCAGGCTCCATTCACAGCAGATTTCCCCAAATCCAGCTGTGCTGTCCTGCAGTGACCAGGCTGGAGGCGCTTATCCCTGGGGGAAATTCAGCCCAGAAAGCTGTGAAGGCATTGCTCTTGCCCTTTCACTTTAAAGAGAAATATTTCACATGAGTCAATGGAAAAGAATGAGCCACTATGGATTCAGTGCTTTGTTTCCTTCCAAAAGATGCTGAATTTACATGCCCACCCTAAAACCCCCCCAAACACAAGTATTTTAGCTGATTCAGTTCCACATCCAGTGTGATGAAGAATATGAGGTTCATCTTCTGGAAATGAAGGAAATATTTTTTGGAAAGCTGAAAGAACATGGGAGATAGTCTGAGGCTTTATTTTAAAGTACCAGTGACTTATGAAAGAGAAATTTTTGGTTTCAGACTTTCAGAGTAGAAAGCCTGAAGGGATGACTTTAATTAATTTGCAATTTCTTGCAATAATCTAATTTAGATGTCAAACAAAGTTCTGGGTTATTACTTTTTGGAGAAATTACAATGTAATTGTTATTGTTTTCTTCTATAATTACTCTGATGGAATTAACTTATTTTTAATAAGATTTGCTTATCTGAGAGATAACACTTGAACATAATATAAACAGAATTCAGCCTTCATTCAGTGCTGTAATATTTTCTGTAGATGTATTCAGAGTAACATCAGAAATTAGCTAAAGGGAGACCTGTTTCTGTGTTGATTTTGCATCTGGCTATATTCATATACATCAACAGCAGGAAGTGGACAAGAAAACTCTTGCACAAATAAGAAGCTAGCTGTATTTTCATTTAGAGATCCATATATGAGGCAAATCTCCATCACTTTTGTTTGGAATATATCAGTATATTCCCCTGTACTTCAGTGAACATGACAAGCACATGTGCACAGGTACTGCTGTCCTAGTGAGGGCTGTGTCAGATCTGCAATACACAGCAACATTTTCACAGGTTTAAATCATGGCAGTCCCCTCTGTTTATAGAGCTGCAGGCTATGAGCTCTATATTTCATTATATGACTGTCTGAAAACCATATTGCATTAAGTACTCTGCATTGTCATGAATCACTGTGGGACTGCCTGAGAAAATGTGTGAGGGTCTCTCCTGCAGGGTCAAGAGTACATTCCTCTGGGACCCTTCACTTTAATGTGAGGCAAGCATGGAAAATACCAAGGGCTCTTTTCCCACTGATTGGAGTGGAAATGGTTCAGAGTTTATTAAACAGCAGATAATTCCACTATCAATCTACCATCTTAAAATGGGAAACCACCAAGAGAGAATAGACAAGTACCAGCCAACATTAAAATGTAGATACATACACACAGAGAACCTGCTGTTCAAAGCAAGCAGCTCTAAGAAAGCTTTTTTTTTTTTTTTTTTTTTAACATATTCCTTCTGCTGCCTGAATGACTGTGGTCTTCTTTTACCTTAACTATTGTGCCCAGTGAATTAAGGCAATGTAAATTATTCAGGTATGTCTTGTGAATCTTTAATGAAGAACCTCCTTAGCAAAAGAAAAAAAAAAAAACTGGACATGGAATTGTGTCCATTTGCAAAATTCTATTCACATACAGAACATGTTATTAGGAAGAGAAATCATAAAAATAACATTTCAATGCTGATCTGTACATTTCTGAAATCCTAAGAATAACATGAGCTCAGCATTGTTTTTACTGTCATAGATTTTTATCCTTAGAATTCTGAAGTGCATAGTACATTCACAGAATGTTTGAGAAAGCCTAGAAATTGTGTATAACACTTAATTTCTGAAGGCAAACAAAATCCCCTCCCTTTTAAGGATCTCATTTTTTCATTTTAACAAGACAGATATTTCATAATTTCATAAAGAAAAATATTATCCACTTTCATCTACTATATTTAGAATAACTAGAGGAACTATGTTTTTATATATTTTATATATTTCATGTGAGTTAAAAGTGTTTTTCATTGAAGAGGTAATTGATATTGTGCTTTTATACCAAACCTGTGAATATAAAAGCTTTACAGATAAAAGATATTGAAAGTTTTAAAACAAACATACACCTTGAACAGCCTACTTTAAGTTATTCAGAATGGCAGGAAATACAGGCTTGGATCTCATAAGAAACTATAACTTTTTTCTTGAAGTTTATGAAAGAAAAGATTTGTCCAGAAATGCAAGTGTTCTCAATGAGGCTTCCAGAAATGGCAACCCTCTTGTTTGGAATTAATTAATGCAGCAATTAATAGAAATTCACTGCATTTTCTTTAAAAAACTCCAAAGAGAATCAACTTCTGCAGCATCAGTCTGACCTGACATTTGTTTTCAGATTCTTCAAAGTCAGCTGAAAAGTGTGGGGTTTTTGTTTGGGTTTGTTTGAGTGGTTTTTGTTGTTATTACTGTTGTGGTTTTTGGGTTTTTTTTTTGTTTGGTTTTCAGGTTTGTTTTGGTTTTTGTGTCTTTTGTTGTTGTTTTGGTTTTTTAGCAGGGCCATAAGTTTTAAGGTGTGTCTTACATCAGGCACCCAAATAGGATGGCTTGGTCCTCAAAAAGGCTTAGTATAGTGAAGTTTAAAGAAGCTATACCCAAACTTTTTTAAAACAGTAAATCTAACATTCATGTGCTCAAATATAGCTTTATGCTTCTAACTGTAAAATATGAGTGCTAGGACTTGAGATTTTCTTCTCCTGGGTGAGTGGCCTAGTTGCCAGGCTATAAAAAGTCATTTGCTCCTTCAGTCTGGCCCAATTAATATTTAATTATGTCAGGCAAAGTGGAACAGCCTGAGTGGAAGGACTTGAGGGTCCCCACACAGCCCAGGGTAGTCCAAACTTACAAATTCATGTGGCACAACAAAAGCAAAAATGAATCCAGGTCATCTGCACCCTAAGCAAATGTCCAAAATTGGTGGCTAGTAGGGGAAAAAACAGTATTATATCTTTTATCAGATGTATTTGAAACATCTTCTTCATCTTGGATTCCAGCAGCTCAGTGGCAGGCAAGGAACCAAAGTCCCTCTCTGGCCTAAGCTCTGATCTGGGGCCAGATTTTGACTTGACAGTCAGAAGTGACAGGTAGAGGAAGAGAAAATGAATCCATTTACCTGCATACCTTGTCTTCTAGCTGCCATTCAGTGTTTCATGTCAGATGTTTTATATGCAGGAGGTTAAAAAAAAAAAAGGTGTTTTCTTTATGTCTAAAAAAGGTACTATTTGAACATTTGGTTTTGTCTCCCTAAATTCAAAATGCACACTGGAAAAGCACATCTTCCCACTGATACAAGAGAAAAATTTCCAGTTCCCACCACTATTTCATAAATCCAGTCTGCAGTTCCTAGTAGAAGCAAAGCTCTGTTTATGTTGTTATTTTTTTCTGTACCTGAAAGCTTTGGGCAGCCAAGGGCTAAGGTGAATTAACTCAGTGTTCTCAGTTCAGAGAAAATGAAATGTGGATGTCAAGGATCAGATATTTGGCTGACAGGCCTGTGAGTGTGAACAGCCCCTAGATTGAGACAAAACCCTGCTGCTGAAAGAGCACAGTTTAACCCAAAGCAGACTCTTGAGCTCACAGTGGAGCAGGCAGGGAAGGCAGCATGGGGAGAGGGGGGAGCACTGCTCCAAGGCAGAATTCCTGGCAAAGACACCAGGTGGAGAGGGTTTGTGACAGCTGCCACCCTGTGCCCCACAGAGCTGCACAGAGCCCAGGCTCTCACCTGCAGCTCATCTCCCTGCAGCTCCTCCCCTCTCCCAGGACACAACTCCTGTTTCTTGTCCCAAATCTCCTCCAGCCCACGTCTTCCTCTATCTTTTCTTCTTCCAAATTGTGTCCCAAAGCCTGTATTCCAGTGCTCTGTCCCCACCTGTCCTCTCTGCCATCACAACATCCCTTCACTCTGAAAAACTCCATCCATGCCCACTCCCTGCCTCAGGCCACAAGCCCTGCTGGGGGCCCAGCTGTTCTGCTTGTGCTGATTGTTGGTTTTTGGTTTGTGGTCTCTGCTGTCCCTCACTCTGACATCCCTCCAGCACTCACTGCCACTCTAACTTCCCAGCCCAGCCAACCAAACTCATGTCTTCCAGGACCCTGCAGGAAAATTGTTCTGGCAAACATTTTCAAAATCTGAACACAGGCTACATTTGCCCAAAACCTGCCTGGCTCAGCTCTGAAGAAATTAAAGATAAACCACCTCCAAGAACAGGATATATAGAAACCATAAAAACTTGCTAGTGTGAATTGGCTGTTTGGTCCCAAAATAAGGAACTACCAGTCTAATTTCCCTGCTCACCTGTTGGTTTCCACAGCATTAACAATAGCTGCCAATGACTGGATAGATGCATGTTGGAAATAGTGTGAAGAACCCTGATGCTTTAAAATGTGACATAAATATCAATAAACTGTCATTACAGTGCTATGCTGTAAGCAATGCATGTGAGCTTATCACTGCCACAGCTTAGTGCCTAGGAATGGCTGCCTAAGATATGTTAGAGAATTCCCTTTTGCCTCAGAAGCAGCAGATTAGAGCATTTCCAAACTTATTTCAGCACATGTTGCAGATTTTTCTGTAGGATATTCAACCAGGCCTGACATCCAAGTGTGTCAGGATTTCTGTGGGCATCAATGCTGAACAGGCTGACCACTCTCTAAGTGTTGTTCCCATCAGTCCTTAGTCAGCAGCTCACATCCTGCTCATATTCTCCAGTTTGGGGGTTTTCCTGCATTTAGCAAACCATGGAAATATGCATAAAGGTCAGTGGTTTAAGTATTGCCTTTGGGATTTCTTCTAAATATTGTGCAAGAGTATTACATCTAGAGTTTAATGGATCTAATCTTCAATCTTAGCTTCCAGTAATTAATTATAAGAATTTTAATCATTATAGTTAGCATTTCTAATCTCTATTAAGTAGATGAAATAAATATTTGGTGATATATTTAGACATGCATGTACTCATATCACTTTTAGTATTCCTTGTTCAGTGAGATTAATCTGTAATGAGACAGAAGAGAGAAGAGAAGAGAAGAGAAGAGAAGAGAAGAGAAGAGAAGAGAAGAGAAGAGAAGAGAAGAGAAGAGAAGAGAAGAGAAGAGAAGAGAAGAGAAGAGAGAAGAGAAGAGAAGAGAAGAGAAGAGAAGAGAAGAGAAGAGAAGAGAAGAGAAGAGAAGAGAAGAGAAGAGAAGAGAAGAGAAGAGAAGAGAAGAGAAGAGAAGAGAAGAGAAGAGAAGAGAAGAGAAGAGAAGAGAAGAGAAGAGAAGAGAAGAGAAGAGAAGAGAAGAGAAGAGAAGAGAAGAGAAGAGGAGAAGAGGAGAAGAGCATGTACTTAATCATTATGAAGACTGCAAAGCATCTAAATGTTTTACCCATTTTTTGAGGAAAGGGACACTTCAAAAGTCTACATGTTTGAAAATCTGCTACTGACCTGAGCTATGAAATACATTAATAAAAGTTTTGCTGTTTTTAAGAACGCTGTCACTACCATTTATGAATGTCATATAGAAACTCTGAAACTGTTCTGTGAACTCTTTGTGGATGTTGAGTCAAAATTTCAAATATTCAGCCCACAAAGATGGACAGGCATTTTAAATGGGCTTGATGTTCACTTAAGCATCTGCTTGAAACAGTCTGAATTTCAGAACAGTTTATCACCAGCAGCTGCTACAACCATCAGCATCTTCCTCTTGTTCAGATCTTGCCCAGTATCTCCCCTAGTTTTACTCTAGATGCAGGCTTGAGCTGCAGCTGAAGCCAAAGCTCTCTGTCTCAGGACACCTCAGAGAATGCACAGCTCTATCTAGCTAAATTTCCAGCCAGTCTGCAACAACTATATTCAAAATGCTGTAAAAGGCAAACAGAGGCTTGTAAAACCTTCCCTGTAATTAGAAACCTTGTGAATCTCTAGAGTTTTATATAATAATTTAGTAAAGAACTGAATCAACAGAGATTTTTTTACGAGGCTCCTAAGACCTGCACGTATTGAAGCAGTAAATATTTCATTTTCTTTATAAATGTTAACAGGACTAAAAGGGAGCAAGATGCAACACGACTGGGGTATGTAGCACTTGGCTGGAGACACACACTGCTCTGTCATGTTTGGGGAAATCAGGACAGCCAGTGGAGCAGCAGAGCCAGCGATGCTGAGCTGCTGCTCTGGCTCCAAAATGCCCCTCCCAGAGGAAATACCCAGCACACTCTGTCCCTCTGAAACAAATTTCTCTGCCTCAGAAACAATTTCCCTCCATTTCTAACATAGCAGGGACATTTTACCCACCTTTTCCATTAATGCTTCAAGAAGGAGCTTATGCTGGCACTAGCATCATGTCACTGCAGAATAATTCTATCAGATTCATATAAGTGTTTCAGTAAATATTTAAAGAATCTGATTGCAGCATATATGGTTCTAAGACATTAAAAAGAAATGTTACCTTATATTAGCACATAATATTATTTACCTAAGATAATTAAATCAACTGAGTTAACCACTAAATCAACTAAATTTTCATTACCATGACACAATTAAGGAGGACAGGTGATGTCTGGTTAGAAATGTTAAAGTGATAATAATAACAACAGTTGGTTGGTGGAGCTAAATTAAAGTGACATTAAACCTCACAAAGTATCTTCACCACTAACCTTAGACAAAAGTCAAGTTTGCTCTGCTTCAGAGGAAAGTACTCATGCAGTTGTGAAAAGTATAGTTTAGACATATTTACCACTTTCCACTCTATAAATACTAAATAAATATCACAGTGCCCTTAATCACTTCACAGGTGGGAAGGCAATGCCTGCAGCACACACCTTCCAAAGCAACCAGTGGTTTTCATGAGGCTTCATCTTCTGACCTTTTATTTGATACTTCACAGAGAACCCTTCACTGGAGTGTTTGCAGCTATTCAGTCTATTGGAGTGCTTAGGATACTCCAAGGTGAATATTCAATATAAAGGTGGCTGGTCAGAATCATTTGCCAAAAAAATTGAAAGGAAAGATGTGTATAGCAGCCTGAGAGCCAGGGAAGAATGATCAGAGGAATCAAGTTTGAGAACAGATGAGCTACTGTCATTAGCAGTAGGAAAAATAGATTTTTTTTTTTTCTCATGAAACAGTGCCACTGTATGGCTCAATCTCCCATTTAGTTTGCTCTCTGCACCTCTATGTATCAGCCAGCACCTGGATGCTGCTGTGCTTGCACGGACACTCCTTCCTCAGGAGAAAACTGGCAATTGTCACTGCACACAACAGCAATACACACAAGGAGCCAGAGTTTTCCTTCCAGGGAAAAGCTGAAGTTCCACAATTTTACTGTTCTTTCCAGATGTAACTTCTGATTAAAGTTTCCTTCAATCAGAGACATTCACTGGCAATACTATTGTTCCTCAGCAACATCTCTGTAGAAACTGATTACAAAGGGAGCTGGTTCTCAGCAGAAAAAATATTACAAGCTCTAGTGCCCAAATGGGAAGTAATCCAGTTTTGATTGCTGACCACAAAAAAAATTAAAAAAAAGAGAAAGAAAAAAAAAAAAGAGAAGCATTAAAATTAAACTCTTACAATATTTTTATGGTTACTAATAAAACTATTAAAACCTTTTCAAGACTTAAATGGTCTGTGAATTTTTTTTTAACATCTCCATAAAACCTGTAGTTGTCTGTAATCTTCCAGTTACAGTCCTGAGAAACAGAAATAAGGTCATTCCGTCAGAAGCAATGAAAAAAAGGTACAGTGGGGAGCAGAACCAAAAAAATCTTAAAATAATGATTAGGTCTTGTAATCTACTGGTCTCTCTGTGTTATGAGCTTTCTTTCTCTTGTGCTGATCCACTGTTTTTTTTTTTTTTTTTCTTGCAGTCATCAGCCTGAGAACACTCCTCATTCAGGCATATGCAAAAGCCTTGTATTTTTAGCCTGGATGTGTTGATCCAGGTGGCATCCCTTAAATTTCCATTTCCTGGGAGTCCATCCAAGAGGAGACCGAAATCATCTTGGCCAGCTGCACTGCAGGAATTGGGCCACGAGTGAAAAACCAGGGCTGAGCATCAGCACACAGCAAGGAGAGGAGCTGTTGTGAGGCCAAAATGCAAAGGGAGGTGGGAGGGAGGAGCTGGAGCTGCCAGCACAGCCAAGGGCTGCTCCAGACCTGGGGAGCAAAACCTTTGTGCTCTCAGCTGTAGTGCAGGGTCTCACCCCAGTTATTCTGACAGCAGTGGGTTCTCTGATCAGATGAACTAGGGGACAGCTACATTTCAAATCCTCAACACTTGCAGTTTAGATTCACCTTCTGTGGCTCATCCTTGCCAGCACTTTCTGTATTCTCTGTTTTAGTATATATTGTACAATTTAAATTCCTTTTTTTAATCACCTTTACTGTGTAATTTTCTTAGGTACTTATCTACCATTTCATCTTCCTGCTTTGCCTAATTACCTGCCCCTTTCCTTCAGATGTTTCTTTTATTCCCTTCTTACTTTTCAGAATCATTAGCATTGCATTATTATTCTTAACAGCACTACATTTATGTTTATTATGCAGTGTTTGCAAATAAATAGAGAACTGAATTTCTGGCTGTATTTACCTAAAGCTACAAGGAGAAAATGCAATGTGGGTTGAATTCTCATTTCATTTACTTGCTTATTTTGGAAGGAATAATTTTTAAAGACTTTTAAGACCTCTGCTTTACAATCAATACTTTTTATAGCTTTGGTGCTGCAAGGAATGTTGAAAATATTAATCAAATCCTATCATTTTAATACACAAAAAAGTACTAATATTGAATTTCGTTTTCTTCTTCCTTGGATACTGCTCTTTTCCTCAAGGAAATCCTTGTAACTCCATCAGATAACTGAAATTATCCTGATTGAGTCGTGATACTCTGCCCTGTGAAGCACTTCTTGCTCATCCATATCTGACTCCATAAACCTCATAAAAGGATAAACCTGCTCCCACAGTGTTTTACTGCTGTCAACCATTGGACTGTAATTTTTTTTCCCTGCCTGTGTGGTTACCTTGCCATGTGCTAAGACTAGAGTGATGCCAGGCCCTTCTCCCATTCAGGTGAAGGATAAACACTCCCAAAACATTACAGTGGAAGCAAAGCTCAATTCTCCCAAGCTCCCAGCCAGGCAAGAATGTGGTTGTGCATTAGCCACATTTAAATCCTGTTAAATGCATGAAGATCAGTCCAGACATCCCTGCCTGATGAAGGCCCAGCATGTCTGCTGATCACAGAAGCCCCAGATTCATCTGGTTTTCTTTTGCAGAAGCAGGAGGAAGGTGCAAGCTGTTGGAGTATACCATTGCTTTGTTTGAGCTCATTTTGCTTAAAATTAGCTCAAGCAATTATGGTTCTGTATAAACTAGTCTTGCTTCCTGACAGCCTGAGCACTGACTGCCATACCCACTGCAGGCTCTCAGCCAGACTACATTAAAAAAAATTGACACTTCACTTTCTTCAAAGGCTGAGAGAAACTTACCCTTTGAAGAAGGGAAAAGATATTCTCACTTCCTCTGGCTTAGGCAGCAGTGCTTATAATTAATCCAGGGAAACAGGGAACTTCTTCCACTAGGGAAGGTCCTGATTGCCCAATTCTTAGTGAAGCACTCACTCCATGACTGATTCTCTTTTTCATGCCCCTTGGCTGCTCTCACCCCCTCGACTGCCACACCCCATCATAGCACGGGATCTGTGGACAGCCTGAGTCTTTAGGTCCCTTCTGTTGCTCATGTTCATAGGAAAAAACACTTGTTAAACACTAAAAACCAGACAGGAAGTGACCCCAACATGTCAGAATTAATTCAAAGGTGATTTGAAGCAAAGCGCTTGTATCAATCTTTCCTTAAGAAGCTCCAGTTGTATTTTATTAACAGAAACTTTCCTTTTCATAAATACTTAATGAAGTGACTGCCTGTAGCAGGGAGACACTCCTGAGCTAATTGTTGCTGGGTCAAACCACCAAGCTACTCAGTATTTGCTTGCAGCATCACATTACAATGAACACAGCTGACAAGCTGGTTATTAAAGTATTGGAAGCATCTCCTCAAAAACTGGGATTCTTCAGTTAGACAAGTCATTTATGCTACCTCAAGAATGATGTGGACTAAGATCCTGCAACTATTGGTGCAATAACTGCAGCCAAGGTAACCAGGGCACCTGTACAATACACCAGAGGGCTCAGATTCTGGGGCAAACTGCCAGTGACAATCTCCTTGTACCCCTTTATTATCACCAGAGGAGCAGAAGCCTGAAGTTATCCTGCTGGATATACTGGTGGAGCAGCAAGCTACAGACCAGCAGAGCAAGGGGAAGAAATGCAGAGAAGAAATTTATTGTATGTTAACTTTATAGGAGGCTGAGATACATTGAAACAATGAAATGTATATAATTTTCTCCAAGATAATTTATACCATATATGCATTCTCATACCTAACAGAAGGGCACCTGACACATAAAATGAAGGTAGAGTGTTTCCTTTCTTCTTTGATCCTTCTTCTTCTTCTTCTTCTTCTTATTATTATTAGTATTATTATTAGTCAACTGGTCACACTGTTTATTTTGGCTTGCCCATGGGACAAAGCCTGACTGGGGATCTGAGAGGACAAAGGTGTGCAGCAGAAACACCTGGGTAGATACAGTAGTCCCAAAATGACCTCCCCACCTGCTGTAGCAGCATCCCCATGTTCACTCAAAAGGCAGCACAGGAGAATTCCTGTTCACAGTCAGGTTCACAGCCTGGAGCAGTCTGGCCATACTGAAACCTCTGTGCAGGAAGCCCAGGGGAGAAAACAAGTAGCAAATACTGCTTGAGTAGTACTGGATTACTGGAGCTTCCAAAAATAATCATCTGCTGGTCTCACTGTGGGATGGGTGAACTCCAGATGCCAGGAATCACCATATAGGGCCTGAGCTATGCCTGGATTAGACTGACTGGATATGACTAACTACAGATTTTTTTGCTATTTCTATCATAACTCTTCCCTGCCACACTACACAGTGAGTCAGATTTCATGGTTAGAACAAGTGTGAGTCATACCAAGAATCACCCTCCAAACCTGGAAAAGTTAATTTACTTATTTTCCTTTTCAAAGACTCTTGCTGATCATCCACTGCTGTTAAGAGGTGTGTAATCAGCAGCCTGATAGGGTTCAAATATTGAACCAAAATATATAAGCTGAGCCAAGCAATGGAAAAAACAGAGATATCACTGAAAAGTGACTTTAGAAGTTTCAGAGGGGAAAAAAGCCACATCAGGTCAAAGTCTGTTGAGCTGTGAGTCTGTAGCTGGCATTCTCAAAGGGTCCCCTACAACAAGCAATCTGTGAGAGTATCAGATTTCATCTCCAGATGTAACAGGGATTAAAACAAGGAAAGATATCAGAAAATATAAAGTGGCATTGGAAGACTCTTCTGACAGGAAAACACACAGTGGTGATTGAAGGAAAATTTAGTTCGTGAGTATGCCAGACAGTATGGTGACTACACACAGATATTTAAATTGATAAAAATGCATGTGAGAAAATAATCCTTTTAGAGTTTTGCTTTCATGTTGTTCCTTTCCCTTATTCATCACATCCATACCTCACTTGAGAAGTTCCTTTTATGAGTTTTCAAAGGCAGCTCATGAAGTGCTGTGGAGTTACCCATGGCACAGCACTGCTCCATGGAAGGGCACTAAGCCACCCTTGTACTGGGAAACTTCCCTGGGCAAGGACACTCTGGATTCCCCCTAACCCCATCCTGCCAGCACTGGGCACAGCTCTGGGGACATCCTGCTCTGAGGTCAGTGGCTGCAAGGACAGCAGCTTATTTGGTGCTTTCCTTGAGTGTGGGACTGTTGAAAAGGAGATTTATGCTCTGTGGTGGGGAAGCTGGCTAGGAAGCATATAAACAAACAGGCCATGTCCCAGTCCTTGGGGCCTGATGGAATGTGCTCCAAGCAGCCAGGGAGCTGCCAGTGTCACTGTGAGGCCACACTCAATTATCTGTGAAAGGTCACAGTGAACATTCTGCTCAGGATTGGAGTAGCAAAGCTTCCTTCTATCTTCCTTCTAAGGAAGAGGAACCAGGGATCTACAGGTCAGTCAGCCCCACCTTCATCCCTGGGAAGGAGCAAATCCAGGGAAGAGTCACAAAGATGATTGAGGGACTGAAGTTATTGGGACTGTTCATCCTGGAGAAGGAAAGGCTCAGTGGGACTTTACCTGTGTGTCTAAATACCTGGTGAAAGAAAGAAATGAGCCAGATGAAGAAAATGAGCCAGATGCTTCTCAGGGGCACCCAATGAAAGGGCAAGAAGCAATGGACACAAACTGAATAGACAAAGCCCTATTAAACACAAAAAAAAACCCCAAACTATGAAGGTGCTCAAAGCCTGAAACATCCTCCAAAATACTAAAGACCCAAGCAGACCTTTTTCTGAACAATCTGCTTTATAGAGGTTGCTTCCAAACTCCATGATTCTGTGGTTTTGTGGTGGTTCTGGTTTTGTGTTTAACCTGGTCACTGTAGTTCAGACTAGATTCTCCTGGATTTATTTTCCTAGAAAACCTTCTGAAGAGTTGAACAGTTCTTTTCAAATCTCTTAAGGTCTTCACATCTGAAGACCTTAGAAAGGTTTGCACTGTGTACTATCAAACTGAAGATTACCTTTTCCCAAACCAGCATTTTCCCCCATGAACACAAGGTACACCAAATTGTAAAGAAGTTAGATGTGACCTATGTGGTTTGTCCCCACCCAGCCTTTTTTACTGCTCTTTTCTAGACTTTTGTGATGCTATGATTCTTGACAAGAAGCTTGAAGAACAAGTAAGACAATTTTAAGTCCCAAACTTCTAAAGGCTTTCAAGTGGTCTCTATACACCACAAAATTCCACAATGACAGATTGATAGCAAGTTTTTTAAAACACTCTTTACTCTAATCCTCCAGATAGCACAGGGAGGCCTAGATATAATATTTTCTTTGACTTAATGTAAAATTCATTAAATCCCATTACTTTAAATTACTGGGCTGTTGGAAATCAGCATAACTCCACTGAAACCAGAGGAATTATACCAACTGACTTTAGAAGATGATCTGACTATTAACCACAGAGCAACAGAATTTCACATTAAATCTGAGCATGCAGGTCTTTGGTGACAGCCACAAGAAATCTGATTAAAAGCCACTCTGACTTTACTCCAAAGCACAGAACTTTATTTCACATACTTCTCAGGAACTTCAGGGTTTATAGGACTATGTGACAACCCAGTGATTTCAAGCTACTTGAGATAAATCCCATGAGTCCCCCTTGGCCTTAAATAATATCAAGATTGGAATTATGGGCTACAGCATCTGACCTCATCACCACATCTTTCCAAAAAACTGATCAGGCTTCCTTTCATTTACAGTTTTAGTATTACTTTGCCTACATTACTGCTATGTTCAGCTTTTTCCTCTAAGATCTAGACATCAGCCATCTGATCCTGGTTTTTTGTTTTTGTGGCACTGGTTCTACACGCTGCCTCTGATATTACCCCGCAGAAATTGTTTTGTCAAAGTTAACCAGCTACATTAACTAAGGGAAAGGCTTTCCACCCCCTAGTGTCATTGTAGCTTTTTCCTGTACCTGTGAGTGAATCCCTTCTGAGCACAATCACCTGCAATAATTCACTCTGTTTAAATTAACAGAGAACCTATGGCTATGCACAATCTCCAGCAGAATAAAATGGCCTGATATTTTAGATTCACACTCATCTGGCTTACAGTGACAGGCATCTTCTGGGCAATGAACATATTTATGCCTTGCTTCTCCTTTGTCTTCCTTTTCAAATACTGCTCACTTTTTGAAGTTCAGTTCTTAGAATTCTGCTGCTTTTCCTGTTTTCATCTGCTAAATTTTTTATCATTTTTATAAGGGCACTCTCACCTAACTACGCCATTAACAAATATATTAATCAAGATCAACCCATCTGTGAATCTCCTGTGACCTTCACTCCCCCCTTCAGGACAACCCTCTGTTGTCTCACATTCATCCCACTTAATCCTTGCCTTGTCCATCATCCTGACTATGAAGTCACCACCTGGCAGGGCCACATGGGTTGCACACTTGCTGAGGCACAAAATACATGTGTGCATCCAAGGAAAGAAAAATGGCTGTCAAAGACAACAGAATTAAGGAGAGGCTCCTTTTAGGAGCTAATCAGTCATTATTACTGATGTCTGCTTTGAGGATTAATATCTGAAGATGCAAAGATCAGGCCATCAGTTTTTGGAAATGAACTATAGGATAAAGTTCACTTTATATCCAGCTTTGACTGAAGAAGGAAGAAGGAAAGTGAAGCCAAATTGCATGTACTTCCAGAGTTAAAAACCACACACCTGTGGAGTGCACTAGCCATAGCTCCCTCTGAGTAGGAAATGCAGTGATTCAAACCATGTGAAGTGAGGAGAGCTTGTGCCTGTTTTCTCACCCCATCACACAGGGTGTGGTACAAAATGCAGTGAGCTGGCTATCAGTGAAATACAGCATATCAATTATAACAGCAGAGGATTTCTGGACACCACCACTCTGCACGCTCCCAGCAGCAGCAGACTGACACTTGTGCTCCTTGGGTGCAGTTTAGAACAGGGTGCCGAGCACCTGAACCTGGAAAAACATTTTTTCAGGTTTTTCTAAATTATCATTTGTTTTTTACCATCGCTCTACCAAACCTTTCAGAGAGCAGTGTGCTAAGAGCCACTGCTCCACTACACTGTGCTCCTCTATCAGTGTAGGTTACAGGAGGGGCAGCAGCACACAGCACTGGGGGAATACAGCCCTCTGTCAGGCCAATCCTCAGATGCCAACAAAGGACAAAGCCTAAGCAATGTGCTTGTTAAACCCCTCGTTTCCACATGCAGTGCTGAACTGTTTGTTAAGCTCCCACAACAAACACAAAAGACAAAAGGAAATAACCACAGGGCAAACACCCACCTGCTGCTTTTGAGATGGAAGAAATTAGGTACCTTTTATATTAAGATCCTTTGTTTCATGGAATAATTCTCTTATTCTAGTTAAACAATCCACACCTGGCAAGGGCTCTTTCCCATTGTTCCCAATGCTTCAGAGGGTTCACAGAGAAGAGAAAAACCACACTGCTAATGTTTCATTTCAGCCCCCCCTGATTCATGTTGTGAATGACTAAAAGTCAAACACACCCCTGTTGGGATTAGAAATGATAAATTATTATAATCCTCCTACTGCTGGGCAGAATGGTTAGCTAGAGTATAAATGAAAGGCTGGTACTTTAGCACAACAAGTGACTGTGAACAGAAAAGGGATGGAGAGTTGTAGACACATAGTTATAGAGGAGAACTGGTGCCATGATTGATTGTCATGCTGTGAAGAAAGAAGTAAAAAGCCACATGCCACCTGCAAGAAATGCCTGTGCTTTGAAGGACTTAGAGAGAGCAAAGCATGGCTCCCTTTAGCAGCAAAGTTTGCAAAGAAATAGGAGAAAAGTATAAAGGGAGAAAAGAAGCCACTAAGTTATAGTTCCAACAGGCATTACACCATATGAACAACAATATATTTATAACAATTCAGTATTTTTGTTATTTAACTTTTATCTGCTCCTGCTACACAATAGACATGTGTCACCTACATATGACATTTCACTAATGCCAAAGTATTTTCTCAGTTCTATGTGCTCAATGAATCATTACAAAATTTGAAGTGAATATTTATTCACAAGAACCAGAAATTATTCCTCTGTTTGTTCTGGGAGAAGCAGGGGGCATGCAATCTCCCTTACACATCCTCTAACCATCCTTGATCTGAAGAGCAAAGTGCTCCCAAACTCTTTTTTTCTCCCCTAAATCACTTTTGTGGAGCCTGCACTCAGTAAGCAGATATTCCACACCCTTAAATCTGCTCACAGCAAAACCAAAGGGTCATTTGGTCTGTTTCTGGAGAAATGCTTCCCTCTCAAGTCCTTTGGAAAAGCCTGGAAATGTCCTGGGCTGGCAACACCACACCTTTGAGGTTCTGCTGCTGCTGCAGGTGCAGTGCAAACCCTGTGGGTGGTACCAGGGAGAAAAAGGAACTGGAATAGCCCATGCTATGGTTGCCCCTGTAGAGTACTTCAAAATAAAAACCTGCAGAAGTGACTACTGAAATCTCACTATTTATTTCACTGCTGAACTGAGGCAGATTTAGAAACCATTTGTACTCTGTCAGACAGTTGCCAACATTCATGCTCAGAAGATTTTCTTTTGCATGGGCTGAAAAGTTAGTTCTTCCATTTACATGAAAGTTTAGCCTCTAGAGAAGTGGATGCCAGCAACAGAAGTCTCACAGGAAACTAACATGCTGGCAGCCTTCTCATTTTTTCCCAGGGCAGAAGGATTTGCAAGCCTGTCAGCAGTGAACAGTGCTTACTACCTGTCTTCCAGGGGGTTCATATTTTGAAGCCTGTTACACTCATCTGACACTGATGCTCTAAAGCTTTTAGTGGAGATTATTGACATCTATTTCAGTGTTTCCTCCCTTGCTGAGCATGGATCCTACACCAGTTTTCACAGCTCCAGACCTCTCCAAGGTGGACAAAAAGTGCTTGCTGGCTCTGATGGTGGCCCCAGCTGACCTGAGAGCTGACATTCCTCAGTGCCATCTCCTCCTGCCTCAGAAAATAGATCAAACCAACAAAACCTATTCCTAGTGATGCTGTTTACTGCACCCTACAGCAACCAGGGAGTTTTTTCTTCTTGCTCATTTCAAGAATTTGTCCAGCAGAGAGAAATCCCAGTGATAGCCAGCACTGCTGATAAGATGCAACACTAACATTGCCCCATGTTTTGTTGTGGTTCCTAAATAGGGTTTGGTTGAACAATTTCATTCATTTTTGCAGAAGCCTAAATCAGAAAGATGCTTCCACAGTCTCCAGTTCAAAAGCCTTTACATTTTAGCTCTGTGAACTTCAGCTAGAGGCTAAGTGAATGAATTTTGGTTCTGTGGTCCTGCCTTTCCTCTGGATTACATGGATTAGTTACCCTTGAAACAATTTATCAGATAAGAGTTCAAAGGGGATTAATTGTTCTCCTGGGTTATTTCAGACACCTCAAATTCCATTGCACAAACTGTATGTAGTTTGGAAAGCTGATATTGTGGGCCTTGATGATTAAATGTCACAAAATCTGTTTTATTTTCAGATTTTAAAACTTAATGAGGCAATAAGTAATAAAGTGGACTGGGCAGTTTCCTCTTTGCTCCTCCTTCCCAAATGTCAGCTCTGCTTAGCAACCATTCCTGTGACAAGAATACTGTGAGAATCCAGTGAAAATAATACACTCCAGGTCCATGCAGAGCAGACAAAACAGAGCAAATATCTGGCAGAGACAGAAGTGACAAGAAATACTACCCTGGGCCTTACAGGCAATAGCCTCAGCTAAAGGGTTGCTGCCAGCTCTGCCCAGAAAACATCTAAAATCATTAAGTGCTAGACCTCACAGCAATGAGAAATCAGCTAGACAGGCCCTAATGAAAGGATTTATTGTGTGTTCTATGTTTTAGGTTTTTTTTCTGTGTGAACTTTAATGCGAGAAATAGTTTGGTTAAAGAATAATCAAAATACGAGGCATTGCCATGCTGGAATAATGAAGTCAAAGCAAAAGAAGGAACACCCATGTTTTCAATTTATCTCAACAATGGGTCCAGAAATGGTTCTTAAAAAGCAAAGGCCAGTTAGTGGCCTGCTGAAGCCTTATTATCTCCTTTGCAAGCACCATCCACACAGGGACCAAATCCAAAGACATTGTACATAGACTGAAAAAACTCAGGATTTGTCTCCTATGGGAAATTCTGGCATTTTGTGAGAGCTTTGTTCTGAATTAGAACAATATGAAGAAATTTAGAAATATGCAAAATTAAGGACATTGTGAAAGAAAAAAAAAAAAGTAGAGAAGAAATCAAGTTGGTGTTGTTTGGGTGGTTTTTTTCTATTTGGGGTGTTTATTTTGTTTGTTTTGTTTTTTCTGAATGAAACAGAACAGTTGATTGCTCCCAGCTCTGGAGGATTTTCTGTTCTCTTACTCTGAGGGACTCCACAAGTCCTTGATGTCATCAGTGGGATCCTACACAGAGAAAGACAAATCCCTGAACTTTCTGAGGGTCTCTCCAAGGAGATTACAGTAAACCACAGGGCCCAAAGCTTCTCCTTTCTAGACCCCATCCCTGAGAACCCCCAAGGAACCCTGAGCACCCCAAAGCTCTCAGGCCACACATAGACCTGCACTTGATCAGAGTCCCTCAGCATCAACAAGGCAGCAAGAAACCACACAGCTCTCTGCTAGAAACTCACAAATGTGTCAGCAATAGGCTGTCAAACAGCCAGGTTTCCTCAAACATTTTGGTTTTGACACAAGTGACATTTTCCAGCAGACTCTCTCTTCTAGGGGGGGAAAAAACCTCCCATGCTTGGAAAGTTCCCATCCAACTGCACTTGTGATACACTCCTACAGAAATAGCACTGCATTTAAAGCCATTCCAAGCTTGATTTATATGAACCTTAGAAAAAAAAAGAAGTACAAACACATGTGCTGAGTGTCTAATAGCACACAATATCCTCCTGGGGAAAAGCACCTCTGAGTGTGGCATATCCATGTAACATTGCTGTGCCACAATCTGTGCATGTCTGGCTCTTAGTCACCAGAATAACACCTTGATATTTCATTTCTATGACTGATAATTGGAGCATTCCTTTGTGGCAACATTCTCATGCGCAGCTTGACATTACAGCACACACAGATTGCCCAGAGAAATCAAGCTTTTTTTCTTTTTTTTTTTTTTTTTTTTTTTTTTTTTTTTAATTTTTTTTTTTTTTTTGGTTTGGTAATTGATCTGAACTTGACTGCATTCATTTCCCTCAAGATGTTTCAGATTAAATGAATGAATCTCAGAGCTGCAGTAGAGTGAGTATTAAAAGGATTATGCTCACCACAAGAGACCCAGTACTCCTGAATCCACAATCACTTTTACACACTTTCTACCTGCTCTTGAAAACACAATGTCTCCTCACTAAATGTCAGAAGGCTGTGGAGTTCTGCTGAGTTTAGAGATGCTCTGACATATTTTGCTCAGCAGACTGCATACCAAGAAGTACTGCTAAGGTTAATGACCTGATGATAACAGCAGAAGACACCTTTGCAGGCAGAAGTTCACTAACAGAATTACTGAGATGATGATGAACTTTGCTCTCTTCTAGTTTTATACATCCCTGCACCCCAGGAAGGTGCAATCTCCTCACAGAATTGCAGCTTGTCATTTAGCAGCAGTGTCTTTGCACCTAATGATGGCCAGGACAGCCCTTGTCATCTCTAGGAGGTGGAACCACTGTCTTAGTTACACCAAAATATTCCTAAAAATGCAGGATGGAGCTAGCAATTATAACCACTGAAGGAAAGGTCACAAAGCAACAATTTCCACGGGTCAGCAGCATGGTAGAGTCTGCCAGCATTTGAACAGAGGAGACAGTGGCATTAAAGTGAAGTCAGCAGCAGGTACAACACCTGTAGCTCTCACCAAACAATCAGAATTGTGCTCATTGCCACAGATGTCCCTCCCTGCTCAGCTGGACCCTTGTGCAGCAGATCAGTCTTAAAAATGGTCCTCTGCTCTCCAATATGGGCCCAGCTTCCCTCACCCAGCAGATCCAGAAGGGATCCCACAGAACAGATCACAGATCACCTTCTCCAGCTCTCTGGTCAAAGCACCTCATTGCTCAGGGCCTTTCCTGGTGGACTGAATGTCCCAAACATCTCAACAGCCCCCACACAGCACCTGCACTGGCACTGAGAGTCCTTGAGTCCCCAGCACCAGCAAGAAACCAGATGTTCACTCTCCATTAGGATACAAGCAATCTCCTTTGGTTCCTTCTAGGACTGGGATTTTCAGTTTGCAAATTTTGTATTCATATTAAAAATCCTCCTTATTCCAGGGTTGGACCCAAAGTAATATCTCAGAAGCTAGACACAGAAGCAAACAAAATAGTTAAAATAAGGATTTCACAAAACTTTACTACTTAAGCTACCCATGAACCAGGCAGTTAGTGTTGGACTACACCAGAGACAGAAAGGAAGACCAATAAACTGACAGGGCACATCAAATGGGACTGCAGAGAACACCTAGTCACTTCTTTAAATGTATGCATTAGATGGTATTTTATAGAGCAGGAAAGGAAAGTGTTTCCTCACCAGCAGTAAAGAAGCAGTCAAATCAGATAGCAGGAATTACAGGCACCCAGGCATTCTAAAACTGACTTTCCCTGCTTGTGTGCCAGAAATAAGAGGAGGGGAAAAAAAAAAAAGTACCTTGCACATATGTTGCCTCCCTGCCTACATCTCCAATGAAATGAAAAGTCATCCTGTAGCCACATTTTCCTGGGAGTGATGACTTAGATATGTCATCCCATCCTTCCTACACACACATGCACACACTAAAGTCACCACAGCTCCCCAGTTGTGGCCACTGAACGATGCCATCCTTGTGTTCAACCACCCAATCCCACACAAAATCAGCACCTGTGCATGTTGGGGGGACTTCAAGGGAGAGAAACAGGTTGCTCTTTAAAGCTCTTTTACATAACATGGCCACAGAGTCCCTCAATGGCTCTTAAAAACACTTCAACCAGAAAAACACATTGGATGGCTGAGCACACAGGGGGAACAAAGCACAGCTCTATTCTCAGCCTGATGTCTGGGAAACTTTTTGGATAGAAGTGGGATGGGAAACTCTTGTGCTGTGCTGGAAATCAATCAGGAATCCATGGGAAGCACTCCATTAAGGAATCAAGAGTATCCAGCACCTTCCTATCCTTCAGTGAGTGTGGGCCAGGATGGACACTGGAACATGAGAGAATGGGCATTTCTGCAACTGATTTTATAAATGGGATTCACACAAGATGTAACCTTTAGAACATACTAGCATTAAAATAAATACTGCGCATGTTGACATAAAAAGGTAATGTTGAACTATTTTTTCCAAGGCTTTTTATATATTAAAAAAAAAAAAAGTATATGATGTATGGGGGGAATCACACAAAGAATGCTTTAGCAGCCATAGCAACAAAAAAACTGGCATTTAAAGGCTAATTGGATTTTTCCCTTTGTTTTTAAGAAAAGCTTGAATCTTTTAATAGAAAAATTGTATGTCCAGAAAGTCATTTAAGTAGTTCTTGAGTAAATGTCCTCTGCTTATAATGGAGTTCTCCCCTGTGGTTCCTTGCCCACAAGGAACCTGAACTAAGCAAACTCACCTATAGGTCACTTCTCAGAAGGATACAATTATCTGATTTCTTAAAACATGAGTGAGTTGCTATTTGCAGTGAATCACTGGATTTCCTGCTCTTTTCTGCTTTTTCAGGACAAGCTCCCTACTAGTGCTAAGTTCAATCTGTTGGCTAAGCAGAGAGCAGGGTTGGAAAAACAAAGAACAGGGCTGGAAAAACCCATTTCAAGGAACTGAAAACAGACTGCACTATCAAATCAGAACATGATTAAAATTGCTCCATTTGAAGTCCTGGAAAAATGTAATTTAGCTGGAGGGTAAGCGTCAATAAAAGCACTCCACTATGATTTCACACCTCATGTCAAAGCTTTACTATTCTTGCTGCAGGTAAGTTAGGAGGAGAAATTTATTGCCTTTCACACTGACAAATATGTAACTTGTGTGAGTTGTGAGGGTGTGCTAGCCTTGGAAAAACAAAGCAGCTGAAACCTGGAATCCAACACGTTCCCAGAAAGGCGCCAGGTCCCTCCGCTGCCCAGGCGCTTTCCACAGTCAGAGCTGCAGCAGCAGAGCCCTGGGCTGGAGCACACGGGCTCTGTTTGCCCAGGTGGGGCAGGCTCTCCTGCAGCACTTCAGGAAGGAACTGGCACGCTCATTAGCTGCTCTTTTGGGAGCTGCAGATGGCATCCCTCCAGCAAAACACGGCTTGCAAGTACTGACGTGAAAACCCTGGAGGTGAAATATATGCATAGCACACAGCTAATATGAATAGCTCTGCTTCAGCTGGCCCCAGGAACACACACTGACCCCACAGGGCACCACATCAGCCACTAGACCAGCTCACTGTCCCTTTGCAATGGACATACAGGCCCACATAGAGACAAACAGGGAAAAAACCCCCACAGCTCCCACTGTGACAAAACAGGTCATTATTTTTCATTTAATAACAAAATACTTTGCAGATAGTGCTGCTATCACCTGTGGAGAAAAGGAGCAAAGCATTCTCCTGACTGTGGAGAGCATGAGCTGGTTGGGAGCTTCCCTTTCTCAGAACACACCAGCACCATCTCCAACACCGTTTCCATTTCATGTCTATGCAGGGCTGGCAGCTGAGCCAGTGCACTGGGGAGGAGATGAGACATTTCTGGGGTGGCACAGCTCTCATTAAAACACCAGATGCCTTCCTTGTGAGAGAAAAGCTGCGTCATTTGGCTGTTTTAACTTAGTCTTTGTGTGAGACGATGGCAAGAAATATGCTCTAAACTCAGCTTGACTTTGGATCTTCACAGAGTCATAGAATCACTGGGGTTGGAAAAGACCTCTAAGGTCATCCAGCCCAACCACTGCCAAGCCCACCCTAAATTGGGTCCTCAATTACAGCTCCACATCCTTTAAACCCCTTCAGGGTTGGTTACTCAGCCACTGCCCTGGCAATCTGTTCCAATGCCTGAGCACCCTCTCAGTGAAGAAATATTTCCCAGTATCCAATCTAAACCTCCCTTGGAGCAACCTGAGGCCATTTCCTCTTGTCCTGCTACAAACCCCACCATGAAACAACCTCTTTCAGGTAGTTGTAGGGAGCAATAAGGTCCCATTTCTCCTCATTTTCTCATCAGCCTCCTTCTCTCCAGGCTGAAGAGCCCCACCATTCTTGCAATACTCAAGGCATGCCAGGTGTATTAAGGCTAAAAAGTCAGATCCACAGTTTTGAATTTTCAAGATGCTGAACTGCTTATACTTAAAATGCAACCTCTTGTTAGACTAAGTCCCAGTACAACAACAGGGGTGAACATTCTTTAAGCTTGATTTTTTTTCTCCTTCAATTCACCTCAGTGGTTTCTTATGCTTTTCTCATGAGCTGTGGCCAAATGCTCCTTCTTCTGCAAGCAGCCCTTCAACTCCAGTCAGTGTCTATCCTCCCACCCCAAGCAAACAAGCCATTCTCCCCTACCTCTTACAGAAGAAACCTGTTCTCCAGCATCCGTAGGCAAGTGGCCACCATCATCCATCATCCACTGTCCACTGCTGCCAAGGAAAGTGGTGCAGAGTCCTAGCCAGGAACACTGCAACTGCCTGACCCAGAAGTTTGTCTCCTGCTGAAGGGAGACACAAAGCAGAGAATCATCAGGCAGGATCTTGCAGATCCTGGCTACTGCATCCAGTCTCATGCCTTTATTGGGGCATCACCAGCTGATGCTTTTCACTGAACTGTGGCAGGTTCCTGTTCCTGGCAGCTCCTACTGCACCAAGTACTTGAGCACAGCTTGCTTTCTCCAGGGAAAATGTGACAGAACACCTGGAAGCACCCCAGGCCAGCCCTGAAATCAGGGAATTACCACTTTGGCTCCTTTATCAGTGAGGGAGGCATTGAATGTAACCAAAGGAGTGACCTCTAGTATAAATAGATTGAATTCCTCTGTTCCTTTAGGAAGTGTAAAACACATTAGAACTCCTGTCTCTTCTGAATTCAGGGTGGGAAAGGAGAACAATTTTGCTTTGTAAAGAACATAGCTTATTTTATTTTATGGGTAAGACCCAACAATTAGAATAGCATGAGGCAAATCTGACATTTTAATCTCGTAGTACAGCTATTAAGTAACTACTTCTGTTTGTGCAGAATTTAGGTAGCAGAAAACTGGCCCTTGTTCAGACAAATCCCCTCAGACTACAGCAGATAGTGTTAGCTGGCACTGGCATGCAACACCATGTAAATTCTCCAAAGGAACTGCTTGTACACCTGGCAGAGATGGAAGAGGACAGACTGGACAGCACATACAGTCTAAGGTTGGTCTGGAAGTGGAAGACTGAAGAAAGAAAACAGACTTGACTAGTTATGCAGATAAATGAAGACATTTCATACAGACCTCTGCCAAAACAGGTAGTGAGAGGCAGACAGCAAAAGCACTCCTCATGGATAGCAGCATGGCTTATGTGGTCTTCAGAAATATGAATATGTAAATGAAATAAATTGCCCAGTATGTTGGTAATTTATACAGAAACTCTTGGTTTAACAAATACTGTCAAATGTTGCAACACTGTACAATATGCTGTCCTCCAGGCAAAACAAAATCAGAGTATTTTTCTGTTTTTCTGCTTTAATTAATTCTTAGGAAAGAAATGTCCACATCAAACTAGGTCAAGATGACAAATCACAGTAAATAAAGCCTGCTGTGTTGGTTCATCAAAATTAGGCTCTGCAGTATGTTTTTGGTGTAATTGGGATTCCACAGCACCCAGTAAACCTGGCTGGGCAGCCCATGTTAACCTGGGGGAGCAGGGCACCAGGAAAAATTCACCATGCCTGGATTTTGGGAGCTGCAGTGGTGCCTGCAGAATCACCCAGTTTAGTATTCTCCTTCCCACAAACCACACTGAGGTGTCATCAACACTGAACAAAAGTACAATGGCACTCTTGAGCAGGAAAGGGTGATTTCACAGCACTTGCAGATGAAAGGCAACATGCCCCATAACACAGTACAAAAATATCCCCAAGCCTCCTGCTTCACAAAGTGATTCAATGAAGAGCTATAAATAAGCAGGAGAGAGTCAGATGTTACAGTGAAAGAACTTGGTGACTTAACGACACATTAAGCTGATTTGGATAGTTAAGAATCAGTATGTTCCCACAGCAGTCAGATAAATAAGCATATAAGGAAAGCCTTTCCATGGCTCTTGACAAGGTAAACAGGAGAAGACTTTTCTATATACACTGATGAGATTATAAAAATGTGACCAGATGTCTTCTATGCTTCATAATAGCCCATGAACTCTCAAGACATCTGCAGAAAATGCTTTGAGGATGTGATTTTGATGTGCTGCCTTCTGTTTCCCTTCATAACGTTGTTTCCCTTAACAGTGGACACAGAGATTGACTTCAAGCAGCTGTTCAACCCAGAGCAATCCTATTCTCTTCATTTTAACAGGATAAGGAGCCTACAATAACTGTATTAAGTTGAGTGCCCTAGAGGAGTAGGCTCTTGCTTAAATAGTTCTTGCACTGGCAATCAAAATCAATACAAAGTCAAAAATGTAGAACCTCCCTCTGCCAGACAATGCCTGTATTTCCAGGTTCATCACACAGCATCTTTAAAAGCTGATCTGTCAACCTTCTCTTTAGTGCTCAGTGGCAGAACTTAACCACCAGCACAAGATCAGTTTTGTCCTATTTCATGTTATAATCCATATGAAGCTGGCAATAAAGCAATGGATGGTTTAAGGATTGGCTCAATTGGTATTTCTGACCCCCTTGAACCAACTGCTGAGCCCCTGAACCTACAACCAGGAGTACCTGGACCACTCATTACTTGGACAAGGGCTGCTAAAAAAAAGCAATTGGTACTGGTGGCCACTGACCATCTGCTGGATTAATAATGCTGCTTTATTCTTAATTTAATTTCAGATTACTACAAAAGAAAAAAAAAAAAGGAAGCTGAAAACTATGAGAATACAGCACATCCACTATACAATAAAAAAAAGTTTCCACAAATGCATGTTTCAAAGTTAGAAAAGGACACACATTACCTTGTGGTGAAAGAATTTAATGTAGCCTGAAGATCTGCAGATGTGCCAGGGAGACATCAGCACTGGTTCCAGGAACCAAACTGGTGTGGCTGCTGGATCCAGTGAGCTCTGGGATTCCCCCCAGCACAGCAGTCCTGGGGCTCTGCAGGGCTTCAGTGAGAGCCCCCTTCACCTCCCCTGGCATCAGCTTCAGAGACCAAACCAAGCAGAGGAGCTGGCAACTCATGTGCCAGACAGATGGGGGAGGAATGGTGCTTGGAATGTTGAGTGGTGTGAATGAAGCATTTGGGGATGGATTTAAAGCGTTTTACAGGGAGCATGGCGTACTGGCAAATTCCTTGGAGCTAGGAAATCTGATTATGCATTAACAGAACAGCCAGTTACTTAGGATTTTACCCTGGTTTTGACTCTAGGCTTGCCTCTGTAGCCTTCCAGCAGATACCACTCCTACTAAAAGCCAGTCCTATTTACACCATGGTTGAAAAATACATTTGCAAGCTGCTAAGACTAATTTTAAAAAGAACTGACAAAGTAAAATTTAATGAAGAGACAGGGGACTAGAGAGTGAACATTATTTAGATGTTTGTGGAGGAGTAAGCCTGCCTTTAACTCTCAAAAAGTCAAGATAACTTTGCAGCTAAGGATTAATACAAATTCTCTAATTTTATTTTCTGTATATGTCTGCACGCAGAGGAGAGAAACAGGAGATGGAAACAGGGAGACCTGTAAACAAGAAAAAGACTGAAGAATGTTGGCATTCTGCATTTTTAGTGGGGTGTCTGAGATAAAATTATTTTCATTATTCTGTCTTGCTCAGGTTCAAATCAACAACCAAGGGATGAAGATATCCACAAGTGCATATTCTGTGAATTTCCATAAACAAGCTTTGTACTTGGGATTTGTGGAGTCTTACTTAGTTTTTCTCTCATTTATTGTCTGGACTACCATAACACAACTTTAGCTTTCAATAAGGGTTCTTAAAAAAAAAAAATCTGCCTTGACTGTAAGCTTCCTTGTGCATTTCATGCTTCTACACTGCTTTTGGTTATCACTCTAAATTCTCTTTAACTTGCTGTCCATTAGATTAAAAATGCACAGATATGCACAATCATAAGCATTGCTGCTTTTTTTCCCCCCCCCACAATTGCCAGCACATGCACAGTCCAAGGAGCTCTTCCCTAAAATTTCTATTTCTGCACCATAATTTGAGTTTCATCAGACAAACCTTGAAGCCTGTGACACCAGATCTAGATGATGACACATGTCACTGACATCTATTCTGGACATGCTGGTGTGCCATCACTGCCAGTGATGTGGGGATCAAGGTGGAAAACACTGCACTTTTTTACACTTTTTTGTATTTAACTATGCCATACTTGTTTTTCCAGTGACCTCTGCATGACCTTGCCAAAGCTGTTTTCTCTTTCTTTTACTTCCCCTCTACTTTTACTTGGAATTTATCATCTTTAGGAAAGGCCTGTCTGTGAACAGGCACAGCGCATACCACTGTGGATCTTTGATTTCAAAGCAGTAAATACTGACAGCAAACAATGACAAAGCCCTCAGAAATTAGAGATGTGGTATAAGACAGATTTTGCATTGCCTCTTTAGATCCACAACATGAGAACTTTTCTCATGTTATTTTTATGGCTGGAGCAGTGCATGGCCAAGAATGCTTTACAGCTCATCTGTGCACAATGCAGTGTTTTATATATGTTTTTATATATATGTGTTTAAGAAGGGTTTTTGGTGAAAATGAGGGAAGAGGAGCACACCAGTGCCTCATGTGGGTGTGTTCTGGGTGCTGGAGTTGTGGTCTGCACTGAGCTCCCCTGAGGGTCTGTGGCCACCTGGCCAGCCCTGAGAGGGCTGCAGTGCCCTTGGGCCACCTACCTGGGCACTGTCCCCATGTCAGCCCCTGTCCCCTGGGGACAACACTCACCATGGCCTTTCCCTCCAGGCCCAGGAGGGAGAGATGTCTTCCCCTGAACTCTGCAAAATGCACAAAACCACCTATAAAGTCCTGATGAGGCACCTGTGTGTTAGGAACAGCCACTCTTTTTGAAGGGTGGGACAAAGCCAGTCTGATTCCTGAGCCCCAAATTATCATTAAAAACAATCTCTCTCTTCTCCACTTGACAGTCACTCAAATAGGCCAAACTCTCTAGATGTTTTTTTATATATAGCACACTCAAACCATATTGCTGTGAAGCTCCCATAGGGTCTGTACACCTGCTCTATTTAAGTACCTTTTAAGTATTCCTGTCTTTATTGATGTTTTTGTGAAATTTTGTGTGAAAAAGCTTGGCTCTGGAAATCAGAGCTTACTAAGCTTTTAATTTCCCACTCTTGTTTCCTCAGCTCACCTTCCTTTCCCCTGTTCTTTGCCTGGCCCAATGCTCTTCCCACTGCTCACTGTAGTGCAATCTTCTGTTTCTCTGTGTTCATCATCTCCTATCTTCTAGAAGGAAAATGCCACATGATGCAACTGTCTAATAACATGCTTCAAATAATTATTTTATTCCATGTGGGAATAAATCAATGCAACAGATGCTGACCTCTTCACAGGACTTATCTTTGGTAGCAAATGAGAGGGTTTATTGCTGAAAGAGCAAAAGATAAACCAATATTATTTAGTTTTCACTTTGCTGTTGATTAGTGCATCTGGAGGAAGATGAGAAGCAGGATCAAAGGGGTCTGGGAACACACATCTGCCTTAATATGGAAGTGGGCTTGCTCCAGCTGCCTGGCATTGGAATAACCCTTGGTATAAATTGCTTGAATTAAGTGTCTTAGTCTTGCACATGGTAGGACTGTTAAAGGAAGTGTCTGAGAGAAGCCATTAGGAGAGGAAGAGAAGCTGAAAGACTCTAAGGAAGGTCAAACCTCCCTAGAGAAAACCTGATAAAACACATTCCCCCATCTTCTCCCCTGCTGCACACACAGATGTTTGCCAACCCCAGTGGAACAGGACAGATTACAAAGGAATTTCTTCCAGAGGATATCTTCAAAGGATGTGCTCAGATGTATTTTAAAATAAATTGGGTGGGTATTGAATTCACATCATCATACTATATGTGCTACTTGTTTTCTCCTTAGTGGGTGACTCTTGGGGATTCTTCTCTCATTAGGTCCCAGACAGGAAAAAAACACTTATTCCTTAACTGGGGAACTGTGTAATCTGTTTTTTTCATTGATCAATTAGTCATCATGCACAAAGGCCATAAAGTCCAACAGGCACCACATCCCAATTTCCCATGGACAGTCTTTCTTTGGTGAAAGCACAGTAATTATCAAATATTCTTTATCCAATAAAGCATGCTTAAAAGATGAACTTAAGCCTTCTCCTCAGCTCATGAGTTAAATGCACTCAATTCCTCTTGATTGGAATTATAAATTTTTTCCTCTGTATAATTTGTACTGCAAGGAAGGTAAGAAAGAAAAGCTGAAGTCCAACAGAGAAGCAAGCCCAATATAAAGAAGCATTAAGAGAAAATATTTACCCTTTAATAACACAAGGAATTTTATATTTTTGTGTGTATTGTGAATTTTCCTGACAGATAGTGAATTTTCCTTCATATGCAATAATACAAGGTGTCAGTAACAGGAGCAAAATCTGAGAATGTTTTTGCCCTGTGACTTTTCTCTGGTGTTAGAGTATAACCTCCTTTTTGCTCCACAAAGGACTTTTTACAACTTCCTTCTTCATTTGCTCAGACCAAGTCTGATTTTTTCCTCTGTCCAGGACAAACAAATGAAGAAGGATGACTGTGCAGTTTGCTTCCTTCTGTTATTATGATCTGTTGCTCTGTCTCATTTTATTCCTTCTACTCCCCTCCAGGGTAGAGAAGATGAGTCTGGGGCAAACAATACATGGAATTTGGTGATGAATTCAAGTGAGAGGTTGAAAGTGGGAGAGGGAAAAACACCACCTCATTTTTTGCTGCTTAAGGGAGGGAATATTTCACCTGCCTTACACTTGCTGGGCATTCTCCAAAAAAGTGTTCAGGAAGCTTGAATCTAGGAGAATGATGGTAGGTAGTTCAACATGCTAAATGGAAATGGAAATGTTTACAAAGCAAAAGGGATGTCAAAACCAGGTTGGGGTTTTGCAATGGTTCAGGAAAATGTGCCCTGCATGGGGTGAAACAAGGATGCTGGGGACCCTGGATCCATTGTTAGAGCAAATTCAGAGCATAAGGTGGAACCCTGGAGGCAGATGAAATATACCATGCATGACTGATTTCATTATTCTCCTTTATGAGCTTGCAAGTTTTTTGAACTTTTTCATATCTTTGTCTTTTCTCTTTTCTTTTCTGAGACAGGGTATTTTAGACAGAGATGGGCCACAGTTCACTCAGAAATGCTTAACTTTAACTCTTCTCTCATAGGACTCTTTGAGTTGTGCTTTTTTGGAGGTGTTTTTTAAAAGCACCTTTTTTTTCCTTTTTTTACCTTTAAATGATGATTCCTTCCATTTACTGATCTGCCTTCTTTCTAAACTTCATGCTTATTGATTTTTGAAGATAACCATTACAGACATGTACTCATTTCTGTGTACCATGAAGTCATTTGGGAGTTCACAAAAGAACATTTGCCTGGGTAATGAGGGCTGACAGTTCCCTGACCTTTGCTAATGTGACAACACAAAGTACTGTCTTATACCATCATTAAAGTGAAGCATCTTGATATCAATTATTATATCACTGCCTTGATCTCAGTAAATGATGAATTAAGCCCTCTTATATCTAACCCTGTAATTCAGCCACTTTTACATTTTCTACAGCCTCGTGCCCCAAGTCTGCCTCCCCAGGAATGCCAGCAGAAACACTCTGTCCTTATGTTTCCCTAGAATAAGTCCCAGATATGTTCAGGACCACAAGCTTAGGTATCCACAGCAGAGTGCCCATTGCAGCTGGCCAGTATGAAATGTTCCAGTGGTTTGTGCTTTTGGCTGTTTAAAGTGTGATTTCTGTGTCCTTTTTCAGGAGAACAAATCACACAGCAGTGAGCACGACTGTCTCTTGCTTTCTGTGAGATCCCACAGCCCTCTGCTGCCCAAGAGCAAGAGGTGTGCCCAGAACAAACCCTGAGGCATGGGAGGCTCAGGTGTGTCTAATTAACTTGTTCACTGAGAGCAATATCCCACTTGTTTCAGGGGCATTATAATTTTTATATCTAGTACTTTTTTTTCTTCCTTTTGAAATTGCTGTGTGAGCCAGTTCTCTGGAGTCTGTTAGATGAACCAGCTCTTCTCACAAAAGAACTTTTGTTACATACAGGTGTTTGTTCCCAGCTCTTTGGCTCTACATGGAAAGAAAAATTGATAACAGTGCAAGATTCCTGCTGATCTGTCCACCTTCAAGACAAACCTGATTTCCTGAGGCAGGGTTGAGTACTGAAAAATAGCAGGGCTGGAGATGGCTGCTGGCTGCCAGCATGGAAAAAAGGTAAAGGGAGAGTGACCCTAGAGGTGTGGTCTGCATCATCTTGGGACTACCTTTTACTCCAGTATCAGTAAAACAGTTTTGGGGACCTGAGTTTGGAATGTAGCTGTTTCCTGGGGCAAAGCAGTGACAGTGACAGATTGGTTTTTCAGCCAATACAGGTTTGAATCTTGCTGCATGTGCTGCCATGTGTTTCTGTAAGGATGGAGCCCATTTATAGGTTCTGCTCTGCCCAAAGATGAGTGATCAGGAGTTAGCAGGGAGCATCCAACTGGAGGAATCATATTCCTATTAGCTCATTTTGCTCTGGGCAAGTATCAGCCTTATGCTTTTGACTGTTTGAGAAAACAAGCTGCTACTCTTACTTGCCTGTTTGTGGATAGGAACATTATCTGTGAATACATCAGAAAGTCAGTATTTACCTGTGCATTTACCCCTAAGAATTCTTGTTCTGCCTGTAAGAAAAGGTCAGGGAAATAACCACTGTGTAGTGAGTTAGCACATGCTGATGTTCTTAATTTGTGTTGAATTTTTTTTCCCCCCCAGATTTCACCCATGGCAAATATAATTTCTTCTTTACATAAAAAAAAACTTAAGGCTCTGGGAGGTTAATGAACTTGTTTGTTCACACTGTTCTAATAGATTACATGCCAGAGTAGGAGCCAAAAACATGAGCTCTCATTGTGGTCCTGACATGCAATGTAAGAGTGCTGCTCCCTGAGGTTCATTTTCCCAGACAGACAATGACCTATGGGGCTCCTCATCTGAGGTTAATTAGAGTCCCTGGACCTCTCCTTAAATTAAAGAAATTCCCTGAGGAAATGGATGCACCAAATGTGTCTCAAGAACTGTACACCAGTTTAAGGTGGAACTGAGAGAGAGACAAGTGTGGCCTCACCAGAGAACAAAGCAGGGCATACCAGGAGTGGGTGTACCACAGATCCTTTCCAGGGAAAAGCAAAGCCACTGCCACTCTTAGAAGGTTCTAATTCCTGAAAGACCCAGTAGGACCAGGATGCTTTCTAGTTCTGCAAACCAAGTTACTCTGTAATGAAAAATACTGATTTTGCAGCTAGAAAAGTCTACCCAGTTCTGGCTGAGAAAACAGAGGGCAGGCACTGTAAGAGTTTGTGCAATGGGATAAGGGAGCAGCCTCCTGCTGCCCCAGCACTTGCCTGGATCAACAAATAAAGAATCATATGGAAAAAATGGCCTTTGAAGGATAACTCTGAAACTGAAGGGTTGTCTCAGGCATAATTCATTCCTTCCTGCTCCTGGGTGGAGGAAATCAGTGGGAACCCTTCTCCTTTTCTTCATGCGCTGTGGGCTGCCTGTGGAGCCTTCATAACATTGTCTGGATGTTCCTTATAAAAGGGAATGGCAGCATGATGTGGGAGCCACTGAGAGCAAAACGTGGGCTCTGCTGTGAAAGACACCCTGTCCTCACTCCTTGGCATCAGAGCATGATCCCTGTGGGACCAGGGGAGAAAACCCCATAAGGATTGAGTCTTCTGTTTTCTCTGGGGGTTTTCAGGTTCTAGGTGTTACCTTGGATCTGTGCTGCAGAGCCAAAAATCCACCAGAAAACACAGAGTAACCTCTGTGAGTGAACAGCGCTCACATCTGGTGTAATCCTCTTCTGCTTGCTCCAGCAAATTCCTTTCATCTACATGCTGTTTTCTTGAAAACATGCAAGATGGGAAAGTAGTAGTCTGTGGTTGTAGGACATAATCCTGTAGGTGTAGGACATGGGTTTCTCTTGTTTCCTCTAAAGTTAACTCTGAGTCTCCTTGAGGACAAAATAAATGCAAATAAAACCTGTCTTTTCCTTACACAAGCAGAAGTATTTTCAGTTTGCTCTTTTAGGATGGTGGTTGTTCATGTTGGGTTCCTGAGTTAATCATGACTTCACAGGCGTTCTTTCCAAAAAAAGACTGTTTATTTTCAGATGTAAAACTGAAGTGTAGGATGGCTTCCTACACAGAAGTCACAGTACCTCTCAGCATCATAAGGCAAAACATCACTCTGGTAAGTCAGTGGTTGCATTTGGAGCTGCTCCATATTGGAATCCCTGGGAGAAGATGGGTTAAATACATTCTTTTTTTACCCAGAGTTTGGGTATGACCAATTCTAGATGTTGTTCACAACTAAAACCAAACAAAAAGAAGAGCAAAAAAATCCTAAAAAGATTTAGATTCCTGATGGGAGAAGCATTAAATGGATCCTGTGTCATTAGGCTAAGCAGAAGAGCCAGTTACTCACTGCAATTAATGATCTTCAGTCCAAGATATGAACCACTGTTAAAGAATGCCCTTGAGGCACCTCATCAGATCTGATGTACTCTGAGTATTTTTGGAAAATACCTACAGAATCAGGTGAGAAGCAAAGCCTTTAAATAACCCTACAAATCTGAAGTGTTCAAAGAAACATTTTAAAGCATCTTTGGGAAAAGGAACAACATCCTTTGAAGTGGAGGCAGGTTGGATTTCAGAACGAAGCAGCTTTGCAGATTCAGACACCTGCTTAATTAGAGGATGAATGTGAAATCCTTAAAAGGCTTTTATGAGGCAGCACTTCAGAGAACAAGCATCCCTTCAGCATCAGCACAGAAGAGCTGTTGGCTATTATCTTTGGAGCTGGGTCAAAACCAAATATATTAGAAAAAAGCTCTCTCCATACATGGTGGGATGAGCTGTATGCAATTCCTGGACCTCAAACAGGAAGCATTTTGAAAGAATCAGGGACAGCTGGAGTCATGGATGCTTTAAGAGGCAATATGCAAATCATTATGCAATCAGAAAACAAATTGACTAAGTAAAAAATGGGTAGGTAAGAGGAGGCACACAGTCATGTAAACACAATCAAGGAACATTTTGTTCATGATACTGTTGTGCTTCAGTGGTCTGTCCTACAGTCTTCAACCAACAGTACCAGAGTAGGAAGTAAAAGAGATAAAACCTTTCCCACCAACTTCTAAGCAGGAAAAAAACATCTGCTTGACAGAGCAGTGAAGAGAAGCTCATGGAAATGAGCTTTAAGAAATTATCCTAATCAAAACCAGGGAAAAGGCTTTTAAAGGGCACACAGTGATTGCAAGAACTCTGTCCATAGAGAACTCAGTTCTGACTCTTTATGTAGGAATGGACATTCTTTGGGAAAGTCCCACCTGTTGTGGGAGGTGTGTGGCCTTTACCGAGCAGACCACTGCAATTATTGCATCTCTTCAGAGGAACTGAGAGCCCCCAGGAGAGCAGGTAGGCACCTTTACACCTGACTGTGCTTATTTCAAGAAAGGAAGAAGAAGAATGTAATGTGCTGAAGAAACAGACCTTTCCTTGCCAGGCTATGGCCAGAATACTGAGCTCCTCAGCAGCTCTCAAGGTCTGCATCCTTTAGTCAAACAATCATCTGAACAGATTAAAGTATATTTAATATTTTGTAAGCTTTGTAATTTACATCACTGATGATGAAAAACACTCAGAGGGAAAGAACTGTAATTTTAATAGACAATGATAATTTTCTGCTGTGGAGTATTTATTTTTATTCCCAATCACAGTTCACTGTCTTTTACAAAGTGTGCTGCTTAACTTTTCAAAGTAGCCTTGTTCTTTTAAGACACTGTTTTCAGACTGTTTCTTTAAATTGCCATTATTGTATTCAATGCTGAAAACAAAGTGAAGAAAATTGACAAATTTATGCAATAAAAATATAAGCAGCTATACTGCAAATAAAACATGTGCTTGGGAAATAGAAATACATATTATAGCTTGAATACAGCTTAGGGCAAAACCAGTCTATTTTGGAACTTAAAATACCCAAGATACAACTAATGTAAGATACAAATGGAGCTGCCTATTAATTCCTGTAAAGCAATGAACTAAAAGACTGACTAGGAGGCCATAAACTAGTTATTTCAAAAGCTAAATGGCAAAGCTCATACTTTACTAGTTTCTATCCCATTGTAGTGTAAACATTCATGCTGTGTTAGTTCTGATACCAAAGCACAGACAGTACCTATATGATGCAACACAAATTGCAAGGTTTGGTGAACTGGCTTCCATTTTTATTCCAACAGGGCTGCACAGAGTAAGTGGGATAGAATAAACAATTCCTGTAGTGTTGCTGCTCAAATAGTCTGTTCCCATCTGCAGTGTTTTGGGAGGAGTTTTCAGCCCTGTTGCTCACCTCTAATGCAAAAGTTCAAATAATTTTTGGGACCAGTTCAAGACCTGGATCCTGTTTTAACATGAAACAGAAAAATCAGACTTGATCTGCCTCAAAGCTTGATCTGTATCAGCAAACCTTCTATGAGAAAGAATTTCTACCCTGGGAGATACTCACAGAATAAATATCTCCTTGTAGCCCAGCTGCAAGGTGAAGAACCAACTGCTGCTGGAAAAGGCTCCTGCTGTGCCCTAGACAGGGAAAATGCCAGCAGACCCAGGGCATCCCATGTTTCACAGATCTCTGTTACAGGCTGTCTCATCAGTGGCTGGGGCAATGCAAAATTCTGTCATCCCTGCAGTTACTTTCGATTTTCTGCACCCGCAAAAAGATGGGCAGGAATTCCCATGCTTGAGCTATATATATATATATATATATCTGTCAGGGTAAATTTACATTGTTTAACTGAAGTCAAAGGAACTGCACTGATTTATAGGAGCTGAAAAGTCTGTTCCAACATTTCATACATCCAGAAAAGTATCCTTTTTTTGGTTTCTCAAGTTTCTGTGTGTGCAGATTGTAAACATTTTTTCCAGATCTTCTTTTAAAAAAGATCAAATGATTTTTCAGAGTATTCTGTGCATTGAAATAGAAAATTACTATTTCTCTAGAAGCTTCCTTGCAAGATTGAAGCAATCTGGTTTAATTTCCCCAAGTTTAAAACAGTGTTCTCAACTTCTGAACTGTGTATGTGTATACAGAAATGTGGAAATTACACTAGTATCTATATTCTTGAAGTCTTGCTGCTTTCCTTTTTCATTACTGAATGAAACAGGCTACAAATCTGGGATCCTGTACTTAATTATGGGAAAGTGGTATCAGACTTCTTCCATTTTAACTGCATTTAAAATGTCAGTAACTATTTTAGGTGCAATAGCCTAAAAGCCTAGCCTAGCTCACAAACCCAGAAGATGTATGAAAACATGCTTTTGCATTCCCCTGAAAAGTAATTTTTACAACTCTGTATTTGCAAGGAGTTCACAAAACTAGCAATGCATTTATTTTTCAAATGAAATGTCCATAGCCTGTAGAACAATTCAAACAGGTGCTAATTAGGTGTATAAAAAGGCCACTGAGGACAATTTATATATCCCCCTGCAAGAGAAAAAAAAGCTGAATAAATATTAATTGCTTATATTATGCAACTAATTATTTTTAAGATGGCACTAAATTAACTGCAAATATTATAATTACAAAGTACTGGGTAATTTACTAAAGATTAATTGAAATGATTAAGTGCAAACAGCATAATTTTGCAAGGTTGTATTAACACTTTCTGCATGGAAAAAAGGAGACCAGTTATGTATTTATTTAGAGAGTGACAATGAAAAACAGAAGAGAACTCAGTACTGAGGATAATTCTAGACTTCTGAGGCAGTTGGAGGAAGATCTACATGTGTTCTTTTTGACTACCACATGCCAGAGCAGTAATGACACTGACTGGAAGATGTTCCACTTTTCACTCACACATATGCCATATGTCATTACAAGAAGCACTGAGAGCAGTGAAATGCTATAAATGAAAAGGAATGGTTTGGATTTATGGCCAGTTGTAACAGTAAAAACTTCCAATGTGCAAGAGAGGGAATGTCTTCTACAGAGGTAAACCTGACCATGGGAGGAGACATGAGGAAATCATGTATATCAACTGATTTCCACTTTAAAATGGGTAGACTGCTCATCAGTTTTCAATAAAAAGCTGATACCATGTCAGCTAGGAAATTTTGACTGTAAACTCTGTTTAATGTGAAGAGTTCCATTCAGGAATGTGGGAACATTCTGGATCTTTTTTGTCCTGCACAGTATCTCACTTCAATGTGTGTTTCGCTCTTTTCACTTGAACAGAAATTGCTTAAATTTAATAATGTGCAACACTGAATATCTCAGTAAATATGGGCAAAATGACTTGACTAACATTAAAATCAAGTATGTAGACAACAACCATTAGGACAATATGAAGAAAACTCACACAGGATGAGAGAGTCAAATTTAAAATTTGTCTGTATGTTGCAGTCTTGATATCAAAAGGGAATAGGGCTATTTGAAACACAGATCTGATTTAAGAGATGAGAGAGATGTGAATCTCACAGCCAGATACCCATGCAGAGAGCCTCTGAAGCCAATGTGGCTGGACAGTATTATTTGTGTGCCTTTATCAAGCTCTGACAGACATTTTCACCTCAAAAGGTTCATTACTGAGAGATCAGAATCACAGTTCCTTATGCAATAACAAAGTTTCACTAGAAGAGAGGGCACAGCACTGGCAATGTGCAAGCCAGAAAAAAGGGGAGAGGCCAGACTGTGTAAAGCATCTAAACTGCAAAAAAACTCCAGTTCCTAGCAGGTGGCTGTGAAGTTGTCTGAAAGAGCAGTCTCCTGATTCTCTGCTGCTCTTTGCCTGGCCAGTCTCCAAGAGATGATTTGGAGAGGTGCAAAATGCCCTGCCATGCCCTGGCACCCTGCAGCCCCCTCTGCCCACCCACACTCATCCTCCCTGCTGCTCTCTCAGCCAGCCATGGCACTGGACACCCTGAAACACTAACAGCTGTGCCCATGGCAGCTTTGTCTGACTTGGTAAAAAAGCCTGCATCACTCCCAACAGAAAATTGTACATTGATTTTACTCACAAATGCATGACAGCAGTTCCTTTCCAATGCTGGCATTCACAAATGTGGGCACAGCAAAATATTCAAAGTCATAGCAAAACAATAAACAATCAGAAAGCAGTAGCTAAATATAATTCATAACTGTTAGGCAAGGCTACAGCAATGCTCTTAGACTGGTACCTTATTTTACACTGAGATTACATAGACAAATTCAAAACTTGAATTTAGACCTTTGTAATTCCATTGTAATTACAGTGTCCTGGGTAACAAACTAAGACTTTGTAAAGCAGGTATCCTATTCATCTGAAAATGAATGCTTCCTTTATCTGACACAGCCAGTTGACTTTGCTGGTATAGATGGTTTGTTTGATGGAAAATATTATTTTTTAAATATGTAAATGCAACTGATCCTGAGGGGAAAAAAATATCATAAACTACCAGTAAAATAAACTGCATTGCCCTTTAAAATGGCACCATTTTTGATGCTCATTGTGGATGTATTTCAGCTGGTTTAACCAGTATGCTTTATAACAGTGTAGAAGTGTTTTTGCATGAAATGTATTAATTGATGTAGAGCCCTCTTTCCTCATTCTGCAGCAAGTTGTGTCTGCCAAAATACTGGTTGAGTCCAATGGAATGAGTTGATTCTATCTCACTCCATGATTTGAACTTGTGCCTTGTTACAGAAACTTTTTTAAAAGGTTGTCTAGTTTAGCTTGAGAGATGAATACAAATATTCCCCAACCAATCCCCAAATCCAAACCCTTGATTTTTCAGAGGTTTCTGTCTAACAAAATTATGACATTTAGCAACAAGAAATAACCCCCTGGGTGAATTATTGCATACTTGCCTCCTGTGGGGAGCTCCCTCTGCTGCAGCTGAACATGTGGCTGGTGAGATCACCACTAAAACCTTTCCAGAACAGACCCCAGAAACACACCTGGCTCTGCCTGTTCCAGCTCCCTCTCTGCAGGTGAGAAAAACCTGAAAACTCCAAGGTGTCCAGCTGCCATCTGGCAGGATCAGAGCCCATCCCTGAAACCCTTATCCCTAGGAATTCTGATGGACACTTTCAGTGCCTGAATGATGGCTGAGCACTGCAGTTGTGGGAACACCAGGTCAGCAGTCAGTGGAATTGTTCCACTGATGGCAGAGTGCTTGGTGTGAGCTGAGGGCAGGTGGTGAGTGCCAGCTCATGGGCACTTTTCTGTGTGAGCACACAGAGCTCCTGTCTCACTCAGCCACCACAGTGCAAGATTCTCTAAGAGTGCCAGTCTTTCCACTGCACAGATGATGGGACCTGCACACCTCTGCAGGAAAAAGCACTTTTCCAAAGGGCACCGAAAATGAATACAAGTAGAAGAATTTTTAATCATGGTTCCATAGACTGATGCAGCTCACAAAGCCTGAAAACCACAGGACAGCCATTTAAATACTTGTGGGAAAACTGATTTTCACTGATCAGACTGAGAAGCACTCCTTGGGGATATTACTATCTTTACCATTGTGAAAAATCAGAGTTAAAATATAAAATACTTGATATTAATGTGTCTTCTCCATTTTATCTCCTTGTTTCAACATTAAAACTGAATTATATTTTAGAATATTTAGCTGCTGCCTCTTTAGAGATGCTGCCTTTGCAGCTGGGTGCATCCATGGTTCTGATCATACCTTTATGTCATAAATATATCTAGGAACCAAAACTGGAAATGAATTTCAAGCCCCACCTTTGCAAACAAAATTAGATAAGTTCACTGATAGTGCCTGGAAATGTGCAAGTGTAGTGAGCCTTTGTTCTTACTGTCTGCTTGCTCTGTGCTGTTGTCACCTCCTGTGTGGTGACACCCAGCAGTAACCCTGGCCCATGGCACCTTCCATCAGTCAGGCTTCTAGAATCAAAGCTGCCAATAAAATGCCTGAAGCTGGTTAGTGAGATCCAGGGCTCTTCTGAGTAATCTCAGTGACTGGGTAATGCCAAGTATCAAAGAGATGTTTTACAAAAAACCAAAGGCAAGGGTTTTACATTAAATCTTACAAAACTGTACATAAGAATAGTCTACAACATGAAATTGGCCATTAAACTGTTGTAATAATTGTGAAATGTAGTAAATATAACAATTCTAATGTTTCATATATTTATCATATTAATCACTGTATTCATACAGTTGTGTTTGTATACATATATTCAATGGCACTGTAAACAGTTGTTGGAAAACACACATTAACTTTTAACCCATTAGAAGTTATTATAGTACTTTTTCATCCAAAAAAGTTAAAATGCATCAATGTATCATTGAATTAAAAAAAATAGCCTTGAAATATAATGCACATTTGACATTTTCTAGGATAGCAATCAAGATGAAGCATAACAGAGAATGTTCTAGTTTCAGGATGTTTTACATTTACACCTAACGTGATACAAAATTTTAAACATTAAATGTAATTAAATAATACACAGTTTATGAAACAGTTGATTTCAGAGATCCATAATACACAAAATCTAGTTAGTGTCTAATGAAGTTCCCAATAATTTATATCTCTGGGACCTTTGTGGAAAACTTAAGTTGGTTTCTATGTAACATCTCATATGTAAAGTAAGTTTGAACTGAATTATCTTTTTTTTCTTTTACTGTACAGAGCTGTATTCAAGTGGATAAAACATTATTACTATGTTTATTTATGTTTCCCTTTGCTGGACATTCATCCAATAAGCCTTAAGCATATGCTAAAGCATCTGGTAATGACATTTTGTGGGGCAGGGAAACTCACTATCTATGTCCCTCAGTAAACAAAGTGGTTTTATTTTTTTCCACAGTTAAGGCAACTAGACCGATATATTAGACACACCATATGTTTTTATGTTGCTTCCTACAATCTAAACAATAAGAGTGAAAAGATCTTTGATCTTCTTGACCACTCAGGAGTTTTATCAGGGTGGTAGAGAGCACTTCACCATACAGGGGAGCAGCCTGGTGCCTGGGCTGGTGGGAGGTGTCCCTGCCCATGGCAGGGGATTGGGACTCAATTATCTTTAAGGTGTATCCCAACCCCATAACATTCTATGTTCTGTGAACTGTAGCACAGCTTGTTAGCTGTTCACTAAAAAAAAAACCAAAATATGGATTGCATTGAATTTGAATTCATGTTACTTACCAGAAAAACTAAACAAATAAACAACAGCCTGTCAGATTCTAGCAAACAAAACTGATAGAAACAGTAACACACACATAAACAATTTCTGTGTCTTCAGTTATTTCTACCCCATAGCTTAAGCTAGTCAGACCCTTGTGACCATCCTTGCTGTACCTTGGGTTTGCCAAAGGCTATCTGCAGACAGTGGAAGTGAGGACACTTGCTATCTGCCAACTCCAGCATTTCACTTCTTGCTCATCCTAACAAATCACATCAACTAGAGAGCCATTTCCATGTGTTTCCAGTCGGGTAAGGCTGCAGGTGTCAATGACAGTGAACAGGAGCACTAGCACAGCATCTGCAGGGCAATGCAGCTACAGGGGACAGTGCCACAGAGCCACCAGTGCTGCCACAACAGCTAGGGAGGGACTCAGGGCTGGGCTGCTCCCATTTCCAGTCACACTGTGCTTGGAGGATGACTTGACAGTGCTTGTGGTGGTTGTGGTGTCAATCTTTTTCAGGGTTGGTTTTGGTTCATTTCTGTTTTCTGGATGGGTTTTCTTGTCCTTGAGTATATCTGAAAACATGAAAGTAAACATGAGATTAATCACACATCTTTTAAACAGTGCTCACACGTATTTAAATATTGCTGGAAGATGTTGTACACCATTCTGAATAACTGAAACATGGATGGAGACTGATGGGGCACTTGCCCTCATGTTTTAGTTGGGCTCAGCATGGCTGCTCTGTCCTCAGCACTCACTGTTCTGCTCAGTGAGTCTTCTCTGCCTGCCTGGCTCTCCTTGGCTACTCAGACACATCCTAAGCAGAATAGCAGGTATTCTGCATTGTACTGGCTGGGCTCAGAACCTGATCTCTCACAGAAAGCACCTTCAGCTTCACCTGGGCTAGGAACCAGCTCCTGCTTTAAAACATGGTGTTAGGGCTGGCTTTGTAACACATCACAGTGGAACACCCTCCAGGCTGCTGGGCTGCTGCAGGACACTGGACATTGACTTAACAGAATCCCAGAATGGTTTGGGTTGGAAGGGCCTTGAAGATCATCTCATTCCACCCCCTGCCATGGGCAGGGACACCTTGCACTGTCCCAGGCTGCTCCAGCCCCATCCAACCTGGCCTTGGACACTGCCAGGGCTGGAGCATCCACAGCTGCTCTGGGCACCCTGTGCCAGGGCCTCAGCACCCTCTGAGTACAGAACTCCTTCCTAGTATCTAAGCTAAATCTCTCCTATTTTCATTTAAAATCACTACCTCTTGTCCTTTTCACTGCCTGTGTAAAGGGTCACTCTCCTCCCTTTTTGTAAGGCTCCTTTAACCACTGGAAGGTTTCTCCCTCCAGATGCATTTTGAGGCAATTCCATATATTTTTATATAAATAATTGGATTCAGAAGAAAATAGGAGTAGCCTTTTATTATAAAAACATGGATTTTTTATAAAGGGAGAAAATAATAAATCTTTGGTTATGAAGACATTTCCAAGCTATTTGCAAATATTACTGAGACCATATTGCCCTTAAACCCTCTCACTGGCAATATGGAGAAAACAAACAAACAAACAAACACAAAGACTATTTCAGCTGCTGAAAGGATGATGATTTTATAGTCAATATGTGAAAGCATACCTGAGTGCTGGGAAAGAACAAATGCCTACCTGGAAGAATTTATAATTAACAATAAATGTTTAGGTCTAAGTTTAAAGGATTTGTGTTACTAATGAATGCAGTGCACATACATAAGAAAGCAAAAGGCATGGATTTGTAATGCAGATGAAACAGCAGTCCAATCTTAAAATGAAAACTCTGAATCACAGAAGCAAGTTCCTGGCAGAAACTGGAAAGATGGAAAAGTATTCCAGAAATGTAAATGCAATCTGAGATCATTGTCTGCATGTCAGTAGTTCTGAACAACCATCAATAAATTCACTTGATACTAAAAATGAGCTATTGTATTGGGAAAGCACATATTATTCTTTTGCCAGAATAAACTGTAAAAGAAATGCAATGAATTCCTCCATTTTACCATAATATCAACATCAATCCCAGAGGAATGTGTGATTCCTACACCTGACTCAAGAGGGATGGCAGTGAAGGGACAGCAGCTGGCAAGGCATACTTTGGGAAAAGGGTATTCTGACATTGTGCTCAAAATTCCTTATGGCAAAGTGCAGGCAGAGCTCTGCTGTGATTCCAGTTGGAGCTCACACAAAGGAGGGGGAGGAAAAGCATTTTAGAAAATATCAGTATGCTGAGGACATTTGAAGAAAAATGGACAACCTTCAGACTGTCATTAAAGTAAATTAAGAATAAATCATGGAAATACATGTGTTCTGACACTGCCTCCAGTCCTTTCCATCACTGTCACTCTCCCTTGCAGCTGCAGTAAAGGCACTATTTCTCTGCTGCCTCTTATCCCAGCCTGCTGACTTCAGCTCTCTGGGGCCAGCTGATTAAATTAAGAGCTCACTCAGGTAAATCTATTCCCCTCTTTCAGCTGGCCATGTCCAGCATTGTAACTTGATTGGCGTCTATAAATCGGGCAGACTGAAATGTATTAATTCGTTTATTTTCTTACTATTGACTTTAACAAAAATCTAGGGTAAGATTTAATGCTATCAGAGAGACTGTTGGTTTTTAAAAGCTTTCCTCTCAGTGACTGCTTAATGCACTACATAACAAGCATTAAATAATACATTAGAGAATTCTGCCTTTATCCTTTCCAGGGGAAGGACTCCATTCTGAATTCTCTCTCTGTCTTCACAGCAGAGAATTTTCTGATGCTATTCTGATGGTCAATTCTAATTTGAGATCTAATTGTGCAAAAATTGGCATTTTATTAAAAATGCTGTGTTTTCTCCTTTCTTAAAAATAAATAAAAATAGCTTAACTTTCAATTCAGCTCCAAATCTTTTCCAATCCTTTATTTGATTTTTAAGGCACAAATTTCAGCAGTATAAAGATATCCTGTTTTATTCCAGTTTCTTCAGAGTTCCTGTTGCTTACTCATTCCACGATTTTGGCTGAGACACTCTGAGTTAAATGAGTTTTTCCTCTTATATCTTTTTCTCTGAGTCAGAGATGACTATGTTCAGTCTACTACTGACATTCAAAAGGCAAAAAAGTACTGATCATGCTAGGAAAGAAAAAAAAAGTGTTAGTGTGAAGACTAGCACAGAAATGAAACTTCAGTCTCAACACAGCAACCCCCAGATGTTCAGCAGCCATGAATCCAGCCCCTGGAGCATGACTTCATGAAACCAACCCACCAAAGCCCACAGCTTTGGTTTGTTCTCCTATTTACCTCTGGGTTTTAAAGGTTTTATGGCTGCCCATTGGAAGCTTTCTCCATGCTAGAAACTTCCTTCCACCATCATCCCTCTCTCCTTTCCAGAGATGGAGTGGTTAAACTCCCTGCAGGCTTCATCTCACCTCAGCCTGACCATGGGATGGACACTGGCCTATGAATATTGTTCTGTGCAGTTTATTTACCACTGCACCATGGTAGTGATACAGCCCCTGCAGCAGCACTGTGCTGTTCCCTCATCCAGGCTCTCAGGGAGATATTCAAATGCTGCCAAAAAGGGTGCTTAGTGAAGGCAGCTGGCTGCCCAAGCAGCCTCTCTGAGCAGCCTTTTGGGACTGCTGCCGAGGACAGGGGCTGTGGGGTCACTGAGGATGGCTCTGAGTCCTCCTGGCCCCGAGATTACAGCTCACTGAGTCCAGGGGATTGAGTTCACTTCCTTAGCTGAACTCTCATCTGTGGTAACTGCTGCTAAACCCACATCTTGACAGCACAAACAAAACATGGAATGGAAATGACTTGACCTCACTGTTCAGAGTGCTCAGGATTATCTTCACGCCGAGATGGAACTGCAGATTGCTGCTCTGACCACACCAAGCTACTCACAAATACCTCTGGGGATCAACACTGCTCCTCAGAGAGGCAGCTTAGGAGGGCAGGAGGATCAGAACTGTCACTGGCACCTCATTTAGGGACAGGAAACCTCCCCTATACCAAGGGCTGATTATGCCTTTCAAATGCATTCAGTGAGTCACATGTTAAAGCACACCTGAATCAGAATGGCACAACAATGCCATTACACTTTTTTAAAGTTATTACCAGGTCATCAGACAGAAGTTCAAGTCATATTGGCACCCAAGATGTCAGTTCCCCCTTCCTAGGCCTGGTGATTTGCAGTTTGCTATTTCTAGGGATTCTCAAAGATGTAACTATTGGTGTACTTGCACGCTGTTGCTCTCAAGCGAGTGGTATCAGCAGGATCTGCTTTCATGTTTCCTACTGATGAACAAGTTCAGCTATTTAACAGAAGCCTCCTTCCATTCTTGTCCTTCTCTTGATCTGATTTGTGCTCAGTCCTTTCTCTGTGATGGTAAATGACTGGAGCTCTGCTCCTCAGCACTGCACCCGTGACTGGCCAACAGCCTGCGTGCCTCTCAGGCTGCAGATCCACCAGCCAGGGGTACAGCTCCTGTGAGCAGAGGCTGAATAAAAACAGAGAGATTTGCCAGACCAGTCCTGTAAATGCTAATTACAGCAGCCTGGTTTCTAATGGAGCAGGGCACTGACAGCAGAGAATCCATGCTCATCAATCCACAACGTGGGGATTCTGGACACGTTTCCATCAGAGACAACCAGAGAGAACTTTCAACCCAGCTATCTGGGGAGACAAAAGAAGCAGAGATTGTTTATTTCTGCTTTCCCCACGTTAATTACATCAAGTCAGGCCTGTCCATTTCTTTCTAGACTTCCATGCAAACACTGTGCTTAGAAAAGACAGGCTGTCAGCATCTACGACAGCAAATTAATGCCTTGGTCCTGAATGCCTCATCATGGGTGTAATGACACTCATAATGCAGGTCTGAAGTGAACTGGTCAGCACCTGCACTTCCTCTCCACGTTGGAGCTGTTACTTGATAAATTTCCCTTCTATCACAGGCTTGGGTTTGGCTGACAGCTTCATAAGAAAATTAAAGCTAGGTGCAACTTGGTGGAACAGGCTCTTAAATTACAGTAGATGCTGCAGTGTTATTATTAGCTTTTTATCACCCCGGGTAGCAAAAGCTGAAATTACTTTTACATATTCAAAGGAGGAAGCTCTGAAATTGCAAAACAATGCTGTCACCATAAAATATACCAACAATTTCCAAATAATCCATTATCTTGACATTAAGACTAGCACTAATTATTTCCAGTTATGGCTGCAGCAGACAAATGAAAACAGGAATGCTGTGGAAATGGGAATGTGAGAACTCCTGAAGTATGATAACTCGTGATGCCATTCTCCAAATTCTCGAGTCTGTTATTGTCATCTGTGTAATACCAGTCAGTAAAAGGTGGGTGTAATGTGTGCTTTGTGGAGCCAGAAGAAGGGAGCACTGAACAGCTCTGTATGTGCTGTTCTACCATCTTCTATTTCAGCTGAGAATGTGGTGTCCAGAGAAGCCTTTCTCCCACACACCTTTTTATGGAAACCTGGTGTTAGGAGGAAAAAAAAACCCCTTTAATCAGAAAAAGAAAGAACTCCAGGAGTTTCAAGTGCATAGACCACTCTCCCCACTGAACTCCTAAGAGGCATTAGGTTCAGATCAGCCTTTCCAGAAGATCTGTGAGACAAGATTATGGTAAGCTGATGTGTCCCAGTTAGATTCTGAGATCTTTCCATTTCTCTTTTTAAGAAGTTTCTCTTTTTTAAAAGAATGAGTGGGGGGATAATCATAAATTGGGACCAGGGTTATCCATGTCCAGGTTTTAATTCTATATTAAGCTCTGTGATGTGTGTGCGATCATTGGCAGATTGCCATTCCCTGTGGGCCAGTGAGAGAACTACTGTATTTCCTGCACATTTTGTGCATTCTGGATACAAATTCTTCCATCTGAGAGCCATACCCACTCTCCTAAAGAACTGACATTGGCTGGAACTTTCAGGAACTAATTCAAATGCAATAAAGAAAAGTCAGGAACAACTATGAGACCGTTTGAGATGTAAGGTGTCTAGAAACCCCACTTACATAAAAAGGCAGCTCCTTCCCCTTTTCCCAAGCAATCTTTTATTCCATACACATCTGAGTGCAATATATAGAGAGTGTATAGAGAGAACAGGACATCACCTCAGCTGTCCTGCTCTAAGGAAACCTGTCACTGCATGTGCTTGGCTTTTGATATACAGTGGCCATAGCAAACCCTGCAGGATTTTCAGGAGCCACAATACAACTAGTTTTAGTATTAGTTCTAGGTTTAAAAGTAAACCTGCACTTAGAACTACCATGGTAAATGTCAAGCAGGAACAATCCATCTTTACCTTGGGAAGAAATAATCTAACCTAACAAACCTCGTGTGATTCAGCAGTGCTTCCATTAATCAATCAGTCATTAGCAAGAACAGGTTTTGTCATTTTGTTTATATTGGACTATTATATTTGTTAATATGGGGCTTATTCAAATGCAGACAATCTGAAAGTATAAGCTTAAAACATGCCAAACATCTTTTACATTTCCTGGAAACATCTGTTTTTAGTCTAGTCCTAGGCACATGTTTGTGGTTGCATGTTTATGCTTGTTTAGTTTTCCAGATACCTCGTAGGCAGCGCAGCACAGCTGACATGAGATCCTGAAACACAGCATGGAAGTATCTGTAAAACATGATGTTCCCAGTAAATCTGTGCAACACTCCTTGTAACTTTCTTGTAATAAAACAACTCAAAAGCCCTGTGACAGCCGTCTGCCTTCGCTGTATGGTGCAATTAATTAGCTAAGTTTGGAAATTGTGTGCATGCCTCAGTGGCAGTGTCAGGAAGACTGAGAGCGATCCTGATGCATGCCTCACATGCTCCAAACTCCTATTAAACTTAATGGGAGTTTGGGGGGATGAGAGGAATGCAGGGCTGACCTTTATGGTAAAAGATGAATGTGGGCTCCAGACTTCAAAGATTAGGTGCCCCTGCCAGTCTGGAGTGAGCAAGTGATCAGCACGCCAAGTGCTGAAGGCATCTGCTAAATATCATGCCACAGCTCAAAGCTGTAATTAAGAAAAATATAAACTGGCTCGAGGAAGAAAAATATTAGTAATAATTGAAAATGCTTTGGCTGTTGCTTTTGTCCTGATGATCTCATTAGTTTTGGTTACAGAAATAGTTCTCACACTGGCTGACGTGGGGCATGCTTTGTTTGTGCTCTCCTTCTACCCACATCTTTCCCAGTTAACTTTTATTGCTCAATACAAAGGTCAAATCGAAGGCTTAATTAAATTGTATGTGGGGAAACTATAAAGTTATTTTGGAAGGGAGTGCAAAAATATTTAAAGCCATCCCAACTCCTCCCCCCTAGAAACTCCTTAATTTCTCAGGAAGAAAAGGAGCATGTCCTATTGGCACTCTTTCCCTTAAGGAGAAACTGCACCTTTTCTGGCTTCAAAATTTACATGTTACAAATATCCAACCTTTTCATAACCTGCTAATTGTACTTGCAATTGACATTTGTAATGAGGATTTTAATTCAGCTCTGCTGCTCTAAATGCAGAGGGCTCCATTTTGTAAAAGGCCTGGATATGATCTTATACTTCAGCAGTGTAAGCTCAATTTACAGTCAGGATTCGAAGTTCCCTTCAACTTTCCTTAACTTTAAACAGAACTTGGAGCACCAAGATAAATACTATTACCCACCTGCTTAAGTTAGGCCAATGTCACTCAGCCCTCAGCTCTAGAACTGAAAAGTAGTTCTGGTCTACCAAAGCAGCAGGTCTACCAAAGCAGCATTTCCAGTTTCTTCATGACATGAGAAGACAACAACATGGCTGGAGAGTAAGGTCAGGTTTGGGTGGGCTACAACCTGTGTACAGCAAGGACAGTGCCCAGGGAAGTTCAAGATTCCTTGTGCCAGCTGTGCTCACATACCAGTGAGATTCTCAATGCTCCCAGCCAGCTCTTGTCCAGTCTAGGGGCAGAAGGATTCTCTAGGTCCTGCCCATCTTCAACAGTCCTCCATGGTCTGTGTTGGTGCAGCTGGGAGCCCTGGGAGATGCAGGATGCTCTGCAGGTCTGCTCTCCTCAGCCAGACCTTGCCAGGCCTGTGGGATCACACTGAGTGGCAAGAGAGCAGAGAGGAACCTGCCAGTTGGGGCAGGTGACTGAAGATACCAGGGCTCAGACCCTTCTGTGAGTGACTTACAAGGGGGGCTTGCACCCAGGTCTCTTGTGCCCTGCCCAGTCAGAGGAGTTGTGCATCCCAGCTGGATGCTCTGCTTGGACTAGCTGGCTCTACCCTGGAAGCAAATTGGCCCAAAATAACTAATCAATTAACTAACAGAGTGTCAGCCATAAGAGAAGTGATAATAGAAACTGCTCTCTGATCCTCTCACATCTTAGCATAGGCAGATCTAATATCCATAAAAAGAGAGCAAGAGAAAATCAGCCACTGCAGAACTCCCCTCCCAGCAAAGGGCAGAGCCCTTTTAGCTCAGAAGACTTTAAGAAGAGGCAGGGAGAATTCAACACAGGCACTGCAGGCAACTTTGCCAAACCCGCAGTGAATGGCCACAACTCACATCAACTTCCAGCATGGCAGCCACAGGAAAATAATCACAAGCATCTCTAAAAGGTATCTGAAAAGGGCTTTTCACCCTGAAAGCAGGCTGCTCTCATCATTCTCTAAAAGCCAGTCAAATTCCTCCTGTTATTCCCATTGCTCCCTTTGAAACTTGGGCAGATACAATTCCTGCTTTAAGATTCTGAAGTCACCTGATCTCAATGGCAACAGGGAGGGTTTCAAATGCTTCCTGTATTTCTGTCATGTCTTGAGCAGCCATAGAACCTTATACTAAAAATCTCTTAAAGAGGTTCAAATAGTATATAATAATTTATGTTTAATTATAGAACAAACATTGAAATCACCTCAATCTACATAGCATCTGATTGCTTTTAATCTAGATGATAAAAAGGATTAGTTGCAATGCCAAACAATACTTCTAGTCTTTATATCAATCAGTAGGAAATTTTTTTAAATTAAATCTTTCCAGTATTTTATTTCACTCAGAACTGAAATCAAAAGAAACTATGGGAAGATATTATCCTGGATTAAAAATTTTAGCCTGAACATCAGGAGTAGTAGAGAAAAACATCATGGCATTAGGCTTGCCTCAACTCTGGTATGGGAAGTTTAAATTAGTCTTTTCTCCTCTCCAGTCTGGCAACTCCTGAGCATTGCACATCCTCTATTTCACACTGCTGGTTTATCCAGCCAGCCAGAACCCCAGCTCCATCCCAGCTGACAGCTCCTGACAGGGAGGTGATTAAAGCCATCACTCTGCTGGGGAGCTGCAGCACCAAGAGCATGTTTCATGTGAAAATACCAAACAGCTTAAAAGCATTATCTTATTAGCAGCACGCAGTGAAACTGATGAACCCTTATCACAGTCAGCAGGATGATGAACACCCAAATCAACACAAACGAGAAGGAGATACACAACCAGGGTAAAAAACAAACTTTTCTAATAGAAAGTCTTACAAAACGAAGCCCCATCCATTAGGGTATGCATAAGGCTATGTTCTGTCAGTGTTCAGGCTGTGGGGCAAATTAAAGGAAGGAAACTCTTGTTTAGAGCTGGCAATGATCCCTTTCCCTGCTCTGTTTTTGTAAGGATGTGAACTGCTCCCTCCAATTTTCATGGAGTCACGTACAGCAAAAGCACCAGACTGAGTGGAACAAGTCTGCCAACATTGGTACATAAGAGACTGAGGGCTACAAATCATCCCCTTTTTTGGGTAACAACACTGCTCAACTTTACCTTGGCCAGGATTCTGTCACTTGGCCAAAAGGAAAAACACTACTGCCATTAGCCCTCATGGCTAATGAACTATGTCATGGCATTACAGAACTAAACCCCACTGAGGCATTACCTCCATCATGAGAAGGCTAAAAACACCATTCTGAGAGTGATAAACCCTGCACTGCAACCCAAAGGTCTGCTTCCCTCTACACTGATGTGCTTGACTGCCCAGGTGGCAGCAGTGGCAAAGCCCAAGGTCCTTCTGCAGGTACCTGTGTGTGCATCCAGTGGATCGTGCCAAGGGGCTTAGGGGGATGGTGGTGAGAAGAAGTGCTGGTTTTAAGGAGGAGGAAGCTGCAGAGCATGCAAGTGTCAGGGTGTTGGTGGAAGCATGGGGAGAGCAGTGAGGACCCCAGATGAGGGAATTCAGTGGGCCTGGGTGAACATGAAGGATCATCCCTGCTGCTTCTCTGCACAGAGCTGGCATGAACATGCACAGAGTGACTCAGACTAAGCAGGAGGCTTGACCTCTGAGTGTTTCCAGCCAGCCAAGGAAGCTTTGACAGGCCCTCAGCCTGCTCTGAGACCTATCAGTTGTAGATATTTTCTTTACTGCCACTTTCTTCTGTCACAGGAGCTCCAATAAAGGCAAAAACCCACTGGAAGCTCACGAGAGCTGACACCGTGTGCTGGGATGGATCTGTTGGCACTGCTGTGCTCTATTATGCAAATACACATCAGTGGACTTTGTACAACATAAATTATGTAAATATTCATGTAGAAACTCTTCAAAATGCAGATTACTTGCCTGATGTTTGGAGACAATAATTAAGATCTCTGATTTGAACCTGTACTTGGGATTGCTGTGCAAGCTGGGCCAGCCTGTGGATATCTAGGCCTACCAAACCTCATTTCAGGAGTTAAGATACAGATTCCATTTTGCTAAGAAGAAATTTGCAGTCAAATTTGACTGTGTCATAATAAGCCACATATCATTTACATCACAGGTTATAAGAGATCCTTGAATTTACAACTTCATAACTTCAAAGAACCTTTATTCAGAGATAGCATGTGAGGATCACATAACTGGAGCCAGATGATGGAGAAAGCACTGCAAACTGAGGCAGCCAGGAAAAATACCTAATTTAAAGGCAGACTGGATATCTGAAACAAAGGTTCATACAGACTGGTGTGTTACAAAGCAGAGGCAACAATTTCCCAGATAGGCAGAAGCAGTGAAAGGTGAATGGAAGAGTCTATCTATCCATTGCTGCTGGGTAGTGCTCCCTGAGCCATGAACTATGAAAAGCAAAGGAGCTCAAAAACGATTTGCAAACATTCAGTTTTCTTTAGAGGCCTGTATAGGCTCTTCAGGACATGGACAGTAATTTCTGTGCACCTACAGTAGCCAAGGTTGTGATCTTGACTGAAGCATTCATGCACTACTGTCAAATCAAAAATGGGAGGATACAAACAATGGGAATTAAAGGGCAGCAAAAACCAACAGTGGACATTTTGACATTCAAGTAAACCCCAGCATTTACTGCTACCCAGAACAGTTACCAAGTTACCAGCCATCCACAAGGCTGTAATCAAACCCTACACTAAAATACCACAGATTTACAGCCCTCTAGTTACAAATTTACATTGGAACAATTTGAAATAATTAGTAGAGATAGATCTGATCATTTCATGGAACCTTCTCCAACTGAGCTGAAAGCAAGTCAAGGCTCTTGTAACAGGCAACAGAAATATCCCTGTGATGCATCACCCAGCCATAAGAACCCCTCAGTTCTGCCGTGGCTGTTCCAAAATGCAGAAGATACTGTGAGAGGAGACCTTGTAATACATTTATTTCTAGCCAGGGAGTGGGAGAAGGCAGGAGAAGATACAATCTTGTATTTGTTTCTCTGCAACAAATTGTTGCACCTCACTGAATATCAAAAGGCAGTTTAGTTCTGCCACTGAGAGTAAATGAAAAAAATTGCTGTGGAGTGACAGTGGTCACACAACTCTGTGCAACTTTAATAGAACTAATAACATAGTTTCCTTGAAAAATACCAGCCTTGTTTGTGCAAGGATTACTGTAGTATCTTCCCCTAGAAGCGAAAAAATTCCTTGTACACAGGCTGATGCACAATCTCTTCCCCATGCCACGTTTCCAACAGCTTCCATTAAAAAATTAGAAGCAGACTGCTTGACTTGAGAGTTACAATCATTACAGCAACTTGAGTTTGAAACTGGATTGGGAGAAATGCCTGAAGTTTGGTCTGGACTTTGCTCTCACTATCCAGTTACACAGGGATGCTTTTTGGTGACAGGTTTTGCTTAGAATTGACATCTGACAGAGAGAAATAATTTTACCAGACTGTCTCCAACTAGTGTGGCAGAGCATGGGCAGGCAGAGAAGAAGTGGAGCACACTCAGGTGTCCCCCTGTTCAGGCAGACAGGAAGAGGACAGGCAGATGGTGGGATGGGCACATGGTGACAAACAGGAGAGCAGAACCTCCAACTGCACTGACAGTGGCATGGATGTGAGGGGCCACAGGGAAGCCCATCACCAGTGAAAGGAAGACCAGCAGAAACATGATAAATGCTTCAGGGTGACAGAGGACACTACAAAAACTGAGGTATTAAATGCCTTTTGTGCCCTGGCTTCGCTAATAAGGTGGTTGCTCATGTTCCTGTGGCTCAGTCTGGGTAGTGAGGATTCCCAGGGCGGAGGAAAATCAAATTAGGGACTGTGTGCTGGCAGTGGGATGAGGACCAGCATTAGGGCTCTGTAGGCAGCTGCCTATGGGATGTGTGAAAACCCTCCTGGTGAAGGTTTTAAAAGCGAGATGAGGCACACAGGGTAGGGTTTGTCAGAGCTGACTCTGGCCTGGGACACTAACCCATCCTACAGAAGCCTCTCCATCACTGTTCTCAATCTTCCAATGATCCATTCACTTTGATGAATCTACTCCATGTAAAAAGCAAATGAAGTATTCAATCAGTTTGTGACTAAATTTGTAACTATCTATAAAAACCACGGGTGAACATCTTGTAAGAAGAATACACACTGGCAGCTATTGCTGATGAAGTGCTGTCGATAGGCATTAAAGCTGCAAATGGCAAGGTGTTGGCAAAGTGAGAGGAATTGCTGCAGAAAGTAAAAAGCCAATCTGTATGACGAACAGAGTGTACATAAAGTACAGCAAATTACCAGACACACAGCCATGAGAATACAGAGGCATGGGAGCTGATTAAGAAGTCCTTGTGAAGAAATCTTGAAGGCTGGCCAGTTCCCCTAATTCGCTGGCAGGCGCTGCAGCCAGTGAAAAGAGCACTGTCTGTGATGTGAGCGCACGCAGCACGGATTACAGGGGGATGATGGATGTGCCATGCCGTGGCACATGGCTGCTTTCACTGCCACCCCCTCTCAGAACAGCCCTGCTTTTCAGAGCCTCAGCCCTGTGGCTGGGTGCCCAGGAGGCAGAGCTGCAGGGCACAGCTCAGGGTGTCTGGCTCGTGGCGGGATGTGCCGCTGTCAGTGGCACCTCAGGACACGCTGGCAGCTCCCAGCTGGGCTGTGCCTGCTGAGCACTCACCCTGGACTGCAGCCTGGCAGGGCTGTGATGGCTGCATGACCTCACAGACACAACAGCTGATCATCTTCTTTAACCCCAATTTGTTTTTATTTTTTCGCTTCTTGGCTTTTCTCAAGATATTCCTTATTCCTATTTCCTTATAATTAAATCCTACAGAGCCTCACTCTTTAACCTGCTAACTAAAAAAAAAATTATTTTCTTGTCATTTCAAGAGCCACAGAACTGTTTAGACTGGACAAGACCTTTAACATCATCAAGTCCAACCCGTAACTCACCACAGCCAAGTCCAACACTAAATCCTGTCCCTAAGAACTGGGGCAGGAGCTTGGACTAGAAGACTTTTAACAAAGGTCCCTTCCAATCCAAGTTATTCTATGATTTTATGAAAATATGAATTATTTGAGTACTGTTAATAATGACTTGTGCCAAGGAAAAATTAACTGGACTGAATTTGATGTAACTGAAAGATGAACTTGGCTTAGAGTCAAAAGGACTGATTAGGCTCAGGGTTTGTATTGAAAGACTGTTCTCTGCTTTATCAGCTTTCAACTTAAAGACAGCAAAATCACCAACATGACTAAAAGTCAGATTTACCTGTCCATTTGAAAATTACCAGTGCTTTACTTCTCCCCTTTTCTGAGACAGTCTGCTTTAAATGAAAGCTGAGTAGGCAGAGGTAGCCTGGTAAAAAATTCATTACTGTCTTTTTGCTTACCTTTTGAAAAGGAAAGACTCCCCCCATATTACAAACATAACTGCTTTAATTGGGGATTCTGGGTGCAGCAGCAATGGAAATAATAAAGCATGCATGAGATTATGATTGTTGAACTTCCATCAACTTACTGCACTGCTCTCCAGTCAAAAATAATCAGAAATAGGCAATTGCAAACATCAGCCAAATGCTGTTCCAAGGGCATGTCTAAGCAATTTGTCTTGTTTTCAGACAATCTGAGTTATCTGTAACTGCCATTAAAATCAGCACTTTGAATTGCATCTCCAGGAAAATCTCCTTACAGATGTGTATGGCAACATTTCTGCTCTTCCTGTGTGGACTGGAGGAAGAAGGGGATTGTGGAAGGGAGTGTGGGGATGGCATTAGGATGGGAGGGAAAGGTGCGGCTGTTTTCTGCACCTTCCAGTATGACCTGTGTTGTGGTCTAAACCAGCATGGCACACTCAGCTGTGATTTTCTCTTAAAAACTGCCCTTGCACATGCAGCTGGGGGGCTTTTCCACTTCCTTATGTCACATCTGCCAGCCTGCCAAGCACTGCTCAGTGCTGTGTGTACCAGGAGAGTTGGGTTTGTTCTTGCAGGGCTCTGAGCAACATAGGTCAAAACATTTACAGGTATAAAATACTTTTGACTCAAGTGTTACTGTGCCCTTATGCAGCCTTTAAAACCACTAAATTAAACCCCTGTTTTTATTTCAATAGCTCTGAAACTGCGCTGCAAGTGTATTATGTGACTTCTGAAGGAACTCCCTGGAAAACATGACAGAAAATGAATTAACTCAACTAAACTAAACCCAAACAAACCCCTGCCTCACTCCCAGAAACACCATATCTTTTACATCCTGGAATTCTTCAGTGGTTAAAGTCATACTTCAGTTCAATTTGCACTGTTTAGGTAAAATTTATGATGCAGCAGCCAAGTAATTTATATTCCTGTTCGTTATGAGATTTCTAAATTCTGCTTTACTACAGATGTCAGCCACTATACTATATTCTATCATTTGCCAGTGCAAGCTTTTCTTTAGAGTTAAGACTTTCAGATGAATCACGTTTTCTTTGCATCTTTTTAAAATGAAAGGTTTCCTTGTCTCTGTAATTCCCACTCCTCATCCTGCAGTTTCTGTTGCTCTGACTCTACAGAGACAGATTGAGATATTTATTCCCTTACTTAACAATGAATAGTACAACACAGCAGTGAAAGCCCTTCTGAAATCAATGAGACTTTTTATGGAGTGTGGTACTACTCATTGTGAGGAGGAGTGTTTCAGTTTGGCCTGAAGAAAGATCCAAGATGACATAAGCTGGAATGAATAGAGTTACTCAGCACTACAATACATATGTTAAAGAGACCTGGAGAGATGGAAAACCATTTCAGCAGCTGCCAAGTGTTCTGACCCCCTAAAGCAGGTAACAAGAAACCCTGGCAGTTCTTAAATCAAAGCATGACTGTCTTGACAGTAATTTCAGAATAATCAATGGAAGAAGTAACTTTTTACATTCCTAAAAAGTCTTTAGTTTGAGTCTTAACAGATATTACAAACAGCAAATATGGCAGCACTCCTGGCAAGTATCATTCCCATTTTTCAGATGAAGTAACAGACATGAAGTGGCTAAAACGATCCAGGTGGTGGTCACAGCAGAAACCTGCAATGGCCTTCCCAGTCAGCACTATATTTCCATCCTTCAGTCCATTTGGTGCAGCCAAATGTCATTTCATTCCAAATGTGCCCATTTCCTAAAAGGCAATTTACTGTATGTCCAAATCAAAATCAAACTATAGGTGATGATACATTGGCTTTCAAGCCTATAGCTCACATGGAGCTCGTGGTTCTTAGCCCACAATATCTGATGAAGGATTGGATTGTCTTTGTCCTGTTTGTACAGTCTGATCTAACACCAGGGCTCCAGGAGTATTTGGATCATTCATTTATTGTAATTAGCTAGGGTGCACCATAACTGAATGCCTGTCTTGGCTAAAAGCAGGATGGGCATAAAAAATAAAGAATGTGGAATGAAAAATAAACAGTAATAATCAGATGTGATGACAGAAGTACACAAGAGCTGCTGCTCTTGTGAAGTGCAAGCTGGAAGTATCAAAGCAGAGTTACAATGGAGAAAGCTGTCAGCAAACAGACATGAAGCAGTGCAAGATGAAATACCCTTCCCCAAATGATGCAGTCTACCAGAAGTTTCACATGTGATGTGATACAGGTTATCATATGTGATACAGTGAAGGTCCAGTAAATTCAGGATTTCTGTGTGTGGGTGTGTGATTTGGGGTTTTTAAATACTTCCTACAGTGGAAATGAAAGGTGCCAGGTTCCTAAAGCACTATTTGATAGACTTACTACAAACATCTATTTAATTCAGACATTCTCAGCACCTGTGAGAAGTTACAAAGCCATCCAACCTGCCTCTAAAAAATAAAGGTATCCAGTGACAACATATGCCTCAGCATCTGGAGATCACCATGCAGCACTCACATCAAACCTTGCTTGCACAGGCTGAGACAGGCAGGAGTTTGCTTTTTATCCCACCTGCTACACTGTTAGATTGTTATCCTTGAAATACACTGAATGATTGTGTAAAGAGAACTTCATACTTCACCAAGTACACAAGGCAATTAAGATTTTAAAGCCACTTTGTACATGTCTAATCTTACTGCTGTCTTCATCTTTGTCCCTGCTCCTGTAGTGACCAACACTTATTTACTTGTGTCTTGGTTTGAGACAGTGGCTCCAGCTTTCTGGAAGGAATGAGGATTCTTTCCTCAGGTATCTCTAAGCAATTTGCCTTTTCCTCTGACATTTCTGCCTTTCTGCACAACCTGATTGCTTCTCCCAGTCCAAGTACTATTTGTCCTGTTTGCTCCAAACACTTTTGGGTTCTGTGTGCTAAAGGGAACAGCACAAGCTCTCTGCCAGGGAGGGTCCAGCCTGACACTGTCAACAATAACACTGTGCAGAAAGAGAGCTCAGCATTTTCTGGGACTGGCTGTCTGTGCAGGGAGCTCTGCTGGAGGACACTGTCCTGGCACAAAGGGACCTTCATGGGCTGCTGCCATGTAAAACCTGCACACCTGCCTTGCACCCACAACAGCAGAGAGAGCTGATTAATGCACAAAAATATTGAGCATCATCTGTTCTAAAGGACAGCAGCTGGTTAAGCTTTAGGGTGAGGCTGTGCAACCCCAAAGCTCTCACTTATATCCCCTCTCTGTGGAAATGAGTGGAATGGCCTTCCCCATATGCACACCCTACAGGAGGGACTGCCATCCTGCACAGCCACAGGCTCTTTCTGGCAGTAATCAGCCACTGGAAGTGAAAGAATTCATTTGTACACCTAGAAATGCAGCATTAGGAATGTGCAGTAGCATGCAGAGCAGTCATTTCAATTTTACTTGTTTATGTACCTCTTGTAAAAATAATCATTTATGGTCATTACAAACCTGCTCTAATGTAAATCAAATGAACAAACCAGTACATTACTGCTGTCTGCTTTGCTCAAGTTTATTTGGCAGCTGGGTTTGTCAGCACTGTCAGGACCCAGGTAATCAGTCACCCACAAACAAGGTGGGGGTGAAGAAGAGGTGGGTGGTTTTGTGCAGGAAGCAGTGGGGCTGCTCCTATGATGCCTTAGGATTTTAGCTTTTATATTTTTCATACATTTGTAATCCTGTAATTCTTTAGTGTAGAACTCTAAAGCTCCATAGCCTGTCAGCTACTGTTCACCCATTTTATCCAGAAAAACAATTCCTCTCCAGGCCTGGGAGTGAAGGACACCTCACTGTCTCAGGCCCCAAAAAAGTGTAAACAAAAGTGAGTTAAGGGAGAGCAAACTTGGGATAAATAACTTCATTACCTGAAGCTGTAATTGGAGGATTAACCCCTGATATGCAAATGGACCAAACTTAAAAAAGTCTGAAAAACTCGTGACTGTTGTTCATTTTGGGTGTAGCTCTTGGGGAGGCTTTGTCTGCCCTTAATGTACCTGAAGCCCTTCATTAAATAAATCCACTTTTATCCCTTTAATTTTGTCTGGCCTCTGTTCCTAGGTAAGCCCAAAATAGGCATCAGTTTTGTGCTTCTTTGCACTCTGAAAGCAAAGGAATTCCAGAACTTGACGTGATACCCAACCCTTTACAATCTTCTCCTTATCCCCTCCTAGGTGACTTCATCCAGTGACAAAGTGGCAAACCAAAGAGAGAGGAAAACGTGGGGAGCAATGCCTAAATCAAAAGGAAGGCTTGATGGAAAAATCTTTCCCTTGAGACTTCTGGCATCTCAAAATACGAATTACTTATTTTTACTGGAGAGCTGCCTGGAATAATCTGGGGAGAAATCAGGGCCTGTGACTTGTTCCAAGTTAAAAACATTGTTGAGAGGAAAGCTGAGGGCACTTTTTGCTTGTACCCAGCAACTTTTCTATGCACTCTGATAGGTATCACATTGTGTTATGCATGAGCACAAAACAGAGCACAGAGGAGCCTGCTCCTTTAACAGATCCTTAAAAATAACAGAGATTTGAAAGGAGATGTTCCCCCTCTTGAATAAGTCACTCATCAGTTCAGAAGAGTCTCCGTGGGGAAATAAACCTTCAGAATCCTCCAGTAAAAAGCTCCAAGGCATTTAATCCTTCTTGAAATAAAACCCAGGGTGCCAAGCAGGAAGAGAACAGGGACAATGGGGAGGAGAAGAGCATATACCCAAACACCCCTGACAACAACCTGAGCTGAGCCCCAGCGTGATGAGCTGAACCCCTGACCAATATTGACCAATATTGGGTTTCAGTTTCCCATGGGAATGTGCCACTAGGCAGGAAATCCTCAAACCAACCACAGTTAGATCCTCTACTGCTGATTTATCTCTATCAGAAATACAATTTGCATCTTGGCCTGGCTCAGAAATGAACACATTTGTGAAGCAGATGGAGCACCTCTCAGTTCTGTGGCCTCTAAGCAAAGATGTTACAAAACCCTGCAGTTCTCTGTATTCCCTGGGCAACATCCTCAACAGTGGTGTTACCTGCTCAGCATCCAGCTCAAAATGAGTACAGACAGGTATTTGCTCTCATAATTACCATTTGATAGCAGGGATTATGTTCTGTCCTGAATCTGCCATCTCCCTCTAGAGCAAACCCTGGATGAAGAGCATTCATCAGAAATGAGGTGATCAGGAGTTTCACTTGCCATCAATGGTTTCCTCCCTGGCAGCTCACACGTCCCTTTCTGTGTGATGGGATCCCATAACTCACACTGGCAGAGTGTCCCCAGAGCTCAGGGATGCCTGGATGAGATCTGTGAGTGCACACACACATCTCAGCAGGGGCACTGGAAGTGTCACCCTGCACAGTTCCACTGCCAGCCCAGCTGAGCCACACAAGGGGGCTGCAGCTGCAACTGAGGAGCCTCACTGCTCCTTCCCTGCTTACTGCCATCCCTGCTGGCATTTATGTGCAATTTCTCACGAGAAGCCAGGCTGTGAAGGATTGTCTTGGGTTGCAATACAGGCTGTGGCCAGCAATGTGTATTCCATCCCCATCTGTTGGAGCCAGGTGGGGCAGTGACCCTGATCTCCTGGCACATATTATCTGCTAATGGGCCATCTTTAAACCAGCTAGGGCAATCATCTTTATCTTCCCACAGCCCATCCTCTCTCCAGGAGATATCTCCTGTTAATGACCATTGAGTCCCAGTGCATGACTGATAAAATTACATCATCCCATGGGAGATGCTCCAGCCAGGGGAGGAGCCAAACATTTCCTACCCAGAGAAAAACTGAGATTTTGGACAGCAAGGAACCTTCTTTCCACTGGATTCCAGAGGAAAGCCAGACCTTTCCACATCATCCCTGGACCTTTGGAGGAAAGCTGCACCTTCTCCAGGAGCACTGCTCCAGCTGAACCACATCTGCCACTGCAGGAGGATGCAGCCACCATTGAATGGGGCTGCTGCCACCACCCTGACTGACTGACGGGTGTCAGCTTGGATTCTGACTCTGGCAGGGTTGGGATTGTTCTTTGTAATACTGCATTTCTATTTTAATTTTCCTAGTAAAGAACTGTTATTCCTAATTCCCATATCTTTGCCTGAGAGCCCCTTAATTTCAAATTATAATAATAATTTCTAGGGAGGTGGTTTACATTCCCCATGTCAAAGAGAAGCTCCTGTCTTTATTGGCAGACACCTGTCCTTCAAACCAGGACAAGGATCTAAAGGGTGCTTTGTGATAGACCTGCCTCCAGAGATGACACCTCTGGCAGAAGGAAGCTGTCACCCAGCATGGACATGCCACCAACAAGGCCACAGAACACATGGCAAAGCACTGGAAACCTGCTCTCCCTAGAAACATTTCCTGTACTCCAAACACTGGCCTAGAAATCCAACTTCAAAGCAAAGCAATTCCCCAAACCAACATCCCTTGGCACCTACTAAGAAAATCAGCCTTGCAAATGGCCAGAGCTACTTCAAACCAAACACTGGACATTTCAGGCACAAACATTGAGGGTGTCTGGGGGAACACTCCTCTCCAGCCTGCTCAGGATGTGTGGTGACAGGAGCCTGCTGGACCCCACTGTGATGTAGCAACTCCTGCTCTGCTGTGCTAAATGATTCCACAGCAGCAGTGAAATAAAGCCCAAACCCTCCCAAGGATGTGGTGAGTATTTGCAATGAGGCTACAGGAGATGTGCTGTCTCACAGCTCATTCAGTGGGTGTGGGGACAGGATAGACAGGGCACAGCTCTGCCCCAGCCAGGGGCAGCTCCAGGCACACCCTGGCCAATCTGATCTCTTCTGCATCCCACTGCCAGCACTGTGGAAGGGATTTATCTTCTTCACAGGGATGGTGAGGGAACAAAATCACTGTGTAAGTGTAGATGCTGCAGTGACAAGTTAACCCAGTTCTTGAAGTATGTCCTACATCCTCTGCATAGGGAACAGATTAATCCTGAGGGACTGACACTGAAAGGTTTCTATGAACTGATCTTTTTCCTCCTTAAAAGCAGAACAGAAAAAGCACAGCTGAGATTCTTGGTGTTTGGTGATGACTGATGAGGGTCTTGCTGAATCTCTCCCAAATTTCACATGTTAGCATTTGATCAAAAGGTTACTTTTCTACTAATAGGGAAAAAAATTCAGCATTTTTTGTTGAAGGTAATTCCCTGTGTAGGGAGGTGTGATTCTTCAAGGCTTGTATCAAACTTGTAAGAGGAAAATCACATTTTCTAGCAATTTCATGACCTCAAGGAAATTTGGAAATTTTGATGCCTGAAAACTTCTGAGTTTTTTTTTAAATAGATAGCCTTGACAGGAAAATATTGTTGCAGCATATTTACTATATGTAAATAGACCTGCTAGCTGAGAAACCTTACTTACTTTTCAACTGAAAGGAAACATTCATCAATATACCAAAAAATCTCATGGATATGATTCTTTGTTGCAAAAGACATCAAAGTGATGATAAACTTGAATGAATGAATGAATGCAATAGAAAACTCTTCTTTTTCTTCCAGAGACCAGCTAATGTAGTGGAAACAAGAAAATAAATTAAGGTTTGCATCTGCACTAAAAATCAAAACCAGTTCTGCCACATATTTACAAATATTGTGGGAAACATTTATTCACTTAAGTTGTCCAAGAGTTTGATTTTATCTAAGTCACACTCCTGAAGAAAGAATATTTTAACTAAAATTCTCACTGCACTGAACAACACAAGTCAATATTTACATCCTATCCACACCAAAGTGATACACTTCAGTGCTCTGCTGAATAGGGACATTTTGGGACATTTCTGCCATGAATCAGCTCCTGCCAGCTCCAGAGGAATCTCCTGACAGCTTGTCCCAGTGCTGGACAGCCATTCAGAGACACCAGCACACACATCAGCTCTTCTGTCTGAAGTCTCAGGGAGATACTCTTAATGAAACAGAAGAATTTAGGAAAAAAAAAATGGGGTGCACAAAGAAGGTTTGAATTCCATGGAAAGTGCAAAACAACTGATAATAAAATATTGCAGTTGCAGCTATTTGCATGGACAAGATTAACTTCTGCACAGAAATAAAAAGCATTTGACTGCACTCCCTACAAATGTTAGTGCCTGTGGTGTATGAGGAAAGGAAAAGAAGAATTGGACAGTTTTAGGCTGAATCACCTCTTATTTGTTTTAAGCCAGCTTTACTGGCTTCAGTGAAAAGACTCTGCCACTCAGCTTTGAATCAAAGATTTTAGTATTTTCTTGGATGTGAATATACAATTCCTAGGACTTTTGCATGCTTTCTTTTCAGACAGCCAACTTTTCTCTGGTCACTGAGGAGGTGGCTGCTCTCTGCCACTCTGACTTTGTCACTGCTGTGTGTGCCCACGATGGGCTGGACATCTGTGGGAGCAGCAGCACCTCAGAGCAGCACAGCACATCTCCAAGGGGCTGAACTGAGTGTGCTGATGCTTTGGCACATGCTCCTGCCCAGGAGATGCAGATTGTCCTTAGGGGCAGCAGCTCCATGGCCAGCAGGGTCTCAGAATCTGTGCCCATGCACTTCTGCAGCCTGGCATGCCAACAGAGTGTCTCTAACACATCCCCCTCCTCTGCTGCTCCCCAGTGCCCCAGAGAGCAGTGGTTCAGGGTTCACACACAAATCTGGCACAGAAGCAGCAGCTGACTCAAGCTGCTGGGGAAACAGTGCCCTTTTGCAAGCCCATGCTGGCACTTTCTGAGGTGGGGAAAAACTGTCCAGCTCCAACAAGGCAACAGCTGTTTGCTTTCACCACCACAAATACAGAGAGATGCAGCTTCAGTTGGAGAATCTGCTGAAAACATCCAGCACTATTTTCATACTGAATGCTTGAACTCAACATGTGCCCTTTTCCTCCCAGCAGCACTGCAATGTGAAGTAATGGTCTGTGACTGCAGAAGCTCTCAGGTAAGCCAGAGCTCTCTCAAGTTCACAGCAATATCCTGCAAAGGTCGATTTTGTGTATGTCTTGCTCCAACAAAACATTTGGAAGAACAGTTTAAGCGATTAATCAATTTTTTTATGATGCAAGATTTTCACTGCATGGATTTTCCCATCGTTTAGTCTTACAAAGAAGACAGTGCTCTAATAAACAGACTCACTTCATGTAATTCACCAGGAATTTCAACAAACACCCTCTCAAACTTCTAATTCCTTTCTCTTAAACCCTGTACTATGGAAAGCCAAGACCAGATTTTGCTTCAGTGAGCTGTAATAAAGTGTCTCTGTACAACATTTATATACAAATCCTGAACCAGACCAAAATATGTGATTTTAATGGTCTGAGGTCATATTACTGTAGGTGCAGAGCTCACAGTTTACACGGTCTGCTGCCTTGTTTATCGAAATATGGCTGATTTTGTTTTATATGTCTTGGCTGGGCTGGGGTGAAGGGCAGCTGGAGGAGACAGCCTGGGGCCAGTGGTGGTCACTGAGGGATGGACAGACAGACAGAAGACAGCAGCCTGTGACACACAGCCATGGGAACAGGGCACAGGAGAAGCTGGACAGAGCACAGATGTGGCACAGGAAGGCACAGGAGGCCCAAAGACAAGGAGAGATGTGCTTTCCAAATTCTGCTGAAGGCTCGTGGAGAAACCTCATCTGCTTTTTTCCCAGCCTATTGACTTTTCTCAGCTCCAGCCTGGATCTTTCCCAGGCTGGGAATCTTTCTCAGAGACAAAACAAGGGAAAGAAGTAAAAAAGTACAGACACCTGGTGTTGACCACCAAGCCATGTGAGTGTCTTGTGATGTTTTGCAGAAAGCATATTTTCAAAGAGGTGTTGCCTTCTTGGATCAATGAGCCTTTTCTACTTTGTTTTTTGCCATCTCCCTTATATAAATGCCACGGCTTTTCAATAAATTGCTCTTTTTTGCTACCTGGAAGGAGTTTTGTTGCTGTGTGCTTCACCACTTCCTGCCCTTACAGTGACAAGGCTCCATCCACTGTGAGACCTCAGCACCTCCCAGAACTGAAAATGTCTGAAATGCCCCACGGGGGATTTCCTTTCCTGAGTTTATCATTGCTGCAAAAAGCCTGCCCTGGATCTTCAGGGCTGCATTCTGGCCCTGAGGTTTGGAAGTGCTGACAAAGTGTCCCAGGATAGTGCTGGGAGACTGGCTTAGCTTCAGTCTATTGACGAATGCTGGCTTAATTCTGCTAAGAACCTTTTGAGCCAGTATTTACAAAAACAAAAAAAACAAAAAACCAACCAAACAAACAAACAAAAAAAAGTTACCTCCAGTTCCCCGTATGATTTTGTACCAAAACCTTCTTCAGAGTAATTCTGGAAGGACAACGCAGTGCAAAGAGACACCACATATTGGTGCTGTCATTTCTCAGACCAACCTGTTCCATTTCAGCTCAAGATAAGAGGAAAAGATAAAAGATAATGAACCAGAGAAAATCTACATTTTTATGCATTTGTCTGCTGAGAAGCAAGGAAAGGAGTTTTGTTCATTTCCTATAAAAGAATTTGAGCAAAATCCATTAATTTTCAGACCCCACAGAGTGCATTGCAGTTTTACACACCCAGTGCTATAAAATTTCTGCATATAAGCCTAAGTACACAAGTACAGGTACACAAGCACAAAGAAAATAACATTTATCTTCAACAGCTGCAAGTTAACACTTCCCTAAAAGGGAGAAGACTTTACTCAGCAAATGGATACTCTGGGTTTGCCATTTAAAATCTGTAAAAATTCCTGCAGAATCCCTTTTTTTCCTCCCAAAAATCCTCATAACAAAGCACATTCGAGCCATCCATTTAAAGAGAAACTGTCTACTTGAGATAAGCTGCTCCCTACATGTTTCTGCATTTATCAAATATGACTGAACTGAGAAAACAAAATGAAAATCTATTAGCTGCAATTCAGAGCTGTGACTGCAGTGTAATGGCTTCATTAGGAGCAGGATGATAAACATTCCCAACTGCAGGCTCTGCTCCTGCAGCAGCCACCCAACAGGAGCTGCCCTGAGCTCAGTGACACAGCACACAGTGCCTGACCCTCTGCAGGGCAAGGACCTCAGGCTGGAATTCCCAGGAGGTGCATTCCATCCCCTGGAAGATTTCCCTGTGGTGTGTGGAAAGTGAGCCCTTTTCTGTGTCTCTCCATTCTCCCTGCATATGGGAGAACAAATGAAGAGGAGCCCTGGTTTATCACAGCAACTGGCCACAAAAAAAATCTTCAGAGTGTCCAGGACTTATGCCACAGCAACCCTGGTTTTGTAAGGATTTTCATGTAGCCCCCAGAAGGGGTCTGAGGAGATGTTGCTAAGGTTTGGGAAGTGGGGCAGTTTGCTGGGGACTCCTGAGAAATCGGAGAGCCAGGCTTTGTTAGGCTTGGATCTGGCCCTGTGCAGAGGGGATCAAAAGCACCCCCTCACCCTGTGGCAGTCTGTTCACACCCCCAAACACACAGCTCAGGGCCAGAGCCTGCTGTGTGTGAGCAGTGAGCTCCCCCACCCCAGCAGCAGTGCAGACATTCCCAGTTTGGGGAATCTGCTCAGTGCACAAGCACACGTAGTGCTCAGCTGCCTCCGTGCACCCCCCTTGTGCTCAGCTTCAATTAATTGCCTAAAAATCCAAATATGAATTGCTCACACATTTGCCTATAAATTAGAAGCTTTCACAGCAAACATGGGCAAGTTATTTACTACCCACACAGAGCTCAAAGCAACCTTTAATAGTAGCCACAAGGCTGAGTTCTGAGCTAAAAAAGCATCAAGCTTATGAGTTTTACAAACACAGAGTTAAAAAACCTGCTCCTAATCTGAAGAACAAATAGGGGATTTATTCAGAGAATGCCAGAGGGACTGTGGTAATGCCAGCAGACTGCTGCAGCCAGCCTTATGGAAGGTGAGCAAAGTTCAGACATGGTACACTAAAGCTTTTAGTATAAGTCAGGACAAAAAAAGGACACGAGAAAAGACAGAAGCTGCAGAAGGAATTTGAACCAGCATGGTTAGAAGTGACCAGGGAATAGATCAGGCTGCTTTAGGTAAGCACAGCATAGAAGGAGGCCAAGTTTAGACCCAGTCTGCCCAAAAACACAGTGACAAATGAAGTAAAATGACATTCCCTCTCTGCAATGCTGTGGGTTTAGGCTGTTTGTTAGATGATATCCTGGTTTGCCCCAGGGCTGTGTTCCCCTGGCACTGAACTCACAGCCAAGTTCCCACCTACAGATGCAGACACCCCTCCTACCTTCCAGCAGAACTCCTGACACATGAGCAGGGTGTGGTGCTCCTGGGATGGCCTCTCCCTGACCTTCCTGAGCAGCTCAGAAATTAGGAGCCCTTAGACAAAGATTTTTATTTTTCTTAGATAAAAAAATGAAAACAAAACCCCAAGAAACCAACACAACCAAAACCCACACAAATTCTTTTTTGTTTGTTTGTTTGTTTGTTTGTTTACAAAGTATGCAGCATTTAAATTCATTGACTTCTACACTTCCCATGACTAATATTTTTGGAATATCCCATTTTTCTTTCTGGAATTGATTCCTCCAAGTGGGGTACCTCTCCCAAAGCTCCTAATTCCTGTTCCTCAGTACTAGGTGAGGAGCAATAGTCTCACTCACTAGGGAAAACTGATGTTTCACCCTAGTAATTAACTACACACAATAATGCAAATGGAGTTTGAGAAATGGAGCATTCAGGGATCAGGAAATGTAGATAGAAGGTGGAAAATTTACTGTCTACAATTTTAAGCTTTTGCCATACACTCTGACTTCTGTCCAAGAGTGACTATACAGGGAGAAAAATCTAAAATAAAGTATCTCACAAGACAGAAGCAATCCTAGGAAGTCCCTAGGATACAGACTGATGGAATACACCAAGGGAATTGTCAGTTATACATTTGCAAGGTTTTTTCTGTCAGAGACAGACCTCTGGAAAAATTAAACTACCCTTATTATACCTGTATATTCTGATTCTAAATTTTAAAATCAATTTCTATGTTTATTTTAAAAAATAAATAATAAAAAAAATTGAGAAGAGAAGAGAAGAGAAGAGAAGAGAAGAGAAGAGAAGAGAAGAGAAGAGAAGAGAAGAGAAGAGAAGAGAAGAGAAGAGAAGAGAAGAGAAGAGAAGAGAAGAGAAGAGAAGAGAAGAGAAGAGAAGAGGAGGCCTCAGATTGAGATTGGTTAAACCTGACTCAGTGAGGAGAATGAGATTCCTGTGGAACATTTCCTGTGGAACAGCTGTGATGCTCTTTAGAGTAAATTTCTGCCTTTCCAAAAGTGATTTCGAAGCCTTTTAGGAGTTTTTTGTATATACACTCACTAATAGGTTCCTGTAACTTGAAAATGCAAGTGTCCCAGCAGCTGCCTTGTCCCAGCCTCTGTAAGCATGTGGTCATCTTGGTGATCCAGAGAATGCAGGAATACAGTGCTCCAACTCTGTCCAGTCAATAAAGTGAAAAATGCCATTCCTGTTTTAGCAGATGGCAGCAGAAACGCAATCCGAGGAGCAAGAACACTAATATAGAAATCAATATCTATTACAGTTTAAATCACATTGCAGTCCTGAAATCATAATAGCAATCCTTTAAAAGCTAATGCTGATCCTGTTGGTATTAGAAATCGGTTCAACGTATTTCAGGTTTTAATTCTGCTACAAAAATAATTAGCTTTTAACCCAGACCCCCCAGCCCCCTCCTCCTTCCCCAACCCCTGATCCCACAGAAGAAAAACAAACCAACCAGCAAAAAAAAAAAAAAAAAAAAAAAAAGCCCCCAAACAAACAAATCTAATCACTTCCTTCCTTCCAGTCTGTGACTGGGAAAGGGATTTTTATAATGGGAATTCCCACAGCAGGCCTGGCAAGGTCAGTGCAGAGGGATTGCTCAGGCAGCTCTGCCATTGCTGTGCAAAGCCTTTCTGGACATGAAGAAGGAAGAAAAGAAGTCTTTAGAAACAGCTGACAGAGAAAAAGGTTCCTTCTTTGAGAGAAACCAGTATTCTGATGCTAGAACAGCATCTTCTACTTGCACAGCAATGCTGGGAAAGCCCATCTCTGCTGGTTAATGCCACCATCAGCACTGTGAGAACTGGCTGGGGCATCATTTCCATGACAAATGGCAGAGAACAGACACTGGGAAACGCCCTGGGTGTGCTGGGTGACCTGGCAGCAGGCACAGAGAGCCCCAGCCTGGCTGCAGCACCCCAACCCCAGCAGCTTTTTGGCTACAGAGCACAGAGCAGGGGAAAACCAAATAATTCTATTACCACTGCAGCCAGCAAAACCCCCCATTCAGCACTGGTGTTCACACACCAGGGGAGAGCATGACAAATTCTGGATGGCTCTGAGTCCTGAGACTGATTAAAGGATGGGAAAACACATCTCACAGTGACAGTCTCAAGGAGTTCAATTTATTTAGCTTATCAAAGATTAGGTTAAGGCATGTTTGATCACCAAGTAAATACTTACTTGGGGAAAGAGAAACTGATAAGAAGAGGCTTTTCATCCTAGCAGAAGTGCAACAGTCCCAGAGGCAGAACATGAAACCAGACCAATTTAGGCAGGCAAAAGCCACACACTTTTAATAATAGAGGAATAAACCACTGGAAAAATTCCTGATAATTTTAGAATTATAAATGGGTATTTCTTTAAAAGATATGCTATACCACGGAGTAAAATTTTGGCTGGTACCCAAAGTTGAAAAAAGCCTAGAATAAAAGGTAGTTTTTTATTAGCTTTTTGATTTTTCATTTCCTCTCTCTGTAGCAGTCAACAAATGTTTGATTCAGTCAAAAAGCCTCAATGTCTTATATGTTGTTTCTAGCTCATTTTACCTCTCCAAAACCTACTCCTTTCTACTTGTGAGTACAAAACTACTCCAAAACTTCATTTGCTCCCTTCTTTGAGTAAAACTGAAGCCTTTTTTATGCCAGACACAATTTTTTAAGCTTCATTTGTTTCTTCAGCTTCACTTGGAAGAATTTATATTTTTATAAACTTATATTAATGGTAAAAAATAATGGTAAAGTGGTATAAATTCATATTAATGGTACATATGTGTGTGCACACACACTTTACATGACAAGGCAGAGGCACTGCAAGCCAAACCCCTTTACAGCACCTGCCTTTCAATGCCTTGTTGTCCTTTATCTACAAGTCCCATTTCTCAGGAAGTTGTCTCTCATTTTTGATTATTTCCTGCCCTTCCCAGTGAGCAGAGGTGTCCCTGGCTTCCCTCCTGCTGGGCAGAGGAACCCTGCCCTTCCCTCCAGCTTCACTCCAGGCTTTAAGGAGTGCCAGACCCCAGGGGTGGCTGCAGGGGTCCTGCCATCTCCTGGGGGCTTCTGGAAAGATCTGACACCCCTTCCATTTGCCAAAAACTGTGTCTTTTTTGCATGTTCCCATTCAGATTGTGGCTGGCAGAGCTCAGATCCCACTTCCCCTGACCCTGGGCTTCTGCTGTCTCCTTTCCTCCTCCCCTGCCACTGCTCCATCCCACACAGGGGAGCTCCTGCTGGTCAAGACTGAGCCTCCAGCATCTGCCACAGAAAGAGGAACCTTCAAAGAACAAACCTTCAAGATCTCTCAGACAGGCAGATCCCTGACCCCTGTCCCTTGGAAAAGCCACTCTCCCTGTGACAAACCACTGTGACAGCAGCCAGGAGCAGTGAGACAGGAGAGAAGGGCTTGGCAAGCACCTTAAAACAAAAGGGATTTTAAGGAAAAAAGGCCAGGCTGGAGGGACTGTCCCCATGTTTTGCCTTGGCTCACATCTGTGGGACTCACCCAGCAGCTCTGTGCCTGTCCATGTGGGATGCAGCACACTGATTCAATCCTCCACTGATTATTTTAAACTGAGGGACCAGTTTGCAAAGGAATTCTTGGGAACAAGGCAGTGGCCAGGGCACAGATGAGCCCCAGGAGGGTGGGGTCAGATCAATACTGGAGCTGCTGCCCTGGACCAGTCCTCACCCTCTGCCTCTCCTGCTGTCAGGATAGGAGCTACTTGAGTAAAAAACTTTTGGTTTTTGGGGGGAGGGATCAGTGTTTGCCCAGTGCTCTGATGCATGACAACACCTCCTGCCTTTTGCAGTGACAGGAGGGACACAAGAGCCACTTGTCCCAGTGGTTTTGTCCACAACACTCCTGACAACAGAGATCTCAGAAACAACTGTGGGCACTGGAGCTTTTATATTCACTGATTTGAGAAAAACTAACCAAGTCTCATTGTTCAGAAAATCCCAACTTACTTTCTGCAGTCTTAGCCCAGCTGAAGTCTCTGGAAATTCTGGGTTCAACTTAAATTTTTTAAATTTTCTGTATTGCCAGTGTGATATCTGAGCAGCTGAGATCAGCTTACACAGTGATGTGCACATCAGCCTTTGGACCAGGACCAAAATGAGGATTTTTAAGAAATCTTGACAAATACTGAACAGTTAAAGCAAACACAATGGCAAACAGGTTACATACATTACTTAGTATACTAAACCTCTGCTGATTTATTAAGTTTTTAATTCTTGTTATGCAAAAACCTTAGACTAATAATTTCTGTAGAGGCATAATAATATTGGGCTCCAATGTCATATCTCTGCAGTGCAGTTTGCCTGGAGGACTAATAAAAACTGATCATTAAAACAACTGGATTTGGCTTTGATTAGAATCACCATAGAATAAAGGGAATAAAAGGAATTACAAAGAAGAATGGGGAAAGTAAATGAAACAGACAGATACTAGTGAATACTGTACATTAATATTTACTAAGGAATTAGGACAAAAACTTTTAATATGGCCAGCAATGAGGTGTGAAATACGCCATATTAACAGGTTACTCACTGCTGCACCAGAATATAAACCAACCAGGAGAAGGTGCAATCAGAGGTCACTTCCATCCTTCTGCACTAAATTACCCTCCACCCCATTGGAAACACAAACAAAGCTTTGAAACAGAACCACAAAAAACCCCTGCATACCCACGTATGAAAAATAAATTACTTTGTTAATCATGTTAGACTGAAGATCAGATTTCACCCAGTTCCCACCACGACTGCTCCTGTCACCATTTCTGTACATTTCACAGTCAAATGTGTTTTTCCTCTGCAAAGTGGCAACTTTCTACTTGAAAAACTACCAACTGTTTCTTTAGCACAAGTGGCAAAATATTTAATAGAAGATCAAGCGCTGATTGCTCTTTTTAAATTTTCACTTGAATTAGCAGTTCCCACATCTCCCTTTCAAATTAGTCCCACTAATATCTAGAGGTAGAGCAGACTGAAATTTACAGTGTAACTAAACCTCAGGGGAGGGGATACCTGGCACCATGGAGTATTTACAGCATTGGGTTCTCTCTGTCAGCTTGAAGATGGGCAGCCAGAATAAATCTTTAATGTGCCAGTATGGAACATGAAGAGATTTCAAGTGTGGCTGCATGCTGGTAACTCTCTGGACAATGCCTTGGGGACCTTCCATGGGAAAATCTAGCTCTGAAGACAGAGGAACTTCTTTTTTGCCTTCCTGAATCTTAAGGCTGTACATTAAGTTTCTGAAACACAAATGTAACTTACTTCACTCTGGATCTAGGACAGAAAAAAAGGATAAATGCCTTTTCCCTAAGGCAGATGATACTCATCAGGCACTGGCCAAAAGTGCTGGTAGCTGGGATGGAGCTGAATGTGAACAGTTTTGGCAGCATCACGTTCCCATCAACACCACTGCCAGTGCCCCAGCACTAATAAAAAGTCATGACTTGTCCTTCACATTCATCTCCTGGAAAGATACCTTAAAGAGCTCATCAAGGGAGATCAAAACTAGCAGTGGTATATGTTTTAGGAAAAAAAACCATGCAGAATCAATGTAATAAGCACAACTCCTATTGTCAGAGTTGCCACAGCCCCATTGATCAGGTCCCAGTGTTTGCAGCCACCTGGGCACACAGCTGAGCTGCCCAGTGTGACCCAGGGTTAGTGACCTGTGACCACTCAAGGTGAGCACTGGAAATAACTGCAAGCTAAAGAAGCATCCATTGATTAGTAAACAAAGGAAAATGCACTCCAGAGCCTGCTTTCAGAAGGTCCCTTAAGAAATATTGAAATGAGAACCCATATCCCTATTTTATACTGTTCCTCAAGGTACAGCCTTGGAACCCAGCCCCAAACCTGCCACAAAAAAAGGCATCACCACAGCTGGAGTGGTGGCTTCCCATAAGGTCTCTCTTGGACAGAAGTGGCAGATTTGAAAGCTCCTGGGGGCAGAGGCAGACTGAGTGTCCCCTGTGCCCCCAGCTTGTACCCCATGGACTATCCCCAGCCCAGTGCACCTGCCTGGGATGCATCCATTATCACCATGATGATAAGCAGGATGGGAGAACTGACAAGTTTTCAACCCTGATCAGCTCTTCAGATTTCATAATGTGTGCACAGGCAGAATTATGTGCAAATAATGGACAGGGAGGAATGGGACAGGAGCAAACAGGGAGGCAGTAATGCAAACTGCTCTTTCAAAACTTTCACTTTTGATGCCTTGCTCCTGTTAGGAAAACCAATATAGAAACGTGCCTAGGTCAGTATGAGCTTTGTTGGAGTGCAGATTCCCAAAACTCAGCTGCATGTCCAGGGTGGCAGAGCTCAGACAGAGAACTGGCAGCAAAGGCAGGGCCCAAGAAGGGCAGAGCAATGCAACACATCCAGCCCAGGCAGAGCAGCACAGGAGGCTGAAAGATGCAGAGGAGCAGCTGCTCCTGAGCCATGGACAGCAGGGAAACCATAGGGAAAAGGTATCTGACAATATTTAATTGCTTAAGGTACAAGTCACAGATTGGTTCTTGCTGTTCTTGTATTTTGTCTCCCATTCAGGAAAAAAGACAAGGCAGAGCAATGATGCATACAGCAACCAAAGCAGAAATTAGAGATTATGAGAGGAAACAGAGAGTGCGGAGTGTCACTGAGGGACCTCTTGCTTCCTGTGATAACTGCAGATAAGATGAAACATTGATATTTTCCACAGCAAATAAAGACTTGCTTTGACATCAATAATCTACACAGCACATCCTTCTAGTGGCACAGCTCTTAGATGGATTAGATCATGGGGACAAGTGCTCCTTTTACCCTGCAAGCAACCTGAAAGACTGCAAGCAATGCACAGGATGAGCTGTGGAGTAGGTAAGCACAATTAAAGTCAGCTAAATATTTTTATGGAAAATAGGTGTTGTCAATAACAAAACAAAAAGAGAAAATTCCCTGATTACACTCCATAACAAGACCATGTTTAGTTAATAATGATCATTTCATCACTGTGATAGGGTTTTTATAGGGGGTTTAATTTAGTGCAGCATAATATTCAGGTTAAAAACACATTATAACAAGTCAACTGAAAAAATTAAAAGTGCTAGCTTGCCAAAGGATCATCATTAAAAGAGATTTCTAATGGGGTTCCTAATGAATTGTTACTGGTGTCCCTGTATTTCCCAACACTTTCACCCATGCTCCAGATGGAAATACATTAGAAATGCTACAAAAACCTGGGGGCAACATAGATAAATAAAGAAAAAACGGTGTCTGTACTAAGGAACACAGATCACCCATCTCAATTATAGTAATTAAAAACCTGAACAGAATCAAATGTGACCTGGTAAACATGCTGAAGATGATAATCATCCTGATCTGCATTTTACACTGCCTGCAGTTCACTCCTCCAGCCTTCAAACAACTTCAGACTGGGAGGAGAGGCCCAGAAAGACAAGTTTATGTCTGGCCCTTTAGAGTTTACTATTCCAACATTCTGCACACTGAGCCACTGAGATATGTAATTCCCAATACCAAAGAGACTGTCAGGGAAAGCAATCTGAGTCATGAAAACCATTATTGCACATTTTGTACTGTACTCTGCTGTGCTCTCAGTGCAAATGGCTGCAGCCATGCCTGACAGAGGAAATCTTCCTGCCTCTCACCATTTGGTTCTGCTTTCTCACCTGCCTTTGCTGCCCCTGGAGAGTTCCTTTGCCCCTCTCCAGTTCAGTGTGCAACCTGGAGATCTCTTCCCCACTGCTTTAATTGTTCTAACCCTCTAACTACACGAGTTGTCACTGTTAAAAAGAGTTCATCCCTTGTTCTCTGCTGCCAGAAAGCTGTATAATTAGGAGCAGCATGTGGCCTGACTTGTCTGGGGATATGAGTACTATGGAAATTGTTAAACACCATCAGATTTTGATTCTGTTGCCTGCCTTTCCTCCCTTAGCCCATATCTCAAATCTCTCTTAATCTATCCTCCCTATCCCTTATCCTGCACTCCCCCCATGCTGTACCCTGAGTTATCTGTGGTACATTTTTCCTCTGAAGAAGGCCAAGCACACATAACAATATCTGAACAATAAACCACCCACACAGCTCATGTGAGCTGGGGTAGCCCAGGTCCTCAGGGGGAATTCACACCAGCACATTGCCCTGACTCCACAATCTCATTTGCTCTGCTGGAAAACGTTAAGCAAGAGGAATTATGCAGAGCACAAAATGCTGTGTGAATGGAGGTCTGGGCAGGGAAAGCTTGGGTGTCCTTAATGAGCACCTGCTGCAAGAGATGCTGCCAATATCCTGTGCAGATGCACAGCCAGAGCAAGGCAGGTATTGATTGGTGCCTGCAGGGTGCAGGAGGAATTGTTAGGGGTTTCCTGAAAGCACAAGGCACAGCAGCTCCTGGGAGATGTGTGAGCTGAGGGTAATAACATTATCCCTGCCACCCCAGCTCCAGAGCCAGCAAGAGGCTTTCCAGAAATAGAGATGCAAACGAGCATCCCATTTACCAACCCTGCCACTTTAAAGGAACTACAGATTAAATAAAGTCCAACTTGCTGTTTCTGAGTAGGCAGATTGTTGTGGGTAAGACACTTCCTACTGTGTTGACTTCTTAAATCTACCAGTGCCTGCTCCAAGAGGGTTGAAACTGATTATACCCAACGTGCTAAATGTCACTTAGTCATGATATGTGAGCTTTCTTCCTGCCTCCTGTGGACTGGAGAAAACAGGCTGAGCTATAATTTCATACCAGTGAGAGAAAGTTCAGTCACCAAAGGGCCAAGGAAATGTTGCCAAGCTGGTGAGGGTGGCAGGAGGTGGAAAGAATGGGGAAAGAAGAAATAATAAATACGTGAACTGTCGTGAAAGCTTTAAGGAGCTACAATTAAAAAAAAAAAAATAACAAACTGGGGAGATATTTTAGGGAGATGAAACACTTGCTAATGTGATGCTTATATTAAAATTGTAACCAGATTGGATAGTGGTGTAAAACATGTCACTGGAACCAGCATTTCCATACTGTATGTTATGAATTTTGCCTTAAGGGCAGAAAAAGCAGCAAATGAAACAGGAGATTTCCACCCCACCACCCCAGCTGAGTTTCATGTAGCTATTTCAGCAGGCTTACTTAGCAAGAGGCATACTGGAAAAAAGTATTTTTAACTGAAACAATCAGAATCAGACAATTCAGCCCTCTTTTCTGACTCTTCAGTGATAAGATCTTAACCTGAGGAAGTGGTTTTAATTCCTTTTGAGTACTTTTTTTATCTTGGTAAAATGCTGCAATATTGGGCACTTCAAGTAGCTCACTTCCAAAATGACAGCAGTATTTCATTATTTGTTGCAATGGAGCTCTGGGAGAAGCAGCTGTCAGGGACAGAGAATGGAAAGGAAAGAAAGGTCAGAGGATTTCTTTGGGCTGAACCCAAGTCACTCCCACTCAGTGATGCCAGGCTGGCATTCCTCCTATTGCCAGGCACCTGTAGACACCCTCCTGAAGGGAAGTGGAAAGTCCCAAAGCTGGGCAGTGACTATTAAAATACCTTATTTAAACCTTATTCAAACCTGAGACCCTCTATAAATTTATAGAAATGTGGATAGCAGTGATAAGGCAGTCAGTATGGAACTGAGGAGAAGTCCTGGCAGCCCTTAATTTCTCTCTGAAAACTGAATTCTCACTGCTTTTTAAGTGATTCAGTGTCTGTTAAATGTTTGACTCCCCCTCCAACTTACAAAATATGTTTGGGAGAATATTGCTTATTTCTATGCTACCCTTGGGTTAAACACCCCTGAACCTCCCAAAAACCAGGCCCAGACCCAACACCCAACCCATACTCTTCAGTCAGGGCTCCTGTGCTGCAAACACCTGAACTTGCCCCAAGCTCACCCTGACACTGCAGGGCCAGCAGGCAGAGGAAGGATGGGTTATCCCCCTGGGGAACACTGGTGCTCAGTGCCAGTCACATCTCTGCATCCCTTCTCCTGTGGCACAGGATCTGCTTTCTCCTTTACCCTGCTCAGGAATGGGCAGGAGTCTGAATTGGACAGGAAACCTTGGCCACACTGGGGGGAGCTTTCCCATTTACCCAGGCACCATCTTTAAAGTCTCTCACCTTTCAGTGATCAAAACCCACTCTGAGTGATTTTTTCCAACACAGAAGTAAGAATCCCTCAGGGTTTTTTTGAGGTGTGAATCCTCAAGGAATGGAGTGTTCTGATTTTCAGCAGTGAGACCCTTTGTTCACTGACTCCTTTAGAATCCCTGGTGCAGCAGTACCAACACCCTTGACCCCAGCCATCCCAAAACAAGCCTCCAGAGGGATTATGTGGATGCAGGTTTATAGACACCAGCATCCCATCTGGAGCAAGGCCACCTGTGTGATTATCACTGAATTATGACACTGGAGGCACAGTGTGACCCCTCTGGGGCAAGGCTGCTGCAGTGTGGGGGCAGTTTGCACAGCAATTCCCCTGGACTGAGCTGTGCCGTGCTGCCTTCCTTCCCCAGAGCTCCTACAGTCTCACCTTGGGGTGACAACACTCCTTGGGAGCCCTTGGAACTCCATCAAAACACACTAAGATTGGCATTTTTTCTCATGTCAGGAGAAATGCTGCTCCTGAACAAACAAGTGCTCAAGATCAGAATTTCCCATTTAATCCATTCCCCCCTAAGAACTCATTAAGCAAATCACACACTTATCTCTAATAACCATTTGCCTTGCTCTATCCTAAATTCAGAACCTTATCACCTTCCTTCAAAAGATATTTATCATGGTAAATTTCTCCATTTTACATCTCATCCTTTTAAAGGTCAGGCTACAACGCTGTATTTATAGAAAAATCATAGTTATCAACAGCCAACATATGGGCTGCACTGAATAGCAGAAGTCATGGTATTTATATCATATTTACTGAAAATGTGTTTGCAGCCTCATCCCTCCTGTACTGCTGGGTGATGCACTAACTTACAAATTAAACATTAACAGTGATGACAACCGATTTACTAAATAGAAATCATAATGATTCACTAAATCACAGCAGCACCTGCTGTTCCATATTGGCATTTATGAGTATTGATGAATTTTAACACTACAGAGTGTTAGAGATACCAGCTAATGCACTCTACACTGGAATCAATGGGGCTCATGAAATCGGTAACAATTACTGTTTCCACTGGTTCCAGCCTGCCTCGTGTCTGAGCTGTGTAGTTACAGCCACTGAATTCCAACCACGAGAGAAAACAGCACAGCCCAAATACATTCTGCTGTCAGAGCAGAGCTCAGCAGTGCTCTCCCCTGCCTACACCTTCTGTGACATCCCCAACCCATCCCCACCTGCCCCTGGGTGCAGAGGAGAGCTGCAAACCCCAAACCACTCTGATGCTGCATTTATGGTAGCAGAGCTGCCCCTGCTGCAGCCCACCCTGCTTCGGAGGGACACAAAGGTCTTTGAGAGCTGAACTGCTCTTCAGAGAGTGATTTTTGTCCTGAGATGCTGCAAACACAGCTCCAGTGCCAGGGCTGGTGCCAGCTGTGACCTCCTGGGGCTCCCACACTGCTGCCTGGGTGAGGCAGAACGGCAGAAACACAAAGACAGGAAACACATGAGATCCTAAACAAACTCACTTTGGCGGTTTATGGTTTGTTTGGGTTTCTCAAGGCTTGGCTTTCCCCCAAGAAAACACTTACTATGGGCTGAGTGTTGCATTGCAAGAGCCAGTTTCTCCCTTTCACCCTGTCTCCTGTGACCCATCTTTGGAAAACCAGGGAACACGTGAGTGAATGTCACCAGCAGAGTGACAGCAGGGCACGTTCTGCCTCTGCTCTGACGCCAGGCACTGCTCTGGGTGTCCAGGCACTGATGTGCTCTGCTGGCTGGGGCCCTGAGCCCACACACCTCTGCCAGGACAGAAGCACTGCCAGCCTCAAGGACAGCAGCTGCTTTCCCCTCCTGCTGCATGCAAGCTCACCCAGCTCAGAGGAAAGGTTTGTGAGAACTCAGTGCTGCTGGGGGCAGAGCAATGCCTCACTGCCTTGGATTTAATGGGAATTCCTTTGGTCAGCTTCTGTCACCCTGTCAATCTCCACAGATGCTGAGAATCACATCTGAACGTGCTCAGTACTTACAGGACTGCTTCTTAATTGTAATCCACTGGCCTCTTAACCTATTAGAGAGATAAACCTGGTTGTTTTATAGCCCTTGAAAAGAAACATTTGAACTCACTATGGGTATATAATGTGAAGAAGCTGCTTAACATGTCCACAGAGACAGTACTATGGGAAACAGAGGATGCAGCTCTCCCTGCAAACCTGACAGCCACCACACAGAAATTTCACTGCAAATCCTGTGTGCTGCCACCCTCCAAACGTGCCAGCCAGTGCTGCTGAGAAGAGCTCAGGATGACAGGCCCCCCAACAACTCTCATAACCATCACCCTATTAAACTATCATCTGTCATCGTAATTTAATTACTTGGTGCCTGGACCACTCCTGCTCAGGATTGTTTTTCAGCACCTGTGGTAGTAGATCATTTACCCAGATGACATTTTATTTCATTTTTGCAGCTCTAATCTAATCTGTGAGCTAAGAGAATTGTTTTAGCTGTTGTGAATTCACAGGCACACAAAGAGCTTCATTAGACATTTATTTTGCTGATGTTTTAAGAAAAAATTACCAAAACTAAGCATTCCTCTCATTTCAGTAGAAACTCTCCAATTCTCCTCAGGTTAGACTGAAAGTACAGCACTCCATTATCACAGTACATTTGAAATCTGCATTAAACACAAAACTACACCTAATCTTGTTCAATGCCAACATAAAACCAAATCTGTATCAACCTGAAATGCCAGATGGTCTCTAAAATTACTTACTGTTTGAATTAAAGAAAACTATTTTTTTCATATGAAGCCTGACAATGCAAACAACACATGCCAAGCCCTCCTCACACGGGTCAGGGAGTGTTGGGACCTTTCCTTTCCCCCCAAACTCCTGATTTCTGCCCGGCACAGGGAATCCAGGAACTCCCCAAGCCTGTCCAAACCAGCCTGTCAGAATCTGGGGCAACTGGCACAGCCTTTTTGGAAGAACACCTTTATTAACCAGGCAGATTACAGTGAATTGAAGCCTCTGGGTAGCAAGGGAAGGAGATGTGCTCCCTGATGTGGGGATGCTGGCACACATGTCAAAATCAAAACTCTGAGCTAAAATGCCTGGTACCCAGTACTGTACCCCTTGGGAGCTGGCATTTAATTCCTTGGGTGGAATTTCCAGACAATTGAGTGACTGTGCTTCTCTTTTCAAGCTCTGGCCATGCTTCTCTCAGCAGCTCAAGGTTATAAATTCAATAATAATTCAATAATTCTCCCTGCTCCACACAGGACTGCAGTGCCAGACAAATGCCCCTCCCAAGCTCCACAGCCTCTCTCTAAAAGAGCCAGAGGCCACCCAGCTTTTACCCTCCAGGATTCCTCTGGTATCAGCACTTTCCTACACACTGAGCAGTGCACACCTCTGATCTTCCAGAACAGAAATTGATGCCTTGGGATTTAGCTTATATATTTGTAATCCTGCAATTCTTTAGTGGATAACTCTGAACTCCATACACAGTGTGAGCTGCTGCTTTCCCATTTTGGTCAGACACAGCAATTCCTCTCCAGGCTGGGAATCAAGGACACCTCACTGTCTCAGGCCATGAGAGATGGAAACAAAACTGAGTTGGGGGGAATAAACTTGGGGTAAATGACTTCATTACCTGAACCTGTAATTGGAAGATTAACCCCCAATATGCAAATGAACCAAACTTATAAAAGTGTGAAAACCTGTGACCTGACATCCATTTTTGGGTGTAGCCCCTGGGGAAGCTTTGTTGCCCAAAATGTACCTGAAGGCCCTTCAATAAATACAACCACTTTTTATTCCCTGATTTTTTTCCAGCCTCTGTTTTTAGGCAGCCCTAAAAAGGCATCAAAGCACTTCAGCAGAACCACCAAACCAGGAGTTGTGCTCCTCTCCCAGGCTTTCCCAGCTGCAGGGGTTCAGGAGCCTTTGGATACCGTGGGTGTATCCCCATGGATGTGCTGGAGAGTTGGAGCAGTTTCTAAAATTCTTAAATTGGAAAAAAATCGAGTTTAGGGATCTGCTGTATCAAATAAAAAATATCATTTCTTAACCATAAGTAACAAAAAGCCACATTAAGGTAAAAAAAACCAAAACAAATTGTGTAGGACAGACAGCACAGCCCCTTGTTAGCTGTTTGTGGGTATCCTGGCAAAGCCCTCTTGGGCAGGGTTAAGTAATTTGTGATCCCTCCCCAGGGCTGGTTGCTGCAGCCAGCATTAATCACTGATGCCAGCCCAGCTCCCACAGGCCTGCAAGGCCCTGGCACTTTATGAATTAATTGTTACAGCAGGGATCTCACTTCCAGGGAATGATTAAACCTACCTTCACTCACTTATTTATTTGTACAGAGTGCAGGATCCAGCTTCTATCTCAGGTGATAGAATTCCTTCTTGCACATATTTACCTCTCTGGCAGATTTGGCCTTACTCCCTCTCTTTTTTTAGGCAAAGCTCAAAGATTTTTCCTAAGATATGGTTATTCACAACTTTTCTATCACCTCAGTATGGTAGTTTGATACTCCACAGGAGCTCTCTAATCACCTCTGGGTAATACAGATGTAACATACAGCCCTTTTTTTTTTTATTTTAGGAAAAAAAAAAACCCACAAAAAAACCCACAAAACCCCAACACAAAAACACACAGAAAAAGTTCACAAAAGCCTCGTTGATCTTTCAAGATCCCTGAGTTACTCTTCTCCCAGAAGAGACTTCATATTTGAAATTATGAAGGGTTTGTGCCACTCTTGAATCTCCTTTTCAAGTGATGATCTCTTTTACTTTCCCTTAATGACATTCTTCAGAGCTCAGGGTACCCAGAGGTACTTCTGTCTGCAGTGCATTTGAAGAGACTCACAGGCTCTATCCCATTTCTGAGGGGTTTTGTTTTGAAATCTCTTCCCACTGGTTTAAGATAATCTTCTTTTGATGAGATGTATTTTCTTCACTGAAACATGAAGATGTTGAGTTGGGAAGATTCCTGTCCTGCCAACACAGACATGGGATTCTGCCTCTGTCCCAACCTCCTCCTCCTCCTCTTCCTCCCTTTTACATTAATGTAGCAAATGAGATGGAGCCAAGAGGGAACAAGGACTACAAATAAACTTCACAGCTGGGAAAAGATGAGTCTTTGAACTTTTCCATTCCCTCCCAACCACCAAACCATTGCTGAAATACTTTTTCTCATTTCTGCAATCAGGAGCCAGTGAACAGCAAACATCCCTGGGGTGGCATCTTCCAAAAAGATGCAAATAGACATGCTTAGGCACATGGAAAAATCTGCCATCCAGATCCCAAACTAACTCCCCTGCAACAACCAACCAGGACAACCATGCACCTTTTCCCACAAAACCTTGGCTTTTGCTTCTTCCTCAGGAACAAAGCAAGAGATTCACACTTCCCAGCAAAGTTTGGGGATCTCAGACTGATTTTTCTTTCTGAAAACCTACTCACACTATTAAACTTGTATCACATGAAAATGAGAAGGCACAAGAGAAACCCATTTTTTGTTCTAAACCAAGAACCAAGCACTGGGATGATTTGTATCACTTGCTCCCTTCCAGCATCAATATCACTTATATGTGACTGAGAAAAATATTCGACGATTTTGGTGGATCAGGGAAGATAATTAACAGATGCATAGTCTGTATCTATGCATAACAATCTTTAACTGTTAAGGCTACTAAGTCAGGCTTAAGTGTCCAAAAATAAGAGATTGGCCATGGTTTCTTGAGAACTCCCTTTTGTCTTGCAGAACTGGACCTGCTCCAGTTCAGAGGTGACAAGATCCAAAGGAGAGCTCAGCACAAACACCAGCCTAATGGCTACAAGATCCTCAGAGAGCAGAAAATCTGCCCCCAAGGGCTGCTCTGTTGGCAAACACAGTTATTGAGGAGAAGTTCCCTTCTGTGCATGAATAGGAAATCAGCATAGCTCAGAAGCCAGCTCATCTCTGCACAGAAAACCCCAAAGTGACCCTGAACCTTAGCACACTTGGGTCCTTCCCTCTGGAAGCATTTAGGAAACTTCAGACTAGAACACACTAGAAACAGACTGAAAGTGCTGTAAAATAACAAACTTCACTGACTGATTGCATTCTCATTTTCTCTTACCATCATCAAATGTACCTGTGAAGAGAAGAAACCCATTTGCTTACAAGAGCCAAGGTGACTTTTTAGAGCCATGAGGGAACACAGGTGGAACAGAGCAGCAGGAGAAGGACAAGCAGCTCTGATTTGTGACTTTCCCACACTCCTGATTTGCACTCTCACTGATTTCCAGCCTCCCCTGCCCTGGGCCCTTCCAGCTTCCCCCACACCCATGCAGCCTGTCACAAGCTTGACTTGCTGCACCTGCCTTTCAAAAGATCCTCTGACTGGGCAAAAATATCATATGACAGATAACTTACACAACTGTTTGCAGACAAGTTATTTGTGAAAAATATTAAAGAAATGTGGGCATGGGAAGGAGACTTTTCCTTAAGTGAGGAGGGAGGATTTGCTCCCTGTCAGAGCAGCACACCTTTAGATGCCTTAGCATTTTAGCTCTTATATTTTTCATATATTTGTAATCCTGCAATTTTTTTAGTGTATAACTCTGAACTCCACACACAGTGTGAGCTGCTGCTTTCCCATTTTGGTCAGACACAGCAATTCCTCTCCAGGCTGGGAATCAAGGACACCTCACTGTCTCAGGCCATGAGAGATGGAAACAAAAGTGAGTTGGGGGGAGCAAACTTGGGGTAAATGACTCCATTACCTGAAGCTGTAATTGGAAGATTGACCCCCAATATGCAAATGGACCAAACTTACAAAAGTGTGAAAACCTGTGACCCATTGTCCATTTTTGGGTGTAACCCCTGGGGGACTTGGTTGCCCAAAATGTACCTGAAAGCTCTTCAATAAATAGAATTGCTTTTTATTATTTTAATTTTGTCTGGCCTCTGTTTCTAGGTAGCCTCAAAAGGCATCACCTTGTTCCTGCTGGATTTCTGCCCAGCTGTTATTCACACACAGAATGCTCCTGCCCCACCACTCACCCCCAGCCCCATCAGCTGATCTCTTCTTGCCTCTGTAACCACCTGGGGATTTACCCAGTGGAAAAAGTCTGTTTAATTACACAGACCAGGGGGGACTGCAGCCACACAGAATCCACCCTGGCCCAGCTCTGTCAGCTTGGGAAGGTCTGAGGTGAGTCCTGGCAGGACCAGCCAGTGCCACCAGAGCAGAACAAGGAGCCTCAGGGAGTGGTGCTGTGCAAAGTGTGCAACAAGATGAACTGTGTTCATTATTTTCAAAATTAGCATCAGAAAACAAAATCTCAAGTTTCAATCTCAATTTATTTTCCCATTTAAATATCACCTACTTTTCCTGAATGAAGCCTGCAATATTTTGATTTAAATTATAGTCATCAGTTAAATCATTCATTTCAGGTATGACAGTAAAAGTGATGTGTTGTAAAACTCATTCCTCAGCTAACTTGATTTTCATGTGTGTGACTAAAACAGCTGCTGCTTTCTGTACATTTGCCTTTGAAAACACCTCCAAAAATAGTGAGGCTGGAGAAATGCTGTGGTAAATAAAAATTGCTTTCTCTGGACTGGTTTCTGGCAGCCTTGGATGTATAAAGGGAAAGACACTGGCTTTAGGAATTATCCTTGTTTATGAGAAGACTAAATATATTCATGAAATGGCCAGTTTAAAAACAGTACAGAAAAAGTCTGTGGAGGTGACTGAGTACAAACAGGGTGCAAAGCAGATACAGATAGCTCAGTTCAGGCCCAGGAGAACTGCAGGCAGCTTCTCCTCAGAGGGAATGAAGTATTTAGAGAAATCAAACTAAGCTCTTGTTCTCTGAAGAAGCTCAGTGCTGATGGAGGGAGCAGCTCTCACACAAACTTCCTTCCACAGCCCCAGCTGGGTACCTCCTGCTGCCCCAGGGACACAGAGCCTGGCTGGACTGCCAAGACTGTGATCCCATCACCAGATCCTTCTGTCTTCTGAACCTGCTTGCTTAAAGATTGTTTTTGTAGCTGTGTGTTGTGCCTACACTAAACACAAGCCCCTCACTTAATACATACATGTTACTTTGCACAAGTTCCTACCCTGCTGCAGACAATTAATTGGCAAGTCCTGGTGAGTGGAGATTATTGTAAAACTCAAGTTTTTCACTGAGGGCAGAGACCACCAAGTCCTCAAAGCAGCGCCACAGCCTCATACACAGAGTCCACCTTCCCCTGCTCAGACATGTCACACGAGGTGGCAGAGCCCTTGGGACAGAAACCACAGCCCCTCTGTCCCCTTTTGTCTTGGGTTGCAATACAGGCTGTGGCCAGCAATGTGTATTCTGTCCCTGTCTGTTGAGCTGGGTGGGGCAGTGACCCTGATCTCCTGGCACATATTATCTGCTAATGGGCCATCTTTAAACCAGCTAGGGCAATCATCTGTATCTTTCCACAGCCCATCCTCCCTCCAGGAGATATCTCCTGTTCATGGCCATTAAATCCCAGTGCATGACTGATAAAATTACATCATCCCATGGGAGATGCTCCAGTCAGGGGGAGGAGCCAAGCCTTTCCTACCCAGATAAAAACTGAGAATTGGAACACCAAAGGCAGTCCTTACCCACTGGTCTCCAGAGGACAAAAGCTACCAGAATCACTGCTTCAAAAAGACTACTTCATCTGGACTGCTCCCACCACCTTAACTAGCAGGGTGTCAGGTTGTATTCTGACTCTGCAGTGTTTTTTCTTTTGTACTATTGCATGTATTTTATTGCATCCACAGGGACCAAAGCTGGCCAGTAGCAGGATTTGCACACAGAGGGTGCTGGAATGAGGAGTGCTCCCCTGCCACCCCCCAAAGGGACCAGGGGCTGGGCAGGAAAGGGTTCCAAGTTCATCTTCCCACAGCCCCAGTCCCTTATTTGGGAATTCCAAGTCACTTTGCACAGCTTGTCCTTGCTCAGAGCCTCTCCTCCACCCCACCTTGCTGCCATTCTCACACTGCCACCACCACTGTCAAAAGTAATCCTATTTCAATTTCATGGCTTGATTGGGCTGAATGTAATGGAGCCAGATGCTGTGAATGAATGAAAGCTCCTTCTGTGAAGACCCATCCTATTTTTGAGCTAAGTGGGCCATGCTCAGCTGCACACAGGTACTTCATACCTTTCAGAGCATTAATCTGTCTGCACCAGGTATGAAGCCAGTCCAATGAGCCAGAGCTAAAGTAAAAGCATTAAACCAGCCTTTGTTGTTCCATAAAGAAAAATATTATAAAGCTTTAATTGCTAGCTAATCAACATACTCTAAAATAAATGAATCATACTATTTTTCTTGGTGCTTACATGGTTTAAAATAGCTGGAAAATTACACGCTCGTTTTCCCCCAAGGGCTTTCAGTTGTGAGCTGTTTCAGAGATGAAACAATTTACCCAGAATGTTTTATTTCAGTATAATCATGAGGCACTGCTGAATTAAGGCTGCATAAAACTCAGTATTGGAGAGTGCTGGTGGCTGGTGTGCTGAGTATTTCCTTCAGAAACATGATTTTCCTGAAATCTTTTTTTAAGCTCCCATGCAGTGCAATGACAAGGGTTGTTGTGCCATGAGGGAAGCCAGCCTGCATGGGCAATGCTCTGGAGATTACTAAAGCAGTGCTGGAGTTATCTGAAGGGGTTTCAAGCAGCATTTTTTCCAACTTTTCCTAGTGGCTGTCCAGACATCAGCTGTCCAGTGGCAGAGTTCAGGGAACTTTGTCCAAAGGACTCACTTTCAGGTAACTTGAGCAGCAGTAAAACATGAAATTCAACAGATGAATGAAACATGATGGAACAAACCCACTGCATTATAGAGGTATTTAGTATAATACTTCAAAATCAATCAAAGAACAGGAGTATTCATCTTAAAATGTATAAATATTTAAAGAAGTCTCAGGTAGTGAGATTCCAGCCTGCTGGAGGCAGATCTTGCCCAAGCTCCAAAATTATATTGGTGGGAAAAAATGAGTCTCCTTGGATGTGTGACTGAGCCTGAGCAGGAACAGGACTGAAGTGTCAGAGGACCATCAGAGCTGAGCCCTCCCTTTCCTAATGGCCACTGCAGGACTATCCATCAATACTCAATGGCAGACCTAAATGTCTATAAAGCATCCTAATGTGCTCTAAAAAGCTCCTCTGAAGTCTGCAGGCCTTATTACAGCCCCTCTGCCTGCTGGGGATGCACTTTGGGTGCTCTGCAGGGCAGGAAAAGCTTCCTGCTCTGTGCCCAGCACTCAGCACATCACAGACCCCTGTGCTCTCCAAGGCCTCCAGCCTCGTGCCCCTTGCATGGTTTGGCTACTAAATCATCCCAGGAACTTTGGTAGAGCACAGCTGGCTTAGGAATAAACACCCAGACTTTGGGTGTTTCTGACCCTGGCCCCAGGGCACAGGTGAGATTTTGGGTGTCTGACCCTGTTCCCAGGCACACAGGTGAGATTTTGGGTGTCTGACCCTCTTCCAAGGCACATAGGTGAGATTTTGGGAGTTTCCCAATGTTTGGGTCACAGCACACACTGTAACTCACCCTTTGGATGAGATGCCAAGTCCTTTGGACGCTGATCCACCACCTGTGATGCCTTAGGATTTCAGCTTTTACATTTTCCAAATTCTGTACTCCTTTGGGGTATAACTCTCAAATTCCATAGCCTGTCAGCTACAGTTCTCCCATTTTATTTTTTATTATATTTTTATATTTTATTATATAAAAAACCCTGTAGGGTCTGAAACTAGGTCTGAAACTCAAGGTCACCCTACAGCCTCAGGCCCCAAAAAAGTACAAAAGTGAATTGGGGGGAGAAAACTGGGGATAAATTATTTCATTACCTGAAACTGTAATTGGAGGATTAACCCCTGATATGTAAATGGGACAAACTTATAAAAGTCTGAAAAACTCGTGACCATTGTTCATTTTGGGTGTAGCCCCTTGTGGGGCTTCATCTGCCCTAAATGTACCTGAAGCCCTACATTAAATAAATCCACTTTTATCCCTTTAATTTTGTCTGGCCTCTGTTTCCAGGTAAGCCCAAAATGGGCATCACCTGGACAGGGATCCCTCACCTGAACACTGCACCCATAAACACACAGGGGCTGAACACCAGCTATCAGTGAACCCAACCAATAAACACTAAAATGGGATTGTAATTCAAGTAACACCCATTATAGGGGGGTGGTAAGTATCTGAGCTGCTAATGCAAAGCTTGAAATTCAGAGGGCTGCCTAGATTAACTCATCTACTCTTAATTTCCACATTTAATTGCAATACCAGCTCATTTTCCTAAATTTTTAAAAAATCTTTCTGAGGTTAAGTTCCTTATTTCAATAGCATCCAAACTGTGTTTCAAAAAATTCTTTAGATGGCCAACAGACAATTTTCCCCTCAATATTTTTGGTAGATGGGTCATTATGAAAAATCAATTATGTTGTTTCTCATTAGATGGTCCAACAGTATAATGAATGTTAAACATAATAAATTTCACATTGCAAGACAATTTCCATAGTTGAAATCATGAGGTTAGTGACATTATTAGCCTTTTCCTCAGATAAAGCACTTATATTACTTCTGGTTTTCTCTTCCCCCTAGGAAGATAAAATTTATGAGGGCAACCTAGTCTAAGCTGGGTTACTACTTGAATTCTTGCTATTGAGAAGCAGTCTTATCTATTAAAATAATAGAATAAAGCTACATAAATATTTTTAGAATATGGATGAATTTTCCTGTTGAAGACAGATTAATTTGATACTACAGGAATAGGCACAAATTTGACTTAATACACCAGGCAAAGAGAGGGAAAACTACTTCTTGTGCAAAGGAATTGACATTCATGGCTCTTGTGTTGGGCATGGAAACCTCAGCAAGGAACTGAAATTATAAACAGAATGTTCTCAACACTGAGCACAACCTTTCCTTCCTCCCCCCCGAGCACATCCAGCACAGTGAATTCCCAATAACCCCAGGGTGTGATCAATGGATTTCACTGCCCCCACATGCAGGAACCCCTTGGCAATGGGGGTGTCTCTTGCAAGAAGCTGCCCCTCCTCTGACAGAAGTTTCCTGGTGGGGTCACAACCAGGCTCCCTGTCCAACAAGCAAAGGGAAACCACATCACCAATGCTATTTATGCTTTCTAAATTAAACAGCACAAACCAAAGTTATTCTGCTCAGTATGGAAAACATTGCATGGCCTATGGAAGATCCAGAACAGTTTCTGGAGTTGTGATCTCTGAGCAGGCAGAACCAGCCACACAGCCCTGGGAGGATGCTCTGCAAGGCACTTCCCAAATCCTGCACTTCCCAGCACAGCCTGAGAGCCAGGGCAGCTGAGGAATCCCTCTGCAGAAAAGCACACACATCACAGGAATCAGGAATCCTGGACCACAAACCCCCCAGGGCAGGACTGGCACTGCTGGACTTTGCCAGAGGGCTGGCAGAGCACACCCTGCCCCAGGAGAGGAGCTGAGTAAATCTGTCAGGATGGAGCACTGCTTTCCTGCCACCTCAGGGCAGCTTCTGCAAGGAGGATTTGTGTGAAACTTGAGCAAGTCCCACTCCACACTCCTGGTGCTTCAAACCTGTCAACAAAACTGTGGAATTAAAACTGGCCAGCCTGGGATTAGGACTGGTGGTGAGTTCTGATCCCAGCAGGACTCCCCAACACATCCCTGCAGCTGCTGCTCAGAAAATATTCTTTTGCGCTCTGCAAACCTTGTTTGACTGCTGGAAAGGAAAATCTGAGTTTGCTTTAGCCCTCAATGACTTGACATGAGCATGGAGACTTTTTCTCCCTCTCCTTTTTCCTTCTTTAGGTGTTTTTCAGCTGTGGGTGAGTGGATGAAAAGATGCTATAGCTGAAACCATGCTTCAAGCTGAGGAAAGTGTCTGTGGCTTACAAAAGTACAAGGCATCAGCCTAAACCTTTCTATTAATAGCTGAAGGAAAGAATTTTCTTTGCACATTATATCCTTGCAATAGCTTTTGTGATTCTATTTTTATAGCACCATGGACTGCATACCAATCTCTGTTGCCTAATAAACTTTCAAACCATCTCTCATGGGCAAACAAGCATTTTCTAATGTATTCCTGACTGTAAATACACTACTACAGAACACAAAATTAACCAAAATTGCAAGAAAGACCAGGTATGGAAAGCAAACCAGCTTTGACACTTGTCCCAGAAGAGAAAGCAAAGTCTGCTGTTCTCCAGTCACAGCCAGCCTACATTACCTGCATGAGAGAAGAGCAGTGCTTCACTTCCAGGTTCAATCCTGCTTCCCCAGGGCATTACAACCCAAACTATCCCTTGCACAGACTGAAATTCTGGGGCTAGGACACAGTGCAGCCTGTAGCTAACCCAGGTGCCTGACACAGGATTTCAGCACAAGCACCTGCCTGCCTGTTTCTTAGGTTTGCCCTCTGAACTGCAACAACACACACAAAACCAAAGAATGATTTATCAAAATAATGAATTCGAACTGCATGTTTTTTCATGCACATGAAGTGAGGGAAAATTTACAAAAAGGCAGTGAACAAGCCCCATGTGCCATTTGCTCAGGCAGTTTGAAGGTCCACCTGAAGGTCCCAAGGCAAGAACCTGGCACACACAGAAGTGGAGCTGGGATCTTTTCCAGGGAGAGGAAGGTTTCAGAGAAAGTCAAGTGGGAATCTAAAAGCAGTGAGAGCCCAGAAAGATGTGGGGACAAGCATTCCAGGCAGAGGGATATATAGGCATCCTTCTGGGTCAAGAGCTGGGGCACTGAGTGCTGCTGGAGCCTCTGGTGTCTGGCTGAGAAGAATAAATACTGAATAAATACTGCATCAAAAACCTAGAGTTGACATGGGTGGCCAAACTGAGCTCCCACACTCCTCACAGGACAGGCTGAACCAGCTGGGAGACAGCTTGGCTTTGGGGGCTCATGTACAAACCAGGTCCTGAAGGGGAGGGAAAGGTTTTAAAATCCTGGTTAGTGCAAGGGAGAAAGAGGCAGTGAAAACAACAGGCCTGGGGAAGGGTCTGAGCAATGGTGTTTGAGAAAATTGTGACAATTACTGAAGAAAACAACTTCTCAGCACAATCTGGTTAAATCCTTTGCTGTGGAGGACTTGCCTCTGATAGTTATGATGATTTTATAGCAACCCATTCCTAACACAAATGTTTCCATTTTGAAAGTAATGCACAAAAATGAAATATTTCACGGGTTCAGAAGCTGTTTGTTGTGCCATCTGAAGCCATGCCACTGTCCCCAATTTTCTTTCTGTCACAGTGCATTATGGATGCAAAAGTGATGCCCCATCATAGCAAACTGCTGATGCTGCATCACTTCCACCAGCCAGGAATATGGCCCAGCTCGTTGTCTCTGCATTGCCTCTCTGCTCAGGAACAGCCACAGCAAGATTTGGGAGTGTAAGGCACAAAAGAACCCAAATCTGTTCTCAGCTCAGCACAGGTAGCATATAAATATAATATTCACCACGTGGGCTCTGCTCTGAATTGTTTTACCCTCCCTCACTCCAGGCAGGGCTCTGATCTCTTCCTTCAGCCCATCACCTGCAGCACTGGGAGATGCAAACAGGCATTGTTAGACCTGGCTCACCCACCTGAGAGTCTCTGCTGCTCCTACCCCTTGGCCAAATGATAAGGAGTCTGGGGGAAATTGCAAAATTCTGGCTTCTTTATAAGGAATATTATATGAATTTACAAACCAGCAGTAAAATCTCATGGAAGACAGTGCAAAATTTAATATGCCCTGAGGCTTAACAAGCTTGAAGGATTCTCTTTCCTGGTTGTGTGAACTGTCCATGATGCTGTTTCGCAATGGTGGGGCAGGAACATCAGGCAAGAGAGCAGAGCAGGCACCAGAAAAAGTCATGAGATGCTGAGCATCACACTGCACCCTCAAAGAACTTCTCTGCCCAACTTAGCACCTCCCTGGCAGAAGCATCCTCTGTGAGTTATGCACTGTGAAAGTAAATTCTAGGGATTTAACTGTGCCGTCATTAAGAAAATACGACTTGGAGAGTGAGAATAAAAAAATGTGGAGTCATTAAAAAATACAGAGTTTGAATAAATGACTGGTAATCTGAAAATGCTGCAAGATAGTTGTTTGGGAGAATCTGCACACACTTCCCTTTTTAGGGCTGCAGAGAAGGGACTGCTCATGGTGGGTAAAGTGCAAGATGATCCAGACAATCTCTGCAGCAGGTAATCAGCTGGATAATTTAATATGACTTAAGGAAGAACAATTATACTTCTAATGGCTAACAGAAAAGCAAAATCCATCATGATTAAGGTTTTGCTGGAGGAAATGGGAAAGGCTAGAACACTCTAGGAATTACACTATGGAGAAGAATGATTAGCACATCAGCTCAGTACAGATGACTTCTTGCAAAGGGAGACACAAAAGAAAAAAGCCTGCTGCAGCCATAACGCTGACAGAGTACAGTGTAGTTCTAGGCTCAGCTCTGGTCAGTAGGTGCAGTGCTAATTTCACAGCTTTAAGATACTCCCTGGTATTAAGAAAAGTGCAGAAAATCTGAAGTCACAACAATGAATCAGGGACCTATAAAAATATTTCCAATAATAAAATAAACACACCACACTTGGATGAACAGGCAAATAGATGATACTTCTTGAAAACTCTTCATGTAGATTCAGGATACCAGCCACATCTTCCACCAAAACCCATCATTTTATGTAAGATTTGCTCAAAGCCTTTTTTCATGAGCTTTTAAAAAATTCTGTATAGAAAAGATATGGCATCCTGAATGTGGGAGAATCTAGACCAGTGCCACTTGACAGAAAGTGAGTGCACACAACACCACTCCTGAGGCATCATGGAACATCTGATATTGAGAGTTTTTGGTTTTGACTTCCAGGGTTTTGCTTACTTACTGGTTTTATGGGGGTCAGTTAAAGCCTAGAAGCAATGCATCTGCCAACCTGTATGAAGCACAGTCTGCATCCAAAAAGAAGAATATGAAGTTTTAAGGAAGTACTTGCAGGAAACACCAGTGAATGTCCCTACTACATTAAAACAAAACAAAACAAAACAAAATAACCAAGAGCACTTGCCCAAAGCTCAGGCTGTAAGTTTTTGGATGTAACTGTACTGTGCTTGAGTCAGAACCAAAACCTGCAGGAGAGGCAGAGGAAGCCCAGTGATGAGGGATGCAGCTGGAGGGACCTGGGGTCTCTGCACAATTAAGTTTGTGAGAACTGAAAGCACTGTGCCTCACTCTCCTTATCTACAGAAGGGAGATTATCACCCTTATCTCTGCTGAAGCACTCTGGATTTATGAATATAGAGGAAGTTGAGCAGTCTGTGAATGTCAATCTTTCAATTTTTTGAGCAATTAAAAAAAAAAAAAAAAAGTGCTGCGATTTTAGCACCTCTTCTGTTTTTCCACATGCAGAGAACATCCTGGAGCTTTCTGCTCCTCCAGTGCACTATTTCCCTGACTTCAGTTTCTTAAATACACCAAAACAAGAAGGCAGAAGCAGAAAGCAAAAGTAATATTCATTTCACAAAAAGTAGAAAACTAATTCTGGGTGTTAAATAGTCTACAAAATTGGTATATTTTCAGTAGATATTTGTACATGAACAGTTTAATTTTCTTAACCATAAGATTTATATTACAGCCCTTTTTACTCATTCAAAGCCTCTCAGTGTTTACTGGTCCATTGCAGGATATTTAAAACCAGGGTCTGTAAAAGAAAAATATACTGTAGAAAGCAGAGCAGGACTTCTAGTGCCATACTTGTGTCCAAATAACAAGGCAGATATCAATTTTGAACACTCTACCATATACACTCCTTCTCCTTTCATTTAAAAGCTCTAGGGCTGTTAAACCTGTAAATGGCAGCTCAAGGGCCAGGCAATAAAAATGCACTTAGAGCTATTTTAGCCCCTCATGTAAGTAATTCAACCCTTGAAGTTGTTAGAAGAGACACCCATTGTGACAGAACCAAGAGGCTTTTTCCACCATTCATACAACAGGGCTGTGAAAGAGAGATGCTGTTTCTCAAATCTGCTCCATCCCCACCTTGTGCTGTAACTCTGCTGGCCAGGGGTGTCAATCTGCAATAAATCAGCCTGCACAGAGGTTTTTGTATGACACCAGTGTGAGCACAGGGACAGCTCTGCCCTGGCCAGACAGACCTGGAGAGCACAGAGCCCTTGGCAGTGGCAGAAGTGTTGATGAGAGGTGTCTGTGCCTGGATACCAGGGCACATGGATGGGCTCTCCCTGCTGGGATTTTGTTCCAGCCCAAAGGCTGGGCTGATGCCACTGCATCCTGCACTTATTGCCAATTTTCAAGGTCACACCCTGGAAAAAAGCAGACTCAGGAGTGACCTTATAACTCTCCACACCTCCCTGAAAGGAGGCTGTGGTCATGAGGGGTTGCTCTCCTCCCCCAGGCAGCAACTGACACAATGAGAGGACACAGCCTTAACTGCACCAAGGGAAGTCCAGGTTAGATGTTGGAAAAAATTCTTCACTGAAAGAGTGATTGTCTGCCCAGGGAGGGGTGGAGTCACCATCCCTGGAGGTGTTTAAACAAAGCCTGGACGTGGCACTCAGTGCCATGGGCTGGTTGATGAAGAGGTGTTAGGTCTTGCTCTTTCCTACCAGGAAAAAATACACATCAAGTATCCTTGGTGGAACAGCCCTGGTATTGAATTTGCCTGGTAACATCTGCTGGGTACTTGAATGTATTTAAAGAGTTAAATTACAGGAAGCAACTTAATGCCTTGCAAACAGAACTTGGACTAAGACACATCATAATATGTAATTTCAGCTAGCAGAGCTAAGCTAGTAAAACCAAATGCTTTCTTAGGCAATAATTGATTTTCTTTGGTACAAAGGGCTAAACAAGGGAAGTATCACTGTCACCATGAAGGTATAACCTGTTTCTGTCAAACCCCTTTCCAGCACTCAGAATTTCAGCACTGTGGAATGAGACATGGTTTTGCCTCTGGTCAATGCACTGGAATAATCTCCTCTAAAATCATTCCTGCACAGCAGAGCTTTTCCTCTCTCCTCTGGGCACATCTTGGAAAAATAAAAGTACTGTTTGTTTATCTGGCTTTGTTCAGAACCTAGCCAAGTGAAGGATGGATTTCACTCTTCTCCCAACAATCAGCAGGAGACATCTCAGATAATTTCTCTATGGAATGAGGAATAAATTGCACTTATTGCCCCTCCTGCTCCCCTGCCCACCCAAGCCCAGGCACAGCCTCAGCTCCTGGCACTGCCAGGGCTCCCACACCACTGCACAAGGCACCCAGCCCTACTCAAAATGCCCTGGGTAGTTTCATTTCAATCTGCATAAGGATGGAGTCAGAAACATTCACTGCCCCTAATTAAAAGGAGATGCATCATAAAAATCAAGTGCAACTCTTTATTCTTCATGCACAGGACTGAAAAGGGCTCTGGCACTGAAAGGTTAACCCACCTGGCTACTCAGCAGCACTGTCTGAGCCAACACCCTTTAGTTTATTGACTATTACAAAGGGGATTTTTTGTTTTGGTGTTGTTTGGTTTTTTTTTTTTTGAGGTTTTTTTGTTTGTTTAGGTCTTTTTTTTGGGGGGGGGAGTACTGGAATAGTTTAGTCCAAACAGGTGGCATCCATTTAACAAAGAACCTGGCTGGAGACACAGAATCCTGTTATTTCCAGCTTCCTGGACCTCCTCCTCCACAGTGGAGAGCACAACCTGCTCCCACCTGCAGGGTCTCAGACATCAGGGAAGTTCCTTGCTCCCCTCACACTTCTGAGAGGGCAAACTCAGCACTCAAACTGCAGCCAGCTCTCCCTGGGCTGCTGCCATGGGACTGAGGGCCAGGCACCACATTTTGGACATTCTGGCTTGGAGTACACAGGATGTCACTGGGGCTTCTCATCATACTGTTATTGTGATATCACTGCACTCTAATGGCAATGCAAAACATCCCAGCTTCTAACCACGGAAACTATGGAGTGATGGAGTACCCAGGAAAAAACCCTGCACTGTAAACCAAGCAAGAGGACAAATGTACTTCAGGAGGAAGCTAAAGAACTTCTAACACATCCACAGATGCTTAAAAAACCTGATGAAGTTCCAAAATAGTAACCAGTGACAGTAGCTCTAGAAGCTCCTAGCCTTGGTGAGGCAGTATCTACCAGCCATAACAAGGTTTACTCATTTCTGATGAAATCATTATTTCTTAAACTGAATCTCCACTGAGAGCTTGTAATGATGGCTAAAATGTGTGGATGTTTAGAGTTGGTTTGAGTGCAAAAAGATCTGCAATAACAACAACAGACAGACTTATGCAACACTCTCACATTATGTCTGCAGGTCTCTGATATCAACTCATTATCATAATAAGAAAGAAAGAACCTTCCTTCAGATGCCAGAACTTATCCAAAGATAGAAGAAATAATATTTATTATTTTAGTTTATTATAGCTTAGCCATGTTCCTTTAGAGCAGCTGAGTCCTGGAAGCAATGCTCTGAACCAGCCCCCATGCCAAGAGATGCATTGCACAGGCTGTTTTCATAAACTACCCTCAAAACCAAAGACCACATTTCTTCACTTTGGCAATCAGTAAACCTAATTAAGAAAGAGAAACATTGCAAATGAATGCACTTAATTTTGAAGAAAATATGCAGCCTATGCAAACTAGGAGCACACTGAAAAAATGGCTGGGCATCCTTTTTCCTCTCCACAGGTCTCAGGAGCTCTGCATGAAAAACAAGTAGTGAATCAAAGAAGTAGAAATGTACAAATTCTTGCCACCCAGGTGTTACAAATCACCCCAGCCTCCTCTATACACTCCCTTCCAAAGTCATGGAATCAGAGAATGGTTTGCCTTGGAAGGAGCCTTTAAAGGTTCCAACCCCCCAGAGTACATCAGTAATCCACAAAAATTTTGCTCTGGATAAAGAACCCTCAATGAGCAAGACCCAGTGCCAGGGGCTGATTCAGTGTGGCCAGAGAGGATGGGAGCAAGGTACCCATGCACAGACAGGCTCAGGGATTATGAATTACCCGAAGATAACTCCTCTGGTGCTCACAGACACAGAATTTCCTCCCAAGAGCAGCAGTGGGGCAAAAGCAGTGCCCTGGTGTCTGAGCAGGGCAGGGCTCAGCTCCAAAAGCTCACTGAGCACACACAGTGTCACACATGGGGCTCGTGTCCATGCCAAAACTTCTGACCACAACCTGTTTAAACATCTTGTATTTTTAAAGACTTCCTCCTAAATAACAACAACAAAACAGTGACTGGTGATAATACAACTGGAGGTTGTATATAAAGGAAATGGGGAATTGTTTAGGCTAATCTTTAAAGGACCCTTAAATAATGTAACATTGCTTACAACACACAGGGCCAAAGATAAGATTATTTTAGATTGATTTGGTACTGTGGCTTTTGTTGTTTTTAACCACTGCAAGAAAGGAACAAACTGCTGTTTATTAATGCTAGCTTGACTTAGAGAAAAAACCAGAATAATTTGGCAATATAAAACTCAAAGGGGACAGGAATGGGCCTAAAACCTGAAATCATGTGGATTGCAGCATTTGCAATTACCTGTAAGATTCAAATGCATCCTTAAGACCATAGTCTGTGGAATCTACATTTCTGTTGAGATGGTTTCCAGTCCCTTCAGGCACGATGAAGGATGTCTGTTAATCACAGTTCTAGTTCTAATAAAATGAGGGTTATGGTATTTGCTCACTGAATTATGGTCTGCAAAACCTTAGATGGTTTAATTTTGCATTCCTGATGGCAGCAGCACAGTGATCTCTGAACATGAAGGTGCTCTGCAGCACTCAGATGGGCATTTCTGAGATTTCTGGAACTCCATGGCACAGCCTGTCAGCCACAGAAAAGTCAAAATGATGATGTAGACTAATGACTGCTAATCCCTGCAGCTACCAGAGGGGCATGGCTGCTCTGTTAATGGGCAACAATCAAATTATGTTTTCTAATATTACATGCAGTGCAAAGCCTGCTCCAGATGAACACACTGCAGCAGCAGATGACTTCTTCACTTGCTCTAAGTTCTGTTACCTAACACAGTGGGAAGGGAGAAACACTGCAAGGAGTGAAGTGCTTGGTGTAGTGTCAGAGTGCCACAGGGACATGCTTCCTGCCTTGGAACCCCAAAAGTGACAGCCCCACCATGGAAGGGACACTGCTGGTTTTGCCTGGCAACCTCAGATTTCCCATCAGCCCCAGACAGGTTATTTAAAATATGATGGAGTCTGTGAAGGGCATCAGTATTTGCCCCATATTTCAGATTTTTCAGCCATTTTTCTATGCCCACATCCAAACAGAAAGCAGTTGTGACAGATTCTCTGTTTTGAAGCTCAGAGCAAAAGGTCTATGGAGAAAGGGGAAAAAAAAAAGAAAATCCACAGAAGTGAAGTTGCTGCTTGTTTTTCTCTTTCTTTTTCCAGGGGGAAACTCTCCTTCACCCAGAACAAACGAGGCTCCAACTCCTGATGTGCAGCTGGAACACTGAACAAGATTATGTAAGCCACAGAATGCAACACAAAGCAGTTGTTTCCCCAAAAGCTTCAGAAGCATGGAGCCATACATCTGATACGTACCTTGGACTCCAAGGTCTGGCCCAGATTTGTATCTGGCTCTGTGAGTGCTGCCAATGAACATCACTCAAAAACTTGGCTTAACTGTTTATTTCCATGGAAGTTTATTGTGCAGAATGCAAACCAAAGCACATGGACTCACATAGCTATGCAAACACTACACAGCCCTGCTGCTTCTTTGGATTTCTACAGCCTCTAACTCCAGGAATGCCATGCAGAAGTGGCCATGGCAGGCTAATTCACATCCCATGCTACTTCCACAGAGGTTCCTCCCCACCTGGAGCTTCCCAGGGCCAAAGCACACACTTAAATCCCTGGGTCACCTTCCCAGCTTGTTTCAGTTCTCATCACCTATCGGACTCTGGAGTGGATGCAGCTGGGCATTCATCACCTATCAGACTCTGGAGTGGGTGCAGCTGGACATTCTGTTCCTGTTATCACCCTCCCCCCTGTGCCCTCTCCTCAGAAAAGCTTTCCAGTGACCAGCAGCACAGTGGGGTGACAGCCAGGGACCAGGAGAGCCTGGCTCTGTTGCCAGTCCTGGTGCTGGGAGATGGCAGCACAAATCTAAACCCAGCTCTGTCCCCCTTCCTGCCCTGTCCCTTCAGCCTGGCACCCCAGGGGCAGAGGCCAGGTCTCCCAGCTGCAAGTGCAGTTCCTCATGTCACAATACCCTGGCATGGATGTATCTTCTAGGCAGAAAAGCAATGCAGCTTTTAAAAAGTTGGAAAGATTTCATAGAGTCAACATCTGGCAGCAGTTGCCAAAATAAACACACATAGAAATATTTGTAAAATAGCTGAGGAGCACTATGGATAATGTGGCATTATACTGGAAACAGAGCAGCATATTAATCAAGAAACAATAAAGCTTTTAATTACATTTTAAAGAGTCTCACTTAAAACCAATGCAAAACATAACTCATGTAGAATGACTGGCCTATTTCCCACTGGCTCCCTATGCCAGTTCTCCAGCTGCAAAATTAAGAAAACAAGTCTTGGGGGCATAATGAGGAAAAAAAAGATGAAAGACTAAGGAGCTCCAATAGAGCTGTAATTGATACCATGTAAGTAGGTGGGCTAGAGATCACTATCCAAGTGCTAGAAAATTGTGTTTGTTTGGAAGGAAATACCACAAATATTAGAAGAGGACTTGTGGCCATCCAGTACACTCCAGATTCACTGGGGAAGTTGAACACCCTTCACCTTCTGTGACACACTCAGAGCTCCAGAGCTCTCCCTGGCACACCAAAACCTCTGTGGAACATTGCCACTCTGTGCTGCCTTGGGTTGCAATATAGGCTGTGACCAGCAATGTGTATTCTGTCCCCATCTGTTGGAGCCAGGTGGGGCAGTGACCCTGATCTCCATGGCACATACCATCTGCTAATGGGCCATCTTTAAACCAGCTGGGCAATCATCTTTATCTTTCCACAGCCCATCCTCCCTCCAGGAGGTATCTCCTGTTCATGGCCATTGAGTCCCAGTGCATGACTGATAAAATTACATCATCCCATGGGAGATGCTCCAGCCAGGGGAGGAGCCAAGCCTTTCCTACCCAGAGAAAAACTGAGATTTGGGACACCAAGGTACCTTCTTTCCACTGGATTCCAGAGGAAAGCCAGACCTTTCCACATCATCCCTGGACCTTCAGAGGAAACTGCACCTTCTCCAGGAGCACTGCTCCAGCTGAACCACATCTGCCACTGCAGGAGGATGCAGCCACCATTGAATGGGGCTGCTGCCACCACCCTGACTGACTGACGGGTGTCAGCTTGGATTCTGACTCTGGCAGTGTTTGGGGATTGCTCTTTGTAATACTGCATTTCTATTTTAATTTTCCTAGTGAAGAACTGTTATTCCTAATTCCCATATCTTTGCCTGAGAGCCCCTTAATTTCAAAAATTTAATAATTTGGAGGGAGGGGGTTTACATTCTCCATTTCAAAGAGAAGCTCCTGCCTTTCTTGGCAGACACCTGTGCTCCAAACCAGGACACACTGCCTACCCACAGCCACGAGGCCACTGTCACCCACTCATTGCATCCTGTGAGAGCTGGGCTGCCAAAATTCTCCTTCTCCTTGAGCTCTGAGCAATCAGAAAGAGATAAGGCTGTGACATGCTCCTAAAGTTGCACCACACAGGGTATTTTACACCAAGTATCTGGAGCACACATGAATCAAAGGAACTTTCAGACAGAAAGGAGAAAGGATTGGCAATATCTGCTGGTTTGAGGTGCTGAGAAGAGAGGCTGTCATTGTTTACTGTCAGCTACCCAAGGTCTACATGGCTCTCTGAAGCACTCACCTCATCTCCAGCTTCCACCAGGGAAGTGTAAGATTGATGGGAAGCCCTGCAAGAGCAAGGTACATTTCCACAGAAATCCAATGTGATGAAAGAATCTGCCACAGGAGATGGAGAGCAGAACATCTGGGGCCCAGTGACACTGAGTGACACTCAGCTGATGAAATGGCAGCACTGGCCACAAGCACTTTGTGAGCTCTTTGCCTTAAAACCCACCCCACTCAAACCCACTCTGTTCAAAATGACCTTCCACCTTAACATTTCAGGAGAGCTATATGAAAACATCAGTACAGTAAATGCTGTAACAACTCATCTAGATAATACCAAAATGAGTGCTCTGTGTGAGCCCTTCCCCAGGCCCCACATTCCCAGTGTTTTTTCCAGTTCCTATTAGAGTGACCTAAGCATTCTCTCCTCCATAAAGCTCTAAATACTGTATTTCCTCACCATTGCACAATTCCAAAGAAGCAGGACTGCACTTTGCAGTGTGGGTTTAACACACAGGACTCATGGAAGTGTTCATGGCCCTGCACACACTCACAGTCTGGTATCACTTGAAGACCTCTGGCAGCACCAAGGAAAAAACATCACCCCAGCTGAACATCCAAAATGAGTGGGATATTGCAAAGCATGGAAAAAGGGATGATTAAGTAGATTCTAATGACCAAGAAGTGTAAGCCCAGGATGTGAGACACCAAAAGTCAACCTGAGACAGCTACAGATGTGACAGCCCATGACACAGATGTTCTGCAGCTGTATTTGTTAAAAGAGAACAATAAAGCAGAAGAGGAGCTGCCTCACTGTTCACTATGTGGTTACACAGTCCCTCAGATTTGGGATTATTTGTGATTATGCCAGTGGATATGCACAACTGGAAACAGAGACTGGAATGTCTTAGTAGGAAATACATATGGAAATGGCCCAATGTCCCATGTTCTATGTGGGAGAAGCATTAGAAGAGAGATTCACCAGAAACAACCATCCATGGAATGTCTCTGATGGAAAACCACAGCAATCCACAACTCCAGGTCTAACTGTTATTATATCAAAGTCTGTAACAAACTCTGGCTGAGGGCAGAAAGCACATGCAGGGAATATGGGTAGAAACCCACAGGATTTGTGCTCTGGCCTTCTAAACCTTTCAGAGCAAGAGACAGTATTGCTAAAAGCTTCTCTGGTACAAACCATGTCAGCGAGAGCCTAAAGTTATTTTTTGAAGACAGAGGAAAGCTGAATCAAATTTCCAGCACTGGACATTGGAATCTTCAGCTCCAAGCAAGCAGCAGAGATTTTCCTCTTTCCAACCAGGGCTTAACTGTAGTAATCCCTCAATGAGGAAACTAAAAGGTAATTTATATTTAAAAAGATACAGCCACCATCTCATGAGTAATAGGGTATTTAAACAGGGTAAACAGCCCAGGTCAGGCACAGGAGCTCTCCTAAGGACAGGGTCCAGGCTTTGAGCAGATGTGCCCTGACACAGGCAGGATGACCAGGCAGAGATCACCCTGCTTTGGGGCACATTTATTTTTAACTCTACAACTTAACCCAGCAGCCACATGTTGCAGAAACACTTAGGATGATCCAGGCTGACTCCAGGATCAGAGGTGTTCTGTAAATGAGCCATGCTGGACTTTAACAGAACAAAGTAAGAAAATAATTGTTGCCCAGGTAAAAGGCAGGAGAAGAACACTAATGCTGGGACAGCAGATAAGCTCAATGGAGAGAACCTGAATTAATTTTACTGTATTGCACAGGAGACTACACAAGGGATGCTATTATACTGAAGAATTATTCCTTATCTAATTTCTGCACACCCAGAGGATTGTGTCCAGTGCCTGCAGACAATACATCTAGGTAGAATATTAGCACACTATGCAAGAAGCAGGCTGAAAGGGAGTGCATTTTCACTAGGGCCATAATTCCACAGGAGAGTATATTTTTATGGAAAAATCCATTTTTCACTTTCACAGTGATGTTTAAGTATTGCAATACATTTTATGATCATTTCCTCAACATTAAAAATACAACTTCAAATAATACAGAGCAATAAATATGACACTTATGAATATGATGGCAAATGAAGCAGGGATGAGTTCTGGGCTCAGTTCTTTAAGATGGGCTGATATACTGCAGCTCATTCTATGGAGCTGGCATACCTGTAAATGCTGCTTTTCCTTGAGTATTTTTTTTCTTTCCTAGGCTTAATATTGCCAATTTCTTCTTGATTGGTGTTGGGTATTTTAGAGAGGAGAAAAGAAAAGAAATGAGGGGCAGGATGATTCCAATTGTTGCATCTGGCACTCTGGTGACAGCTTGAAAATTACATTTAATTAAACAAGTGTCAATTTTTAAAGTCAAGAGTAATCTGAGCCTGTAACATGCAGCTGGGAAAGCAAACAGCCATTAGTTCAGCTGATAAGCACATGCTGAAGACAGGGAAAGGAGGATATTAGCTGGGATCCCACATGAGTCAGGCACTCAGAGGAATGGAGGGTGTGCATGCACACGTGTGTGAGCACATGTGCAGCAGCCAGAGCTGCAGCTCAGCAGAGGCTGTCCTCAGAATGCCATCTGATTAGAAAAGCAGCTGATGTGCAAGGATAATCTGACTTCACCAGATACCACACCACCCTGGGTAGCAGACTGACTGCAGGACTTAGAGTTATCAGTCAACAAAAAAAAACCACCTCCCTGTCCATCACCTGCCTCCCTTCAGCTCAGAGTAAGTGCAGGAGAGCACAGCACAGCAGGCAGTGGGGAAAATCCCTTGTGATCCTCACTGCAACAGAGGGAACACTACAGAAACCTGGAGTGGTGCAAGAGAAAGCTCAGAGGAACAAAGCTTGTTTTTATCTGCTCTAGAGCCAAGAAATCAGCTGAAATTAGGCACACAAATATCCCTGACTGTAAAGCAGAGAGATGGAATATCTGCAGTAGCTTTCCTGTGCCTCTGGAAAGCAAACACCCAGTACAGGCACTGCACAGGGGTGAGGTCAGCACTGTGTGTTTCTCCACGCTGCTGAGATCTCATTTCTCCTCTCATCCAAAATCACTGTCAAACCAAGAGAATGCCCCTGAATGTTCCTGGTGGCAAGCCAGAGTCCAGAGGAGCTCAGGGCTCCTGCCCTGAGCAGCTGCTGCTGTCCATGCTCCACACTTGGCCAAGCCTGGCTTTTCTTAGTGGATTCCAGGCTGCAGAAACTAGAGTGTCTCAAGCTGAGAGAAAGGATGGTGTCTGGATGATGTTGGAAAGATATTTCTGATAGGCACTGAAAGCTCGCAAAGAATTAGAAGAGAATTAGGCTGAAATGGAGTTAGGGTGCTCAAAAGGGTGTGATCAGCTCAGCACTTCCAGGAAAGAATGCTTAAAGAAGCCAAGCCATGGAGCATGAGCCTGGAGAAAAGGCAACACCTGCTGTCAGCAGAGCCCAGGACAGCAGGAGCTTGGAGAGGGACACCAGGGGGCTGGGAATGTGAGCAGCAGGGACAGCTGGCTCTGTGAACATCCAGAGCTGTGAGCAGCAGAGGGGCTGCTGATACACTGAGTACATTCTTTTCTACCTATAAAAAATGCCAATATCTGAATGCAAAGGCATCAAATGTTCTGAGATAGCACAGAAAATTAGTATTTAATTTTTTACTGACAAACAATATCAAGGGAATGTTAATACAGAACAGAAGGTGACATGTGGGTTCACAGCTCACAGCCACCAGAGGAGTTTTGCCCTTTGAAATGCTCAGCTGCTCCCCAGGCCTTGGCACTCTGGAACAAATGCTGGCTCCATCCCTTGGCTCAGCCAGGAGGGTCTCCCTCCCAAGGGAACCTGCCCAGCACCTGGCATTCCTCTCGTGTCCCTCAAGGAAATTCACAGCTGACACTGCTGAGATCTTCAGATATACAAAAGTGCCCTGGAATTTTGGATAAAAGTAAGAAATATTGAATACTGCATGGATTCTTGCTATCTGTTGTGAAAATGGATCATTGCACTAAGTTGTCTGTGAGAAAAACCTAAAAAGATATAAATAATAATAATAATAAATCCCCAAATCCTCAGGCTGAGATATTGACCTCTAGAGAGGTCAGAAGAGATGAGACCTGAGAAAATGAAAGCTATGCTGGTATTTATTCACATGGCACAATTAAGGTAGTTTGAGAAAATGCACTGAAACTCAAACACTTCCTGTAAGCTGTTACACTTTAAAATCAAGGCTGTTCACAGATTGTCTTCTTCTAAAACAGAACCTTTTTTTAAAAATTTCAGTAAGGCAGAATGTTTCATTTCTCAGTCATAATTGCTAATCAGGAAGATGTGATACAATCTGCTAAATCTCAAGAGTGCTAAGATATGAAGGGCCTTTAGCAGTGGTACAGGTAATTAAGTTTGTTATGATTTTCTATATATTCTGCAGTAGAAAATCTGATTGTTCTTTTGGCAAGGGGCCATGCCTGTTCATCTTCAAAGATGACCTGTTTAAATTTAAAAATAAATATTATTTAAAGTTGAAGGCAATTTTATTTTAATAGACCACACAATACCAATGTACATTCTTCATTACATACAGCAATTATTTTTTTTTGCTAATACACCACTGCATTGGAAATCTGTCTGATATTTTTAATACATATTCAAAAGATGGAAACACTAAAGGCAGGTGATGTTAACTAAGATGACAGATCCTGTGGAGCTGTATTAACATATTGGCATGCTAACAGTCTGGAATTTTATGACTGGCTGTAATAAAGGGGAAGATTTGAAAAAGAGGAGAACTTAGCATAATTTTTTCCTAATTATTGGTATTTCTCAGCAATTAAGACATTAAGAGAAACAATGACTGTGGGAGCTCTCCAGGGATTCCTGCTAGTTGACAGCAGAAAGAGAATGTTATTTTGGAAGGAGCTATGGGGTCCCCATTTCTCTGGAGTGAATATAAACCCTTTGTGCCACTGCTTGGGAGTTCCACATGGAACCAGAATTACTCTGAGACCTAAAAATGCCATGGGTGTTTAGTATCCCCAGCTACTCGGCAGAGCTACTCCAAACTCTCATTACAGTCAGCCCAAAGGTGATTTATTTCATTAAACAGGACTCTCCACACACCCTGATCTTAAACCTTGAGCTTTTCAGCCAGTATTTAAAACAGAACCACGCTCAGTGCCATTAATCCACACATGCTCACACATCTGCTTCCAGCCAGCACATCCAATTAGTTTTCCTCCTCAAGAAACTGTCTCAAGTGAAGCCCCCAAGAAAGCCCTAACCACATGCATCTCACCACTTCCTGAGATTTACTCCCAACATTATTTGACAAGCTATTAGACTGAACTGGAAAAAAAAAGATGAGTGCAACCATGCAGCTGTTTTACTGTACAGACAGCTGCTTTAGCAGCTAAATCAAATTAAAAGTATCTGACCAATTCTCATGTAGAGGCTTTGTTAATTTACAGGCACAATTTGGATTTTTGGAAAATGTTTCCTGTTGTCCATTTTAAAATTATACTTTTGCTTTGGTAAATTAAACTATTGAAGTCTCCAACTCTAACAAATATGTTAAAAATAAGCCAAACATTACTCTTGGTGCAGGGTATTATTAATCAGCAGTCATTTAACTTCATCATGTTTGTATACTTTTCCTAAAAAGTATTCACTTAAGGCAAGAATCAAAATAAATTTATCTACACCCTGTAACAGCCCAGTGAAGAATTTAAAAGGAAGGATTAATGCAGCATTTTCAAGAAAAAGGTGTGAGCTTCCCAGGAATGCATCAATTATTACATTACCACCTACAGCCTGGGAGTTTAGCTGTCAGGCTTTTGATGATGGGCATTTTAAGGCATTAATGCTGGGCAATTTTCTCAAAATTCCTTTCAGGACAAATCTCCTTAAGCTCATAACATCTTAACACTTCCTAAGAACAAAAGGCTCCCGTTCTAGGAGAGCAGAGTTAATGCAGCCTGTCGAGGACACGTTTGTGAGGAGGGACTCACACGAGACCCCAGAGAAAACAGATTATACAGCTGCTGAGTCTGGGGGGAGGCAGAGAGTGTGAATCTGCCATGGCCACACAGCTGTGCCATGGTCACAGCTCAGCCAGCTGTGCTCTGCCAGCTGTGCTCTGCCATGGCCACCCAGCCCCATAGGCACTGCCAGGGCTTGGTGTGACCCTGCACATGGAGAATCCCAGAGAGGAGACTGGCATGGAAAACCCTTCTGTCTCAGAAGGGAATTTAGGAGCACAGATCCCAGGAATCAATGAGATGTGTGAGGTGGGTGAAGTCAAAAGAGCAGAGGACCTGAACACTTGCCAGTGGGGGATTTTTGACTATTTACCTTCTAAACTTGCTGGCATTTGCCCAGCAGCTGTGACCAGTTTGGAAAGGATCACTGCAAAGACTTGACCTTAAGGCTCCTTCATGGGAACACAGCAAACACAGAAAAGTTACCAAAACCCAAGGCACAAAACAGAAGAAAGAGCCCTTAAGTGAAGACACACCTGTGCCAGTGTTTGAGCCTTCCTTGTAACACAAGGGAACAAATAAGGAAGGATCTCTGTTTTATTATAGTCTTCTGCTTTAAAAAATTACATTATTAAGGTGTATAATCCATAAATCCATCTAAAAAGAATGCACGTGGAAGAAAGGGATTGTGTTTGATTATATAAAATATAAATGGTGGATTACATTGCACTCCAGTGTCAGCAGAACATAAAGGATTTGAAAGCAACGATTTGATTTTTAACAAGATGCAGGGAGTTTGTCCATGGTTAGTCAGAAGCATTGTACTTTCCATAAATGCTTCACAAATGGTGACACAGTAATTACAGCAGCAGAAAATGGCCACTATCTGTCTGCTCTGCACTTTACAGACTAAATAGAGATTTCATGCATAATGAATACACTTGTGTTAGCACAATTCACTTTTTCAATATTATTTTATAAGGTGAGAATAATATAAATTTTAAATCGTTATTCAAATGTTAACATCTATTTTATCACGAGTTACATTTTTTAATAAATTGCAACTTTACTTGAAGCACACATAATGTTTGCATAATCTGCGGAAGAAAATTGGCACTCGAGGAATTTATAATTTGCTTATTTCTTATAAGGCCTTTTGATGTATTCTGGAGATTGATAGGGTTTCAGTGTATTTGTACAGACAGAGAAATATTTTCTGTGGTCCTGTGTTTGCTCCTTTGAATAGAATTCCTTACAGTTTGCAAAAATAAGTTTATGATTTATCTGCAGTTTAAAAAATTAATTTCAAATCTTCTTTGATACAACACAACTTCCCATTTTTGTTGTGACACAGATTATGCAAATGTGCTCGACGAAGAGGGTGCAAAGTGATTTTAAAGCAGAAGTTCAGCTGACAGTGCCCAGGCTGCAGTGGAAACTCAAAAGGATTGGGGGTTTGTAGTCCCATGGATGGACACTGATTATTTGGGGCTTTTTTTGGATTCATGGAGAGGCTCCCACTGGGCCAGTGGTGCATTTGGGTGTGACACCCAACCACTGCTGTGTCCCCATTAGTGTCACACATCCTTTTCATTTACTGACAAGCTGTCAAGGACCTGCTAACATGTCAGGACTCTGGAACATGATTAAAGTGGTTTTTTTTTTTTTTTTTTTTTTTTTCTATAAAGCTCTTTTCAATTCATGATATCCATGTGGAGTTTATGTCAGAGTACCAGTACCAGAGTACTAAAGTGTGGATGGAGCAGAATCCCTGGAGCAGGACAGAACCAACCAGGGATAAGAATCCCACATACTGCTCACCAGGGCAGGAATCCCCTCTCAGCACCAAGGGACCTGAGCAGGAGCACTGCTCTGTGAAAATCTGCATTTCCAGCCCCACAGACTCGGGAAGCCACGGGGAACAGCACTCACCAGTGGGGTGGAGAGAGAGGAGGGAGCACCTCCATGTGCAGCCACTGAAACTGTGGAGACAATGACTGGACTGCAGGTGATGCCCTGAGATTTCAGCCTTTTTTCAAACCTTGTGCTGCATTAGTGCCTAACTCCAAACTCCAAATAGTTTTTGGGGCTTTTTTTTGTGCAGGTTTTAGTTTGTGCAGGGGATTTCTGCATTTCTTAGAGCGAATTTTTGGGGATTTTTCTGGGGTTTTAGGCTAATTTTTTTCTGGGTTTTTCCAGACATTTTTCCCAATAATCCCTTGAATTCTGGCAGGTTTGGGGTGTTCCAATTCATATTTGGGGTGTCCAGTGACTGAATTTAGGCATTTTGGGGGGATTACTTTGGGTTTTTTGGCTGTTTTTGCATGGATATTTTAGTTCTTTCTTGAGCAATTTCCCAGAAATCCTTGGAATTTGGGTGGATTTGGGGTGTTTTAGTGCAGATCTGAGGACTTTTATGGCCATTTCTAGAATGATGTTTGGGGGTGTTGACCATTCAACATGAGATTTTCACCAGATTTTTCTCCCAGCCTTTTTCCTTTTTTTTTTTTTTTTCCTCAGAAAACTCTGAAATCTGACTGCCCCAGGTGTGTCTATTGGCCTTTAATAAATCTCCACTTTATTCTCTTAACCTTGCCTAGCCTCTGCACTAGGGAGCCACCCCAGTTTTTCATAGGAGGTGAGGTTGCTGAGAAGCTGTTTGGCTTTCTTACTGGGCAATATTCCTGTAAGAATATTCCACCCTGTCTGAGAGGAAAAACATAAAACATGTGATAGTGCCAATCACAGAACTGCTCTGCACAGCCTCATGACTCAATGCCTCTGCTGATTTTCAGGGCTTTTCTTCTGCTTTGGAAAAGCAAAACCAGGCAGCTCCTGGCTGGTTCCACACTCCAGGGCTTCCCTTGGAGGGCTGGAATGAAATCTGCATGGACAGTGGTTGGACAGACCCTGGCAGGCAGGGATAAGGCAGAGAACTTCCAGAAAAATCCCTGAAGATCCATGGAATGAGCACAAATGCAGCAGGCAGTGACCAGAGTGCCTGGAACACATGGATGTTTCTCACACCATGGACTCAACAGAAGGAACAAAAGGATGCTCCCATGGCTTTAACAACAACAACAACAACAAAAAAAATACAGCTCCCTGAAGAGAGAAAAACTTACTTCCAGTGAACATGAGTAGTTCGTTTTCAAAAATAGCCATTTTTTAATGTGTGAATATAACATGAATATTTCAATTCCCAGGACTATTCTGCAAGTAAGTACTTGTTATGATGAATGATAAAATGTTCCTGCTTGGTTGCAGTTGTACTAAACTGTTGTAATGGGATTCTCTGCTTGAACTTGCAATAGAGCTGTATCCCAAATTTGGGGCTGCATCCCAGTCTTGAGAGGATACCTTATTACCAATATTGGAGTTTCAAATGCAGTCCTGAGTTCTGTAAATTGGAAGAATCAGGATATTACAAAAAGACACTGTCACAGTTGTTTAACCTGAACCAATGGAACTTCTGTGCTTTGGCACAGACCAAGCTCATTGCTGCAGATCACTGTGGGCAGCATCTTTGTCAAAAGATTAAGTGAATTAAGTCAAAAGCAAAATCTCCAGTGGTAATTATTGGTTCAGAATCAGGTCAAACTCCCCCATCTTGGTTTTTTCTGGCCTTTATATTCTTGTGTATTTGAGAATGCAATGCCTTTATATCAAGAAGAACTTTCTGGCTAAAAATACCAAGCTCACTATACATTATTATTATTATTTTTATAAAAGCTATATATTATTTGCAGGGGGCAAAATATTCCAGCTTGAATCAATATTTTCCCTTTTGTGTTCAAAACCTACAAAAACATCACCTGAAATTAACATTCTTCCAACTGCATATGTACAACAAACATTTCCATTTTTCAAAATGAAACCTTTTCGATAGAGAAACAAATTTTTTTTTTTATTTATTTTTTTTTAATAAGAAGAAAACTGCTTTTCCCCCATCAGCTCTACTGTTTTTCTGTTGTGTGAGAGATTTATCCTGATGGAGTTTAGCCCAGGGCTCTGTGCTTGCCCCTCCAGTTCAGGTTACTGCCAATGTTCTTTGTGCTGGCTGTCACAGCAGTGTCCTGTGTGTGCTGCAGCTCCATACATATTTAAACAGGCTGTTGCTTTACAAGCACATGTTCAGAAGATTTTATCTAATCAAATTTTAAATAGGAAATTACTTGTCTGACTTCACATCAGAAAGCTATTCCTTTCCCTGCTGCTCCAGACTGGGTTATTAGGACCTCACTGCTAAATGGTCAGCAGCATGTCTGAGCCACCAGTCCTCATTCTGGGCTAGAAATATCAGATAATCATTTATTACCAGGCAGTTGCAATGCTGCAATAGCAAATTCTCTTTAATCTCTTTAATTTGGAGAGGAATGGCAAATAGTTTGGAAAGGTGAGAATTTCTAAGTTTCTCGGTGCAAGTAACAGCTTTATCAGTTGATTTCAGTGTCTCCCTCCACTTCCTGATGATTCCAAGAGGTTTTCATGCCCACACTAACCCAGTTCTGCTCATCTCTGTGAATTAACTGCTAACTGTGGGCAGCAGTTCCATGGTAAATGGGCTAAAGCTGTGATGGTGAGTAAGTTCAATGACTTTTACAAGTAAATTGAATAAAATCTGATAGAGTAGTTGTTGCCTGGTGTGCTACCTGCCTCACCACTGTTTAACATTCCTGCCTCATCTGGACCTCAGGTGGAGTTTATGATCTGCACAGTGACAGGAATGGTTCTGCCTGCACATTCAAAAGTTGGAGTTCACTCCCCAGAGTATCCAGTTACTGCTCTCACCTCTTCCAAAATGCTAATTCCATTTCCCCTAAAGGGCACCAGATCAATGTGTCTCACCTTTTTGGGCAATGGAGCTGCCCAAAGGCAGGTTGCTGGTGCAAGAGAGGTGTGCTTGTGCAAATCAAAACCTGGATCAAGAATGTGCATCATTTCAGAAAGCATTAAAGCAGGAAATGGACTTAAATCTCACTGAAATGAAGACTAAGCTGCAAACTCGACAGAATTGTTTATTTAGAAGATGAACAAACTAATGTGACACAAGATACATAAAAAAATTTTAAAAAAAACAAATCAAAACAATTTTCTTTCAAAGAACAAAATACCTTTTTGTCATATTCAAAGGTTGGTTGGTTCTTTATAGTTCTTCATTTCAGAAATAATTCAAATTTGGCTTGACAAACTATTAGGCATTCAGAGAAGAGCAAGCACAATAGGTAGATTAAAGAAGACAGCCTGAAGAACTCTGGACAATCTGTCTAAATCCTAAAAGACAGGAAGACAAGGAAAGAAAACATTTTCTGATTGTGATATTTAAGAGGCAGAACTAGGAATAGAATGTAATTTGGAAAAAAATAAGAGCTTCTGATACAAGTAAACATGAGGGGCAATTGCTGGAGGCAAACAGAGGAAACCAGACTAACAACAGTATTAGAGGTGCTGCCCTTCTCCATCACTGAGAGCTATGATGATGACCCTCAGTCATCCATCATTTAGGGACTTCACCCTGCTTGTGCAGATTAAGCACCTCATATAAACCCAAAAAGGTTTCTAAGCTCCCTCTTTTGCAAGTTCAATCTGGTTCCTGAGTTTGGGGCTGCTGGAGGATGCCAGAGCCCAACATACCCCAAAAGGTCCCTGAAAGGTCCCAGCTGCCCTGTCCAAAGTGGAGATTTCAGGGAAATAGTACTTGACTGCTTTCAGGTCAGAAATAAACACTCTGAAAAAACTGCAGACAGGAGACACTGTGGGATAACCAGATGCAAATCACCTGCTAAGCAATAATGGGCTTAATCTTTGAACACTTTTCAGGGGAAGTATTTAAGTACATGCAAGATCATCAGCTGGTTTAAGTTATTTTAAAGTACCTTGATCTCAAGGCAGCCAGATCCAGCCCTATAAATTCTTGATCCTGTTGATATGTCACACATTTTAGCCTGAAGTTCTGTTCTTTTTGTAGTAAATTGAGTCTTGAGTACAGAGCAGTTGTGCTGTGCTCTCTGTTACTGTGAAAATAAACTGTGCTTTCTTTCAGGGTACTGTTTTGATCCCAAATTTCTCAGCTGAGACATTCTGATGGCATATCTGCTGGCTTCAGGCACAAGAGAACTCTTTTAAGGAGTGTTATTTTACCTTAAAATGGACAATCAAGGAATAGAAAACCTCCAAAAGTGCACCTGGTGTACTCAAGGCAACTTCTCCCCAAAAGCAAAGACAAAACACTCCCAAGAAACATTGGTTCAAGAGAGGGAGGGTGAGAGGGAAAATAAACCAGAGCAGCTCTTTTCCTCCTCTAAAAGAACAGCAATTGCTTAGGCTTTCCTCATGAATCATAAAACAAGGGAAGGTATCAACAGGGAGACAGAAAGTGCATTTTCATTTGTCAGTAACTTCAGCTCTACTTCCACTGCCAAGCAGCTGCACCACCTGCCTTTCACTTGTGTGCAGTGAGGGAGGACAGAGGGCTTCTCAAAGCCTCTAAGATTGCAGCAATTAATAACCTTGCCTTAATTAACCCAGCAGGATTGATCTTTGGGAGGAACAAGGCCCAGGGTTTGATTTTAGTCTCCTCCTTCCTTGGAGAAATCTGAGGGGGAAGGTGGCAGAAGTGTCCTGGGTGCAGCACAAGGAGCTCTGGCCAGGTAAGGGCTCTTCCCTTGGGTGGCACAAAAACCAGCTGGCAGCTGGACATTTGCCCTGGGCTTGTAGGATTGTTTTGGTAATTTATAATCTAATGGCATTAATATTTTAAAGGGAGCTTCCATTAAATGAGTTATCTGTTTTGGAGCAATTTGAAGGACCATTCCTTGTTAACTCCTCTTAATTAATTTTGGCTTTATGGTGTTTTGGGGGCAGATTGCCTTAGCCTGCACATTTATCCTATCACTGTGTGACACAACCAAGATGTTTGAGCTCTTTAGGTGAATTCCTTGTCAGAATAATCTAAACCACACCTCTCATGAGAGCTCTGGGTGAAGGACAGGTTTTATTTTCCCTCTAGCTTGGGCTGTGAGCTCTGTGTGCCAGCCTGCTCCTTGCAAATGACATTCTCAGGAAAAATATATTTTGGGGTCAAAGTATCCACCTGCAGAGTGCTCTCACAGCCTGAATCAAGATGTTCTGCTTCATGTGTTTAGCAATGCCATTTTTCTTAAAAACCTGTCTTCCTCATATTTTAGCCATCAAACATCAAGTTGCTTCTTTTTGTTCTTGCTCTTTGTGGTTTGGTTATGGTCCTGTTTGGGACCATTCAGCTTTGTGACATTTCTGTTTAAAAGAAGTCTTTTTTATTAATACCTGTGAGAAATGCTACAGAGTGGGAACTCATTGGAAAATGACAGCAGTGAGTTTTCAGTTTAGGGCTGTTTTCAAAACCCAGCCCAGAAATTGATGTACACATAGAATTACTCCAGTGGAAAGTAACAAGATAAAATACTGCTGACAAGGGCAGTGAAAATTGTTCTGCTGTAGTAAGTATGTTCAAGGGACAGAGATTACTGGTAATATTTTTAATAAGAAGTTGGTAAAAGTGCATTACCCTTCAGTGATCTCCAGTGCAGCCCCTGATGGCTGCTTATACAGAACTACTGCAAACACTTAAGCCCCAAATGTCTTTATCTTGATCTCTCCAATGTTTAATTTCCTCCTACACAATATGCATTGGAAGGCTTAGGGTACCCTAAGCAACTAAAATGCTTTACCTTTTAATTTGTCTAAACAGTGCTAAGATGATCAGAAATGTGCTGTAATTTACATTTCTCTGGTGAAATGGTAAAATTGCATTTCCTCAATTACCATTTTACCTCTTTGAAGGCACCAGAGATAGCACCAAAGCTGTTCAGAGAGCCACAGAGGTCTGTTATTCCTCTAGCTACTGCTCTGATCAGCTTTAGGAGAAATTCCTGCAGGGGATGTGTTTATCTGGTCATGCAGAAAGTAATTTCTACAACTTGGCAGAAACTCCTATCTTGAATGGATCTAAGCAGGAGCCCTGGTGGTGTCGAAACTCTTAGCTCAGGTCTAGGAGTGAGAATCTGAAGGAATTGAAATCCCATTCATTTACACCTCAAACTGTCATGTAAATGCTGAGGCTGAGGAAAGTTGAGGAATGATTCTAAGAGTCTTCTTCTGTTCATTCCAGTTAATATTGTGTAATGCAGAACACTAAATGACAAAAAGTAACTTATTCCTTTACTGGCAGGTTATAAAATAGATTTACCCAGGGACAGAGATAAGGAAACCTCCTTGTCTTTCTTTTTTTAACTCTCTTCTTCTCTGAAGCCCCTCTGAGCTGCCCTCTGATCCCAGCTGCACAGATCAGAGCCTGCAGGAAATGTCACTGTCACCCAGAGAATCTCTCAGCCAAATGCAGCCAGGAGGGAACTGGGACACCACTATGACATCCAAGTAACTCATCTCAGCACCAGACCTTCCCCAGTTCAAATAAACAATGAAAAATCTGTACTTTTCATTTGGATTATTCAGGTTTCTCTGGTTTTCTCTGCTCCCATGTCTCTTCCCAAACTGTATCCTAAAACAAAAGCCACAGACAGAAATTTGCCAGCTGTGGAACTCCCACTCACTCTCTCCCACATGTGCTGAAGACCTTGGCAGGGTTTGCTTCTGCTCCTCTTGACAGAGGCTCATGTCTCCCTACCACCCCAAATGGCAAGCACAAGGTGGAGTTCTTCTGGAATATCAAACTTCCATAAGGGTTTAACCTGTTGCTGAACTGTTCTGAGGACAGAATGAGGCATTTACACTGAGGGCAATCTAGGAATTTATAGGCTGTCTGAAAACAGAGTTGGAGATAAAATGTCTTGAACAACAAAGGATGTAGCAAAATGGCTCTGCAAGGCAGCAGGGTGGGGAGGAGGTGTAATGGAGAGGTTTCTGTAGGCAGGAAGACAAAAGACACTGAAAATGCAGCATTTCTGTGAGCCAGGATCATCTGTGAGGACATGTGGCAATGAGAAGCTGATGAGCATGGCTGCCTGCCAGCAGATATTATGATCTCAGAATATTGATGTTTTGTACTAATAATTACAAAATCAGCAGCTGTACAACTGTATATTTGGATAAATACAAGTGTAAGTGCATCCTGTGACATGGTGAATGGAAATGAAGTATGATTAAAATGACAGGTCACACAGAAATACTGATGCCAAGAAAAGACAGACAAGCTGGGAGAATGATAACATAATAAAGCATTAAAGAATCTTGATATTCAAAAGGAAAAAACTGATAATGAAAACATTCATGAGCAGCCAGAGAAATGCATTAACTTTCAATTGCTGTTGAAAGCAGATACAGATCAGACAGAAGACAATAAGAAAAAAAGAAAATTTACTTGTCTGCACTTGTAAAGGCATATTGGGGCAAAAATGCATCCTTCTCATAAGCTCTAAATAAGAAATCTACAACCAAGATACTCTGAAAAATAAGCAGAAAAATGGGGATTGTCTACAGAGCCAAGGAGAAAGCCAAGAGTTGGAATCATGTCATCTGAATGTTCCAAGTAGATTTGTTATAGATTCCCACACAGACAATAATCTGTGACAGTAAGAAGAATGCCCAACTGGGATGTCTGAAATCTGAAAGTTCTTGTTAGAGTGAGGGAGCTTCATGAAGGAATTGGAAAGAAGTACAGAAGAAAATTGCTACTGGGATTAGGTAAGCCTTTGGCAAAAATCACAGTAATAAAACACATTTAACCCTGAGTCATGGTCAGAGTCTGGCTGGGATATCCCAGGATGTGTTTTTATTGAATGCCTGCACTGACAGACACGACTGAAAGTACTGTACAAACCTGCTGTGCCTGAGGGTCAGCACTGGTCAGGCATTGTTACTCCATGGATGCCCACTGCTTTGGGGATGGGGACACAGCAGAACCCTGTCTCTGTGTGGAACAGCCAGGCAGCCAGGAGAAGGAGAACTCCACATTTCCATTTCCCAACCATCTCAAGTTTCAAAGCATGTCAGGAGGAATGGGGTTAACACCTGTCCCACTTGAGCTTTTTAGCCATATATAGATTCTGACCTCAGAGAGATGAATCTGGTGCAAAGAATAAAGTTCAAGTGCACCAGACATTTGGGGTTGAGAGGAATGTTGGATTTGTCTTTACAAACAAGCTGTGGGTCTACTGGTAGATAAAATCAGCACTGAGAGATAAAAGAAACAATGGGAAGGAGTCCACTGATTGATGAATGGAAAAAGACATTTGCATTTACAAACAAACTGTAGGTTTGCTGATAAATGAAATTGGATATTGAAAGATGAAAGAAGCAATGGAGAAAAACCATGAATTCTATAAGAATTAAAAATTAAAAGGGAAGGTTATACATTAGAGGGGAATCTCAGGTATCAGGTGTTTGGGAAGTCTGTGCCTCTCAAGTGCCTCAGCCCATGGAGAAAGAGAGAGGGCAATGTGGCAGGGAAATTAGGATAAAAAGGAGGCTGTGTCCTCCAAAAATTTGAGAGATCCCAGGGGAATGCCCCATGGCCTCTCCCTTTATTGGAATAAAGTATAAGGACTCCTCTGTCTCCTTTTTGGACATAAACCTCTGGTGTGTGTGGATTAATTTTCCTGACACTTGGGTTAATATTTGTCTTGCGCTGGCTGTGTGCAACATCAGACACAGAGATGCAGGAACACCTGGGATTCCCCTGCAGGTGTGCTCATGGACTCGTGCTCAGAGTGGTGTCAGCACAACCTTCTCCACCACAGTCCTCCACAACTTCCACCCAGCCACTTTGGCCTTGCACTAAACACAGCTTTAAACCTGCCTGTGGCCTAAACATTTCCCCCACATTTGTTTAGGAGTGAATCACCTGATGATTTCCCTGAACTGACACCTCATGTTGGTTGTCATTGCTTGGGTGGAGCCTCATCACAACACAGAGCTGGGAATTGGAATTCCTTGCACAAACTTCCTTCATTTCTCACCAACCATGTTCTCCTCTGAGAAGGAGGCAGCAGAGGCAGGACCCAGTGTGGATCTGTTGCTGCTCTCTCTTCACGAGCGGCAGGACACTCATGGCTCTCCCTCAGTCCTGCAGGGCACTGAGCAATCCCTGCTCTCCCCCAACACCACCTCCATGTAAGGGCTAAAGAACAAGGACTTACAACCAGGGACTCACACTGTGATCAGATTAATCTAAGAAACTGGTTCTGTGAGCAAGGCTCAGCCTAAGATGCTGCTTTGCCCTTCTGCCCAGAAACATGCAGGACTAGAGCAGGGCAAACCACAGAGCAACTTCCCCATCCACGCTCAAGATTTATATGGCTGCCTTTCCTCTTCTTAAATCTCTCCTAACAAAGCTTTGTTCCAAGATGATTCACAGATGTTGTCATTAAAAAGTTGGTACTTGCCAACAAATAACACATGGGCTTGCTTGAGAAACTGCTGTTCCCACAGCTTTCCCCAGGAAGAGATACTTGGGGTAATTGGTAAGGCCTGTGAGAATGGGACATTATAAAGCATCTCCTACCATCCATAATTTTTGAAGAGAATTCTGGTTTCCTGAGAATTTATCTTGTTCATATAAAAATCACTTGGATAAACACATATGACACTGAATAGATAATTAAGCCCATTATCATTAAATAAGTGTTGATCTTTTCAGGTAACAGTGAATGGGGCAAGCAAAGACTTATTTGCAACAAAGATAAACAAAACCCCAGCACTAGCTAATAGACAGCCATGTATCTTAATTATAGACATAAAATAAAATGATTAATTGATATACAGGCATGAGTCTCAAAGGCTAGAAGGTGACAAACAAAAGGACAGGATTGTACTGTCCATTGCAGGATGAGCTGAACTACAGAGACAGAAAACCCCAAGCAAAAGGAATAAAAAACAAAAGAGGGAAAAGGTGTTACAATGACCTGGCTGGAATATCCATACAGAATAATTTCTGTGCTCAGCCACTCAGGACATGCTGAAATCCAAAACCCAGGAGCCCAGCCCTCTGCTAGCAGCTTGGAAAAGCACCATGGGGAATCAGCAGTGGGCCCTGTCTGGGGAGATCTTTACAAATAGCTGTGAACAGAAATGTTTCATGATGGTAACCCACACATTGAAGAAATTCTTGGCCATTTATCAGTAAGGAAAAGGCTTATTTTCTTCTATTCTTCTTTTTTTGGTGGTAGGTGGAAAGAAATGGGCATTCAGTAGGTTTTTGAAAACTAAAAGCAAACTCAGTCTTTTGCAATGCTCTCAACACATAGAGCAGTAAATATAATTTTCATATAGTTTTGAAAACATTACAGATGTAGTACGTATTTACTACAGTCTCAATTCCACAATTTAGAGGCTGACATTGAAATATTTTCCTCTGTTTTTCATGGTCTTGTTGTTAAAAGCATGACTGCTCTGCCAAAAAGTCTCTGTTTTGTTGATGCTTGGTTAGCAAACAATGGACATGGCTCAACTGAGGCCAGGTCAGCATGTGCCAGCATGTTCTTGAAACTGATACTATTTCAGCAATAGGATGGGAAAGAAGGAAGATGTGGTTAGACTTGCTGCTAAATAGCACATACACAGACATGGTTGAGAAAGCAGAAAGAGTGTTCATCTCACACTTGCAAGAGCCAATCCTAGGAGTATATAGCAGAAGCCAATGAGATTATGCCAAATGTACTAAGCTGTTGTACTTGGGTCATAAATGTAGTTGGTGCCTTGAATAAAGTTAAGCTATGCTTTATCAATCACACTGATTGGTTGCATATTTCCCTCGCCGAAGATCCTGCGCAAGTGGCGCCCAAACAGGGACCCTGCAGCACGACCCACTGCCGGAGGCAAGCGAGAGGGCGAGCACCAAGCAGCAGCACTTGGAGGGCAAAGATTGCTGTGTGCTGGCATACTGATGGATTCTGTGCCTGGGCTGCTCCTGCTGAAGGAAGCTTGCCGTCCCGGTTTTTAGAAAAGCGAAAGGTAGAAATTGATTTTAAGAAAGATTAACCATGGTTGTTAGATTATGCTAAGGAAAAGGGCTTTTCTGCCAACCCAGATGAGATTTTCAAGTTTGAGGAGTGGCGGAATCCAGGGGATTGTTCGTACTGAGCGGTTATTGACGAGGATAAGAGAGCAAAGAAGTTGTCCCAGCCCTGGCGGTTTATAATTAATTGCTTAGAGGCATATAAGTCAGAAAAAAAATCACCACTGTTGCCTCCATGCGTTTGGACAGCAAACCACCTGCCACAGAACAGACCAAACCACCTGCCCAGCAGGCAGGTATGTATGTTTTTGGAAGAGATAATCTTCCTCAGGCACTGGTTACAAAGGAAGTTACAATTCCACCTAGGTCTGCTTCTGAAGCAGTGCCTTCTGCCCCTCTGCTGCTATTGCAGTGGCACAAGCTGCTGAGGAAGCTGAGTTAGAGGAGGAAACGGCACGCTACCACCCAGATGATAATAAAATAGTGAATGGTTGAGGTAGAATTAAGGGTAGGGTGGATTGGAGCAAGATTATGGGAGAGGCAATAGTGGCTGGAGAGTGGGATTATGTGGCAGAATTGCAGGAGCTGCGTGTGACACAGCAAGCATTCCCGGTTGTGTTCACCCCCACTGCAGCAGGAGGGCTGGAAGCAACAGTAACTCCCTTAGATTGCATGTTGTTAATGCAGCCACACAGTACAGTTAATGAAGCTGGTATGCATGGGGAACCAACAAAGCAAGTGCTTAATTATATTTGGGGCACAGGATTGTTGTTGCAAGAGGATATAAAAAGTATTTTTTAACTGATTATGACACAATCAGTTTATGCTATGGCAGGTTCACTTCCAAGCCTTTTGTGATGAGGCGGCACTTATTCAGAGAGCACAGGGGGATCCACTTCATGGGGTCACAAAGGAACAGTTTATGGGGGTTGGTCAGTTTGCCACACCAGAGATGCAAGCTCAGCTGGGACTAGATGTAGTAAGGGAGGCAATGTGGTTAGCTTGGGCTGAGTATGATCGGGTTAGACCAGAGTGAGGGGAGTTACCACCTCATATGCACATTAGACAAGGCCCACAAGAGCCTTTTTCTAGTTTTATTGCAAAGTTACCACAGCCATAGAAAGAGCAGGAGTACCCCAATAAATGCAAAGAGCGCAACTTAAGGAGTGTGTCATTCAGAATAGCAATTCCGGGTGAAATCAGTGATAGCTACCCTACCGGGCAATTGGGATGGTGGAACTGCTAGAAGGTATGAGTGAGATTCCACAAGGGACTCAGGCTATGTTAGTTGAGGCCGTGAATAACTTGACATTAATCTTAAAAGAGGGGCAGTCCCCGAATCAGGCCTTTGCTGCTGCGCTGGCGCCACTGGAACCGCCCGGACCCCAGGGTGCTGGCAGGCCTTGTTTGACCAGCAAATGCTTTAGATGTGGTCAGCCTGGCCATATACACCGAGAGTGCCTGAGTACAAACATGTGGTGCCACAACTGCCTGCTCGACTCTCATTCTACTGAAACCTGCAGACATAAGGTGGGAAACAGGCAGAAGAGCGCGAGGGGATGCAGCGCCAGGACACCAACTGCAGCCCAGGCCTCCCAAGCATTCCAGGGGCCCCTCCCTGCTCCCAGCCAGCCAACTACAGCCAGCCACAAGAGGCAGCCTCGGCTTGGACTTGGCAGCTGCAATAGATATTGTGTTAAAGGATACCAGGCCAGTAAGGATTCCTGCTGGAGTACGTGGACCCTTGATACTAAATGGACAAGCTTATGGAGCTTTGTTGTTAGGTCAATCCTCAACCACCTTGCAGGGCATGACTGTTGAACCTGGAGTTATTGATGCGGACTATATGGGGGAAATCACAATTATGGCTCATATGCATTTTCCCCCATTAGTATTCCTGCAGGAAGCCGTATAGCCCAGCTGGTCCCGCAACAACAGCTGGTTAAAGAGGCCCACGGACCTGTGCGAGGAGCGGGTGGATTTGGATGTATAGGACGCTTGGTACTACTTACTCTCACAATGGAACAATGTCTGGTGGTGGAGGCCACCTTAAGGTTTGGTCTTCAGGAAAGAAGACAGGGCTCCGGGCCCTATTGGACACTGGTGCCACATTACCATCATTGCTCGGCATCACTGGCCGCCTGGTTGGCCTCTCCAAAACTGCCTGGAGGCAGTTGAGGGGGTCAGTGGAGCAGGATGGGTCCAGAAAAGTTGTGGGCCAGTGTCCATTACAATCAAACAGAACACGGTATCAGCTGTGCTGACAGTAATGGACCTCCCCACTGGAGTACAAGCATTGATGGGATGAGATGTCCTTGCTCAAATGGGACTGGTGCTGCGCATGCAGAATGGCCCTTTTTGATGGCGGCCACTACTTGGACTTTCCCAATCCAACTTACCTGGCTAACAGAGATCCCTGTTTGGATAGAGCAGTGGCCTCTAAAAAGGGAAAGTCTCGAGCAAGCCCACCTTTTGGTACAAGAACAACTCCAGCAAGGGCATGTATGGCCCTCAACTAGCCCTTGGAACACCCCTATTTTTGTTATTCGGAAAAAATCGAGAAAATACTGGCTGCTCCACGATCTTCGTGCCATGAATACGGAAATGCAGCCCATGGGTACCCTGCAGCCAGCACTGCCCAATCCTGCCATGATCCCTCATGGCTGGGATATTTTGATTGTGGATTTGAAGGACTGCTTCTTCACAATTGCATGTGCCAGCATGTTATTGAAACTGATACTATTTCAGCAATAGGATGGGAAAGAAGGAAGATATGGTTAGACTTGCTTCTAAATAGCACAGACACGGTTGAGAAAGGAGAAAGAGTGTTCATCTCACGATGCAAGAGCCAATCCTAGGAGAGGCAGAAGCCAATGAGATTATGTCAAATGTACTAAGCTGTTGTACTTGGGTTATAAATGTAGTTGGTGCCTTGAATAAAGTTGAACTATGCTTTATCAATCACACTGATTGGTTGCATATTTCCCCCACCAAAGAAGATCCTCTGCAGTGTTTGGAAAGGCTTTTATTTCCATTTTATTCCTTTAGTGCTGCTGTGTGAGTCCATGCTCCAACATGCCCTGAAGAGCTCTGGTGTTTCACAGCTCTCATTTTGTGTTCCCCTTCACCTGTAAGGGACATTCCCACTGACTTCATCACCCTTCAAATCAGGACTCCATTTGGTATTTAGCTTTAGCACTCAATTTCCAGGCAAGCAGGGAACAGGCAATGTTGCCATATTCCACAAAACAACAGGAAGATGGACTGGATGGGTTTGAAGTTTAGGAAATACAGTTCACAGGCTCTGGAACTGCCAACATCATCTTACAGACACGCAGCAAGGGGAAATTCAACTAATCTCATGTTTGTTTTTCTTTAGCATTCTATTAAAGCAAAGCAGCTCCATAATGAGATTACTGCATTTTATCTCTTAATTGTATCCAGATATGGAAAAGAGATTTACTGCTAGTGGCTTGTATACAGTACAATATTTTAAAGCTAATTATGCTAGAGCATTACTATTGTCACACAATGAAATACTTATTCTTCTGTTATGAATCAATACCATTTTCTAAAATTTATTGTAACTACCTTTTTAATTGGATATACACCCTGCTAAATTCTGAAACAACCAGTTATATAAATGTAATTCTTCTAAATCCAGGACATTATAAGCATAAAATATTTTAATTAAACAGATTGCAAAAAAAGGAGAAAAAGTGACATAAAGTAGCTTCTATTATTAATGCCAGCTGAAAGTCAAGCCTTGAAAGCATTCAAGTTTTTATTTTTGAACTCTGCCATTGTCCATAGAAGTATGGATACACATCCTCCCCAAATGGTGCGTTAATAGTTTGATTGTTCATTGAAGACTACCAAGCACCTGGCTTTTGTTTCTATTACTCCACACAGAGAGGAAATAATATTACAGTATTTGTCTTCCTAAATCCCCAGGGTCTAAAAGGCTCTACAAGTCTTTTTTTTTGCTTATGGATAAAATAGAGTAAACAATTAAATAGTTAAGCAAAAAGTTCTAAAATAACATTGTATCCATGTTCCTTTGTTCAAAAATATTGGTGAGTAGATGGTGAAAACCTCTGCTTGATATGTCAGTTGTAATTATTCAGTGATTTTTAAAAACAGTGTCCCTATGTGATGATACCCTGATCATGCAGGCCATTAGTGCAAACTAAAATTCAAGTGTTTGTAAGCTGGTACTGCAATTACCTATAACACATTGCACAAAGTACATCTTTAAGCTTGGTTTTCCTGAACAAATATTCACAATATGGACAGCTGAAGTCTTGATCACAAGCTCATCACAGCATGTTTGCAAATCTTACCTGAGTATGAGACACTTCTTTCCCCTCTCCACTCAGTGGGAAAGGGACAAGGAAAAGGTATTTATCTCAGCAGAACCAAGTAGCAGTTTAAAACCTACCTGAGCTCCAGCCATCCAAATGAGCATTGTTTTCAGGACACTTATACATGTATTTCATGTATTTACACATCCAATCCACATCACATTTACACTACAGTAAATTAAACCAGTTACATTTTGGTGAGGTAAAATGGATCAGAACTTAGAGATGAAGTAAACCAATAATATCAAGTATTTAGAAATATCTTATTTCTTATTAAGTTACTGAAAGGATTTAACCACATATTATATTGCCAGTATCTTGGTGGAAATTGTTAGATTCTGAAGTTGATTCTACACTTGATGACATATTATCCAAGTAATTTAGTGAATAAATATTGCAGAATGCAATATCTGAGACTATCAAGAAATTTCATTTAACCAGCAGCTCACCATTAGGGAAAAACCTCACAGTATTTCCCATGTTTTTTTCGAGAATATATACATTGAGCCAACTCTGGATCATCCTTTAGTATCGTTTTGCAATAAATAAATGTTTATGTTAACACTTAGCATACTGTAGAAGGTTATCAATTTTCTATTTTTCTGAAGAGCCCACATTATCTCAGAAGGCTCTTCAGCATTCCTGTGATCCAGATTTCACTGCAGACATTATTCACTCTACATTTAAGTCTTTTATCTACATGCCAAGTGTTAAATTATATTGGGTTGCTGTCTGTATCATTCTATTTTCACTGCAGCTCTTCACAGATTAAGATTCAAATCCTTTGAATTTAGTAGGATTTTGACAGCAGTTCAAGCAGTGTAATTCTTAGCTCTGTCCAGCTGATTGTGACACAGGAATTTCTCAGCCCCCTTGGTGCCTGCAGAAGCTGTGTTTACCTGCAGTGTGCATCCTGTCCCCAGATCCTTGGCAGCCATCCTCATCATCACAGTCCCCGCTGGACTCCGTCTCCTCGCTCCTTCCACCCCCACTGCCAGCATCTCGGGGTCCCCATCTCTCCAGCTTCAGCTTGGCCTTCTCAGCATCCAGCTGAAATGGAACAAGTGACAAACCAGCCATGGTCAGACCTTCACACAGTTCCTAACCCAGGCACCCATCATCTTTATACAGCAACAAATCCTTCCTCGTGCACTTTCAAGAACAGCTCCTCCACTTGAGGCTGTTTCTGGAAATGACATTCAAATATTCTGGAATAACAAACTATGCTCTGCACCAGGGGCACTTACCAAACTTTTAATTGAAAACATCACATCTACCAGGACCACCACAGGAGTGCTGTTCCTACAGCTCTTCCTTTGCCAACCACAGTATGGGGAGCATTTAATGCTGGTACACTCTGCCAGCTGTCCAAGTACTGTTTTGAGGGATTTACAGCTGAACACCATGACAAACTTCACAGCTGAGGGCATCTGCTACTTTTCATGATGGGCTTGGTCACTTGGAAACCCTGCCCCTGGATATGGCTTTTAATATGCTGCCATTTAAGATGCCTGTTACAGCTGCAAGTAGTGCATTAGATTTCACTTGAAATATTTCCAGGACTGAGCACAGAATAAGAAAACCTTTTCTAAAATAAATCTAAATCTATCACACCAGGTCATGCTTGCTCTAACAACATATTACCTCCCAAAACTCAGCTTTTTGATCTTTAGATAACTCTTTTTCCTGCTGTCACTACAAACAGCTGCCTGCTATTAGCACTGTGGAAATAAATGATTTTTCAGCTGACTGGTAGATCTGTAAGATGAAAAATTCCATTTCCTTGGGAGTGAATCTAAACCCAGCTTGTGCAAGGCACACAAAGAGCAGCACTATCTGGGAAAAAAAAAAAAAACAAAACCCAAAACAAAAGGCTTAGACTGTGTTATAAGGCAAATATTCATCAAGGATGGTCCAGGAGAAGCCTGAACCTTTGCCCCACACCTGAGGAGCATGGACCAAATGGAAAGACTTTGTACTGCTCTGAAAGCATCTGCACTGCTGCCAGATTGTGGATCTATCCAATACCCTCCACAAAAGATTCTTCCTCCCAAAGTACTCCAGATCCATTTCAGGCTTTGTGATCTGCTTCAACCCAGAGGACTGATTATTCTTGGTACTGAGCAAAATGTGCTTTGAAATGTAACACTTTGGAGACTTGAGCTCTAAAAAGGAGCTGTTCTGGGAGCTGGGGGTGAAGTGGAGCACAGGACTAACACAATTGTATTAACTGGGCTGAAAGGATGGTGATGGATGCAGCAATTTCTCTGTAGTGGGAAGCTTTGTGTCACAGCCTCCTGCTTGTTCAGGGGCTGGGAGCTGCCATCCTTCACTCCAGGGCTGACAAATGCTTGGAGCAGCACAGCAGATCTGGTTCTGTGGAACAGCAGATGCCAACTTCTACAAGGCACAGCTCAGGAAATTCTGCACCCTTGCACTGTCTGCTCCTTCTGAAGGCACAAATGACTGCATCAGGATCAGTAAGTGGGAGGAGAGGATATGGACTCAAGTGGGCAAGAGAATTGAAAACTCTCTAATTGTTATTGCATGTCTGTTTTTTATAAACAAGTTGCTTAATGTTGAGCCTTGGTATTCGCAGCCATAAAGACTGATGTCATGGCAATACAGAACAACATTTTGTTAAACAATAGGAAAATTTTGCCTATGAGGGAGAAAGATAACTCAGTTCTTTCACAAATTTATTATGTCCTGACCATATTAGAAAAGACTCATTCATTCTTAGTTATAATTCTTCAGAATGAAAAGAAATGGCTAAGTGGCAAACAGAACAGACACAAAAATTAATAAAGGCTTTTAATGGCTGTTTGCAAGTCAGAGCAGAAATGTTTACTGTTAAGGCACTCCTTCTTTGCAAAAATCTGATTTCATTCACTGCCCATGGCTTAAATCCTGACCAGCTCCAAGGAGGAAGCTGAGCTTTCCAGAATGGTGCACTGCAGCACTTCTGGGTTCTGGTGCTTTCACTGCAGCAGAGAGGAGCCCAGATCCCATCTCCTCTGGATCTCTGAAGGTGCATCCAGCAGATGAGGGGCCACCAAATTACCCAGAGCCCTGACATCCAGGTTCATCATTCCCACTTCACATCAGCCCAGGTGTCACCTGCCAACCCTCAGTGCCATGTTTGGTTGATGAGGAGGTGTTAGGTCATAGGTTGGACTAGATGATCTAAAAAATTCATTATCTGATTCTGTGATTCTGTGAAAATAGCACCAAAGATCAAAAAGGAAGACATTAACCATCACTTTTGACTCTCTGGTCTCAGGGGCTGAGTGTGGCAGGGAATGCCTGACCTGGCATTCTATCCCTGCTTAAGAGCCACTCTTAAAAACACTTTATTTTGGTGGCTCTTTCCCTGCCAGCTGACAAATGGTGCCATCCAGCCACCTCTGACAACTCCTGCCTGGGAGTTCCCTGTTCTGGTGCTGAGAATTGATGCCTCAGTTAAATAATTGCAATTAATTTCAGGCTGAGCCCTGGAGCTTGTGCCTTTACCTTCACAAAGCACAAGATACCTGCTGCCTAAGATTCCAGGGAATACTGGAATCTTAACAGCTTAAAAATTAAGTCTTCAAGTTTTGGCCATATGTGAAAGTTTGATTTTTTTTCCCCTCTTGAAAAGGTTATATAAATAGATCGGTGAGATTTGTGCAGTCCAACTGGAAACTGACTCAAATAAGGAATTTTCCCAACTGCAATAAGCTTTGGATCAGGCTCATAAACCTCTGAAGGGTTTCTGAGAAACTATATACTGCTTCTGAGGGGAAGTTTTAGTGTCTCTCTGACTCAGCTGAAAGGTAAAAATCACATATTACAATGCAGCTCTGAGTCAGACACAGGTGACTCTCCTGCATGGATTTTATTTATTCCAGCAAAGGTCCCAACCTTAGGTGACATTAAAACAAAAAAAAGAGAAATTCTGCTGACGTGAGGTTTTCTGGGGAAGAAAGAATTCATATGAGAGTGGCTCCTGTCTTTCTCCCCCATTAATACTTCATCATGCATTCCCAGTCACATAAAAGAGTCCTCCTGACTTCAGAGGCTTCAAAGACAAAACCCTTGAGCTCTGCACGAGTCTAACACTAATTCTCCCTTTGAACACAGGTGTGGCAGAATACAAATTCATTATCATGTTTTTTCATGAAGCCATGTTCCACTTGAATACTTCCACACCTTAATTAAATAATAACTGCTTCAGTCCATGAAAACCACTGCAGAAAAAGGTGCCTATTTCTATCTGTTTCATTGCCCAGTCTATTTGCTGAGGGGTCATATGTGCATGTATATGGCTTCAAGCTGCAGGATAATAACCCCATTTCATCAGAAATTAGGTTTTAAAATTCTATTTTACACCACAGTTTCAGGCTTCTCAGGTCACTGAACACAACAATGAAAATATTCTCTTTGAATAAAGCCACTCAAAACTTGTGTGCTTGGAATATTCAGAGACAAATTCCATAGAATGGTTGCTCCAGAGGGATTTGTTAATTAGTTTTCTACATGACAGATTGCACTGGGAATGCTTTTTCCTTCTGAAGAGTCAGCTCTGAGGTGAGATGTGACTTGTGGCCACTCACCATGTAAGCACACATATCACTTGCTGTGTTTCCAGTGGGAGGAAAAACCAACTGATTATACACTGCATTTAGAAACTGTAAGCTAAGCATGATTTTTTTTCTCAAGGTACTTACAAATAGCTGCATTTTTAAAAGGGCTCTAGTGACATAAATATGATTTGCAGAGACAAAGTGTTTGGCCAGCTTATGCACAAATAATGCACAAAGCCTCATCTTGAAAAGACTCATAAATGACTCAATCCTTCCATTCATTTCTTTAAAAATAAAAATAAAAAATCCTTTCTAAACCATTATTAGGTCAGAAATGACTACAACTGGAAAAGACAATGTGCCTTTGTTTTTGGCTTGTTATATACATTTTTTGTTAGGAACTGACATACTGCTTTAGGCATAAAGCTGCATTTTACTGGTGCCTTGTGACTGAGCAGATGTTCTGTCATTTCACAAAACAATAGGAACATAACAAATTTTAGACATAACTGCCATATATATGCTTATTCCAAGTGGGACCTCTCTGAGATAACATTTATGGTTCATTTGCCTCCACATATGCTCTTATCTCCTTTATAAAAGCATTTGGCAGTTGCTTTTGTTTCTTCTTTTCATGTTATCTAGCACTCATATATTATAACGTAAGTAAAGAAAATAAACTTATTTAGCTTCAATTTTGTCAGACATTTTCTTTGATTTGTCCTTCCTTTGCCTCTATTTTACAAAAACCCAAAAAGACTCTATTTCACAAAACCCTGAGGAATGATCCCCTTCTAGTTTCTTCAGGAAGTAGTGCAGCTCAGGAAGGTAGATCCTAAATCCCCTTTTTAGCTGAAGGGAACAGACATCCAACCTTCTGCAGCAGCAACCAACACCCCCAGCCCTCCTTCTGCTATTTATTCAGATCCTTCCAATAACCTTTCATGACACATCCTGCTTTACAAGTCACCTGGACACATTACAGTAATTCAAATGAACAACTATACATAATTTATGGGGCATGCTTATGGGCTGACAATGGCTTTGGAATTTTATTCATGTCCCTCCAGACTAGACCTTTTCAGCTTAGGAACTGGACCAACACTGGTAAATTCCTTTGTTTCTGTGGTTTTCTCTCCAGCCTGAGCACCTCACATTTACATACACTGATATTTGTATTTATTGTCTATACCAATGCTCCTAGAATATATAAATATATAAATATATAACTATACATATGTGTATATATATATATATATATATATGTATAAATTTTTTTTTTTTATATATACATTTAATTTTTTCCCCAGATTTTTTTGATCTGTTCTCCTACCAAGTTTCTCAGAACAATCCTACCCCCTCTGCCTTGGCCTGGGACACTGCAGCTCCCCATGGAGCCACCTTTTGGATTAACTGCACACATTTCTGGTGGAGCAGGACAGGCTCACAGATTCAGCAGCAGGAGGGTCACAGTGACAGAAACCTTCACTTCATGTGGCAGGGGAAATGACACAGCTGCTTCTAATGTTTGTCCCATGATTTTTTTTTTCATCTTCTGCTTCATTCTAGAATTATTTTGTTCCAAGTATGTTCCTTATTTGACCAACCTTCCCACTGTTTCTAGACATCTCCAGTATGAGCTGCACATCTTTTGGGAAGCTCAGGACCTGTTTTCTGATTTTAGCCATCTTTTTTAAGCCAAAAAGCTGTTGGAATTGGTGTTTTGATTTGTTTTGACTTGCTTTTATTCACATCCAATCACTAAATTACTGTTTCCAGAAACAGCATCTCTATTCCTACAATGGCTTTAGATTCTTATGGTTTCAGTGGAAGTTTCTTGCAAATATTCCTTTATTTTTTCTATGTTTCCCTCCTAATTTTATAGCCCTAGCTTCTCCACACACAGTTTCCAATTCTCTGTCATTAAGATTTTGTATTTTCCAGGTCTTTGTCTGTTACTCCTTTTTGTTCTCCTGGTTTATGCAGATTGATTCATTACCCTCTTCCTGATACTTTTATTGCCAGGTGACAAATCCACACTTTCCCTTATCTCTGACTACTTTCACTTCTTCTCTGAGTCCTCCCTCTAGCCTGGCTATGTCTCTGATTTCCTGGATATCCCACTGCAGATCCACACCTCAGAGCAGAGGAGCTACAAGCATTTATTTCTTCCTGGTTGGATTACAAATGTTTCAGCAGGAATCTGAAGATGGTTTTTAGAGATTCACTTTGTTACATTGCACAATTAATGCTTCTATTTTTGTAGTTCATGGTTTCTGCTTCCCAGCTGCTTATTCAAGGTGAGCTAGGAGACTGCTAGCACCAGGATCAGTTTAAAATTCACTGAATTAAATTACACAAGCTACAAATGTTCTCTTATTTACTGATTGCACTGTAGGAATGTGCACTCACAGAATCTTAGCAAGAGCTTCACAGTAACAGTTTGGGCAAAATGTCACCCAAAAAGCACTAATTGTGACTGATGTAAAGTAAGCACAAGTTACAAAAAATACTTATTCCAGTTAATAATGTTGTTAAAAGAAGAAAGAAAATCTGATTTACATTCAGCAACTGGAGCAAGGGAGCAGCAGACCCCTCTCCTTGATGTCTTCTCTTAGTATTGGGCTGTAACTTTTTGGGATTTTGTGATGCACTAGAGAAGATCCTTCAGATCTGGTACCTAATATCCCTAATTCAGACACAGACACTGGGTTAGTCCCTGTTACAGGTGTGAATTTCACCTTTGGACAGAAAATGCAGCCTAGTGCTGCCCAAAAACATAACTGGCTTTTTAAGTTGCAGAATGTGTAGTTTGAAAATAGAGCATATGGCTAAAAAATCTGTCGTGTTACATTGAAGACTCTCTGCATCTTGTTAAGGTAAAAAAAAAAAAAAAAAAAAAAAAAAAAAAAAAAAAAAAAAAAAAAAAAAAAAAAAAAAAGGTAAACAATTGCAATAAAATTTGCAATAATTTAATAATTTGCAATAAAAATACAACATAAAATTGATTATTGGTGAGGAATAGGTAACAGTTGCTTACAAAAGACCTTTAACTCTTCAAAATAGTTCACTTTGGGGGAAAAAATACCTTTAGATGGTTACTCTTTTCCAAAAATAGAATCTGCTTACAAAAGACCTTTTACCCTTCAAAATAGTTCATTATTTGGGAGAGGGTCTGTTTGATACAACAGCTTCAGAGGCAGATGGTTGCTGGGAGTGCCCATAATGTAATGAGAATGACATAAAACCCCCAGAAGTTTGATTTAAAGATTAAGGAAGTAAATGATGGGAAATAGCAGGTTTATCTGTCTCTTTTCAGAGGTTCTTGCTTCCCCCTGTTCTCTGTGCATGATATTTACTCCAGGATAGCTCAAATCCCAGGTCTGGCATAGATAAAATATACTAAGAGCTTTCCCTGAGAAGACATGGCACAAAGATGACTGGGAGAATATTACCAATATTCACCAGTATCTGGTTATTGCTGCTAAAATCCATCTTTCCTTTCCCTTAAATGCATCCCTGAGAATAAAAGAAGCATAGGAGAAAAAAAAAACCACAAAAAAGTGGAAACAGGCATTTTAACTATCAGTGATGAGTTTTGAGAGCAGCCTCCCACGAGGAAGGTGGGGACAAAAATTCTCCAGCATTTGCAAGACCTGGTTAAATAAATCCATGAGAGGAGCTGCCTGTGATGTCAGTGTGGTATTTCAGGAGGTCTCTTTCACACTTGTATCCTGTATCTCTACACTCCACTGCTTTCTAATATTAGAAAATTGATTTGTAAAATCACAAACCAGAACTACCCCCATTAGCAATTAGGAGTGGGTTTTTCTCCTTGCTTCTCTATGTGGGAAAATTGTGTCCACCTAGCAAATTATGTCCATTCTGTCTTCTAGGCTAAGAATGAAGCCTCTTAATTGTGCCTGAAGTCAAAATGTGGTTCAAAAAATGGATTAATTATTACTGGGGCTTAACCTGGTTTCCAAATGAGCTGTGACTCATCAGGGTTTAGATGTCTAATAATAGCCAAGGCCCTTGTGTCTGATCAGGCTTGGGAGGTGTGAGATGAGAAGTGCCCACAATCAGCAGGCTGGTCACACTCCATCAGCCCTGGAATGGCACCCTTCTGCCAGGCTGCAGGTTTTTATGGGCTAAGTGAGTAAACAGTGGCCAATCCCAATTGTCTAAGGAACAGAGCCAACCTTTCTCCTTGCTTTGTACTCTGACAACAATTGCCTTTGTTATTTGCTGAGAGAAATGTTCATGACATGCTCCAGTGCATGTTAATTCTGTTTCATGTTCTTGGATAATTATCTGTTTTCAAGCTCTGTGTTGGGGAACATCTTTTTCATAGTATGAAAAGTTTGACATTTCATTGGAAAAATTTGTGAACAATCAAAGTCTCTCATGTCTTGGTAGTGCTTGACAGACCCAGGCTTTGGATCTGATGTTTTGTGTTAAAACATGACAGAAGCAGGGATCTGCTCAGGCTCCTCCACACTGAATCACAGCAACAAAGCACTGAAATACAACAAGGAATATGGACACTATGGGAAGAAGATGAGTAATGATGTTTGTCATCATGTATCACTGCTGGGAGCTAAATCACCAAATATTCATTACATAAGCTAACAAGGTTTAATGACATTGCAACCCAAAGCCACATATAAAAATAATCCCACTGTCTCAGGGCCACCAGGCTTCTCTGAAATCTTGAATATCATAAATATGTTGTGTTATTTAGAAAGTGTCACATGTACAGGAAAAGAAAGAGAAAATAAAGGATTGGAGCCTATGCTGCTATGAATCAGCAAACTGAATTCTGTGGAGCTGCTCCAGTTTATTCCACATGAAGGGCCAACCCAGATTTTTTCTGTTTGGGAAAGCATGGTGTTGTAACAGAACAGACAAATGCATTTCATGTTGCATAAGTCTGACAGAAGAAAAGACTCTCCAGATGTTGTACTCCCATGGCTTCATGGTAACATCTGAGGACATGACTGAATGCTTTTGCTAAATCATTTTTATTTAAAAAGGGAAGAAGAGGGAGGAAAATATACTTCTGCAAGCAGCAGCTGCCACTGGAGCTTTTTTCTTATGTTTTTTCCTACAGCTTTTCATGGATGGCTTCCATGGAGGTTCTGTGCTGTCACTAAGATTGAGTTCACAATACTGGGTTTGTACCAGCAAATCTCTCTCCTCACAGAGCTCAGGATCTAAGTTTGCTTAAAACTGTAGGAAAGATGCAGCAGGATTGGCAAGGCTGAGAGGCAGGGCTGCAGCAGAGCACATTACATAAGCTGTGTTTGTTTATGAAACCAGGTTAAAACACAACATGAGGGCAAACAGCCCAGTGCCCTGAGCAGAGCAGCAGTGACATTTCTGGAGAGCAGGAAGAGCTCTTTGTCTGATGCAGCTTTGCTTTTCCCCTCACAGGTTTGAATTCTGCTCAGGCTCAGAACAGGCACAGTAAGTGGAAAAAGGTCAGAGCATTGGTCTTTGTGGAATATCATCTGCTCCTACTGCCTTTTGAGAGCCACTAACAAGATAATCTGATCACAAAGATCAAAAGCTCTCTCGTGGTGCACTGGGGAAATTGATAACTGCATTCTCCTATGCTGGATATCCTATAATTCAGAGCTGGGAACTGGCCCACATTTACCAGAGATGTAAAGTGGCTTTGAAAGTCTGCCTTTATCTCTCATTCACACTATATAAAGGAACTGATATTTCCTGGGAGAGAACAGGAATGTTCAGAGCAGGGCTGCAGACTTGTGCTACCAGCACTTTACTGCAGGACTCATTTCAGCCATTTCAGCACATCCAAGCAACCACCATTTGCCCTCATGTTTGACACTTATATTTTGTACTTAAGTCAGAATGTTTTCTTGATAAGTGACTAAACTCCCACTTAACCAAATAGAATAATTTTCACTGACACATCTTCTGACACTTATGAATTTCTCCATTCCATTTATTTCACCAAAAATTTAATTCTTTATTTAATTGAAACAATCATCCTATTTTCTCCATTGATGGGTCTAAATTAGATTCTGCTCTTGTACATCTCTATAGATCTCACCTAAATTTCAAGCAGTGTTCAAAAAGACCAAAGAAAAGATAACAACTCTGCTAAAGACAAGCAAGAATTCTGGACTGGAGCTGGCTTCTATTGTTGTTAAAACTAGTTTGGAACAGGTGAAAACTGAGGCAATTAACCCGAGAACTACCAGTTTAAGCCAGTCAGTGCAAAACAAAACATTCTATTGATCTTGTTTTCCCTTTCTTACAAGATGCTCTCCATTTCATTTGTATTTCACCTTTCTTGCCAGTTCCTCCTCACTGCTTACTTGTGACTCACTCCTCTCATTTTTGCCTTCTCCTGGAACAGCATTCTCTTTCCTGCCTAAATGCAGTCATCATTCAGCTGCGCTGGAGGGCTCTGGGTCACTTCTGTTAGAATGCATGTCTTGGGTTGCAATACAGGCTGTGGCCAGCAATGTGTATTCTCCATCACCATTTGTTGAGCTGGGTGTGGCAGTGCCCCATATCTCCTGGCACATATTATCTGCTAATGCCCCATCTTTAAACCAGCTGGGGCAATCATCTTTATCTTTCCACAGCCCATCCTCCCTCCAGGAGATATCTCCTGTTCATGGCCATTGAGTCCCAGTGCATGACTGATAAAATTACATCATCCCATGGGAGATGCTCCAGCCAGGGGAGCAGCCAAGCCTTTCCTACCCAGATTAAAACTGAGATTTTGGACACCAAGGCACCTTCTTTCCACTGGATTCCAGAGGAAAGCCAGACCTTTCCACATCATCCCTGGACCTTCAGAGGAAACTGCACCTTCTCCAGGAGCACTGCTCCAGCTGAACCACATCTGCCACTGCAGGAGGATGCAGCCACCACTGAATGGGGCTGCTGCCACCACCCTGACTGACTGACGGGTGTCAGCTTGGATTCTGACTCTGGCAGGGCTGGGATTGTTCTTTGTAATACTGCATTTCTATTTTAATTTTCCTAGTAAAGAACTGTTATTCCAATTCCCCTATCTTTGCCTGAGAGCCCCTTAATTTCCAAATGATAATAATTTGGGGGAGAGGGTTTACATTCTCCATTTCAAAGAGAAGCTCCTGCCTTTATTGGCAGACACCCGTCCTTTAAAGCAGGATAATGTATCATTAGGTTTTACATGTGGATGTTCTTCTCCTGAAGACCAGTTCCTGGTGGACAGTGCAGGCTGAGAGGACCCTTCAATCCTCCCACCTGTGTCTCCTCCCTGCCTCAGACCTCTGGAGAGCTGCCTTGCCTTTTAATTGTGCTCCTCACAGCTTCTGTACCACTCAGAATCTTCCTTTCTGCAGGGGTTCTCAGTGGACACAAGGAGGAATCAACCCCACAGATCTCACCACTGACCACCAGCAAGTTTCCCCATGGTCTGGGAGTTCCTAGATGAGCTTGTCAGCAATGCAGAGGAGAAATGTGGGCTGGAAAAGCTCACCCATTTTCATGGACAGGTATATTATTCAAGGTAAAATGGCACTAGGAAAGCTGATATTCTGCTGCTGAAGCACCCATGTGGGGTACCTGCCCTCCAGCTCTGGCTGCCTGCTGCCTCTGGCTGACAGCTGAGGTATGATCCTACCAAGTGCTGCTTCTGTACCAATGTCCTGCTCTGCTCCCACTGCACTGAGATGGCAGAAGCACCAGGAAGCACCCCTGGATCAGCTGCTGCTCCCAAACAAAAGCTAAGGGTGAGAGGTCCCAGGTTTTGGAAGTGACAGCAAACACTGAGCCTGCTGATTTTCCTTCCTGGCAAGGCACTCACACTGCAGTGAAGGAGCTGTGGCTTTGTCACCTGCACCAGCTCACTGCAGCCCCTGGTGTGCTCACATGCAGCTCTGGGAGGAAGGATTGTCTGTGATGACAAAAAGGATGATCCAAGCGAACGAAGGCAGAATCCTGTGCCCTTGTCTTCTCACCTGATGCCTCAGCAATCACATTACTGAGCCTTGATTCTGCCTTGGGCATCTTCCTAACCATGAATCCCAAAATACAAGGCAGAGGGCATAAAGGGACTATGTAGAATTTACCCTTCTAGTGCTGTGGCTTCCCCTCCCTCCCTGGAGCTCAGACACGGCTGTGCTGAGCCCTGCCTGCTCTGGCAGCAGCCACACAAACCAGTGCTGGCTCCAACCCAACTGGGAAGGAGGAGCAGTCCCCAGAGAACCCCAGCACCACTACTGTATCTGGGGGAGTTGTTTGGTCTGGGTCTTTCAAGCTTTTCTGAGGTAACACAGCTATATTTAGCTGCTGAAACGTAACATGAAGTATGGAAAGTACCCCGCTGTGTATTTGGTCATCTGATCCAAATTAGACATGAAAAGGAAGGAATCCATCTCTAGTTTAAGTTCAAAGCTGTGGCTGTGGTTCTTGCTGTCAGGCAGGTAGGGCTGGCAGTGATAGCTGTGATTATAACTCAGGGAAATGTGCTGCAGCTGGGAAGGCTCAGCAGCACTGATGCTCCCTCCTCTCTTTGCCTGCCTGGGGAAGTTATGGGGCAGCCAGGGCTGCTCATTCCCATCACTCTCATGTCCTCAGTGCCTGACTACCAAATCAAAGCCTGCTCTCTGATTTCAGTCAAGGTCATCCTCAGAAATTCCCCCTCATCTGTCCCCAGCCCTGGCTGTGTTGTCACAGGGCTCAACACAGAGCCACAGCCACCAGCAGTCACAGCACACAAAGAGAATGGTGCTACAAGCCTTTTCATGGAGCAAAGTGGGCAAAAAGCCACTCTGGGAATTGTGTTAAGATCCATCTCCACCATAAAGCTCTCCATTACCCTCCCCAGAGCTTTACCTGGCCTCCTGTGTTTGCAACCTCCGCAGGGACTGCCTACTTTTTTGGATTTATTACTAGCATATAATTAAAAGGATATCCCCCTGCTTTTTGTTCTTTTATTGCTGTACAGAAAGTAGGTGGTTTTTTTCTGTTTTCTTTTCTATGCTGGGTTTCTCTTTCAAATCTGATCTCACACCTCTCCATTGCAATGTATGTGTACAACAGACAAGTAAGTGTAATTTTAATAAGGAAAATGGTGCTTAATTGTGCCCATTTTTATAAATCATGTTTCCTCTTACCCCCTTTCATTTGACACATTACACTCCAGGTAATGTGGAGTTATTCCAGTTATACCAGAACAACACATGCTGCAAGTTTTGTCGTGATTATTTAAATGCATGGTGTCCTCGTTCTTACTCATTTCAGCTGTTTTTTGTTAAAAGAGATGGCAATATGGAACCATAATGAAGAACCTTCTTGTCAAACCTTGTCTTCAAGGAGGCTGGATTAATGTGAAGCACACAGCTGAGGTATCTGTGTTTTGAAGGGCCTGAGAGACTTTTTAATTGCTGCAATCTGTTGTGCCTCACAGATCTGTTTGTGAGGGTGCTCAGCACGGTGTGTGCTCTGCTGATCAGCTATTCCTTGTTTCCTAATGAAGACATGTTTTGTCTTCCATTGCATATTACAGCCACTGATACTTAAATGTTTAAGAATGGGAAATGAAAGGATGAATATTAACACAAGAATGAAAATAGTTATGATGACGGTTGATAAAACATCATAAGGTGGTGTTTTACTATTTTGTTTTGTTTTTTACTATTTTGTTTTGTTTATCTCTCTTTTGTTCCTGAGCCAGAAGCCCAGGAGTTTTCTTTCAACAGATCCTCTACTCCAATGCTTTCTAGAAAAAGGGCAGTTTTTATTACTTCCAAATAAACTGTTACTATGGGCTACATCCATATGTTTTCTATATCCTTTCTTTGGATCTACAGTAAATGTTTTACATTAGTGGTCTCTTTCAGAAGTTTCATTTTTAAGATGTCTCTAAATTGTCTTGATACAGGGAAACATGCAGAAATAGTTGATTATACCACCTGATTCTTCTTAGTATTTTATCAAAAATGGGAATTTATATCACAATATGGGCAGAACTACCATTAGAGCAGAAAACTTTCACAAATGCTGATTTTATATTAATAACAAATCGTGCCTATATTATCTCCACATAATCTAACACCTAAAATCAACAGCCAGTGTAGAGCAGACCAAGCCACTGCTCACCTGTAGAAGGAGAAACTGACTGAAGCAGCTACATTTTGCTGTAATTTTAATGAAGTCTTCCTTCTCCCTGTTACATTTCTCCCACACCCTTGTGATGAGTAATACATACCCCAGGGCTTCTCCTCACACATTCATCCCATCCCTGCTGGGCTCCCACAAGCAAATGTCTCCATTCCCCTCTCCCACCACTCTGGGGTTATTTCTTCCCCCTTTACCTGATCTCACACACTTTATTCTGCCTCCTCTCTCTGCCTGCAAAGGCTCCATCACTGCAGTTTGCTTCTCACATCTACTCTAAGTCCCTTTATTCAGCTATGAAAGACTGGAAGTACTCGGGGTGCTGATCTGGAGTTGCTGCCTTTTTAAACTTTTTTTTTTGTACTACAACTCCCTTTATACAATGACTTCTAAATTGTGGTGTTCCTGATATTGGGAGCATGATTTAATCTTGTGTAACTCTTGGGAAGCTAGTGCAGCCTGCAAGATCAGAACCAACCACTCTCAGGCTACTCATTTTCACAGATCATATTAGTCAAAAGTTTTTTCATTTCTCATTTAAGTGCCAGAACTGCCAATGGAAGGTGAAGAATAATGATCTACCTCTAGAACAGGGCTTAATATTTAATGGTCCATGATCACTATTTAATTTGGACCAATCCCATACTCTATGCCATAGAGGTCTCCCTCTACTGTTCCACATCTGTTAAATATTTTAGATATTTTAGCTTTATATTTATGTAGTTGAGGTGCAGTGTAATAAAGCCAGTTAAAATCAAGAGTGTATGAGGTTATATTGGGTATTCTGAGAAAGACAGATTTAGCAATCTTAATGGAAACCATTCACTCCTCTGGAGACGTCACATTTGTTTCTCACAGTTTAGCACACTATGTTTAACTCAGTTTTTTCCATCAAAGGCAACTGATGTCTTCTAGCAACACATTCAGACATGGTTTCCTTGTTAGTTCCAGCTTCTCCAGAATAAATTAATATGACAGCCAGTGAAATGCACGTGAAGAGGATCATTCTGTATGCAAAATGATGTCTCCATAAAAACATAAAGGAGCACAACTTGCTGTCTACATCTACTGGAATCCTTCTAGGTTCCTGCTGGGGCTCTTGCTGACATTTGGGCAGCACATTCCCATTATGGCTAAAAACTGGTTTTCCTAAGCTTTAATCAGCCAGGAATGTCAGGCTAACACCACAGCAAACTGTTCCTCAAAGCTGGAGTGTCATTAGGTGGAAGGAGCATTACAGATGTGTCTCTGCCATTAGGCTTGTGTCCACAACTCTCTGCTGTCAGTGTTTCTGTTAAAATTGAAGCTTTTATCCTCAAGAAAGCTTCCTACCCTGAAGCAGGATATCTTTCTTTACCAAATGCCAAATTCCCTAATAATAATAGGGCAAGTTTAGATGAGTGAAGACAGAAGAATCCTCAGATCATGTCCTCACTGCTGCAGTTGTGGACATCATAGTCTTGGAAGCAACTGAGAAATGCAGACCTGACCAATAAAATGTGGTAATAATTCCCACTCTCACTCTCACAAATGTGCTTTAACGTGATCTCACTAGGCAGGGCACTGGACAAGGCCTAATGATTAAAATGGATGACATCAACTTGGAATTTGAGCCATACCAGAGCAAATTTCATCATCACAGACAGCTGAGGGGGAAGCAAGAACCCACTGAAAAGAAAGAGACAGGCAGACATATCTACTATTTCCTATCGTTTACATTCTTCATCTTTAAACCAAACTTCTGCTTTATTTATTTATGCAATTAAGCAGATTATTGAATCACTGGCTGTGCACAGAACTTGGAGGATTTAGTTAAGCTCTTAAGCAATTCTGAAACGTACTGTGAATACTTGTCCAAAAATATGCCTATACCATATAGCATGGACAGGTAAGAGAATTAATCAGAAAATAAAAAAGCTGATGTTAAGGAGGAAATGCTCTCAGGGGACACTAACACAAAGTAAAAGACACATTATGGCTTGTGTGAATTACCTACAGAAGCATTTGCTTTCTTATTGCAGCATTAATCTTTGCATGTGGTTTATGCTTGCCCCAGTGGAGCAGCAGGCAGGGGCTGCAGGTCACCACTGCCTCCTGTCCCTTCAGCCATCTGACAGCAGCTGACCCTGCAATTTCTGTAAGTCACCAGTGCCCGTGGCAGAGAGAAGAGGATTTTTTCCATTCAGACAACACAGAGAGTTTCACTGGACCTCACCCTCACGTCCCAAGGTTTCCTCTCTTCTCCCTTCCTTCCACAAGCCTAGGATGACACCAGCTAACCTTGGCCATGTCCACCCTGAGTGCCACAGTCCAGACTTTGTACTCTATTCCCATTCACACCAAGGTTCACCAGGACCCCTCTGCCCTCCATACCCCTGCAGAAGGAAGGGCTGGATCAGGAAAATGAGGAACTAAAAACAAAATCCCCCTTGACAAACCCCACATCACTGTCTGGCAGTGCAAGGCCACTTTTGCAGGGCTAGGATTTTGTCCCAAGTAGAAAATTTAAAAATTGAATCTTGGAGGCGTCAAGCACAAAAAGGAGATAAACAACATCTGCTCTTCATAAAATAATAAACACACCAAACAACTGCTCAAGCTAAAGACTTCCCCAATCCAAAGCACAGCCCTACATATCATGACCTTCCAAAAGAGAATTATCACCTCCTTATTTGTACTTGCAGTATCACACCTTTCCTGCATGAATTTCAAAGTGTATGATAATGTACTACAAGTCCTCAGAGCCAGAGTGAACTGCTGGAGAGCTGGCTCAGGATCAAAATGATCAGTATGCCATAAAAATGGCCCTACAGGTTGGGAGAGGAGTTCATCCAGCACAGCATCCTGCTCCTGGTGGGGGCACAAACCTGACACTGCTCTGTGTGCTCATCATCCTGGGACAACAGGTAGAGGAACTGGCTGATTCCCTGCCTGAGGAGCTGAACTGCAGCTGGTGGTGAGTGTGGGACATGGGCAGAGCAGGAGGGGTGCCAGCCTCAGGGGCTCTGCAAGGAATGGGGGACAGCAGCACTGGAAGGGCCAGCTGCCTCCTCCTCACTGACCCACTGCTCTCCCAGCATTGTCTGTCTCAGGGATTCCTGCCCGCCCTGGCACTCTGAGCACCAGGATGGACTGGACATGGGTAGAGCAGGGAGCCATGAGGGAACTGCAGGTTGGAGCCCCAATCCTCCAAAAGGTTTTTAACAATGATCTCTTGGAAAGCTCCAGGGGAACACGAGCACCTGTGCCTGTCCCTCTGCTGCATTCCTGAGTCTCCCCTGGCCACAGCTCCCAGTGGGCACAGCAGTTTGGCACAGCAGTGCACTGATGCCTTAGCATTAGCTTTTCTATTTTTCATGTATTTGTAATCCTGCAATTCTTTAGTGTATAACTCTGAACTCTATACACAGTGTGAGCTGCTGCTTTCCCATTTTGGTCAGACACAGCAATTCCTCTCCAGGCTGGGAATCAAGGACACCTCACTGTCTCAGGCCCTGAGAGATGGAAACAAAAGTGAGTTGGGGGAAGCAAACCTGGGGTGACTTCATTACCTGAATCTGTAATTGGAAGATTAACCCCCAATATGCAAATGGACCAAACTTATAAAAGTGTAAAAACCTGTGACCCATTGTCCATGCTGGGTGTAGCCCCTGGGAAGGCTTTGTCTGCGTGAAATGTACCTGAAATACAACTGTTTTTTATTTCCTTTACTTTTGTCTGTTAATTGTAAATTAAAATTGTTAATTTTGTCTCTGTTTTAAGGGAGCTCAGAAAGGCATCAGCAGAGCTCCATGAGGGCTGTGATGCAGGAACCAGCTGGATGTGCCACCAGCTTGTGTCTCCCCATGTCCCACACACAGAGCTCCTGACATGGAAGGGGTTTGTTACACCACTTAATTAGTGGCATGTCTTAATTTTCTTTTGCCTTTACTCAGAGTCATGATTAAAACATGAAAGAGATGGATTTCTTGTTTGGACTTGGTTGTTTATTAAATCTTATCTATAGTACAGAGAGTTCTTGCAGCACCTCTAGCTACCAGCTAAAAGTGAGCAAAATTGAGGCGAATCCAGCTAGTTACAAGGTCTTTTAAAGTTAAACAGTCCAATAAAGAGCTAACACCTATTTTATTTGTACTTTTGACCCAATAACCAAAATCAGTGCAGCATTAACTGACCAACCAGAAACTAATGCCTGAAATCATGAAGAAGAAGGAAGGAGAAGGAAGAAGGAAGAAAGGGACAATGCTCAAAAACTTCCATCTTCTTCCATACTTATTACTATATTTTAAAAACCTCAAATTCTAAACCTTTCACCATGTGCAATTACACACTTTTATTCTAATCACACATTTGTGATCTTGACTCTATTACTTAGATTTGGAAGCTTTCTCCAAGGTCTCAAGTCAAAAGCAGTGTTCCCTTGGGGGTCGGTGTCAGAAAGCACAGAAAGTCCAAAACTCCCAGGCTTCTGTGTTTATTAAAATTAACACTAACAGGCTTCAAATATGACAACTCCAGCTCTGGTCCTGCTGACCCTGCAGAGCTCCCACCCAAGGGCACACAGCAGAGCAGGGATGTGCTGAGTGCTGCTCACAGCACACACTGGGAGCTGGGAGGAAATGCAAGGCAAAGTGTCCATTTGTAATCCTGATAGCTCCCATGAAATAAAACCAGGGCTGTAGAGGAAATGCCTGACTGATAGTGTAAGCACTCATGTAAATGTGTGCAGGCTGATTTTCATCACTCAGGCTGCTCTATTCTTTGAAGATATGTCACTTCCCTGGACCATGCAGCTGCATGTTTGAAGCTCACACTGGTTGGACAAAATGATTTGTTCATGATCTTAATGTTTAGCCCTTTCACAGAAAAAAAACTCCAGCACTTCAAGCTTTTGTGAATCTGAAAGGCTCATTCAGTTTTTAAGGATCTGCCTCAGCTTTTCTATTTCAATTATTTATTTGAAGCCTGAACAGGCAATTTGATGAATGGAAGAGAGAGAGGGTGGACAAGAAAGCACACAATTATCATACTGTACATAATTTTACCAATTACCATGCACAGTCTTCAACCAGTTGAGAAGATTTTAGTATTTTTGGTATGCTACTACACGGGGTTTCTTTCATTTTCTTGTTGCTTTCCTCTTTCCTTATTATTAATTAATCTATTCAATCAAAGGAGAATTTAAATTTAGAAGCTGATACTGATGTTTTTGCCTACACAGAACAGTAGCTATGCTATGTTATCTTCAGGAATGCCCTGATTCAAGAAAACCAAAGCACTAGATTCCAGAGCTGGAGGGATATTCACTTCATTCAAGGCTGTTATGCAAAGATGTTGAATTTCTCACCCCTGCTTCTTCTGTGCATATTTTTACAATTTTAACCCTCTGCATACATGTGGCTGATTTCCTCCTTGCATCTCAGCCAATACACAGAAATTTTAATACTAAGATGCTGTTACTTCAGGAGTGTAATTAGTGCCAGCTCTTCCTGGGAAAAGTGGTTGTGGTGTCTCTCAGTGAGGCAGGTAAAGCACAAAACACCATCAATGTAGTTAATTCTTCAATTGACTCACTGTGGGGCTTCATTCCTTCTGAAGTCCCTGGATGAATCTGGAAGTGAGACTCACTGCAATTCCTCCTTCCTTGATGTGAGTTTGGCTATATTGCTGCCCTGAGAGGATCTGCCCCTACACATTTACCAACATGCTGGCTTCCCCATATGATAAAAAGGTATTTTTGAGCACTCCTGCACAAACAAATCCCTTGAGGGAATCATTTAATAAAGGATGGTAATTCTTGCAGAGCTCTTAATGCCAACCTATTTCCCAGCAAAGATACTCATTCAACATTTTGCTGGATTTCCTGTTTTGTTCATCAGGACAATCTCTACATGCAGTGCCATACTATTTCCTTTCATTCTGTATTTTCCAGAGAACTGCTCTATTGGGGAGTGTGAAATTTAGGCCTGAAACCATTGACTACTTTTTGAAGCTAATCCTAAACCTCTGAGCTACTAAATTATTTCTTAAGCAGAACCAGCACACTCTTCATTTCGGATCATTCAGCATCCTCCTGATTATGGTCTGTCATTACTTAAACTGCTGGAAAACTTTAGTAGTCACTAAGTTTTACACTGATCGTATTTTGCCAGTAAAATTTTAACTATGACACAGTTAAAGAGACATCTTTCATAGCTGCTGACTGAATATTAATCTGATTTTTTATTTCCACTAGACTCCATTAGAATGTAACTAAACATTAAAAATGAGCACTGGATTCAGTGATGCTGATTCCCCCATTGCCCATCATTATGTCACTCCTGAGTCCTGTTTCTCCTCATCCCATTTGAGGTCCCATCCATCTGATTTATGGAGTAAGCTGTGGCAGGAAGTGGAAAGGAATTCTAAATCAGCACTCACTTGTCAGACTTCAATACTAAGTGCAAAATATGGTATTAAAACAAGACTGAAAGCTTTCTTAGAGGAAAATACCTCCTTGCTCAGGGCTGCAGGGAACAGCAGAGGTAATGGGATAAGTGGTCAGGAATTTTCCAGTACTCAGCTGCTCTGCACCTGTGTGCCACCAGCCAGGGGAGAGCTGGAGGCAGGTTCAAACATGCAGAGCACATTCCAGTTTATGACTTAATTGTGCTGAGAACCAGCACTGTTAGGTTGGATCAATGGTGCTGAGAGGAGCATTTCTGCATCTCAGAGCTTCCCACACTGATCTGCAATTACCCTGCAAACTGTCCACTTACTGCACTATGCTGGAGGATGGTGCCTTTTGCAAGAGACATTAAGGGGTTTCATTTCTGCTGCTCAGCTTTCTTTTCCATCTTAAACTTCCAAAGGATTCATACTATCTGGCATATGGTGCTTATACTATCTGCACTGTTGAATTACTGCTTCAAAAATGATACAAGCCTGTTTTAATTAGATTTATGGGAAATCTTCCTAAGGCAAATTCTTCCCAGTTGCAATTACAGAGCACACCTGAGATAAAGGGACAGCAGCAGAAGGAATTATCTTTCTTTCAACATGAAATATAGTTTATTTGGTTATTTTCATTATCAAAAGAGGTAATAACATTTTCAAAAGAAGTGAAGTGGCTCATCTTTATGAATCATTAACCATCTATCCATAAATATGCACAAAGCTGCAAGAAATAAAGGAAATGAGCTTTCCTGCCCTAGAGAGTGTACAAAATGCTGCTATAGACAAACTTGCTGTGGCAGCAAAGCACTGGGGAACACCTACCACTTGAATTGTTTGTGCAGAATGAGCAAGGACTCAAAATTACCACAGCAAAATTTCCCAAAGATCTTTCAAGACAAGGTGATGCCTCTGGGCTTTGGGTGCTGAGCCCTGGGAGTGCAGAACTGCCTCCCTTGGGGATGAATCCCATCCATCTTCCCAAGTCCTGAGCAGGGCCAGGAGCAGCAGTCCTTTGTGAACCTGCTCTTCCCATGCAGCTGACAGCCCTGTGCCCTCCTCTGCCCTGCACAGCATTTTGGGAGGCACAGCCCCACCCCAGCTATGCAGAAGGCAGCTCTCATGGACTGAGAGCAGGCAAGAACAGGCAGAGGGAGAAGATGGGGTCAGGAAATAAGAGAAAACCATGAAACACTGCCTTTTGCTCTCTCAGAATTGAGCCCATCATCACCAAGGCTTACAAGAAGCACTGCTTGTTTCCATCACTATCTGCAGAAATGAAAATTGTATTTCACTCAAAAAGCTGCTCTGCTTAAATGGAACAGCTGATGAGAAGTAAACCCCTCAAATTCTGTTAACACCTGGTCCATTTAGCTTCTGCTTTGGATGAGGTTTTCCAGTTGAATTCTGAGTTGCTCAGGGAAGGAGGCTGGAGGGAAGTGCTGACATCCCCTTCCTACTGTGCTGGGAGAGGTACAGCAGTGGCACATTTGGGATGGGAGCTAAATGGGAAATCATATGCTGTCACTAATAGAAATCACAATTTGCAGCACAAATGTTATCTCACATTTTTGGAAGCACAGTAACAGTAATGTTAAATTTAACAAAATGCTGGCATGTGACCTCCATGCAGACTAAGCACAGCTAGGACTATATATGCAGTTCCATGGCCTCAACTGCATTTTGTTAGGTAAGATCCCATGATATCTACATTATTACACCATAAATGTAGCTTTTTTTCTAAATATAATACATGTGAATTGTGGCAGATGTCACCAGGACACTGACCTGAACAGAACACTTAAATGACACTGCAACAAACTGCAGAACAACAAAAATCTACAGCAAACAAAAAAACCCTCAATCAAGAATGAGGTGATCTCTGAGGTCCTTTTCAACTTAAATACCTCTATGATAATATCTGTGTTATACATCACCAGGATATTAAACAAATCTGACAGAACAAGAACCCTTGAATTCAGCATCTAAGACAGGCAGAGCTACATAATATGACACAGGACCTAATGAAGTCCTTGCTTTCCCTGCAAGTAAGTATTTTAAAATATTCATATAAGAGCTGTACACAAGCTTCTTATGTGGAACTCTGGACCAGCTCACTCTCATTAGCAATACTAAATCCTTGGAAAAAACAATACAAATAAAAAATATTCCTGTCCTTTCAAACAATGTTTTAAGATGTTTTTCAGGAACATGCAATTATCCTAGCTGGGAATGGAATGAAAACTAAATAGAAACACGTGTAATCATTTCCTTAATAATGTTCTAATTTACTAGATGGATAAGCTCAACATCCATTCCATGTAGGAGAGATAATTTAGCTCCTTGCAGCTATAGAAGTTTTGGCATAATCTTCTAAATCCAGCACACAACAGTGCTTGACAAGGCACTCATGAAATCCTGGCTTCCTCCACATTGTCACACTCAGTGGGGCAGCAAGGGTGTCCCAAAAGATGGGTCTGAGATCTCAAAATCTAGTCTGAGCATTGCTCTGTCCAAACAGAAACAAAAAGATTTTCTATCTCAGGAGAGATGGTTAAAAGGGTCTCTTTTTGTGCTCACTGTTTTTATGTTCACAACTTTTTTGCACACCAGTGACTGCTGTACTTCTAGTGCTCTTCCCAGCCCCTGACTCTTTCTTTTCTTGACAAGTCCTTACTTTTTACATATTATATATATATATATATATATATATATATATATATATATATATATATATATATATAAAATTCTGCCCTGAATGTGTTCTTTGGATGCTTAACTGAAGATATCCAAAATGGAAGCAGCAACACACGTGCCAAATGTCAGAGTGGTCAAATGGTCACTTGTACAAGTATTAGCTTGCTTTTGCAACAGTCAGGGTTGAACTCTTGGCTCAATAATCCTGATGCACTCCTCAACCCCAGTCAATATCCATTTAATATTTCATGCTCAAGCTAAGCACTGAGCACCAATGAATCTGCCTTCCCTGGGAAGCACAGAGGAGCTGCACCCAGCCCAGGAGCCAGGGATGCTCCCCCCACCTGCCCTAGGGAATGTTCACACCTGTCCCCCAGTGCTGCCACCCCTGCCCTGCAGGTCACTTGGCCTGTCCTAGTGGGGAGCAGATGACAAACCTTCAGCTGCTGGGCTCTCTGTGCTCCAAGCATTCAGCCTTTGGTTTAGGAAGTCTCAAGAAGCTCAGGGCTGTGATCCTGATGGCAGAGCTGCTCCTGCTGCTGGAAGCCATGCTGTCATCTGAAGATGGATCACTTCTCTTCAGTGCATCTTCTGCTACTGCCTGTGGCTTCTAGTTCCACAGGGCTCAGGGGTCATGACTTTTCTTGGGTTGTTGAAGGAGTAAAAGAAAGCAAAGGCTTTCATTCCTTGTCACTCTGCTTTGCCTGGCTGTCCTGCAGAGAGTGGGAGATCTCTTTTCAGCTATTCTCCATCACTAGCTGCCAGCCAAGGAAGGCACTGAAGCAGCAGGAGGACTTTGCCTGTCCCCCATATCCTCCCTTATTCCTAAGAAGAACTGGGTAAGTTTGCTCTCAGCAGAGGAGATGGAACTGCCCCAAAGCAGAGGGAACTGTTTCTCTGTCAGTGTAGTTTAGGTGCTGAGACATGACTGGCAGTACAGCCTCTCTGAGGTGATGGCACAGCTCCACCACTGCAGTGGATTCACCTCTCCATGATTCCTGTGAGGTTTTCCCTTATACTGCCCTTATTAAATAAGAAATGCTATATTTCACCTGAAAATCTGTGAGTGGGTAACTTATCCAAGCACAGGCAAAACTGAGCCCAATTCTGGGAAAATACAAAATTCTGTCCTCACTCACAGTGCTTCCAAACAAAACTGAGCAGTTAATTTGATTTTCAGGATGTGTACAGAGAACTCCACTCATCAGCCAGCCGAGTGAGCACAAGCTAAACAAGAACACTGATGTCTAGGACCACACTTCAGCTGCTCACATTTGTACATTCTTTGTACATTTTCAATTTAGCAATTCCATTCCAAAGGTGTGTGTATCACAAAACAAACAAACAAAAATTTAAAAAGTGAGGAAAACCCACCAAATTACAATTATGAAGAGAAAGGATAAAATGAAGTCAGCAACAAGCATTATTGGCAGGACCAAAGGCAGCAGCAGGTGTCCCACGTGCTCTGGAGCAATTGGCACAAGGAGAGAGCAGCAGGGACACACTGGGACAGAGGGTGACACTGTCCCTGTGACTCTGTCCCTGTGACTCTGGTCCCCCCCAGAGCCAGCCCTGCAGCCCTGGCTGCTGCTGGGAGCCAGACCCAGCCTACAGCTCCTGCTTCTAATTACCGTTCCTTAGGAAACTTCTCATTTCCAGATCAGAACTCTGGAGATCAGGCTCCTTCCTAGTTATGTATTGATCCTTTTGAACCCAGCTGCCTCCAGGGATGTTTTAAATTGCACATTTTTTGCTAGTGACAGAGACCTGTGCTTCTCTGCTTGCATATGATTGTGCCTGCAAAGCTCTAGGGTAGACAGAAACTTCACAATTTATTTTGGGGTGAAAGCCTGAACTTGCAAGCTTTTAGGAAGGGCAGAATTGTTTCAAATTTAATTTCTCTTTTATGTTGCTGGTTCAAGTTTTGGCATTCAGAAACCTCAGATGCAGGGGAACAAAATAAAAAGGGAACTCAATTAAATTAGTGGCTCCCAAAGTTGTGTCTATAGCACTGGCTTGCCTCCTGATCTCCAGATGAAATAAAACAGATGTGAGGGGAAATTAATGGAGCAGCCAAAGTAAACGGTGTGACTTGGTCAAAAGGAACTCCCTCTCCCCTGCCAGATTTCAAGGCTCCCCCTGCACCAGAGCCAGCTGAAGTGATATAAATACCATTTACACCTGGTTGAAGCTTTCTGGATTTCATTTCCCCTCTCCAATTTTCCCTCTTCCTTTCATCTCCTCCTTATTCCAGCCATCCTCTGCACAGGTATACATACACAAATATAAGCACACTGACACAGAAATGCACAACACATTATGGGCTGGATTAAAAAAAAAATCAAAAACATGATTTGCAGGATAACATACGCTGAAATGTGAAATGCTGGCTAAATACTGTGTAGAAAATTGCAAAGTGGGACATTAAGACAATTTTTGGAGACACAGTTTGATGCTGGAGCTCCAGCATTAGATATTAGTTAGCATTTTGTGCAGTGTGGCATTAAGTTAAGGCCAGTTATTACCATCAACCCTGTCATTAAAACAATTATTTTCTTTCATATTGCTTGGACTTTTCTAGTGACACTTTCTTTCAAACATAAACTGGGCAAAGCACATAAACAGCTACAGTGTTTTCATTAAGCACTAGTGATATCTCAGTTAATTATTTCATCTTGTTCTGCTTGTAAGCTGCTCTGAAGTTTGGGACAGCAGAGCAGATGCTCAGCAACACTTGGGCTGGGCTTGCCAGGCTGAGGAAAACCATTCTGCCAACTCAGTGGCAACACAGCACTCAGAAGGGGACTTCAGCCAGCTGATGTGCACACTGCAGGCTCACCTGACACAGAGCTGATTTATGAAAGAAAAATTCCTTAATGGGAAATCTGAGACAGAGCCAGGATGGAGGTGAAGAGAAAAATGTGGGGCTAACTTTAGTCATGTCCATCTGCCAGGGCTCACCTGAGAGAAAGGGATGATGCTGCTGTTGGATGAAAAAGCCACAAACTGCACGATGGGCTGATCAAATCCCAAAGGGAGAAAAATGTGCAGGCACCTATTACTGAATCTAAATCTACTTGTTTGTTGTGCAAAGATAATTCAGCAGTATTTGAGGGATCTGGTGTCTGTTTGGAGGCTCCCATCCTGCTCTCCCAGTTTGTCTGGGTGATGGCAGCAGAGAGAAGGGGAGCCCTGGGGAGCAATCCATGCCCTGACACACAAACTCCATCTGCTCCTCTCATGCCTGGTGTACTTTGGGCTCACTCAAACGCCTGTCACTGCCTTCCTGCTCAATTAAAACCAGGGAAAATCCACACCAACCATTCCTTGAAGTGTTGTGAATACCCCCACAAAATAAAATTAAAGCCAACATGAATTGGCAGGGCTTCATTTTCCCTCATGAATATGCATAACTAATATAGAAAATGCTAATCTTGCCCTCCTTCACTTCCTTTCTGCCTTCTCCGTCTGCCCCTTTTGGAATTAAGCACTTATCTCCTATGGAGTGAATAGGGCTCCATTATGTGGAGGGCTGCAGAATTTTAATGAATTGCAAAATATAGTTAATTATGGAAAAAAGACATCTTCTGCACTTTTTCATGTAAATTAGACAAATTAATTGGTGTTCGGTATTTTTTTAAACACATGCAGCCCTGGGAGGGAAGGGAAAAAAAGCCACTTGACAATTCAGCATGGGAATGGTGACAGAGAAAGGAAAACTGAGGGGGCATTTCTGATCATGCACTAATCCAGCCCCCCAAGTGAGGAACACCTAATTCCAACCAGAATCGTGAGAAACCTGGGGAAAGCTCTTTTCACAAACCCAGTTATTAATTTTGGAAGTTTTCACCTCTTTGAGCTCCCAGATCCCAAGAACACATATCAGCAGCTGGGTGTGAGCACAGCTCAGTGTGGGAATTGGGCAGGATTTCCCCCAGCAGCACCTTTGTGCCCATTTCGCTCCAAGTGACCCTGTGGTGAACATGTGTCCAGCTGGGGATTTTGGTTTTACCAGCATTTGCATCCAAAATTATTTTCAAAATTATAACATTATTCTCTGCTTGAAGCCCTGTCCACAAAAGTAAGCACCAGCACAAGCTTTAGCAGTGAACAGTAAAAAATATTAAATATACTCCAGGAGAGTCTGAGTCCTTCAAAAAACAACGTAAATCTGCACTGCTGACCTAAATAAAGCACCTACATCCTGCTCTGGCTGCCCAAATCAATACTCATGTGTGCAAGGAGACACTATTTGTTGCAGGTGGGTTAAAGGAGTTCTGTTTAACTGGAGCTTAGAACAGAGCACTCTGTCAGCTGCAATAAAAGGAATGGGTTTATTTCTCAAAATGTAAAATTGACCCTGGCTAGTTTCAGAGAGGGTTACTGTCACAAAACAACACAGCAGCAGCAATAACAGCATCTATTAAAATGACTATATAAAACATGCCATGGTGTGTTAGGACTGTTCTTTATAAATAATATTGCACTCCTACATTGCAAACAGCATCTGTAACAGAAGCATTCAGGCTGATTTATTTCAGTGTAGCAAGGCAGCATTACCACACTGTATTATTTTTTAATCTGGCTGTGCTGGAGAAGTGCCCCATTTGGAACAACTGAACCCAAAATGTGCTGACATGGAGCACAATTTCATGTCCTGAGCCTCTGAAGCAGTGCACAAAAATGGGTATTTGAGGGATCTGGGGTTTGAGCACCTGGCAATGCTGTTTGCCCTGACACAGCTTGTGGTTCTGCATGTTGCTCCCCTATTTCATACATGCATTCTACAGCTTTTTACTGGCAAGTGGAAGAAAATATTTTTCTCTTTGTCTTAATATATCACAACTGGTATGGCTTCTACCTATTTAAGGTGATTTAATACCTAATGATAATAAATGCTTCAGTGGAGATTTGGGTGCTCTACAAGCCCAGGGGACAGGAGATGCTCATGAAGATGAAGGTGCTGAGGGAGAGAGGAGCTCCTTCCTCACAGGGACATACCAAAGCAGGAACCTAACTCAAAGGGCTCTGAATCACTTCTGATATTTCTTTTCTTCTACCCTAAACAGAGAAGGATCCTATGGACACTAAAAAGGACTAAAATTAGCCTTTAACAGCATTCCTTTATCTCCTCATCAAAGAGATTAGATGAGAACATCTAAACTGATTCCAAATTCAAAATTTATTACAAATATTAACAAAACTAACTTCATAACATTAATATGATGTAAACACAAGAAAATTCTCTTTCTCATTCTACAGATGGAGTAATTGACATTATTTAGATTGATCTTAACATTGAAGTAATATTAAAAAAATCCAAATTAAAAAGTAACTTGACTCTGATGAAGGAATGATAAATGCTGAACACAACTTTACCCAAATAAGAGTTCAAAGCCCTTCAAAGCACAGCTGATCCTTGCTGACATCAAGAGAGCATGCCTGAGAGATATCAGGGCTTGTTTCAGGAACGGAATTATTTGAAACAAGAAACCCTTCTTAGAAAAAAGCTGCTGATTAGAACTTTTGAAGAGGCAGTCAGTAAGTCACTGAGTTGGGCAGAGGATGAACTTTGCTGTGGGTCATCTGCAGACAAGTTGAAACATGGAAGTGCTGAAAGCCTTAGGAAGCATTAGCAACAAACTCCAACAGATTAAATTCTAGTAGGAAAACCTGCCTGCTCCAAGCAAACATTCCTGCCTTGTTAGGAACTTTAGAAGATTAGGAAGGGTTCAGTATCACCATCTTAAGCACTGGGGGGAACCTCTGCTAACCCTTCTATGTTTCATTTTATTGATCATGATTTTAACTTAAAAAACCCTCCACACAGTATTGTTTTCCATCCCCAATCCCTTTGAACCATGTTACAGCTGCCTTTTGTTGTCAGATAAATCACTTAGGATCAAACATCCTTGGAAATCCATGTAGGCTTTTAGGGCTACCTGGATCATGGAATTAGCACTGAAGCATTTCAGCATCTCCCTAACTGTTAAGCAGATGCTACATCCCACCTCTAGCCACTGATGAAAATTAAGATTATTTTAATCCTTTGCTGAAAAGAATAGAATGAAGCACCTTCCTCCCAAGCAGGCCTAGAAAACAACATAACCAGTGAGCAGAGCCTTTCTTTGAACAGACACTTTAAATGGGACATGTAATTATCTTAGGTAGATGTATCTGACAGAGCCATTAGAAATCATCTAAGCAAGATCACAGAGACCAGCTTTGCTCTGCATTTCCTTCTAGCCAGACTTGTCTGAGCCCCTGTTTTCTCAGGGTACCTCATAAAACACAATCACAACTGAAACCTGTGAGGGTGCAATATGTGGAATTACTGCTGCTGAGTTTATGCTTCCACACTACTGGTGCATCTAATTGAAATCTTAAATAACTCAGGTTCTGCTGTGGACAGGGAGAGTGACAACACTGAACAGCACAAGCTGATAAAATCAGCAGGTACTCCACAGCTGGAAGACCTTGGATCTCACAGGAATTACTGGGCTCTGCTGGTGAAGAGTAAATCAGCCTATTTCAAGTGCCACCAGTTTGCTCTACACTGCAATTTCATCAGTCAGCTAAAATACCCTGAATGTTGCATTATCAGTTGCAGTGTGTTGATTTGAAAAGGGTATGAAATTCCAGGCTCTGTGTTTGCGGCACTGCAATCAGGAACAGCTTCAGCAGAACTCCTGTGTGAAGCAGGATGTGCCTGTGTGGGTGCAGCTGCTCAAAGCTGAGCTTCCCCACACAGCATCCATTAGCAGGGAAGGAGTTTTGATTAAAGGGAGCAGAGACAGCACCAATTTTCCTGCTACACTAAAGGCCCTGGAGAAGCAAAGGATTGCAGCTGGAATTAACCTCTGACCCTCAGATAGCTGTCAACCCAAGGTCCCCATCCAAACATGCATTAAAGGGCAGCAGCAGAGTTCTGAGTGCTGCAGGACAGCTCAGCTCACCCAGCTCCTGTCAGGGTCACAGAGAGCTGCTGCTGCCCCTGTCAGGGTCACAGAGAGCTGCTGCTGCCCCTGCCAGGGTCACAGAGAGCTGCTGCTGTCCCCGTCAGGGTCACAGAGAGCTGCTGCTGCTGTCCCTGCCAGGGTCACAGAGAGCTGCTGCTGCTGTCCCTGCCAGGGTCACAGAGAGCTGCTGCTGCTGCCCCTGTCAGGGTCACAGAGAGCTGCTGCTGCTGTCCCTGTCAGGGTCACAGAGAGCTGCTGCTGCTGCCCCTGCCAGGGTCACAGAGAGCTGCTGCTGTCCCTGCCAGGGTCACAGAGAGCTGCTGCTGCTGTCCCCGTCAGGGTCACAGAGAGCTGCTGCTGCTGCCCCTGCCAGGGTCACAGAGAGCTGCTGCTGCTGTCCCTGCCAGGGTCACAGAGAGCTGCTGCTGCTGCCCTGCCAGGGTCACAGAGAGCTGCTGCTGCCCCTGCCAGGGTCACAGAGAGCTGCTGCTGCTGTCCCTGTCAGGGTCACAGAGAGCTGCTGCTGCTGCCCTGCCAGGGTCACAGAGAGCTGCTGCTGTCCCTGCCAGGGTCACAGAGAGCTGCTGCTGCTGCCCTGCCAGGGTCACAGAGAGCTGCTGCTGTCCCTGCCAGGGTCACAGAGAGCTGCTGCTGCTGCCCCTGCCAGGGTCACAGAGAGCTGCTGCTGCTGCCCTGCCAGGGTCACAGAGAGCTGCTGCTGCTGTCCCTGCCAGGGTCACAGAGAGCTGCTGCTGCCCCTGTCAGGGTCACAGAGAGCTGCTGCTGTCCCTGTCAGGGTCACAGAGAGCTGCTGCTGCCCTGCCAGGGTCACAGAGAGCTGCTGCTGCTGTCCCTGTCAGGGTCACAGAGAGCTGCTGCTGCCCTGCCAGGGTCACAGAGAGCTGCTGCCCTGGCTCTGCACACCCAAGAGCCCTGCAGGGGCAGCTGCAGCAGCACTGAGGAAGGCTGGACACCTCTCTGAGCTCACCCACCTGGGCAGCTGCTGGGCTATTCACTAAAGTAATACACTCAGAACATCCAAAAATTATCTAAATCCATAATTAACATTCCCGAAGCTAGTTAAGAAAAAGCAAGTTGAGGAAAGTAAATCAAAAGTACATTTTAAAGAACTGATTCTGTGTAATAATGAATTCAGTTCCCATTATCAAGCTTCATTTATATTTGTCTAGATAATGAATGAGATCTATCTTCCTGATGCTAACAAAATTTATTTGCAAACAGATACTGCCATTGTCCAAAGCACTAGGAGATGCTTCTACCTGATAAACAGACATTGTACAAAATAAATAGCTTTGAATGGCATTTCAAAGATATGATTCATTTATTTCTACTTTATCTGTCTGGAACAAAAAAGGAGATCATGATGGTTTTTGCTTGAATTCCTCATCTTTGCAACAAGCATTAATTACCACCATCTACCCATTTTGTTATCCTGACAGATGCCCTTCATTTTTTTCAGGTACAGCACAAAAGAATCTCAGTGTGTTCTTTTAATTAATAACATAATTATTTCAATAAATATTAATTTTAATAAATATTATTTAAAATAAATATTCTAGTGCTAAATATATGCTGTGCACACAGAACAGCCACAGTACAGCACTGTTTTGCATGTACCACTTTAACAAACCCCTTCTACCTTTAATTGTTGCTGAATTTATCATTGTTATGACGAAAGTGAAAGGAAGAGATCTCTTGAGCTGTTGGTGAGTTTGCTTCATTTTCAGGGGACACTTTTCTCAAAATAAATCTATATTTTGAATTAAGTGTTCTTAAAAAGCAACACTTTAAAACAATGGGATTAGAAAATGCTAAAAGACAGGATAATTAGTACAAACAGGTTCCCTTCCTCAAATGGTCCAGAGGGAATCACACTGCACTGTAAATGAGGAAGTTGCAGTTACTCCTCTAATTCCCAGTTTTCCAGGAAAGCTTAGAATTTTGCAAGGTCAGAAATGCTGGCAAAGAAAAGGTGATTTCTATGAAACATATGTTCTGTCATCTTTCCAATCCAGTGTTCCTCATCCATCACAATGTCCACTACTGCTTCCTAACCCAGAAATAAAGGCAGCTGTTTTTCCAATGACCATGTATCCCTTTCTTCAGTGGCATTTCCAACAAATGATCTAATGATACTCCTGTGAAAAATGGTGATGCTTAATTCTCTATTCAATCTCTATTTCTCTTTTGATCATAGCTCTTCTTTCAAAAGCCTTCAATAAGACTCAAGCAATGTGTATTTGATGAGCCTTTAGATAAATTTTAGAAAAAAACCATTTTGCCCAAGCAGAGCCACCCAAACTCCCATGAAATCTGGTTTCTCTTACAAATTTTGAGGAAAGGGAAAGGGAAAGGGAAAGGGAAAGGGAAAGGGAAAGGGAAAGGGAAAGGGAAAGGGAAAGGGAAAGGGAAAGGGAAAGGGAAAGGGAAAGGATCAATTTCTACCCACTCCCAAGGATGCTGTGACATGCTCAGCCTAATGCCAGCGTGGTGGGGGGTTCTGGGGTGGCAGGATCCTGTGCCCAGCCCCTGCTCACAGTGACAGCTGGTGCTCTGAGCAGCCCCAGCAGCAGGACAGGCTGAGCAGCTCCAGCTCTCCTGTGCAACAGCTGGTCCTGCACCATCACTCACTCCTAGAACAGCACAGGAGAAGGGACTGTCTGCCTGCTACCAAATAGGAAATGCTGGGAAGGACAGACACGTCCTTGGAAACACCAGGGGTTTCTCTCCAAGGTGGTAATTAAAACTGGATTCTCATTTGTCTTTTGTTTCCACCCTGAAAACTTATCCATCTCTGTCAGGTAATCATCCTTGGCTTCCATTTGACTTCCCCAATTCCTGCAGGCTGCCTTCCTCCAGCTGAATGTTGAGAGAGATGCTCATGATGAAATAAATGGCATTTTATGAAAAAGAAGTCAGGATATTGAGCTCCCAGTAGTGATTGTGAGTGATTTTATTTGATCACCTTGGTAGTAAATGGGCTGTTAGAAGCTCAGCCTCAGCAAGCTCCTGTGGAATATTTTGTAATAATAATAATGAGTTGTGGTGATGAGAATTCTCACTACTAACACATTCAGTCTTTCTCAGGGACTGAAGAAGATCAACTATTTGTCCGGATTAGCAAAATGATAATTAGAGAGTCTGTTTTGTTTACATTCAGCAGCATTTACCATTTGACAGCATGAAACTGCTTCAACTGAGGTTTTACATCTCCTACTATTCCCTTTCCACACTAGTTCACACCTTCCAAATAACACATGCAAAAGCACATTGCAGAACTTAATGTGGGACATGTGTCTCTCCTGAGGCAAGGCCAGCAGGGAGTCCTGACCCTCACCCTTCTCCACAGAACACAGAGCTGGAAGAAAACTCTCCCAGTACCAGGATTTTTGTCCCCTCTGTGGGACATGGACAGACACTTCAGGACCTTTGCACATTCCACTTCCATCTGGGAATGGGAGCTGGCACCCAGTGCTCTGTGCAAAGGCTGGGCACTGAATGATTAATGAAACAATAGCTACTAAAAAAAAAGGAAGGAACCCCTCCTTTTTAAAAGAATATATATTTCTCAGAAGCATTTCCTTTTCCTAGGACAAACAGTGAACATAATCTTTGAAACAGGTTTAAATGTAAGACTTCAATACCACTGCATTGAAAAGAACTCCTGTTCCACTGGCAAGTGCCAAATGATTCCCAAAAATGTGAAGGAAGCTGGAAATCTTGGGAGGACCAAACACAGAGATGCAGATAACACGTTCCCAGTGCTTCCTTGGCATTTCCCCTGCTGGAAAACTGTCAGAGTCAGAGGTATTGGGGCACCAGGAGCAAACCTATTCTCACAAGGTTCCTAACAGAGGCTGTGGGTGCAAACACTGAGCACAGTTCTGTTGTGTATTCCCAATCCAGCCCTGGGCAGCAATGTCTATCCATTCATCAAAACTTAGAGCTTTCCCCCTCCTTGAAAAGGGTTTTTGGTTCTTTATTTTCTTCTTTTTTTTACAGGCAACCTTTTGACTCCTTTTGTGAGGCAGTTTTCTATCCCTTTTTCATCTCCTCTTCTCTGACTCTTTACATTTGCCATTAATCTACAATAGGCAAACTTGTCAAATGCCAGCAACACCCAAAATATCATTATAAGTTTGAACTAACTTTCTTTCTTTTTCTTTCTTTCTTTCTTTCTTTCTTTCTTTCTTTCTTTCTTTCTTTCTTTCTTTCTTTCTTTCTTTCTTTCTTTCTTTCTTTCTTTCTTTCTTTCTTTCTTTCTTTCTTTCTTTCTTTCTTTCTTTCTTCTTTCTTTCTTTCTTCTTTCTCTTTCTTTCTTTCTTTCTTTCTTTCTTTCTTTCTTTCTTTCTTTCTTTCTTTCTTTCTTTCTTTCTTTCTTTCTTTCTTTCTTTCTTTCTTTCTTTCTTTCTTTCTTTCTTTCTTTCTTTCTTTCTTTCTCTTCTCTTTTTCCTTCTTTCTTTTTCTCCTCTCTTTCTTTCTCCCTTTCTTCCTCCTTTCCTTTCCTTTCCTTTCCTTTCCTTTCCTTTCCTTTCCTTTCCTTTCCTTTCCTTTCCTTTCCTTTCCTTTCCTTTCCTTTCCTTTCCTTTCCTTTCCTTTCCTTTCCTTTCCTTTCCTTTTCCTTTCCCTTTCCTTTCCTTTCCTTTCCTTTCCTTTCCTTTCCTTTCCTTTCCTTTCCTTTCCTTTCCTTTCCTTTCCTTTCCTTTCCTTTCCTTTCCTTTCCTTTCCCCAAAGGAGCTCAAGCTATCAGCCTTTGGTTTGGAGCTCTAGCATCTCCATGCCCTAAGCCTCTATTTAAGTACACAGAGGCATGTTCAAAAAAGTGGTAAACTAAACTCAGACTGCAACTTTTGTGAATTTTGACTTTTTCAGTATATCATGTTATGTAGCAACATGTCATCTACATAATTGTGATTACAGTGGGTTTCTTGATATCTCCTATTAACTGTGCAGGAAGGAGGCACTTTTTGAGCTGTTTTCTGGAAACAAAACTGCTCTGATGATCTTATTCCTAATTCAGCCCTGAGCTACTTCTAGCCCTGACTTCATGGATATCAGGCTGCTGCACAGATCCCTGTGTTAAGGAGACATGAGAGAGCAAGTGGTGATTTCCAGGGTGTGGATATCCCACAGCAGGGAGCAAAGCCTGCCCCATAAGCTGGAGCCAGGCTGCCAGGAGGGAGGGCTGGAGCTCAGCAGGTGTGCTCCCCACCACAGGCTCACTCTGGCTCTGGGCAGTGACCAATTCCCTCAGGAGAACCCTGTGGACACAGCAGGTTTCTATTCTCAAGCCACTCAATCAGTGTTGAGGAGGATGGCTATGCAAACACCAGGCACATGAGCTTACAGGAACAATCACACTTTGGCAGATGCTCAGAAATACTGCTTAGACTTTGAAGCTGGCTTCAGACAATTCCCCTTCTCCCCATTTTGGGCTTATTCAAAAAGTTGCCATTTTGCACAATTTGTTGCACAAATCTGAAGTTACAGGCCACAGTGCCTGGTTTCTCAGCAGAAGCTGAGAGCTGGAACACCACAAGCTGCAGCTCAGGGGGATTCCTGCTGGATTTCTTTGGTGTTCCTGCCTGCCTGAACACTTCAGCTTTCCTTTAAGATGGGAACTGCACTTACATGGGACTGGCTTCCTGAAGATCATTTTCAGTGTGTAATCATCTGTCATTGCTAATTATTGCCAAGTTGTTGGTCTATGGGATAAACACTAGCTGGATTCTTGAGTTTTCTAACAAAGCTCTATGGCATATGGAGCATTAAAGAGTCTCTGAAACATTAATAATTCAGAGTCATTCAGTGACTGACAGCTGTCAAATGTATGACATCATCCCTCAATTATACAATGTGATATTTTAAGGTCTAATGTCTTCAATAAAATGAACAATCCACAGAAAAGCACAGAAACTTAAAGGAGATGTCCAGAGGAGAGTTCCTTCCTGAGCTGCTAATTTAGATTTTCTGGAAGCAGTGGGAATGTGCAGTTCTCAGCGCAACAAAGCCTTTCTGAAATGACATTAACTTTCAGCATGGAACCACCACCTCACAATGTTCCAAGATCACACATTAGGCTGCTGCACACCACGTGAGGAACTAAGATTCTGCTCTGAAAAATACAGAGAGAACATTTTCCTTTCAATGAAGTGAGGCTCTTAACAATTCTTATTAATTACTAGGTTAGTTATACAAGTACAAAACCCAACACACAAATCCTCAGTGTTTTGTGTTGCAGATGAATTTACACTTCCCCAGAAGAGACAGAGAAAGTGATGGCTGGAAAGGGTAAGAACAGGCACACAGGGTTACTAATTTGACAGTAAGGACTTTAACTGTTCTCACTGGAACCCAGAAAACAGCCAAGTTTAACCTCATGTTTGTTCACCAAACTGCTGAGTGTAACAGGGAAAGCACAACTGGACACAGAGACACAAATGGAATGAGGTGTTCTGTGGGAAGCAGAACACAGCCTGAGCCCCTCTGATTTTGTGCTCATGGCTGGATTATCTCACCTCTACTGAAGCAGGAGACCTGACTGAGGCTCTTCTCACAGCTGAGCCACATGGAGACCTTCTCATTCCTTCCCTTTAGTGTGGATTCTTTGGGATATAGAGCACAGCCCAGCCTTTCTGTCAGTGGGGCATGAGCAGGATCTCACTCTCCAAATACCTATTCTCCTTGAACGTCCATGGCCTCAATTTATTTTATTTTTCTGAGGCTAAACCAGTGGTTGGAATGACTGACATGTCCAAGAGTTTCTGGGAGGATGAGGAATGCAGCAAGCTGCTCCATGCCTGATGCTGGGCAGGGCTGCCAGCCCCAAGGAGGGACAGACTCAATTCCTGCACTTCTCAACAGCTCACAGGAGAGAAGGGAAGGTCCCCAGTGCTCTGCTCCAGTCTGGTCACCTGCAAACCCTTCCCAGGCTTGTGCCCTGGCTTCCAGAAGCTTCTGACACGTGGAAATGCCATGGGAGCAGCATTTGGACCAGTGAACTTTCCCCAGTATTTCTGCTGCAAGCATTTCCCCTCTTTCCAGCTTTTTTAGTTGTTATTAAAAGAACACAAAGCACTTGCAACTATAAAAGTTTATCTGCTTTATAACAGCAACAACAATTCAATTTTTTCTGCAATGGTGAGAGGAAAAAACCCAACGAGACAACCTAACCACCCAACTCCTTGAAAGACACTCGTTTGCCTGAAGTTAAATCCTCACAATCTGAGGAGAGATGGAAGGGAACCTTTATCTTCAAAGGGAATAATGAGCTGCAAGATGCCTCTATTTAAAAATACCACACAAAATTAGCCACATAATTCTCATTTCTTGGAGAGGAACCAGCTCCAGGGATGCTGTACAGATCTGAATTTAAATAGTACAATCTTACTGCACAGTGAATATTGGATAGGGCAGGCCAAGAGAGAATAGCAAGGAATTAATGGGCAGCCCTCAGCATGCTTTTAATTAAAAGAATCCAGAACAATAAGTGTGCCTAAAATAGTCCCAAAAGACCTGAAAAAGATAGATCTCAATGACAAAATATTGTAAAGGTGATTCTTCACAAAGGTAAAGTTCCAGAAGTGTGTAGAAACCTGGCATTCCAAAACACTCAACACAACATAAATTCTTGCCTGTAGACTGAAAATATCCACTAAATGGTATTAAGAGGCCATTAGATTGGTTATACTGGGTCTTTCTACTGGGAGCACTTGGTGTATCTATTCAAAGTATTCTCAAAGAAACACCCAGAACTCAGCTGCTGCTTTGGAGGAGCTGGAGGGACTTGCCCTCTCCCAATCCATGCACAAAGGGCAGCTTTGAGCCAAAACCTGTGCCACAGTCATGTGTCCCCTACAGATGTAGTTTTACATAACCATGGCAAATTTAGATTTGGGAAGTCAAGTTTTAATCTAAAAACATGAATAGGCATTTGTGATCTCTGCCTTGGTCAGGAGCTACAATACCCTGACAACAAACAAACCTGAGCAAAGCATCAGATGCTGCCCAGACTTTTGTCTCACATCAGGGCAGTGCTCCAAAAAGCGACAGCCAGCCTAAACACCAGGTGAGCTTAGAAACCCCAAAGAGAGGGTGTTGTCCTGCCTAGAATTAGAAATAATAGTTATCGAATGATGCCATAGGATTTTAGCTTTTATATTTTACAAATCCTGTACTGAATTAGTGTATAACTCCTAACTCCAAATAGAGTGTTAGTTAATCACACTTTGGTCAGACAAAACAATTCCTCTAGGCCTGAAAACCAAGGACACCCTACAGCCTCAGGCCCCAAAAGTACAAACAAAAGTGAGCTGGGGGGAGCAAACTGGGGGTAAATTACTTTATTACCTGAAGCTGTAACTGGAGAATTAACCCCCAATATGTAAATACACCAAACTTACATCTGTCTGAAAAACTCATGACCATTGTCCATCTTGGGTGTAGCCTCTGAAGCTTCTGACTGCCCCAGGTGTATCTATAGAAGGCCTTTAATAAATCCCCACTTTATTCTCTCTGCTCTAGGTACCATCCCAAGGCATCAATAAACTACACATGAAGATGAGCAGATGGCAGGGTGGAAGGGATAAGATGCTTTTTAAGGATCAAGCACCAACCATGGAACTGCAGTGGGCCTGGAGGATTCATAGGGGGAGATGCTGCTATCCAGACTGAACCCTCTGTGTGGGAAATAAGCATAGCAGACAACAGAATAAGATATTTTGTGGATTACCAGCCACTTGTCTTTTTTCAGAGACAGAGGGAGAAAAATATCCTGTCAATGTGACAGCTACAGGTAAGCATTTACTGACAAAGTTTGCAGTGGCATGTGAGCATCCAGCTGAGCAAGCAGCTTTTGATTCTGCTGTTTTCAATCTGTGATGCTCAAAACTATTTCCATCCACATACACACATCCACAGATGCCAACCCAGCAGATCAGAGCTGACAGCTCTCTGAAAGCCACAAAGTCCAGATATGATGGAAGCCTGTTCAACCTGTTGGAGATATTTCATCTGATTTCTGTCTCACCCAAAACTCTGTATGAAGCCACAGTGAGGAACAGCATCCTCAAATCACAGACTGAGCTGCCACCAAGCACTGCAGACTTGCAGGTGCTAATGAGCACTGTTGAGTGAGGGAAGAATTCAGAGGAAAAAAGACAAAATTCTTCCTCAGTCCCTCATGCTGTCAGGACTCATGTTGCTATTTTCTGTTTACTCCTAGACTGGAAAATTAAAATACAACACATTTGAATTTTAAGAATTCTGTGTTCTTTAAAAAATTAATGCCTTTTTTTTTTTTTTTTTTTTTCAGGAGCTAGACTAACCCTGCCTTCTCCCACTCCTCTTATGGGTTCTTCCAAATTGGTGGGAGAAGCTTGGCTGATTTAACTGCAGCAATGTACCTGCTATGGGCTTGTAGCTGTGGTTGTCAAGGGTTTGACCCAAATCCAAGGCAGAAGCTAGGGACTAACTGTGAATTTGCTAAATCTCCCTCTTACTGCTCTTCCCTCTGACAGACACAGCTTCTAGCTTTGCTAAATTAATATTATTGACCTCTTTGAATGGCTGATACAACCAGAACAGAGGGATGCTGAGACTGACCTGAATTCTGGGGTTTGCAGTGAATTGCCACCTCCCCAAATTCATCCTCCACCCACTTGACTCTTCCCTGCAGAAGCAAGTCCAAGGCTCCCCCACGCCCCACAGGCAGATGGGCTGCTTCACACATGTGGGGCTTCTGCTCCACCCTGCTCCTGTCACCCACTTACCATGGGCAAAACTAAACATCTCATTTACAGCAGAGATTGAGAAGGCAGAGAGAAAAAATGAGAGAGAACTGGTGCCTTCTCTTATCCTCTACAGTCTGCCCACAGCCAGTTTTCCCTGGGAACCTTCTCTGACACCCAGACCCACAACATTAACAGAGACCAGGCCAGACTTGCACTTTTTACACACTTTCTAATCCCCCATAAAAGTCACTGAAATCTGCCCTGGGATGCAACCAATCTCCTCAGCTTTTCTCCACAGACCAAAATTTCCTTGGATTCAAGGTTCCAGCAAATGATCTTCTTGTTCTCAGTGTAGCAGCCAGAAGAACTGAAGTATTGATCATCTGAACTCTGTGAAGTTGCCAGAGCCTAGGAGCAGGCAGCACAGCAACTGCACACACTTTAACTCCTGCTCACCAGCTGAACTCCAGCCTGACAGCTCACATGGAACTATTTTAGCTCACCCCAGATTACAGTCATTCCATTTTTGCCCTGCCTGAACTGATTAAAAAAACCAGCCACACACAAACCTGTTCTCAGTTAATCAGAGCAGCACCAGGCCAGAGTCACAGCTGAAAGTGCTCACAGGAATCCCAAGCTGAGCCCTCTGCATCCCCCTTCCCTGCTCAGACAGCATCATTTAGGCATTGCTTCCATGAATCTTTTTTCAGGAATCAAGCTGCCATGTGTGCCAATGTGTCAGTGTAGCCCAAAACCTCTTGAAACAGGGGCAATGGGCAAGGAGAGAACCCTCCTGCACAGCTAAAACTGTTTGTGGAAATGTGCTTGGGCTCCATCACTTCCAAATGCTGCTGGAGGAGCAGACAGGCAGGGCAGCTTGGGCTGCCTAAGAGAGCACAGCCCAGAAATGTCAAAGCCTTTACTAGAATTGAAATGTGGCACAGAGCTACTTTTTGACTCCTTATTGAATAAGGCACTTCTTTATTTTCCTGGGCCCTGCCTGTCACAGGTTTTACACTGCACCATTTCAGCTCTTCTAATTAACTTTTACATGTCATAATTTCTCCTTTGTTCTCTTTAGTACTTTTCTTTTTTAGCTTTTGCTACCTTTGAAATTGTAAAATGCTTTTCCTTTGCCACTGACCTGAGACAGTTTATGACCAGCTAATCCCATTTCCTGAATATGTACTCGTGACTTTTTGGCTTCTACCATTACACTCTGAAGCTAAAGAGAAACTTTTTATTTCCAAAAGAAATTATTCACATTTTCAAAGTAATGCAATATATTTAGTTCTGCTTGACTGTCTCAGAATTAAGTAGCAATTTATTATATTTTGTTTGGATTATTAGTTAATATATCATATTACCAATACAGAAAATATTGAATATGGCTGCTTACTGGTGTGAAATTTGTGCTTGGAAGATAGCAAAGCTAGACAAAAAAAATATTTTAACCAATAACTGAAATAATCTTTATAATCAGGAAATACAGTATTGCTTCATATGGTTCATAAACACTCTAACTGAAGTCCAATATTGAAGTGATTCATTTTATACACCTCAGTTAGAACTTCTGTATGGTGCTGCATGACTCAGAATTACCCTTGAGACCAGAACTTCACGCAACACAGCTCTTTAACATTAAACTTTTGTTTGAGGGACTGGCACAAATGGTCAGCTTCACCAAGGGGTTCAGAGTGCCTGCAGCTCACCACAGCCCCTGGCCCCTTTATGACTTCATCCAGCCCCAATTATAAGAACTAAGACAAATCTCAAGCTTTCCACTTACCCTTCTGAAACCCATTTGATATGATTAGATTCTCTTATTTCAAATGCCACATCAAATATGGCTCAGTGTCATTTTCCAGCAGTTGAAGCACGAGCCATATTTCATTATATTACCCAATAATGACATTGTTTGTCTCCAGTTCACTCCCATGAACATGTCACTTTGAAAAACTGCTGTGAGAGCCTCCTCTTATAGGTCCTGAAAGCAAACAAGAAATAGCCCTGAAATGATGCTGAGCACTTTCTGATTGTGTCTGCAAGGCTGATCACTTGTGCCTGGACATATGGCAGCATTCAAAACACTCCATGCTTCTTTATCAGCAGCTACATTCTGCTTATTTGCTTCTGGCTATTAAAAGCTTTGCTCAAATTTGACTATCACTTGAATCCACTTCAATTAGTTATAAGACATACTTTTATGACTGTGAAAAAGTCCTCATCACATAGAAAAAAAAAAATCTTCCATATCAGAATTATTAATAAATTAGAGCTGGAAGCCTATTCTAAATGTTGGAAACAACAGATTGTATATATCAGGGTGTTTATTTTTTCTTTTAGCTACACACATTAAAATCACATAGAGGCCAACCTAAATTCATCTTCAGATGTGTCCAAGCTGTGTAAGACTGAGGACACATTGTGGCTGCTTCTACACAATTCAGGCCTGTTACCTGTCTCTCTGGGGGTGTCCCTGTGTGCTGGGGTTTGCACACCTGTGAGCCTGACACACAAACACCTGGGCAGGAGCACAGGAGGAGGGAACTGGGGGGTAAAGCAGAGTGGGCAGGCAGGGCTTACTGTGAGCCTGGATGGAGTCCCTTCATTGTTAATGCAGCAAAAGGCAAGATTTTGATCTGTCCTCTCAAAGAAGGCAACAAATACACCAAGAGTTCAACTCCAGAAGGCTTTACAGGCCCTGACACTCACTTATTTCTGAGCATGCACATAGCTGTAATCACACACAGTGTGAATAGCCAGTGGAATTATTTACATCTTCAAAGTTAGGGACAGAGGTAAAGATTGATTTTGGGCTTGAGCAGGGTCACACATGCTGGGTGTTTTTGCTTTTCTAGACCAATGCTACCTTTTGCAACCACTCACCAAGGCTCTGCATTAACTTCTTGAGAGCTCTCAGCTGCTGTAAGAGGCAGAGAACTCCACAGCTGCCCTGCACCAGGGCAGGCACCTCCTGCACTGTCTGAGAGAGGCTCTGGCAACTCAGACCTGTGGGATGGGGGAGCACCTGTGTGAGAGTTACACAGTGCCTGGGATCTCTGCATGCTTCCCAAGCCAGCTGGAGGGATCTGCAAGTGAAATAAATGTATTATCTCATTTAAAATGCATACAGCCCCAGCAAGCAGGATGGATTGGAGGTGCCACTGAACAGTGCATTGGAAATAAATCATATTTGCAATGCAAGACACTTCAGGCAGCCAAAGTCTGAGGTGGTTAGGGGCATAGAAACTGAGGGCCTGGATGTTTTCAGGACTACAAAGCTCCAATCTTTCAGCAGCATTTTCCACTATGAGATCACAATTAAAGGTAGAAGTCCCCTCTGTGTTCAGGAGGCAGAGCTGTCTGCAAACCCACCAGAGCCATGGCACACACACCTCATTGCTATTCAAAATAATGAGCAAATGGCTCCTTGCTGTAATACCCCAGGCTTTACCCAGCACCATGTGCACAGTAAATTTTCTTCCAACCCGCCAGTTTATGCAAATTCTGTGCTCTGAAAATGAGGTGGCTGCTGCTTAATCAGTACTCTCCATTTATTTATGTCCACCTGGCTGCTGGGAATCCAACTCCCAGCAGGAATGTGCTTGACACAAGATGTGGAGACATACTGTCTGCCTTGGCTGTCATTTCCTTTGGATGTTTTCCTATAGGAAGCAGGAACTTGCAGGTATCCCACTACTGAGTCACAAAAATGCTCCTGCTTTACACACTAGAACATATTTCAGTGTATAAAGGTATGAAGTGCCTATTCTGTGCCCAAGACTTATTGTCCTTGAATTCAAGCTGGACCCTGAGAACACAATAAACAGGAAGAAGTGAGGCATTTAAGAGTAATATACTTATTTTCATAGAGATAAGGAAGCAAACAAACACAAAGCAGAGGGCCACCAGGGAAGAGATGGAATCTCTCCCTCTGGAATTATGCAGGACCTGGTTTTAGAGGGTTCTGGATAACCTAATCTAAAGCCCTGCTTTCAACAGAAGGCTGGATTGTCTCCAGACTGTCCCTTCCAATCTCAAATTATCTATTACTCTGTAGTAACTTTACAGTCTGGTAAATGCTGGTACAAGATGCTAGAAGACTCAGAATTAAAATATATGCATCTAAAAATAGTTTCATTGCTAATGCACTTTGAAAAAAAAGCCTTTAATCTCAACTATTACATGACAGCCATTCCCATCAGTGCTCTGGGGGGGGTCTCTGCATTTTGTCATTGAAGCACAAAATGCTGGCTTGGACCTAGATTTGTACAGAAGGCTGAGGAAGGTCTGATTTTTACCATTTCTAACTATCCAGACAGAACAATGTTTATGGAAAACTGTGACCAAAGACACTCCTTGCTGCCCTTGTACCTGCACAGGGCTGAATTGAGTTAGGAGCAAACTGCACAGACTGTCTGGAGTAGAATGAAATCAGCTGATACACTCAGCTCATGGTGCCTTTAAATAATACAGCTAACTCAATTATTGTAACATTGACTCGAATGAGGCTGATTTTAAGAAACAAAACATTACACTATGGTTAAGACCAGTAAAAAAGGAAGGTAAAGACTAATCTATATGGTCCTTAAAGTAACAGATGGTAAAATTGAGGGTGTAGTAGGGTTTGTAAAATTCCTACTAAACCTTTTCATATTAGGTGAGCTCCTCTCAGCCTGGCTCAGGGCTGTAATGATGTAATATACTCAAACCTTTACAAGTACTATGCAAAACACCAAAGCAGTGGCAGAACCAAAACAGGCCTTTTTAAGACTGAATTTCTTTAAAGTGACAAATAATGCTGTTTCACAGCAGTGGTTCTGCCTGAACCAAGAGGATTGTTTCCCTTGGTCTTTCCCATTTAGCAGTTAGTGAATGTTTCCCCAAGTAGAAGAGAAAAGCTCTTCCTGGCACAGCCTCTCTCCAGCACTCAGCCTTGTCTCTAAATTCCAGTGTGCAAGGCAACAGATACTGGCAGGAGAGCAGGGAAGAGCAGGAGTTCCTCTACCTTGCTCATGGCCCTGTTTTCTCCTTCAGAGACCACCCAGTGACCCTGCAAAGTTTGGACAACCTCACCTCACCCCCACCATTAGCTCTTCTTCTGCTCTCCAAGGAGGACACGACTGATCCCATGAACACACGTGCACCAAACAGGGACAGCTCTTAATTCTCCCCTCTCTGCAGTTATGCTGAGACACATTAAAAGGGGCTTGCCTGAGCTGACAAGTAGGAAACATCTCACATGAAGCTGTCACAGTTAAATAACCCAACTCTGAGGGCTGCAGGTGCTGTGCAGGGAGATTAGGGGCTGGCACTGGGCAGCCAAACAGGGCATCAGGGCAGGGAAACATCTCAGAGGGACACCTGAACTGAGGTCTGACTCATCCAGCTGAGCTGCAACACAAATTCTGGCTGGAACCACGCTGTGTGCTGCAGCTGGGAAGTGGCTGAATACTTCAGCAGCAGTGCAGCTCCACTCATGCTTTACAGAACAAGCCTGGGCTTTAGATGCCTTTACTCCTCTTCTCTTACCCTGCTTTTTCTTCCTGGCTGCTCCCTACAGTGGCAGAACAGAAAGAGAGGAAAATGACTCTGGTTTTGCTTTTGGACAATGATCAATCAATTGTTTGAAGACCTTTACTCTACTCTAAAGAAAACAATGATTAGCCCATAAATCTCTGCTTTCCTTTCCTATTATGCCTCTAACTTACCATCTCCAAAAATAAGCATGTTATTGTACCTCAGGAATTAGATCAAAAGTAAACACCATGATCACACTTCTAATGATAATTACTTAAACAATGCATATAATTCAGAATTACTAGAGAGATCAGAAAAAATACAGTTAAAAAAAGAAAACAGGTATTTACACGAAGGAGAATTTGTAATTTCAGTTAATGAATTCAATGATGACTGCTGACTTCCTGTCTTCAAAAAAATCAATTCCCATCCAAACAAAGAGGCCAGGTCCATGTGTCCCCCCTGTGTGACCCCAGCAAGGGCAGGGCACTAACAATTCCTGCCCTTGGGTGCTCACTGGTGCTCCTGTTCCCTCCACCATCCCCTCCTCTGCAATCCCACCAGAGCACCCAAAACACTTCCCAGTGCTCAGGTTTCACTCAGTAGCTTGTCCCACACCAAGGGACAGTCCCCATATTTATTATTTTTTCAGAGCAAGACTCTTCAAGCTCTGTTTTTCTGTATGTGAAATGCTTTGGCTCAGTTCTAGATTCAAACAGTAGCTCTGCCCTCCTCTCCCCCACTTGGCTCAAGCATTACTGAGATTCAATATGTGATTTTGATTTATTAAGATTAATTTCCCACAATGAGCAAAAATCCCCACATACAATGGTCCATCTGGGCAAATAATTTCTGAGAAGGCTTGCAAGACAAATGGCACAGCACACTCTGAGACACAACACATGAATAATAAAAGGCCATTTTAGCATTACATATTTGCTAGCATATAATAAGATATGCTGGATTTACACTGAGGTTTAGATTTGTCTTGTTTTAAAATTCTACTTTAGTGGAGCCAGTATTTCACATTACTGTTCCTACTGAAAACCTGCTGCTGGTTCAAGTACTAAAAGGTAATTTCTCAATTCTAATTAAAATTATTTAATTATACCTCAAGTCACAATGTTTAACAAAACCAAACAAATAATCTACAGCTGTCAGACCAGCAAAAGTTCGCTGATTTCAGCCAGGGATGATATGTATCTCAATTAGCACCAAATGACAATTTTAACATATGCTGCCTATAAAACAATGTTCCAGTGATGGTTTTTCAGTGCACTGAACTAGAAAGAACTCTCCTGTTCTGATTCATGGACAAAATTCTGGCTTTGACAGGAATTTTAGTGCCACAACAGAACCAAGGTTAAAGCTTCCAAATTATTTTTCTTTTTGAAATCTAAGAGGATTGGAGAGAAGAAAACCACTGCCCACAGCCTGGATCTGCCCAGCCCTGAATGAGGAGATCCCACATCTCCAGATGAACAGCCCAGTGACTTAATCACTGTCAGCTGCTCTGCTTTTATGTATAAGTAGATATATATATTTCCTAAGAAACAGAAAACCACACAGAAGAGACCACACAGAGGAAGATATTCTCAGTCTTTGAGTACACTGGATTGTTTCAAGCATTGGGATGAGTTGTTTCATTGCATATGGATTATGAAAAAGATCATAACTTATCTAAGAGCTGAACATTCAGCAGCTATATCTGGAAACAAAAACATATTTGACTTAGCAGGGGAGAAGAAAAACTGCCCATTAATCTAATAAGGACAAACATTAAAAAAACAGGATCAGAAACAAACTTGATATAACTGGTGAAGTAATCTGAGATGATAGTTTATTTGACTATAAAGGTGAACAATTTTTATACAGCAGGGCAGGAAATAAAAACCCAAAACAATACAGTTCATTTGGTCTTTCCTGGTTTTCACAAGATCTTAAACATAATTGTTTCAGGTTTCATTAATTCTGTATTTTTCTCTAGTATGTGCATGTCTTGGTGCTATTCATTAATCAGCCAATAACTGTGGTATTAATTCAATTATCACTGCTGTTTGCTTTGGAGACAAAGGTGGGGAGGGCTGTTAATGCCTTCACAGTGAGGTGAATTCAAAAAGGACCAGCACAGCTGCAGAGGTGTTTGCTCCAATGAAAAATGCCTTTTACCTGAGCTGCAGACAAGCTGAGGCAAGACCCTTCTCTGTCCCTGAGCCTGGCAAAGCTGCCCTGGAGAATTGCTGTGTCCTGAGCAGCTTTCCCTGGTGAGAGAGGGAAAATGCCCTTTTCTTTTGGGGAGGGATGTGGGGACAAGCAGTGTTACCTCTAAGCTACTGGGGCTTTGAAATACCAGGGGACAGAAGCAGGAAAGCAGCAGTCTCAGGTGATGCCTTTGCTTCTGTGCTTTCACTGAATGAAATGAAGAACAGAAAATTCTGAATCCTAGTCCAAGTCAGCTACAGCTTTGGCTAAAAATCAAACCAGTTGTCTCCACTCATATCTCATATAAAAACCTCTACAACGTAATAAATTTTATAGATGTCCAAAAAAATACACATTTTTAAATTAAGTACTACTTAAATTATTTATTGTATTATTCCCTATTGTATAACTCAATTAAATTCACTTTCAAGATTAAATTATGGCTGGCTCATATTATTGGAATGAAACATCTCAGTGCTGTTGCTTTGAACTCTAACAGAGTTCAGAACAATCCTCTGTATAGGAGTCTGAAGGGAATTAAGTTACATGCATTTCTTAGTTCAGCTGGCAGTTCCATGAGGCTTTGGCAGACAAAAAGAAAATAAAATACATGGGTCCACGTTCAGGAAGATTTGCTTTGACATTACTCTCATTTTCTGCACTTGGGTTATTGCACTGTCTTGAACTCCAGCCATGCCCTAAGCACTCATCTCTGACAAGAGCAAAACATTGATTCACAAAACCTGTCAAGAGTAGATTTAGGCTGACAAAAACCAAATAAGAAAAACTTGTATAATACTTATTATATTATAATCCCTTGAGAATGTTGGTATCTCCCTGCTAATGAATGTACAGTAACAGCTTTGTCACTTTTCCCAGGATTCTCATTTCTTTTCAGTGCAATTGATCCTTGAGGATTTTTAACCTTGGCCTGAGAACCAGTTTAGTTTGAACTATGAAAAGCATTAGGATGAAGAAAAACATTAAAACATTTAAGTGTGATTTTGTACTCAAAAAAGGTGCAATGGTGATTATTGTGTTTACTACCATTGTGTTTACCATCTGTGTTCTACTCACAAAAGGAGGGATGAAAAGATGTTATTTCTGCCACTTTTTCAAATCAACCTGAGACTTCACTTAATCTGTTTTTGCATTACTAAAAGTTACCATAAATTGTAGCTCAGTCATTCTATTGATATGTGAATCAGCCACTACAATAAACCCTTCAACCAACTTATCTGTCAGGGATGCAAATAACAGTAATTGTTGAATAATATTCTCTAAATTTTACTTTACTTCCAGCTTTGCCAAGTGGATATAAAATAGCCTGCTATTTGCATAATCATTTTAGGAAAAAAAATAACAACTATGTGCTGAGGATTTAAGTCCCACAGGGAAAAAAAAAATGAGGAGCTGCTATAATCTCCAACAAAGTGGCATTTCAGCCTAAATGACAGCAGAAATGGAAGATGCCTTGCATACAGATTATTTGTACCACGCTGGAGCTGGGAAGCACCAACTAGAAGAGGAGCAGGACAAGAGTTTTATTCATACCCATGGGATTTAGGGTCAATGGAGTTATTAGTTTTTTACCTTTGTGGAGATAATATGGAGCTAACAAAGAAAGGGCAGAGCCAGTCAGGTTGGGGTTTGAATGAGGGAATTTTTTGCCACTTCTGCCTGGCCAGTGCCACCCGTGCTGCTCAGGGATGAGGAAGAGATGGGCTCCAGCAGTGGAAGAAGAAGGTGGAAGAGAAACCATCCCAGACAGCAGCAATTAGATCTGCTCCAGAAAGTGTTAAGAACTGCTGAGCCAAGGGAAACCTTTCAGGAAAATTCATCCTGTTGATTTGAACGTGGCTGTAGCTGACAGCACTCCCAGCTCAGCACTGATCCAGCAGCAGCAATTCTGATTCCAAACACCTCTGCAGAACTGGGAGAGGGGGAAAGCCAACAGGTCCAGGCTCCTGGGGGACAGATGTAGCAGGGATGGAACTCATTTTCTTGAGACAGAAATGTCACTCCTTTGAAAAGCTCATCACACCCTTCTCTGATCCAAGGATATGCTTTCTTCTGGGCAGTTCAGCAATATCATCTAAGAGGTAGGAGACTGCAGGGGCCCAGAGTCCCCAAACCACACTGTGGGCATGGCTTTGCTCTCTGCTCTGCAGGCTTCCTGCCCTCTGGGATTGCTCCTCTGTGCAGCTACTGCTCCGAACTGTGCTGCACACGTGAAGTGCTCCAGAAAACAACACCTACCTGAGCTGTGTTTAAATTTCACCCTAAACATTACTAAAAAAACCCCTTTAAAATGTATCCTCATGAAAAAAATAAATTTGTCCATAAAATTAGTGATGGTATTCTGCAAACTCTACAGTCTACACACACTATTGATGACACTTTAAACTCCTGATTAAATCAGCTTTCCAGTGTCAGTTTTTATTTGTACAATAATATCACAACTGAAACAAAAATCCAAGAAGTAGAAAACTGCTACATGTGTTTGATGTTGAATGTGAAAGCCTCAGATATTTAGCAACTTCTTTGATGCTTTGATCTCCAAAGAAATCTTACTAAAATTATGATCAAAGGATTTTATATTATTCTAAGTATTTAAGAACAAACCATCTTAGGGCAATAATCAGTATTCTGTTTAATCCTTCACCCTTGGAATCCATTATTGCTAAGCACCTCAATCTGATGGGAGTTACATTTAGTTAACGAAGATACTCTCCTAAAACCCTCACAAGTACCAGAAAGCAACACTTCCAACTTACAGACAGAACCAAGAGCTGGATTTTATTCTGCTGACTAAAAAGTGCTTTTTGAGACTGTTTGTAAAATGTATGCAACCTAAGAAAATTGGTATGCAGCTCAAACCAGGCAGATTTTTATTTTTCTACAGCAGACAAAGAAATAGAATTTCCAATACACAACTACTTCTGATTTAATCTAACTATTTTTTATTGTCAGTGTTTATAGAGCACTATTACATATATCTAATATTTATAAAGTAAATTAACATGCGAAGACAGATAAATAATGAATTATCCTTTTCATCAATCTGACCACATAATGCCTATTCCAGTGCAATATTAAGCACTGTATCAGACTGGTTGTTGTAATCCCCCATGGTGAATTAAATCAGCGTGGTACAAAGAATCCCTAAACTGCAGCCTTCAGAATAGGACAATATTAGAGACAAGCAAGATTTAACAAAACCACTAATTACAACTTAGATTATGGATTTACCACCCTTGGTTGGTGAGAGGTAAGGGAGAATTGTACTTTTCCAGGAGCAAGTAGAGGAATCCCTGACTCCAGTCCCAGCCACAACCTCCCAGACCCTGACAGCAATTTCTGCTCAGCTGTACCTGTGCAGGTTATCCTTTCTCCTGCACAGCCCACCCACCAGGGTGGGTTTGCTGCTGCTCACACCCCCATGCTCCACTGCTCTTTGATGGGGACAATGAGGAGCAGACTGATGTGCAAACACCTCTGCTGTTTTCCTGCAGGCTGGCAGGAAAACACGCCTGCTCTAAATGAAAATCAATCTCTGCCCAGCCTCTTGGCTCCAGCTCCACTGGACTGGGGCTCACATAGAGCTGGGCTCAGAGAGCTGGGCTTACAGAGACCTGGGCTCACAGACAGCTGGGCTTACAGAGACCTGGGCTCAGAGAAAGCTGGGCTCACACAGAGCTGGGCTAGGCTCCCACTGAGCTGGGCTCACACAGAGCTGGGCTCACACAGAGCTAGGCTAGGCTCACACAGAGCTGGGCTCACACAGAGCTGGGCTAGGCTCCCACTGAGCTGGGCTCACACAGAGCTGGGCTCACACAGAGCTGAGCTAGGCTAGGCTCACACTGAGCTGGGCTCACACTGAGCTGGGCTCAGCAGCAGCCACACCTGCAGGATGGCAGCAGCACCAGCAATGCCGAGTGCACCCGTGGGACCCAGGGGATGTCAGAGGCAGGCCCAGGTTAATCACATCTCTGCCAACATGAACTGATCTGTCCTTTTGGGCTGAGGGGAGTGAGGAAAAGGCCTGTGATGGAGATGTTCTCCAAGGTTAATCCATCCTGGAGCACCCTCTGTCCTGACTGTAGCATCTTTAATTTGGCTGTCACATGCTCCCAGGCTGACTTTGGGTTGCTCTGTTGGTATCTCCACATGGGGAGCAGGAAGCTGCACAAAGGACAGTCCTGCACCCCTGGAGCATCCCAGGCTGTCTGCAGTCCCAGGCTCTGTGGGAACTGTGGGGAGCAGGAGTTTGCCCCCTGCTCCTGGGCTCTGGGCTCCAGGGCACCTCCTCCCATCCAGGGAATTCTGCCCTGCTGGACCCAGCTGGGACAATGCAATCCTCTGCCTTTAGCACAAACCCACACCACACCTGCTTCAGGCCCATAATCCTGGAAGATGGAATATGAGGAGCAGTACCTGCTAGAGATTTTACCTTCAGCTCCAGGATAAAATGGTTTTGTCTTGGAAAACTACTTACTTGATTAAAGTGCTGAAGTTTATCAATTAAATTGTTGATGAGTGGGTCCAATCCTCTGACTTTCAGTTCTGGATTATTAATTTGTGCCTTCAGTCCATTGGAAACAATTCTGCTGGTATAACTGAAGAACAGAAAAAGTAACACATCAGTGACTGCAATCATATCCATCAGAATCAAAAGTCATATTACAGAGGACTGACAAAAAGAAAATGTTTTGTAAATGAGAATAAAACTTTTTATAGATATTCATGTTTTTAAATACAGCAACCAGAATAAAAGTCACAGTTTCTTGCAGTATCATTTACTACTTCAAACTATTCAAGTCATGAACCAACAGCAATTTCATAAACCACAGAGAGGTTTGCTTAATTAATAATTTAATATTTGAATCTTCGTAACTAACATTCTTAAATTCTTCTATCAGCAGTCAAAGCTGATAGCTTCCAAAAATTCACTCTTTCATTACTGCAGAAACTCGGGGAATTTAAGACAGAAATTGTGTTTCATGAGATTGAAGCAAATTCCAATGAAAGCGGGAGTGTGATTTGAAAAAGGTTCATAATCCAAGAGTGAATTAGAGTCCTCCTGCCAGACCAGCTGGGGACACTGGGACAGGCCTTTACCTTTATTCACAAATCATTATTTGCTGAATGCTCAGCACAGTTCATCATGTGAAAACAAACACATGGTGACCCACTGTAGATGTACAGGGATGTGTGACACAGGTTCCTGAAATCACCTATTTTTAAAATAGGAGAAATATAATTTAATGGGTCAGACTGGCCTCTGCCAGTCTGTGTGGGGATTCCCTGTGTGTGCTGCTTTGTCTCGTGCTGCCTCATGAAGGGGGTAAAAGGCTGGTGGGAAAGGAGGCAAAGACTTGCAGGGCACAAAGCCAGCTCTTGGGTTTTCCCATAATAACCTGTTGTAGCCCTTGTTGATTACAGTCAGATTGTTCAACAAGTACCAACAAAAATAGTGAAAAAAAAGTGTGGCACATGACAAAATATTTCTGCTTAGATACTGCTGTCTTGATGATGCACAGTGAGTAATTAATTTTATGAAAAACATGATTACAAGCTGTGTTTGTCCTGTGTGTTCTCAGTGGGACATCACTGCCAGAATACACCTGAGCCTGGAGAGACTGACAGGAATGAGGAGATGGTGATTTCAGAGAAGAGGGGCTACAGCCCCTGAGGAGAAGGGGACAGCTCAGAGAACAGCAAGGAGGGAGTAATTCCCCCAGCCCATCCCAGCCAAGCACCAAAGGCTGCACTAAAACCAGACATTCTGTCCCTCTGACCCAAACCACCACCCTGCAAACTGCAGATCTTCTACTATCCCTGTACCATGTTAAAATACTTGGAAATAAACACCATACATTTCCTGAAAGATAATCTGATTACCTTACTTCTTTGCACTATTTAAACCCTTTTTTTTTGTTGACATCAGATCCTGAATTACTGGAAATGTACATTAAGTAAGATCAGAAATTGGCTTGCTTTATTTAATAACCTGCAATTTAACTGAAATATTGTAGTACAGAATTGTAACTCTGGTTACAGCTCTAGTACTTTATTCCAACTAAACCCAGAAATGTCAGCAGGAATGCCCAGGAAAGTTGTATTAAAATATTGTCACTGGAGCAATCCTGAAAGTAACTGCTACACTGGAGCCCAGTGAACAGCTTGTGCAGGCAGGATTTTCATCCAGACCTCAAGCCTCAGGCCAATGTTATTCCAATGATTGATCAGGCTAAGCTGTGATACTTTAAAAAAAAACAACAAAAAAACCCAAAAGCAAATTATAAAACCAACAGATTCCCAAACCCAGCTTTTCAGTATTTCAGAATAGTATCATTTTTTTTACATCTTAAGTAAGGCTCATCTCAAATTCAAGAAAAGGTAAAAAGTGAAATGCTCTTTATATATGGGATTGCATTTCAACTGAAGGCAAATGTTTTTATTTCATAAACAAATAAAGATAAATTAAGATGTTTGAGTTAAAACACCTATTTAAAAAAGCCAGGTGATGTTCTGAGATGTGTCTTCTTTTATTCCTAATATGAAAAGGAAGCAAGGTACAGGGTTTTCTCAAAGTTAAATATGCCTTAAAAAAAAAAAAAAAAAAAAAAAGCATATAAAATAGAAATAACTTCAAATTCCAGGCAAATGAGTGCAGGAGCTGCATTAGGGACAGATCTAACCAGCAGTGATATCTAGCCAAAAAACCCCAAAACCCAAGGTGCTGTTGCTGCTGCTCTCACACCACTTCCCTGCCCCTTGTGTGCAGCAGGCCCACCAGCCAGGATGCTGTGAGCAGCTTTCCAGGCATTATTGAGGGATTATGGAGCAAGACCCCAGCGCTGGAACATGCACTGAGCATTTCAGGATCACCTGTGCTGCTAATTCAGGATACCTGCAACCTGAGCTTCATCTCAGTGCAGCTCTCCTCATTTTAATTTTCTGTTCTCTGCTTGACTATTGACCCAATACAGCTGTGCAAGAGGCATCAAATCTTTTATTTCAGTGTGGGATAAACAGGACATCAAACATCACATGGCAAAGTTGAAAATCTCAGCCTAATATCCAGATCATAGGAATCCAGGAAATGCAGCAAACATCTCTATGGGACTAAAACTGCTTTTGGTAAAATCATCTGTCATACAACCTTAAGAGCTGCCATATATGCAGAAGAATAAAAATTTACTGTCTACAAAATTGAATATACATTTGCTGAGATGTTTCTAATTTTGTGATCACATTTTTTAAAAAATAAATTACACACTATACCTCAAGACAGCAATTTCTTAGCAGAAATATTTTGTCATCTGCCATGCATTTTTTTCATCATTTTTGTTGATACTGATTGAATAATTCCACTCTGATCAACAAGGGCTAAAACAGCAACACCTTTCTGAGACATACTGACAAGTATAAACTCCTCCTGAGACTCCAAAAATGTCACCATTTATTTCTCTAGTGTTATAAAAATGTGACTGTCCTATTTTCTGTATAAATGTATAAACAATTCTGTTGAAAAAACAACCTGCCCCCCCCCTCCCCCCCCCAAGAGAAGAGCACATTGGAAATCTGCAGACTGGACCATGTAAAAGAAAATTTCTGCTTTCTCAGCCTTCTAAAACTCAAATGGCTGAAGCCACAGAGCTCTAGAGTAAGCCACTCATTTTCTAGCAAAATCATGAAGTGTTGAGACAAAGCAAGACTTTACAGCAATCATTTCCCATCCAGCTCTGCTTCTTTCACCTCTGACCATAACTTATTGAGCAGGAGATCATCCCAGAGATCCATGATGCCTGCAGACCCTCCCAGAAGCAGAGGGCACTGTGCAGGGAACTCGAGGGAATTGAAATAATGGTTTTCTACCCCCCCTGTGGTTGTGTCCTAGGTTACAATGCAAAGTTGTGCCCAAAAGTGTGTATTCTATCACCATCTGCTGAAACCAGGTGGGGCAGGGATCCTTATCTCTGTGGAGATATCCTCTGCTAATGGGCCAGCTGTTAAAAACCTGATGGGGCAATGTTCTTTGTGTTTTCCACAACCCATCCTTCCTTCAGGAGATATCTCCTGTTAATGGCCATTGAGTCCCAGTGCATGACTGATAAAATTACATCATCCCATGGGAGATGCTCCAGCCAGGGGAGGAGCCAAGCCTTTCCTACCTAGATAAAAACTGAGATTTGGAACACCAAGGCAGCCCTTACCCACTGGTTTCCAGAGGACAAAACCTACCAGAATTATTGCTTCAAGAAGACCACTTTATCTGGACTGCTCCCACCACCTTAACTAGCAGGGTGTCAGGTTGTATTCTGACTCTGCAGTGTTTTTTCTTTTTGCACTCTTGCATGTATTTTATTTTTCTCTTTTTTCCTATTAAATTGTATTTCTGACTTAGAGTCTCTCACTGGTTTTGCTTTCAAAACCATTAGAGTTTTGTACCCATCAGGGTGCAGCAGCCTGTTTACTTCAGCAAAACCCTCAGCACAGTGCCAGAGCAGCCACCCCCCACCCCTGAGCAATTCAGAGGTTAAGGGGTCATGGGGGAGAAGGAAGGGAAAAGCTCTGCATGTGCCATTTAGTAAGAAGCAATGAGAAATATGGATAAGCTACTTAACTGGCCTTGAGATCGACTGAAAAACTAATTCAGTTACATTAGGCATGGTTCACCAGATGGTGTGTTTTGTCTTATATTTATTCATAATTTGACCCTTAGGCTGGAATGGTTTGCCTGAAATTCAATTATGTGAACCCACTGCTGATCTACAGCAGCCTGTGGTGTCCCCTAAATTAATAATTTTTGGACATTTTCTTTGCAGTTTTCAGATGCAGCCCCTGGAGGGTGTGACCCTCTGACCTACAGGGCTCTGAAATCCTTCTTTTCTTCCCAATTTAGGGAACACAGAAACGTGCACCAACTTGTAAAAGCAGAGCCAAAAACTGTAGAGTTGCAGAATGTGACATAATTCATCAGGATTATCAGCTTTGATCTGATTGACCCCTCTGCCCACTTCTTCACAAAGTGGCAAGAACAAGCAGAACACATGGCAAACACACATCCCTTGCCTAGTTATCACAGTTGCTTATCACTCAGGAGTAACTTCAAGGAAGGAAAGAAAATGCTGTTTCCCTGAGGCATTTCTGAGTTTAAACACAATTCTCCATGAGGAAAAGCCAGCCAGAGCAGGGCTCCTATTGGACCCATTTCCCTGAGCTGCCCCACACAATGAACAAGAGAGGGGTGAGTCCCTCACCTCCTCCTGAGCCTTGGCACTAAAAGTCACCAACACAGGCTGGGCTTCATCTCTGAGCAACTCCCACAAGGGCACTGCTCACAAAAATGCCTCCAATCACACATTTTGTCATTTCTGAACCAGCTTAAATCTGGTTACACTCATTGAGCATCACATGGCTGAGAGATCTCCAAAAAGGGGTGATCAACTCATGACCAGTACTGTTCTCTAAGGAACTAAGCCACCAAAATAAACACTTTATTAAAACACAAAAACAACAACAACAACAACAAAAAAAAAAAAAAAAAAAAAAAAAAAAGCAAACCAAAACAAGAAATACATCCTGGTAAGTTTATTGGCACATTCAGCAGCCATGGCTTATTTTGAGAAAAGAACCTATGGCATTTCTGCCACTGTAGAATTCTGCTGAAGGAGGTGGAGTCACCAGGGTAAAATCTGGATGCACAAAGGAAAATTATTTCATGTATTCTACACAATCAGCTGAGCACAACTGCTGCAACACTCTCTGAGAGTAAGGTTTCTCTTTTGAAAAATATCTACGCAAAGAGTTCATTTGGAAATTATTAAATAACTGCCAACAGGCTACAAGAAAGCTCAAGTCTGGCACATTAGAGTTTAGCTGCCCTGAAGATTTTGTGAAGCAGAACTGACACGATAAGAATTCCATCTCTGCCAGAACTATTCTAATGGGCTCCAGTGGAAGTTTCACAAATAATCTTATTTATTAGCAATTATGGAAAACGATGAGACAAATGCAGTGTGCTAATGGGATAATTAGAAAAGGAAAATCACAAAGCCAAATAGCATTTATAATGGTCTTTCTCCACTTCTACAGGGCTGAAAAAGACCTCTTGTAGTTTAGATTATAAAGACAGTTTTAAGACTGCAGCTACAAAACCAAGTTACCAGATGGCTTCAAGTGACTGGATGATGCCAGCCCATGAACTCTGAAAATCAATGAAAAACAACAAGAGTGTACATCTAAGAGATGACAGCCTCAAAAAAGATGTGTTCATCAGTTTGCCCAAAATCCTGCTGAAAATGTAGTGAGTGGAGCTTCACAGAATATTGTAAATGTTTAAAGAATGTTGCAAAAAAATGTTATTACAGATTGTTGGTGCAATAGCTTTCATTCTTTTCCTAGGTGTATGAAAAGTTACCTTAAGACACACTGAAAACATAAATAAATTTGTAGAAGTTAATTGGACAATCTTTATTATGCCATGGGAAAGAAAGTACTTGCCTGGAATGCCATCAGATAGAAAAGCTCTTTAGTTTCAAGTCAAATAAACTTAAACTCACACAAATGGAACCTCTATATCCATCACATGGAATATAATGAGCAATGAAAATGATACAAACCCAAAAGCTGATAATCTATCTGGGAATTGAAGGTATAAAGAGCATTCCCCATTATAATGACTCCAGAAACAGAACAGAAAACAAAAAATATATCCTTATCAAAGTAACATCTAAGGGAAAAGTAAAGCTAATCTGAAACACCTTTTCCTCAGCAACTCCCAGGCCAGAAGACAGCCTTCCTTGAGTACAAACAGAACAGAATCAGGATAAATCCTGAGGGAGAAACTGCTGCTGCCCCTCTTGGAGGCTGGCAGCTTCCACTCTGTTCTGCTGGGCAAAGCAAATGGAAACAGATGATGCCAAACTTCTGAACCTGCCACATGGAAGACACTGGTGGAAAACAGCACTGACTCAGATGAAAATACAGTCTCAGGAGAGGACAGGACTTGAACTCTTACAAGAGAAAAAAAAAAAGCAGAAAGCAAATAAAAGCAAAAAATAAACTAAGCAGTGGAGAGACAATGAGCATGGAGCAAGGGCTCACATTATTTGGTTGACAGGATTTTAGACAGGCCAAGGCAGCAAGAAACCAATTGCATTTCTGAAAACCCTGGTTGCAGATACCTAAGAATTAGTCTTGACAGATGACCATGGTTATACAAAAGGATATTCTGTGAACCCAGGATAGTAATTTTTATGAAGCAAAACAGAAAATGTCCTGATTTGCACATTGTCCGACATATGTCACAGGGAGAAGACCTTGCCTGTGGCTTATTAAAAGCAAAACCAAACCAAAGAGAAATAGATTAATACTAAAATTCCAGCTCTCCTCAGAAGCCAGTTTCTCCAAATGCATGAAAACACACATGGGAGATCACAGAACAGCTGTCAATAATGAAATGCAGCTCTGTATGAACTCAGCCCAGCACTGAGCTCTGCCCTCCAAGCCTTGGCTCCCTTGGTGTGCCCTGGGCAGATGGAGCACACCAGACACACCAGACACACCATTCCCCCATCCTGTGCCAAGGAGGGATTTACACAGCCCAGGCCCACCCTCTCTCCCAGGCTCAAGCACAAGGCAGCTGAGATCTGCACTTTCTGAAGCACTGTCAGCTCCCCTGGCTGCTCTGGCTCCTTGGGGATGTCTGACCATTATGGATATTAAACATGCACTAATGCACACACATTCGATTTCATTCCCCTGTCCAGTTTTTCCAATACATTTGTGCAATATATTCACTGCAATCCTTATCTGCTCAAGTGTCTCCACTTCTGCCCACATCTTAATACCTCAGAGCAGGTCCTTGAGTCCCAGATGGAAAAGTTATTTACCTTAGTCCAAGGTACATAGTCCCAATTTATTTCTATTTCTAGGTTAAAGACTTCATCATGAAGATGTTGCTGCTAAATTTTATAGAAGTAAAAAGTAAATAGGACAGCTTAGTGCTGAATAGAAAGAGATCAGACACTGAGACTTCCAAGTCTCCTGACTCAAAGAGTTCTTAAACTCCTTCCCTTTTGCTTCATCTCTTCCATCAGCAAGACACGTAGCTGAAATTATCATTCCAAAGCACCCAAGTTTTTTTCTTGATAGAGAAACCTGCATTTTACTGCAGAGCCTACTTGTCCATCTCACCAGCAGAACTCACATTTCATCCAACTTCTTCCTTTTCCAACTGACATGGATCAGGCCAATTAACACTCATTGTCCCCCTAAGGGTGTCACAAGAACCCAGCTGCACTCAGCAAATCCTGAGGGTGGCTACAGGCACTGGGTTGGGCTCAGCCTGGAGACATCCCCACTGCTAGAATTCCTCCAGGTACACCCAAAACTGCCACACTGGCACCACAGGGGGATGTGCTCAACACAGACCTTCCCAGTGCCAGCTTCATTGTTTAGAACAACTGTTAAAAGCAGCACTTTTAATCTGCTCTAGTGTTTACCTAACTAAATATTTGATGAAATATTTCAGGATGCAGCAAAAATCACTGCAGAAAATGTCAGTAGTAGCAAAGGGCAAGTATGGTCCAGTTATGGAGACTAGAATGTCTCTGCATTTTCCCAAGACAAATGTTTACCCAGGTCAAGGTTGAAGAGCTCGAGAGAAACGTGGGAAACTGAGCATTCTCTATTCATGTTTTTGTCATTAAACACAAAGCATTGTTTTCCTTGCTCGAGTGTTTGCTACTTCTCACAAAGTAACTGCACTAGAAGAGGGGTCAAATGTAGATTTTCCTCTCATCACAAATTTGGAACAGAGAATACTTATAAAAAAAATCAATTTACTTGACCTATACTATTCAATTTTTCTGCTAATACTGCTGGAGATTTATGTCTGATTAAAACTGTTCCCTTCTGCAATTTAACATCTCTCCCCCTTGATTTTGCAGAAAGGTCACAATCCTGAGTTCATGACTTTATACTTCCCTGCCACAAACATCAACACAAACTCACACAAATTCTCTGCAGGATTAACAACAGCAAAACCACATTGTTGGGGGAAACACATTTAATGCACACAAATGCATGCACCACAAAATATTGTGCAGAAGAGAGAGCTAAGAAGAAAAATAAGGGCAGAGAATCTCTTTCCCCATCCTACAGGTCTTCTTTTCCTGAAAACCCAAGCTGCCAGTTCAGTCTTGGGATGCACAATCTCATTTTTGATAGTTACTTTGAAGGCAGACCATACAAATGGGAAGAGAAACCACTTCTGACACAGTTGCAAGTTAGTTGCTTGCTTCCTCTACAATTTTGATTTTTGTAGCAGAGATTCCCTTCCCTTAAACCCCTGCAAGAGCTCCAATCCTCCGTGTTAGATCAAAATCAAAATCCTCAGTATAAAATCCCCAAATAAGCAAACAGAAGGCAGATCAGGAGGCTCACCAAGGACAGGTAAACTCAAACAATCTGCCCATCACACATATAATGTAGCACACACAGAAACGTGCTTTTTTTACATTTTAGCTAAAAGGTGCAGATAGCTGAAAACAGAAAATAAATAGAATGAATGACATAATACAGAAGAACCCAAGCCTGACAGGATTTGTGCTGTACACAACAGAGAAAGGCACTCCAGCTAGGTCCTGTATTGCAGGGATGGCCCTACAGAAGGCTCTTTTCCTTGCATCTAAGTATAATCACAAATAATCTGTCCAGCAATAACATTCCACTCCTCTCTGTTTACATTCAGGGGATGAAGTTTTGTTTCCTTAAGCAGAGATCCTCAAAGGACTCTGTTCCATCCCATTCCCACTGATCATCTGGGCCTAAAAAATACCAATTCATCCTTGGAAGATTCTGATGGGGAGGGAACCAAACACTCTCCACTTCCCAGGGCAAGGACAGAGGTCAGGGCCAGCCAGCAGCTCCTTATCTGTTCTGTGGCCATAAGGTGCAACACAAAGCACTTGAGAGCTGGAGTGTGGCCACCCTGGTTGAAAAGGGAGCTGATAGTTTCAAGTGGCTGCTGCTGGCTGAGCAGACAGAGAGCTTTTTGCCCTGCCCTGTGTGCTCTTCAAGCCTTTCCTGAGATGCTGAGAGCTTTTGCCCACCACACACAATGGAGCTGACACCCCTCAGCATGTCAAGTGAAACCTGCCTGTGCTCAGCCATAAGGAAAGGGCTACAAATATCAGGGAGGCAAAAAAAAAAAAAAAACCACAATAAGAGAATTGGCTTTGCTTTTCTGCTAAAAAAAAAAAAAAAAAAAAAAAAAAAAAGAGAAAAAAATAGACAGGAAGTCTCTTTTTTTCCTTTTTCTTTTTAAAGATGTGTACAGTATTAGAGAACACAGAGAACCAAAGTAATTTTGAACACAAGACAAAAGGAATGAGAATAGCAGGCAGTTTGTTGTGGCACAACTATAGGCTACAAAGCACTCCTTGTTATCTGTGTGCTAAAAATACTGCCATGATTAACAGCAAGGACCAAGGAAAAAACAAATAATAGAAGAATAAATGATGTAACCATGTTAAAAAAGAAAGCATGTGACATTTCAACATTTACAATAGGATCTGAACAGACTTCAGTTGTCTGCAGCATCACCCATGTTTGAAGTACCCTGAAAAATTTTACAGAGGGTGGGTTGGGCTGGTACTGCTGAAGGCAAATGGAGCAGCATTAGTCACTATGAATAGCACACAAATATTCCAGCTGGTTTTCAGCATGGGAAAAAACCTGCAAGTCTACACAGCTAACACTGTTGGATATTTAATTCCTCTTTTGGATGTGATGGTGACATAGCACAAGGACACTGGTGATGGACAGTTATGTCAGACTCTGTTCTACAGAGATTTACAGAGAGAGAAATTATTACATGCACAAATCCACAGGGTTTGAAAGTTATGCTGGACAAAGGCAAGAGGAGCAAGAGAAGGGGGAAGCATTGAGTGCCATGTCCTACCAGTGCACAGAAAATCTTTCAACAAAGCAACTGGCTTAACAAGCTGTGAACCAAGTTGGTTTGTTTTAATGACTTTTTAAAGAGTTTCCTGTCAGGAAAGGCAATGTGCTTCCTCCAGACATTTGTTAAACTTGTCAATCCTCTATTTTGAGATTGCATTTAAAGAATAATTAATAATAAAAGGATTTAAATTAGATTAAAATTAATCAAAAGAGGTGCAGGGGGTGAGGAAGTAGTTTATTGCTTTCATTTTAGATGAATCAATTCTTTTTACCATGGCAAAAAATTAATCCAAAAAATAAGGCTCAATTTGGCAAAAGGTAAATTATTTCACCTGATTTTTCTCTGAGTGGCTGAACTGTTTATTAATCCCTGAGGTGTACAGGATATTCCAAAGTGTCTGTCTAGTTTTACATACAATTACAAGTTTCTATTTGGATCTTGCTATGGCATGAGACTAAATACTACCAAAAATTACTTACTTCTAATGCTCAGCATTGATGGTCTCTCATTTATTTTGGAAAAGCATCTGAAACTCTAATGACAGCTCTCCTCCTGGCAAATGGTGCAAACACAGCAAATTGCTTGAGGAAGAAACCATTTAATCAGTGTTTTACTGGTTTTCGTCTCAATAGAGCAATATATGATCCACATTAAAAGATAAGGTGAAATTATTACAAATTACTGGTTGATTAGCCCAGCACAGGCCAAATTTGTTAAGCAATCAAAGCCTGTGGCTGAATGCCACTGGTCTCCAAGGGCCAAGGAACTTGTAGAAGCAGAACTAAGAGGCACCAGTGAGAGGGGGGGTGACAGCATGGGGATGCAGCCTTCAAAGGAGCTGAACTCTGAGCTCAGCTGGGAACTGCACTGTGCCCTCCTGCCACCACATCTTCAGCCACATCAGTGCCAGGGAACTGTGTCCCAGCTGGCACAAGCCCTCTGCTCTTGTACAGGTGGTTCCCATGCTCATGGGCTGGACACCTCAGTATTGGTCTAGTGTGTGCACAAATCCACAAAGAATGCTCATGGATGTAAGCTGGACACTGTCTGCAGCAGAGAGACATCCAAACCCATCAGTACAAGCAGCAATAAAAGCTCTTGATGGAGAGGTCACCCACAGAAGCTGGAGGATGATGTTGTGATGCTCATGGCTCAGCATGCAGGTTAATGAGGAACTGAGGGGTCTGTGCTGTGTTCCTGAGTGGCATCACTCTCACCTTGAACACAAAGCCTGGGAGCACATGCTGCTCTCAGGAGCAGTCCAGGATCCCTGCTGAGAGCTGAAAGCCCTGTCAGGTATCCCAACCCTGCCCTTCAGCACAGCTCAGCCTGGCAAAGGAGGAGAGTGAGGGAGCAATGGCAGCACTGAGAATTTCTGCACATTTTCCATCCTGGGTTTTTACTTTATTTAGCACATGGAAGCCTTAGAAAGGAATGAGAATCCCATGTCTTACTCCCCTCTTAAACTTCTAAAATCTCTGTGAACCAATCAAAGGGGAAAAAAAGACTGAAAAAAAGTCAATAGTGTAAGAAACCAGCTGAGAGTCAACAGGTAAGTCCTGCTTACTCCACCTATCCCACATAAAGCTGCCAAACTCCTGTGCCACTACAATCTGTCAGCCTGGGCAGAGCAGCATGGCTGGAGCCTGTGACCAGCCTGCAGTGACAGCTGACACTGCCACAGCCCAGAGCCCCTCCAGCCCAGGGCAGTGCCAGCACCTTGCTGTGTTTCAGGGACTCCCAGATTTATGGGGCTGTTGGGCAACTGCTTGTCACAGCTGAAAAAAAAATCCTTTGTAAGAGATGGAAATCGAAAAAGCAGCTCTTAGCAGCAGTATTGTTCCTGCAGGAAAAGAGCAGCATCTGTCTCACACATGGATGGCACAGTAGGGACAGGATCTCAGAGTTCTGGTGGCTACAGATCACAACAAAAGGCTGAACATCCCTTGCAGGGTCTCTGACTCAGAGCAGTTCCTGGAGACCACACCATCTCTGTTTATGTACCTGCTCCATGCAGGCTTCTTTTTGTTTTACTTTTTTTTTATGCAGAGGAAGTATTTTAACTATAAAACCTGTTTCCACTTGCCTCACTGAAAACCTGCTCTGTGTTTCCTTCAAACAATTCAGAGCAGCAACCAGAGGCTGCCAGCACAACACTGACATGGAAATACAGCTCCAAGCAGTGCCAGGCAGGGAAGCTCAGGGTGCCAGCTGGGACCAGGGCACAGCCCAGCCCCTGTGCCCTGCAAGGACCCCAGCAGTGACCTGGGCTCACCAGCACCAGTGCTGTACCTCCAGCAAGAGGCACTGATTAATCACACAGCTGTATGCTGTGGGAGTGGAAATGAAAAGCCTTTTATTGGCAACTTCATTATTTAGTGATAATTAGAGCCCAGTGTGCCATAAAGTGCCCCCAGATTTTATTTTTACTAAGAGAAGGTAAATTCACTGCTCCTTCCACAGATCTCCTCAGTCAGCCCATGAGTACAGAGGAAATTTGAAATGCAATGGCATAGTTAAATCCAATATAGAATTACACAAACCTTTACCCATCCTCTGCTTTTCAGGGAGATGGGAAAAGGAGAACTGTTGCTTAAATTATTCCTGCAGCTTTACTTGCTTAGTCTCCAGCAGCTCTAATCTGTCTCAATGGTAATTTCTCCCAACTGCAGGAGACACATTGGAATTGCCAGAGATCAGCTCACCAGCACATTCAGGCCTGAATTCCTGCCTCTGGCAGCTGCCTGACTTTTAACTTGCCCTGTAAAGCTAACAAAAGGACTTTTTCTGAACCAAGATGCCAGCTTGTAGCCTCAAGCTTTCAATTCTCATCTTGCCCCCACTTTTCCTCCCAAAGATATATATTGTCCTTTACACTTTGGTTATGCTGGTGAGTCTTCCACTGGTTTTCCCAAACACAAGCACAGAAGGAAATTCTTCCCCAACAAGAGAGATGCCATGAGGCAGATCCCAGGGTGCAGAGGGCTGGGATATCTTCTGTGAGTTACAGAAGAGACCCAAAGCACCTGGTGACTGAAATTACACCTAAAGCTGTAATTCTCTACCAAACTCCTGGCCTTGCCTGTGGCTTTGTGTAAAAGGAGTGTATTACCACACTTCCTTACAAAGCAAACAAGCAGCAATTTCTGATTTAAAATCAAACAAACCAAAAAAAACCCCACCCTTTAAGGTGGCAATATCCAAAAAAAGCCAATTGTAGCTTTTGTGGCAGAGCACCAATCCCAGTCCCAAAGTGCCCAAGGCACCTGAGAAGGGCAGGGACAGAAGCTGGTGTGTGCCTGGATGCCTGTGACACTCCTGCATCCACCACAGACAGAACTGCAAACACACTGCTGCAGCACACTGTGAGTGAGTGAAGCACACTCACACTGAGAATCAGCACCAAACACTCATTTTGGGGAGGAAAGAAGCTCAAGACTTCTCAGTTCTAATTTGAAAGCCAGTGCAGTAATTTTCTGTCACCTCCCTGTGCTCATTTGACATGCCAATCACAAGAGGTGAGGAACCACACTTCCATGCTAATGTAATTTCAAATAACAACAGCCCATTATTGCTGAGGAGTGATCAGTACCAGCACTTCCATCTCAAGCTAAGTGGCATAATATTATCTCTAAAGCTCATGGAGTGATCACTGCTGAAGAATCTCTGAAGTTCTCACACTTTATTCAGTGAGGACAGTGACTCTCTACATCATTGTTAGAAGCTGAGTAGGTTTATAAAAAAGCAACCCTTTGTGAATTACTGCATTAACTCAGCAGAGGGGGAAAAGCCAGTTTGTGTGGATTCTACTGAAAAAGTCAAGGAGTTTCAGTTCCATTAAACTATTACATTCTTGAAATTGTAATTGTACAGTTAAGTCTACTACACTGAGCAATTTACAACAGACCCTGGCTGGGGATGTTCTGCTCAATCCATGAATATTCAGCAGCAGTTTGAACCTCGAGCTCCCCCTTGTGCCACGCAGCCAAACTACGAACAGAATAATTGGGGTTTCCTCCACTGCCTTGGCTGCTGGGATCTGGGAGAGTGGATCCAGGAATGCTGGAGCAGCCCCTGCCCAGCCCATCCCCACAGCAACTGACTGAGAAAAAAGACTCGGGGAAGGTGAGAACAAGGGATTTGTACTTGTGCTCAGCTCACAAAAAGATGAATATTTCATAATGCCACTGACACATCAAAATGCAGCTGCAGCTTAATGCAGGTGATCCATGTCACATGAAAAATGTAGGATCCAGATTCACTCTCTTCGTGGATTCCCTCATTCTGACCAAAACACTGTTTGTGACATGTTCTCCAATGAATATTTTCTCCCTGAATCCACACAATCTGAGGTATATAGTGCTACAAGAAATAGCCTCTAAAAAACCCAGAGTCACCTCCAGCCTGAGCCACTCTAATGTTTTAAAGACAGAGCACACCACAGGCAATAACCATGTAGACAACAAATTAGACTGCTTCAAGGACAGTCATTCCAACCCCTCATTGCAGATTTATTCCTTTACTCTGAAGTAATAACTCATCTATGAATTGATAAGGAAAACACTGCTTGGTTACATTAGCTCCACTATGCTGTGGGTAACTAATGCTGACACCTGAGAGCTCCAAGAATTACAATCACCCACTTCACTGACAGGAAGGTGTTTCTTCAAGCAAAGTTCCCTATTTTGAAATATTTCTGTTTCTCTCATAAGGAAAATCTGTGTCTGTAACTGAGTTTGGCTTATAAACCACATACAAATAAAAACCACTTAAAGGTGACAGTGCTTAAAAACCAAACCAATGCACATATAAAATACATTTTAAGGATGTGTATCAAGAATTTCCCTTGCACCAGAGATTATATCAAAAAGAAACGCTGCTCACCTTCCAACCAAAGAGGAATTAGACTTTAGCAATTGCATTTACATTGAAATATGAAAGAGCTGTGTTTATTAGAAGTCTGCAGTATGATGTTTTTCTGGGCCTTCAAGCACAACTCTGCACAGGGCTGCTGCAAATCTGCTATTCATGAGATTGATTCCACTCTCCTGCCCTGCTTTCTGAACCAGGGGCTCTCAGCATAAAGGCCAGGAGCTGACATGAGCAGCCTTCAAATACCCTCCTAGGTTCGGAGGGGCTATTTTTGTTTTGATCTAGTAATTTCCCCATCATTTTCTATGGCAATGATTTTATATTTTTTCCCAGACACAGGTAGTGATTTGCACAGGACTGAATGCAGATCCCCAAAGAATGAGCTCAAATTAAGCAGCTTCATTAGATGAGTATTCCTCATTTCCAATTTGGGGTTTTTTGGTCATCTTTCAGGCACTCTTAATCCAGTGGATATGGGCAATATGGATTTAATAATCACACATGGTTTTACTCAGAATGTTGCCTGGCACTATATCAAATGCCTTACAGAAATCTAAATGTACTAACAGAGTTAACTTTATCAAACTTCTGTGAATGCCAGCAAAAACCCAGCATCAAGATTGCCTGGTAAGATCCCATTATAAACCAGTGCTCCCTGGAATTATGTTTCTACCTCTAGGTCCCATATGACCCTTCCTTAACTGCAATTATGCTTGAGCATCCCATTCACCAATCCTGGAACAGTGACAGCTCAGGAGTCTTGCCTGCAGCTTTCCCAAGCAGTGTTTGACAATCAGAACCATTTCTGTGACTTCAGGGGCAGAATTTGTCCCCAGAGGCTGCACAGAGCAGTGCCAGGAGAGACACAGCACCCACCAGGGTTGCACCTGCTCCACCCTTCAACAATTGCTGCTGTGTTTGGAGCTAAGATGGGCATGTGGCGGCACATTTTGCACAGAAACAAAGAAAAAGGGTAACAGCAACCCCTTTTTGTAGCAACCAAAGGCTGCCCTGTATTTACAAGAATTGGATTCCCTTCCACACATCTTTCACACCATCAGCAAATCAAAGCAGCAGGAACATATCTGCATATGAAACTGCTGCTTCCCTTGGTCTTGTAAAACAAATTTTGTGTGCCTTCAAAATAATTTCATTCTAGGCAAATCCTGCTACTGTAAAAACCCAGGTAGTCAGGCTTGCATTGATATCCTGGCTAAGCCTGACTGATTTTACCTTTTACTCCACTCTCTCCTGGGATGTGTGTACCTGAGCCTCTGGTCCTTGGTGGGGAAATATCTGGAATTGGAATGTTTCTGTGCTCCCACATGCTGCCCCAGGAAGGCTCAGGACCAGGGAACCCCCAGTTCCTAAGCACAGCCATTCCTGGGGGGATATGGTCAGCACAGGAAATGAGACACTGCAAAAATAGTTCAGTGTAGCCTCACTGCTAAAAGCTTCAAGAAATGTGATGAGTGTGCAGATTTGAATATTTAAATATAACCAGCACACTCCTCCCACTCCCTGAAGCATCATAAGGAACAATGTCTTAGCTCCCAGTGCCACCACCCCCTTCCCACAGCCCATGCTGCCTTCACAACTGGAGCACATTTTTACACTCACTTTACACATGTTTTACACATTTTACTGTTTACAGCAATAAAAGGTCAGGAGGATATATTTTGAAAATTTAAAAGCTTTTAGATTAAAAAAAAAATCTTCTCCTTCCTTATTTTCTATAGCACATTTGAGAAGGAGAAGAAAGAAAATAGAAGTGCTTGCAAGGCCACAGAAAAATTAAGTTACATAAAATAATTGTTTAAAATTTTCTGTCTTCTCTCTTGTTCAATGCTAAATGAAAAATAAACTTCCTCATAATGAAGAGCTCCAAAATTGGGACTTTTTTTTTTTTTTTTTGCTATTGCTGTTGTTGATTGAGCTTGCACATCTGTGAATTAAAAAAGAACTACCATTTGGAGAGCACATTTGTCTCTTCTGTTGAAGATGATGCCAGTTTTCAGACATTTGTTTTTTGATAAAAAAAAGGAAAAAACATGATTAAGTGCTCCTACTCTCTAAGAAGAGCACAGCAAAATGCTGACCATCAGATGACCTGGACACACAAACTGAAGTTAAACTTGTGAAACTTCACTCGAGAGTGTGTGTGTTTCTGGGAGATAAACATACAATACATTCTGACAAATCAAAGTTAATCTATTGTTATCTCTCTTTTATTTCATCAGCTCTTTGGATTAGACTACACAGCTTCACTACTTTGCACCAGGGAATTGAGTGGATGGAAAAAAATCTTTCTTATTCTTCTTACTTTAAAGAATACATTTTTCAAAGCCTGATTATAAATCCTTGGCTGGCAGGAATTACTACCATAAGTATTGTGTAAGAAATATATTCTCAGCACAATGCAAAAGACTTTCATGGTGGATTTGAGGAAAGTAATGAAAATTAACATTAAACCTGAAACTGGGCAGACACTGCACCTTTCCACACCAAGTCTAATAGCTCACCTTCAGATTTGCATACAGGCCTTTATTTGATATTTTTAGCTACAGAGCAGGTGCTTTTAGACATTTTTTAATGTATCTGCATATTTCTGCCTGTCACAGCATTGTAGTGCCTTAAGTGTGGAAAGGAAAAATGGCAACAACCCCACATCAAATCACTGCTTGTGGAGCACATCCTTACTGATCAGAAAACCATCTTCCTTATCAGAAAACAAGATTAAATATCACCTGTGGCTTACCTGTGCCCAGAACAGGGCAGTGGGGAACACAGAGAACTCCAAAATCCAGCTCTGTGTGCTGGACAGGCACCCAGGGGTGTCTCAGCAGTGTCACTTTGTGCTTTGTGTCCTGCTGCTCTACACTGGGCAGTGGCAAAGCCTCACACTGCACAAACTGACCAAAGAGTTACACAAACAGTGCAGAAAAAGGACCAAGACCACAAGAAAACTGCCACCAAATGGAGGTTTTTTTTTTTCTTTCACTTACTAATTTTCTTCAGCCATGTCTCCTATTGTTCTTGGTCCTTTTATGAGCTCCTCTGGACTGTTACATTTTGTGCTCTCTGCTGATAATTGCAGGCAGTGATGAAGTGGAGAACTGCTAGCAACTGGTCTGCTGGCTCAATAATGCAATCTCACATATGGACCAGCCCTAAAAAGCAATCTATCAAAAGAAGAATAAGCCTCCCCTTTGTCCCAGGGGCAGAGACAAGGCTTTATTAAAAAAGAAGGAGGGGGTTATGGGTGAATGTCTTTGTTGAGAATTTTTACAATTATATTTCAGTTTTCCTCTCAACACTGAACTGCCACTTGCTCCCACATCTCCTGGGTGTTTTGCCTGTGTAAAACAACAAAATGCAAATGGGCCAGTTTTAATTCAAAAACAGATCAAATAAAGAATGACCTTAGGCTGTAACCTATGCAACAATCATTAAGCAATTCCAGGCTATTCTGAAAGGAGCTTTTCCACCAAAAAATCTTCCAATTAACTCTCAAACACATCCTCCAATCTTGCTGAACTCATCAAGTTTAGCAGGAAACCACCACACTAAATGCCCCACAGTAACAGCATTAAATTCTCTGGATGTTGGATATTTATTTTGCATGTGGTGTATTTCATCCAGTGCATTAAATGCTCTCTTAGCAACTAAACAACCTCTCTCCACCAAAATGAGCTCACTCAGATTCCTAATAACAGACAAAACCCCAGATACTCATGGGAGAACATAATTCACTAAAAACCCGTGCATCTCTGACCTCTCACCCCTTACAAGGGATCTTCAAAACCAGATCTAAAACACAAGCTTTGGAATTAAAATGCACAACTCTGCTGGACATTAAAAATCCCCAATAAATCAGACTCACTTTATACACAGTGGTTCCAAAGAATCTTCTATTTCCCCATCCTCATGAGCTGCAGACTATGAGTGATCTGTCTCCTCTTTTTTCTCCCTCTGCCTCTGGAACTCCCCATGGACAGCAACCCCCTCCTCCACTACCCCATCTCAGAGCTGCAGCCTTCCTGAGCTGATTTCCATCACAGAGTGATTGTGTGTGACATTCTGGGCCTGGGCTGTGTTTCAGGCTCTCACCCAGGAGCAGCAGTCTTTGCCCAGCACATCACTCCATGTAATAATGCCTTTATCTGGCACAGCACACACACTGCATGCCTTTGTTCCTCCCCTCCTGATCACTCACATGTACAGCCCTTTCTGATGAGTCCTTTATCTGTGTTTCAGATAAAACACAGCCTTGTCTGCTGTGTCCCCACCCCAGGTGCAGCACAGCAAGTGAGAGTGGCCACGAGGAAGCTCAACTTGGGGCACATTCTACTGAAGCCATCAAGGTGCATTTGGGGCCATTTTAAATTTCCACCTGCTCTCTGTGACCCTGAGCAGCTTTTCCCACTTTCAGGTTTACCTCCTGGAATGAGATAGTTGACCTCTCTCATCCTATACCTTATTTTCCTGAAAAACAATTTCTCCCTGTCCTGTCTTTCCAACACTGCCCATTCTCTGACTGGCAGAGCAGCACCTGCCTTTTTACACTGGCATCAGCAGCCACAGGCAAAGAACAGCTACTGTTTCAAAGATCTTCCTCTGATTGCTGGTAATGACACCATTAATTGCATAATTCTTTAATTAATCCCAACTGAGTAACCCAGGAGCCAGGTGACTGCAGTGGATGACAGCCTGCTTTGATTTCTGCCTTTCTCACCTGAAATTTTAATGAAATTACCAGCTGAGGACAACAGATCCACAGGTACTCCTTCTCCAGGTATGTTCTTACAAATGCTTAGACTCACTGGGACATCAGTAATGTTTCTTCCTGAACTTTGCAGTCATAGGCTAAAATTGAAATTATCTTGTGAATTTGAGCCCCCAGTTCTGTGTAAGGAAGCACTGAGAACACAAATCCATTCAAGGGGTCTCTAAAGTAGTGATGGGTTTTCAACTCTCTTATATCCTCCACTGGGCCTATCAGCCCAAGACAGAATTTACTGCAGTGAAACATTGTGTAGCATCTGCTCAGCTATAAATTAATCACTGCCAGATAGGAATAAAGATAATTAGTTTCCTGGAGTGCACCTTTTTCTTTAGTTGTTAATTACCTACACAGGGACCTGCACCTTTCATGGAGTCAGCATAATCACAACATTGAAATGCCATTATTCAAACTGCAAAATGTTTACCATCCTTATACCTCAGCAGCATGGAAATATCTACTTTTTTATCAGATGAAGACACAATTATATTCACTATTTAAGTAACATAAACAAGTTATCACAATGTTTAAAGTTCAATTTCTTTGCTATTGGATTGCACTACAATAAAAATGAGCCACTGCAGGCACACCACAGCCAGGACATCTGGATTCTCCTTTCACTTTTACAGTGGCTGCCCCTGTATTTCAAATATCTTCTTATAAACTCAGGTGACATTTACCCAATACTGCTGCCTTTTGTGCAGAACCCTGTAGCTTCTATGAATGAAGTGCAGAGTTTTGAACTGCCTTCTTGCTCAGCTTTAAAAAAATGCAAAAGTTTTTTAGAATTGATTATTTACAGACATGCCTGATCTAAAAATGAACACATATTTCTATAAGGCGTCCACATAAAACCCAACAATACTCAAATTCAACTTCTTGTGTTGTTATACAAGAAACGTTTTTCAGGGGAAGAAATAGCCAAATACACAGAAGGAAGCCTCAAGTCCAAACAAATATGCAACACATATCAATTTCTCCCCATGAAACAAGAACTGCCAGCTGTGAATTTGTACGTGAATCCACTTAGTGCAGTTCTCTCTGGCCACAGGATCACAAACCTGAGACACAGAAACCCTCCCCTTTCCTGAAGCTTCATTATCTAATACCTTTGTATTTCAGATTGAAATAAATGACCAAGGGGAAAGAATTCCTTCCACTGAGGGCACCTGCTGAAATAAATGTCTAAGCCTAAGGAAAATGAAGGAGAAGCACATGAGATTTTCCCTGATGGAACACACTGGGAATCCAGATCAATAGGCCTTTGAGAGCAGAACTCCTGAAGAAAATGACCTCAGGAGAGGTTTAGGTTGAATATCAGAAGATTCTTCCCCCAGAGGGTGGCTGGGTACTGGAACAGGCTCCCCAGGGCAGTGGGCACAGCACCAAACCTGTCTGAGTTCAAGAAGCCTTTGGACAATGCTCTCAGACGTGTGGTGCGACTTGAGGTGACCTGTGCAGGGCCAGGAGTTGGACTCAGTGATCCCTGGATCCCTTCCAACCCAAAATACTCTATGATTGAAAATGGAATGCAAAACTCAAAGTTAACATCAGAAAGTACAGCTCCTCATAATGTAAGACACTGTAATGTTTTTCACCAAGAAATGGTCTGAATATCCTCTCCTCTAGCTGCCAGAAGGTGGTAGTATTTCAAAATATTAATATTATTTATGAGGAAACAAACTCCCCGGTTTATGAAGGCTGGCTACCTGCCAGTGCTGTATTTATTGTATTCACAAGAGTTACAAGCTCTGCAAAGGGCCTTGATCTGGAGCCCTGGGTGTCAGAGGGAGTGGAAAACAAACTGCAGAGCCTTGGCATTCCACAGGAGAAAATGTATTAATACCTGCTTGTCAGTGGGGCAGGCTGACACAGGATCAAACATCACTGCTAACTGCTGGAATCTGCAAAAGAAACTGAGTGAAATATTCCCAGGCTGAGACCAGAGTCTCTGAAGGATCACTTGAGGCCAAGTCTCACTGTGGAAATGAACACCTCTTTATAAAGTCATTAAATCTGCCAGAGCTGCTTCTGCTACCTTCAGAAATGAATTCTCCAGTGAGGACAAAGCAAGTTTTAGGATGGATCTGTAATTAAATAAGGCTGCCAAAGAACAAGTTAGACTCATGCTAAAAGCCAGTTCTTGGCATAAGGTGTCCAAGTGTCTACCAAGGTAACCTGAACAAAAGTCATTCCACAGAAATGCTAACAAAAGAATTCTAAGCATTTGTTCATAAATGAACATAATTCTGCAATCTTAGAACCAGGGTGAAATTGCTACAGCCACATAAATATAGTGCATGTTGCTTAGACCAGATGTGGTTAGTCAGAGGAATTGGTTATAGCAGACAAAAACCAGATGTCCTAACCCAGTGAATTAAATCCAATGTATTTCTGCAGGATACCACAGGCAGAAAGGGCACAGATCCCTTCTGAGCAGCCCTGCAGGTCCCATCAGTGCTCTCAGGATGAGCTGAAGGCAGGTGGCACAGGGAAATGGTCTTTTTGAAAACACGGCAAGAGAAGATCCCAGTAATTCTGCCAAAATGGACCCACACAGCTGTGCCAGCTCACATTGCCACGGAACTACTGCCAAACATCTCCTCAACATGGAATATTACACCAAATTATTTACATGCTAGGAAGGTGAGATATTCTTCACACAGGTGATCCTTCCTGAAGACCTTAATGACACTGATTTAGAAATACCTCCATGTACCCTCCTGCTGGTAAAATTAATGGAAAACCTGTCCCACCCCACATATTTACAGTCAAGAAAATACTCCGGATTCTTGCATGTTGATTTTATCCCTACCTCTTTAAAAAACAAAGTTTGGCTGAAGGCAACTTTAATATTCAAGGAAAAAAAGAAGTTTTTACAGTGGCACCCCAGGAACCAGAACAATTGTGCTGCCTTCATTCTGATGTGATCTGGGCAGCTTGAAAAGTCATCTAGAAAACCCAAGTGCTATTAAAAGGGAAAAATCTTTTTTTGGGGAAAAGAATCCCTTAGGGCATGACACAAAGAAAAATCAAACCACAAATTCCATGGATCTTGATTACTCTGAGAGAACTGTGTGCTTCAAAACTGTTAGCTCAGCTCTGGTCCAAATCCAGTCAGAAGGAATGAGGCTGAAAAATGAAAGGCTACTTGGGAGAGCCCTGAGGAATCAAAAGCAGTCTCATTCCAGAGGAGGGGAAACAAGCCCTGGCTCTTGGCTCCCACCACAGTGATGTGATGGCTGCACTTCAGGAACACTGTAATGCCTCTGAGAAAGGTTTGTTGTACAAGGTACAGAAGTTTGGCCTTTAAGGCATGAAGGAAACCTCCTGAAATTTCTAGGAATTAAAAGCAAAGACAAAACAATGCAAAAATAGCAGGACAGCTTAGACTGATATGTTCAATTCAGTTTTATCACCCATAAGAGAAAAATATTAAACACAAGGGAGCCCTAGGTAGCAATTTATTTTTTTGAGTGTGCAAATACCACCTTTCTGTTGACCTTTTTACTGAGAAACAGAATTTCTAATGTTGATCTAGGAACTGCCCTGCCTTCTGGACATACACAAGTAAAATCAACACAGCTCTATGGTGTTGGAGACAGCAGGATTTTAACCTCCTTTTTTAGTACCATGGAGGATGTTACACCCAAAGTAGAACGTGCAAAAAGGAACCAGAAATCTCCCAGCTTTGCTACTGACTGGAATTAGAGCCGAAATGCTGCATCTCCTACATCCCTCAAAGAGAATAAAAAGCGATGACATGTTCTGGACTGGACTTGGACCTGTCAGGCAATAAATCCACTGCAAATGTTGATTTCCCTGGACTCTGCCAGACTGAAGAGAAATTGAGAGTCCCTGACTAACAGGAGCTTACACTATCCATAGAAATGTCTGCTAAAAAGATATTTATTAGATAATCAATTGCAAAGGGCTGTCAATTGAAAGTGATCTCTCATGCAAGCAAGTGGCCACATTGGGCAAAATCTTGTTTTGGTCATTTAATCAAAATCAAGGAAATGAGTTCAGACATTAATTCTTCATATTAATCCCTTTCCCACTGTTTCTTTAAATAATTTAGAGCAGAATTTCCACACCCATCAGTAATGCTCAATGCTCATTTCTACACCAATTCATTATTTAAATACCTGTATCTCAGTGCACATCAGGAACTTCTGCACTCCAGAAACTGCAATCCAGACTGATTGTTTACTGCCTCTCACTCCAGTTATGAATATTGTGACTAAAGATTTCTGTGTTCTTGCTACACACACAGGTACTTCTGTGAGCAACAGAACTAATGAAGCCTTTCCTTTGGGGATTTTTTCATGTTTAATAAAGCTGCACTCACCTTAAAATTTTTGAATGAAAGGAAATATTAATGTGGTTTCTCTGTGCTTCTTATTCTTGCAGGAATTGTAAAGCTAATATTGCTGAGAGCTCTTCCTTTCCATCAAATGGGCTTAGACTAGTTCAAATTTCACTGAAGTTCTTCAAAAACTGAGAAGAGCAGAGGAGAACATTGTGTGACTGAGACACCTTGTTTCTATAGGAAACAATGCCCATAAAAAGAAGAAGACAATGTTGGTTTGTTTTTTTTTTAAATAATAATATTTAACTGCAGGGGAAAAAAAAACCCAAAAACAATTCACTCGGGATCCTTGCAAATGCCTGGATAGCTCTGCTCAGGTTTTAAACACACATTTGTTCCAAACATTTAATAATTGTCAGACTGTTTCAGGATTTCTTCCACTGAAATGTCTGATTAAAGATTTTAGTGTCTTCAGGCCAGGTCAAGGAATAGTGTGTGAAACCCAACTTTTGAAGTCAAAGCTGCACCACCACAGGGACATTTTTAGTACTTTTTAGGTTTGACAAATGTTTTGAAATAAGAGAATTTGCTTGTACTGATCAATGAGCAGAGATTTTATACAAGAAAACCAGCAAGAAGATGGAAGTACCAACAGGGAGAGGAGGGGGCTATGCTAATTCCAAGAAGATTTTGGATTAAGAAATTGCTTTATTTTTTTTTTTTTTTTTTAGTAAAGCACCATCCCACATACATACAGGTGACAGAACAGCCAAGCCCCCAGTTAGTGCACATACTATTCAATGAAATTACTTTTATAAAAATAGTGACTTAGTCCTTGCAGACCTGTTCTGAAAGTGTTCTCACCTGATTGCTGTCAGCCTAAAGGCTTGAATAATTTATTTGTGAGCCACAAAATCTTCTCAGAGCTGTGGGAAGGAGGAAAAGGGGCACCTGAATAAGCCAGCAGAGGTGGTGTAATATAAGGAATTTAGGTCCTGCTCATGTGCCTGTCACACCCAGCAGGCCACTGGTTATTTCCTCTTTGCTTCTGAACAAGGGGCAGCAGAACTGAGAGGGGTATTTAGAAAACAAAAAAGGGTGGAGGGCAGCTTCTCTCCAGACTGCTGTTCTCCTGGAAGATGGACAATTTTATTTTTTCTGGAAGTCTCCCTCACTGAAGGCTTTTCCCACAAATGGAGCCTTTTCTGACTTGGTGCAGGCACCTGAGCTCCTCCTCCCACACATTCAGTACTTGTGTTGTGGGTGTACAGTGCATATTTCTAGGAAGCAACAGGCAGAGGGAAAAGCTGACAGCAAATTTTGCTAAATTTTCCCCCTGTCCATTGAAGAATGAGAAAACTAGGGTTGGCCTTGGGTGAGAAAAGTAGATATTAAAGAAAAGTTGAAAATCAGGATGATGACAAGAAATTATTTATGGTCTTGGGAGGGAAAATGGTGGCTGAGTTGCTGAACTGGAATAAATACCACTGTAAGAGTCTATCAACTTTCCAGCAGCTGGGGAACAGCACTATTTGTGGGGAAGCAAAGGGAGCTCAGTTTGTTTGAAAGGGTCACAGCTTCCAGGGAGTGACCCAGGTCAAGTGGACTCCATGTGCCCTCACCATGATGCTTGAACACCCCATTTTCCCCAGGCACCCAAGTTCTGAACTTCTGAGCTGCCACCAATAAATTCTGAGAGGCTTTCTGTAAGAGATGAAGTCATGTAGCTGAGTTTTATCTCCCTTATCCCAGCACATATCCAAGGCCCCACCTTGTACTGTGTGTGATCATTTCTGCTTCTCCAAAGCAGGCAAATCTGGGATTAGAAAATTGGTTGCACCTCATGCAGATTTTTCTGCTGGTGCAGGTGAACTGGGAGTTGATCTTTCCCTTCCTCTCCCCCAGGAACTAATATAGTTTGAAAGCTGCACTGAAGTCGTGTTAAGGAAAGTTATTGTTGGACTTCAACACTCTTTTTTTCCCTTGAGATGAGAAAATATCCTGCACCACAGAGATGGACACCACCAGGGATGCAAAAGCAAAGTGTTCATGGGCTCCTGCTGGAGCACAAATGAATGGTTGGGCAGAGGATGGGCTCAGTGTCAGACACCACAGTGGCCCTGCACAATCCTCCTGAGTGCATTCACTGCAGCCCCTTCCCAAAGCCTGAAAACAAACCCTGACTGTGCTGGCACAGCTCAAACCAGACAGCACGAGCAATCCAAACCAGTGAAAGGCACTGGAGGAAAATAACACATGGCAAGGAGAAAGGGAGAAAATGAGCACCTCCAGACAGGGATACAGCTGCTAATCCAACCTTTAGGATGAAGCCATCTCTTAGTCCTGAAAAACAGTCCCCTGAATGGGGATAAGAATTTCACCATTCCTGAGAAGCAGCAAGAAATTACCCAAGCATGTTCATGGCCTTGAGTGCTGGCATGGAGAAGTTCCCACCTCAAAGACACTCTGAGATAGAAAACAATTCTCTGTTACGCAGTCCTGGCAGCAGCAGAGCTGTTTAACTCTGGAGAAACTGGAAGCATCTGAACAGAGCAAACCAGCAAGGGTACAGACAAGAGCATCTGCCTCCAGTGATGCCCTCCCAGCCTGCATCCCTCCTGCCACAGGTGACTCCTCACCAGGAACAGCAGTGGTTCTGGGTGCCACCACCTGAGCTGGCTCCCACTGCAATTTTCTTCAACCTCATTTTGCCTGAAATGGTTTAGATGGAAATAGAAATGCAAGCTGGGAGAAAAGCAGGGTTGTTATCCTTGCTCAAATGACAATAAATTGAGACAAAGGGAATCTAAATCATGTTTGTGAGCAGGAATTGTAGCTTAACTCATGTATCTCCTCAGATCCACACTCGAAACATCTGACTTGCCAAATCCTTCTTCTTCCCATGGGAAGGAAGAAACACAAGCCTTGATGGTTTTTGGGAGCCTCTTTGACTCAGAGGAATTATCACTCTGCACCACCACCTCCCCACCCTCCCTCTGCCTTTTCTCTACCCAGACCAAGCTCCACACACCCTCAAGTTCCATCCCCAGCCTGGCTCAGCTCTATGCTCACACACCCTGCTGAGTGTCAGCATCAGGCCCTGGGTGCCATTCTCCTAACAGGACCTAAAATCAGATGATCAGCTTGAGAAATTTTATCCAGTAGGACCAGAATTCCAAAGCATGTTTAAGAACAGCTACAGCACAAATATGTATACAAGAGGAGAGAAAGAAGCAGAACTGATGAATATATTATCAGTATGGCCTCTGCACTGTTTTGGAATCATTTAATAGTGTGACTGCAGCTGATGACAACAGTGAGAGTGATGGGAAGCCCAGCAGCACTTCACAACACACTGTGATTTGAGCAAAAGGTCACATCCATGAATTATAGATGACTAACTCCCTCATGACTTACACTAATGCAACGCTAGGGCTTATATTGTTTCTCCTACCTTGATGTCCTGGTGCAATATTAGATAGAAAAGGCATGTGCATCATAAACTATCAAAGTAGCCAAAAAAATCTCAAACTCCAACAGAAGCTTGTAGAAGCTGGAGGTAAAGATGAAAAAAGTCCTTGGCACTAAATGAATTAATTTTAATGAAAATACTGAGTAGCACTAGAAAAAGTTTAGGGAGTCTTTTTGGGTCCTCTGCCAACCTATTTTCTTCAATTCTACCAATGGCAAGCAACTTTCCAAAGGATTATTAGCCTCTTTTCCAACTTAAACCACATCCAGATAATATGTTATCCTCACACATGGCAGCCTCAGCCACCCTCAAGCTCTCATGGTCACAGGCAGCAACAGCACTCAGAGTGAGAGAAATATCTGGGACTGCTCTGCCAGCAATTCCTTCATGGAATCACAATCCTGTGAGCTCACTGATGACTCCAACCTCGACATGTGCAATAGGATGATCCATTCTCAAACTACAGGACCTGACTCAGTTTCTATCTCAAGAGACTCACTTTTTCTCCCAGCACATAAGGGGATAAAACACTAGAAGTGTGTGCCTGTCAGTGGAGATATTAATTTACAGCAGTTGAAAAAGCATCTGGTGAACTTCAGTGCAGATATTGTTAATCATGACTGGTGTAACTGGGACAAAAACTGAGCTCTTTGAGAACCAAAACTCACACTGATCCCAAAATGCCTGGCATTCCTGCCTCACCATTGTTGTGTCTGGCACAGACAAAGCATGCATGAATAGGAATCTTTCACATTAATGACCTCCAGGAATAAGAATAAGGATCATGGCAACAATCACACAGAGAGCCACAAGTTAGGGAGGAAAAGCTTTTTCTCTGCAGTATGACTTGGGCTTGTGGGGAAAAGGGGAAAGACACAGCCCCAGGAGAGCAGAGGGTGCAGAATTCTCTCTCCAAAACCTGTTTTCTATGTACAGTAAAAACTGCAAGGCTCTAGGGAGCAGGGAGCTGGTTATATTGCTCAGGCTGTGGTTGGGTTGCTGGGATTTGGTAAATAAAAAACATTTTACAGCTCATTAAGTGGAGCTATGGGAAATGCTCTCATATCCGTTTTCAAGGGGCTGTGGAGAGCTTGCCTTGCTGGTGGGTCAGGGAAGCAGTCATTTCAAACTAAGGGCTCCAGGGAAGGTGTGTGCATATATATTTATAAATATATATAGAAATACTGGTCTGAGGAGCCTTACTTCACTGATATTGGGAGTTGCTAACATGTTATTGCTTTCACTTGCTAAATTTGACTGAGGGGCACTGTCTGCTGCTGTATAATGAAAAAGAATCATCAAGCAGCCTGGGAGGATGGGACAATATCACTGGTTCTGCTAAACCATGGAATTGCTGTCATATTTTCTCCACATCATATGAAAATCACTTTCTGTGTGTGTAGGTGAAATTCCCATGTGGGCTGCAGAGCAGCTCCTGGCCTCATAGGGCTTAAGGGACAGCAATCTTTCCATTACCTCTCTATATAAACTCCCTAAAAACCCACACAGGTGGTCTTTCTGAGAAACACAGAGCATTTACTGTGGCTGTCACTCCAGAGCAAGCTGTGCCAGTGGCTCAGAGCACCCCACCAGCCAGGAAAGACCTTTTTTTGTACACAGGGAGACAGAGATGCAGATGTCATCTTTTCATTTTCTCCTCAGATAGCTCATGTTTGGGCTACAAGATATTCTAGGGGGTATTTTTGTTTGTTTGTTGGGTTTTTTAGGGTTTTTTTAGATGCTGTCTCATCTTGGAAAGACTCTCAGTCACAGGCAGCTCTGTGGAAGAACCCCAACATGTTTGCTTTTCCTCTCCTTTACCTTGGGTTATTTTCAGGGGGAGGAAGCAGACAGACACCTCTACTGCTTGTTTTGAGTCTTGCAGTTGTTGGTGCAAAGAATGCCCACCCCTGCTCTCTCTACCTCTGAGCTATTTCATGTTCTGCCTTCAGGACTATGAGGAAAGGCAACAAATGCTACAAACACTTTCTGCACGCAAAACTGACTGAACTCTAAATGTGGAACTGAGGAAACCTGCACTTCAAGCTGTATTTAAAATTGAGAATTACATGGGGAAGCAAATACATGGTCAACAAAAGTGAGAAGCAACTTCTCTCACATGAACATTTTAAGGACCTGTTAGTTTCCTTTGAGATTAAAAAAAAAACCAAACAAAAAACAACCCAAAAAACAACCCAGCCCCCCAACCACCCCAGAAAACAAGAAAACTCCTATAAAGTATATTTTTTTTTCTTCATGAAAGATCAGTTAATTAAGAACCCTGCAGGAGTGCCAAAACAGTCAGGAGTTTGCAGGCATATGGGAAAAGTCTTGTAAGTCTTGCAAGGGTTGTACTGCATGCCATCCCAGCCAACACTGCATGGGCCTGAGAACAGAAAATGTGTCCCTGTGAAGCTGTAGGTATGTTTGTTCAAGGCCTGGTGTCAGCTGTGAGCCTGAAAGAGAAGAGCCAAGCCAACAGGGTGTGCCTGGAATTAATTTATTGGAAGGAAATTTGCTGATTGGCAGCAATCAGGATGGAGCTGACAGCCAAACATTTTCTGAGGCTGACTCAAAGAAATGATCCAGGACTTGGTTAAGAGTCTCCCTAAGGACAGAGTCTGTCATTGCTAATTAGTTTATCAAAATGATGCTGTTCCATTGGGTAGAACCAACTGGATTCATCTTCACATTTGCTAAAAGCCCCTCAGTACTATTTTTCCAACCAGCACGTGTACCTTTAGAGAGCCTTCCTAGAAGGTGAATTTTAATTCTTCAGTGCTGTTCTTAATTCTTAATTGTCACAACTCCTTCTAGCCCTGTGCCACATCGACAGGCAAAGTGACAGAGTCTCATTTGTCACCTCTATCAATGTCACCACCAGTTATCTACCAGTCTGTGCTCTGGGGGCTGCCTGCTGGAGCTTCTGAGAAGCTCTGACACCCACAGATCACACTGCCAAAGCAGAGGAAAATGTTACCCAACAGGCATGAAGGAAACAGAAATCTGAAATATATACCCAGAAGTTTTAGAGCGTTTCAACCCCCCCAGTACACAGTCTTACTGTTCCTTCTCCTTCCCAGGCAAATGAAAGAAGAAAGTTCTGGCAATTAAAAGGATGCTTGTCTTAAAAAACAAAAAAACCAACAAAAAACCAACAAAAAACATCAATTAAACAAACAAAAACATAAATAATTTTAAACAATTTTAAAGGTAACTTGTGTGCAAAACTGCAAACAGAACAGCTGCTTCAGCAACAATTCCACAGAGATCTCCAGACTTAGGAAAAAAAGTAGGAAGCCCCAGAGCAAAAACAGGAGAGAGGTTTGTGTTTGTCTTGGGTTTTTTTTTAATATTTTTGTCATCCCTTTCTTCACTGGAAAGTAATAAATCTTCTGCAGGAAAAACTACCTGCTAGCATCATTAAGAGATTTAAACACGGCAAGATAAAACTCCCTGAAGCCAGAGCAGCTATTTGTGTCAAAGGAAACAATACAGTAATTTATATTTCCACTCCCAAATCTTATGTTACTGCAGAAAATGTGCTCCTTTAACAATTAATCATAAATCAAAGCACTGACAAGATATTAGTCTCCCACTCCTCTGGGAGACAAGTGGAATGTGCATCAGGAAGCAGAAGCAGGAGTCCTGCCAGTGTGTCAGATGGGAGCAGTGCTCAGGGATCCCTGATCTCCTGCCACAGCAGCAGCACAGAATTTCTGACTCAGCAGCAGCAGCCAAGTGGGGGAGCCAACTTCAAACCCCCAGGCTCCATCTGAAGGGAGCTGCTCTCTTAGAACCCTTAAGTGTGACTCAGAAAGTGCTGGACAAGGAGCTGTACTCCCTGTGCTGCACTCCCTGCTTCTGCAGGAAAAATCACAGATCAGCTTTTTGTGACAACTCCAAGGGAACAGGAAAAACACAGCACGTGAATTTTCCACGTGGAAGAGGGGCAACTTGTATTTAATTAGTGATCATTAATAAACAGTTAGAGTTGTTAAATGCTGGGAACTTCAGACAGAAATTCTGAAACAACTCACTCTGAGAACAAGGCAAATGAGAACAAGCTTGAGAAATAATTTTAAGATGCCATCTGCAGAAATAATTTCTGCAAGAAATGTATTTAGTTGCTATCATCTCATACTGCATATTCACCCAGCTGACTGCTTGCCCCTCCCCCCAAAAAAGTACAACAGCCCTTTATTCTCATATAAAACAGCATTCTTGGTAAGGGGGAAATGTTGTTCCATACGTAGATAATTCTTTAAAGCAGCATCTCAGGTGAAGAATTGAAGGTATTTGAGATAAAAAGAGAAGGATTTCTGAGAGGTGCTTAGCAGTGTCTGGTCCCTCCTTCTCAGCCAGCCTGAGGGTGACTGGCAGCACACAGAGCAGTCTCCAGAAGCCACAGCAGCTCACTTGCTACACCCATCCTCAGTGCAAGGCAGAGGGGAAAGGCATGGACAGACAAAAATACAAAAATTCAGGTCAGCACTTGCTCCCTCTGCAAAAACCTCAGGAATTCACAGATTGCTCTTATTCATCAAGTAAGCTGGTTTTAGGTTTAGGGCTTTGGGTTTTTTCAGAAATGGCATTTTCAGTGCCCTGGAAAAAACAAAACAAAACAAAAACACTGCAAAATTCTGCATATCCTGCAGAAAACACCCAACCCAAACCCATTTGAGCAATATTAAATTGCAATGTGTGATGGGAATAAAGAGGGGAAAAGCAATCTAAACTTTGTAAATACCCTCCCAAACACCTCCCACCAGCAAATGGATTCTTGTTTTAGGGCAGCACATTCCCACAATTCAGGTTTGAATACTAACCACACATCTCTCATCAGTGTGAAATATTGCTGGCTGCCTGATCTCCACTTCTTTCCCAGCCCTGGTGGCTCTGGTGGAATTGCTGAGCTGCTGCAGAGCTGAGTACAGGACTAATGTGTCATTTTTTCCATGGAGATTTTTTTCAGGCAATTATTCTCACAGGTTCTCACAAAACAAGCTATAATTTTACTATTTCTGTGAACAAGTAATAAGAAATCCTTGGTACCATTTCTGTAGGGAATGCAATTAACAAATCTTGTGCTTACATTAAATAACTGCTTAATGTATTTTGTTATTCCTGCAGGATTTCTCACCAGACCAGGAGATCCTGTTTTAGTGCTCTACATTAGGAAAAAAAAAAAAAGGAAAAAAAGCCTGCCCATGAGCAATTAAAAGATGCAGCCATTTCCCCACAGCCATGCAATGTCTCCTCAAAACCTCAAAAACCTCTACATGCCTCAAATGGATCCATTCAGCAAATCTTGAATTTGCATCTTTGCTCTCCTCAGTAATAGAATACACTGGTATATGTAACTGATGATATAAATGATCATTCTGTGTGCAGTAAATTCTGCTTATGGTCCTCATTTGCTTGGAATTATTTGTGGAGGCTGGGACACTTTTTAATGAACAGAATCAGAATGGAAAAATCTTATACAACAGCAAGAAGACAACATTTTACAATATCAAATGCCTTAAGGTGGTGTAGTTTTGGGTTTTTTTTCCCATTTCTTCTTCTGAATTGTCTGAAGAATTAGGTCACTTAGACCAGAAAAAGAAGTTACAACAGGTATTAATGAACCCAAAAGAGGAAACCAGCTCTAGCCTTCACATGGAAGTGTCACAAAATGTCTACATTCCCTGGTAAGACTGAATTTAACACTACTGGAGTCTCTGCAAACTTCTGTTTAGCTGGGTAACTCAATAAAAGCAAGAGTTCTGTTTGAAATATTATTTCATGATTTTCAGTAGAAAAGCTTCAAATCATTAATCTCATTAAAAATGGACATTAAGAATATTTAACATATGTTAAGGATTCTTCAGCATCTATTGTGTGAGCAGTTGAGACAGGTACCAGCAATGGCCAAAGACAATTCCACTGCCTCCAATGTGTTTGGATGTACAGCATTTAGGATAGCTGTCAAAAAGCTGATTTTGTCAGCTGTTTGTGCTAAAATCCACCCCTTACTATGGCTTTACATGGTGATGAGGAGCCCTTCCCAGGTGACTGCAAACCCTCTTGTTATATTATTGCTATTATCAATAAAAGAACACTGAGAGAAAGGTTAAAGGGATGAAGAATTCTGGTAACCTTTCTTAATCCAGTTTTAGCTGGACCACTCCCAGTCAAGCATTACAGTATTTAGTGATATTTCTCTTCCTCCTGACTTTAAGATCTTCCCTTTTTAACCAAATCCCTGCACACAAGAAGCTCAGCTGATCTCTGCATTGCTTTTTGAATCTCAAGCAATCACTGAAGCAGAGAGAACCACAGTTTAGTTTTATTGCCTGGGAAAGTAAGAAATGCATTGAAATCAGTGGCAATTACACATACTGTGCTTGCAGAAAAGCTCTCTCTTCTGAGCAGCTTAAGCTCAGAAACACTTTGCAGCATTACAGCCATTTTACAAGTTTGTTTTGGATATTTAAAATAGAGAGTCTTTTATACAACTATCTCAAAAGAGGCATCTTGAAAATGATTCCAAGTTTATTACCCAGCTTTATTTGGTCAAAGGAGGTTCTCTCAGTTAATGGACTCTAAATTGTGAGCAATCTACAAAGTTTAAGAACTGAGGGCTGGCCTCACCATCTCTTGCCTCTCTGCAAAAGGGCCATGCAGGTTTGGCATGAGGATTGGACTAGAAATGAGCTTCTTCACCAAACACAAACAGAACCCACTAGCACAGAGAGCTTGGGGAGGCTCACACCAGGATAACACATTTATACAGCAGTGAAATCTGCACTGACAGGAATTAGTCTGAAAAACACAGCACTTCTCAGGGTCACATCCTCCAGACAGCTCTGTCCCCACCCACAGGTGTTTGTGCACATGCCACAACATCCATACTGGATTTACTGCAGTTACAAACCTGGATTTTTGAGCAGACATCTGTGAACACATTGAAACACACTGAAAAAATAAAGCTGAGAGTTGTATGAGAGAGTTCAGTGTCTCTGAGCTGCTAAAATGGAGTCATTACTTGTAGACAGTGAGTGAGTGCTTTTTATGGTTTCTAACCTGAAAACATGCTTATCTTTTCAACACAGGATGACTATAATCCTTCCCCTACTTTCCTTCAAAATAAATGTAAATCAAACACTCTCTGAAAAGTCACAGAAATGTCAAACCGTGCAACTGCTCTGGATGGACTCACTGTCATGTTCAGTTTATTCAAGAGAAGATGAAATTGCCACAAAAACCAGCAAACATTTAAGAATTCTGCACCATTTGGCATGCATACAAGTGAAGGAAAAGGCATGCCACACATCTGCTTCTTGTCATGACTCAAGGCAGAATGCATGTGACAATTGCTTTGCTTTTTATTACCGTGCATTCCATAAAATTCCCAGCCTCTCCCTCCTATTATGGACAGAGTGGTTTCCAGCCTGCTCCTGGATGTGAAGTGTGGGGTAAAATTCTTGGTTAACCAACAGTTACTGATGAGCTGTTAGGTAACAGGGAGGGTAGGATTCCTCCAGACAGCCTCGTGGAAGGGTCACAGCAATGCTCAGAGCCTGCCAAGGAGCTTCCACAGGGGTGGAAGGTGTGAGTAACAACACAAAGAGTCTCCCACTCCATTCCCATCCCAGCTCTGCGTGTTTTGGGAGCTCTGACGGAGAAGGGTTTAAGTCCTTTGTGGACTTTAGGGTCAGGTGGGCAAAGGCACAGTGTTTGTTTTCTGTTTTCTGCTCAGCTACCTTACTGAAATCCCCCATTACCACATTTCCTGAGGACTCAGGGAAATGGAAAGGGTGAGGTCAGTGTGCTCTGCACTGCTCCTGATGCCTGCCCTGGCTCCTCTGATGTCCCACCAGGAACCCACAATCCATGGCTGTGCCTCAGATATTCCACCCTACAAACCAAACCCAGAGAATCAGGGCAATATTTAGGTTGGAAAAGACCCCAAAGATCATCAAACCAAACCATTAATCTAAAACAACATCCCCCACTGAACCACGTCCTGGAGCACCACGTCTACACTTTCCACTTGAGTTTTTATCCACCAGAGAGGATCCACAGAAAAAAATAATCTGAGACAGCACAGTACCAGAGGCTATTTGTCAAGAAATCAGTGTGGAAAGGGTGGCAGTGCAGAAGGGGGGGGCTGGCTCTCAGTGCAGAGAAGTGAGGAGGAAACAGGTGCCAGAGCTGAACCCAAAAAAGCCACTGACACTGCACTGGATGATGATAAACAGAATAAACTAGAAAAGCACTAGGAACTGAGCTATTTACCTCACAATTCATTCTTACATAGGATCACAGAATGGGGTCAAAAGGAACCTTAAAGAGTACCTAGCTCCAACCCCCCTGCCATTACAAGCCTTTAACTGTGAATTTTAAGAAAAGTAGATGAACAGTAAACTTTAGGTCATGCTTCACTATGGCCAAAAAGTAGAAAAATATTGTACAGTCTTCTTCACAAATTTTCTATGAGAAAAAAACAAAACCAAACTCCACAACCTTTCACCCTAAAGTGAATGGTATAAAAAATATGAGCTTGATATGACTGGAGAGACTTTTCTGACTTGCCAAACATGTCCCAGAACACACTGCCTGCCCCAGAAAAGTCCATACACTCAGGCTGGAAAGTTCTGATGTTCCTGAAGAAAAGCTCCTATTGAAAAATACTGCTCTTGATTTCAATCTTGGTGGCACCTGACCTCTGCTCAGCTAGGCTAATGAGGTCACCTTCCCCACCAAATAAATCAGCATCTCTGCTCTAAAGTGAGCTGGGCAACATTGATTTACAGCTCTTGTCTCAGGCCATGGAAAATAATCTTTAGGCTGTGAGGGCTAAGCAATTCTTGCTGGTGAAATCTAGAAAGCAGTTCTGACACTGTGTTACAAAGATTAATTCAACATTTCAGCTGCAGAGTAAGACTCCAGCTCTGCTTTCCAGATCACAAATAACACAACCTTTTCAAAGTCTGCTGAAATGTATTTAAACCACATGACAGTATTCTACCAGCAGATGGATGGACAGAGCAATGCTCTGACATCTTTCAGAAAATTAGTGAATGCTAAATAACCTAACACAGAAACCATTTTCATGTTTCTTTTCTTAGAAGTTTTTGTTTCTCTCCTTCACGTTCACAAATGAAACACATTTCCAGCATAAAAATCAGCAAAATGGAATTATTTAGGTCATAACATTTGTGACTTCTTAAAACACATCCAATTAAGCCTGAATAACTCATTCTTTGGAACATTTTCTCCTGAAAGTTGTGGTTTGATACTGTAAAGATTAATCTATTTCTGTTTTCCTCTCCCATTAACAGCTGAGCCAAACATTGAAAACAAAACATGGAAACTTTAAAACCCAACAGAAGGTAATGCTTTCATTCAGCCTTTCTGAATTTGTGAGACTGAGAACACTGTGCTGCTTCCTGGCAGCCACAACAAGACACTGATTCTGCTGGGGACAGGGCTCAGAACCTCAGCTCCTCTCACATCTCACAGGAAGGGCAATATCCAAATATCCTTCCAGTATAAAACACTTCTTCTGTTTTGTCTCTGGAACCTGCAACATTATAAAGAGAGAATGCCAGAATTTTTAATTAAAGAGTGACTGGAAACTGTTTTTGGTTTGGAACTGAGTACTAGAATGCAGTTTGCAGCCCAAGACTGCAGAACTCTGTGCATGTGAGATTTTAGATAAAATGGGCTGTAATGAAAAACTGTTCTCATTAAAATCCATCAACTAACTCATTTCTGATAACTTAAATCAACTGATTCTAGGGAATAGCTGTGAAAACATCACCATCCTCATAATGTTACTGACTCTTTGAAAGCACTATTCCATAAGATTTGCAAAACATCACAGATTAAACCCAATGGTAATTAAATATAAATGGTAATCTGGAGTAGGGCTTTCTCTTCAGGTTCTGTAGGTCACTCTGGAGTGTACCTGTTAATGTGAGGCAATTTCTCTGCATGGAAATAGAGACTCTAAAATTGTGGTTTATAAACGTCCCAAACTTTAGGGGGAGAAAAGGCAAACAATATAAAAAGAAAAATCATGAAGTAATTGCAGAGACCAAACATTTCCAGCAGTATTTTTCTGACTTCTCTCTCCTTATTTTGCTTTTTCCAGCATAAGCAAGCTGGAAAATGTAAATTGATGCCAAAGTTTACTGAAAGGGTACTTGATTCTGGTGCAAGTGGCCCTAAGATGTTGCTGACAACAATAACAATATTACCCAATATTGACAGTACATGTTGAAAGCATGTGTTCTCCACCAGATGACACAACTTTCACACAGACTGAGCTTATTGGACCCTGATGAAAGAAAGGAAATTAAGAAAACCAGAAAAAGGAAACAAAGAAAATGCAAAAGTGGTGTGGATAAATGTCTTATCAAATAAGAAACCTTTTAATAAAAAAAGGTTGGGTTTTTTTTACTTTTTTTTCTTAAACACACAACAGATTTGTAAATTATATTAAGGCATAGCCTGACTGTATAGCATATGATAAATATGCCTCAAAGTGTCAGGATAAAGTGCCACATTCAGACAGGTTCCATGTTCTGAAAATCCTGCTGCAACTGCTGAGGAATATCCATTTCTGTATTTGCTTACAAAGGTAACAACATAAAATGTGCCTGGCTAGCCTGGAAGTCAGGGAGCTAATATATGGAAGGGAAAAAATAATCCAGATTAAAAAAAAAAAATCCAATACAGGTGGGAAAATCGAGGGATTGGTTTTGTGGTTTTTTGAGGGTTTTTTATGATTATTTGGGGGTTTGGAGGGAAGTTCTGGTATTTGATTTACTGTTCACTATTTCTCATCTCTTACAGAACCAAATCACGTAAAAGCAGAAAAGGAATGGAGGGGTTTAACTCTTCCCTTAATGTCTTCCAGTCCTCATGGTACCTTGTATTTAAATATCCCCTTTCACACACAGCTAAGAGAGGCAAAAGTAAAGCAGACATCTAAGAGGGAGGCAATGCTTCAGGCACTCATTAGCCAGAACAGGGACTCCTCTTGCCCTTAGGAGCAGCCATGTGGCAGGGTGGGATGGAGCCAGCCAGAAAACTGAGCCTGGCCCCTCATGCAGGGGAGGAGGATTTTTGGCAGCCAGCACAGCCCAACTGCAGAGCTGAATCACCCCCTCCAAGTGTCTGATGCTCTCTGCTGACAGCAAACAGAGACTGTGGCCAGCAGGCTCCTAAATCACTCGCCCTGGAGAAGTTGCTAAAATTAGGAGAGGGGAATTGAGGCAACATCCAGGACAGAAGAATGATGTTACACTCTTTCAGAAAGGAAATCTGGCCTTGCAAGGCACAAAATCATGGCAAACATGCCTTCCTGGTTGCTGGAATACTGCAGGGCAATGGAGCCTTAAACTCTTTCACAAGAAGGAGCAGCATGAACTCCTGGACAAATGTATTTGATAGTTACATCCACTCCCTCAGTGGTCACTGGAAAAAAACTCTGTTGAAGGAACCAAGGGGATGGGGACCCAAATGAAGAAAATGAAGAAAAAATATCTGCAGTGTGCTGAGCTGTGCTCTGATGGCTGTGCAGAGGAAACAGCAACACCATCAACAGCCACCCAGAGGGCAGGAGTCACCTGCCAGGGATGATGCTCATGAGCAATGGGACAAGGAGCACGAGTCCTGAATGAGAACTGAAAAATCACACAGGATGGGCTAAGGAGGCTGAGCTGCTCCAGAAGCACTGCAGCTCTCCCCAGTGGGAGGCTCTCCAGGGGAAGGTGATGCCTTGGGGTGGATACCTAGAGCAGAGGCTGGACAGAGTTAAAGTGGGGATTTATTAAAGGTCTTCAATAGATGCACCTGGGGCAGTCAGAAGCCTCAGAGGCTACACCCAAAATGGACAATGATCAGGAGTTTTTCAGACAGATATAAGTTTGGTCCATTTACATATTGGGGGTTATTCCTCCAATTACAGCTTCAGGTAATGAAGTCATTTAGCCCCAGTTTGCTCCCCAAAATTCACTTCTGTTTATACTTTAGGAGTCTGTCCTTGGCTCACTAACACTGTCTAGAGCTCAGAGTTCTGCCCTGAAGCAGCACAGGGTGATGGGGTGGCTGGGACAGGCTCTGAGCACAGACACCCTCTGCTCCCACAGAACTGGGGCCATGGTGCTGCTCCTCCCCACGGCAAGGAGCTGAGCTGGAGGCTGCAAATCCCAGGATTCCAGCTCCTCTGAGCCCCCACTCCACAGGGGCATTGGGCAGTTTCCACACACACCACATTCCATCTCCAGTTTCCCTTTGGGTTGGCACATTTCACATAAATTCCCACTAGGAACAAAGAAATGTGTCAGCCTTTCCCATCAGCTCTCACTTCTCTCCTGAAGTACAACAACAGTTATTTCCCGTTTGGATCTGGCATATCATTAGTGCCTAATATAATGCATAAAAGATTTTTGATAAAATATGACTTGGCCTGAAGCATACTTTTATTAAAAAGCTTATCTCTACTATATGCACAAGTATTAATAAAACACCAGATTATAATTAAAATTTTTTAAAAATCCGAGTTTTTTCAATATCCTTAAAACTCCCACACTTTTTTGTTGTTTTCTTTGGTTTGATTTGTTGGGGTTTTTTTTAATTGGGTTAATAATTTTTAAACAAATAAAGTTGGTCAAAACAAAGATATTTCCCACCACTGCCTTCTCACAGTGACAGTTAACACTTTTCCATTAGCATATATACATGTCTTGCCTGAGCTCAAGTTATTAACTGGAAAAAAAGAGCAAAGTTTCTATTTGTCAACTCCTAAGTTAAAGAAATGCCAAATACTGCTTTGTCTGAGGATTGTTTAGAACACCTCTGCTCTGGGAAATCTTGGCTTCTGGTCTGGTGGGAAGATAGGAGTTGGAGTTCATTTGATCCCTTTCCAGACAGGGTGTCCAATAAATGCTATCGACCCAAACCTAATGGAAACAATCTCACAAAAAGATCTGTACGTCATTTCAACAATTCATATCAGGAAATTTCTTTTATGCCACAGAAACGACCATTTCTTTTGATTTCTTCTCCCCCAAAAGCAGATTTTTGATCTTATTAAAAATCTAATGCTGGTTGTTCAATGACAGCAGCCTGCTTTCAGTGCAGTCCCAACCCAAGAAAAGTGTTGGTATGGATTAAGAAAATTTCTGCATGTTCCACCTCAGGCCAGCCACTTCACTGCTCTGAGTAACACACTGCACTTAATTAGAACTGGATCAAGACTATTTCCAAAGTGTATCTCTAAGGTAAACAGCACAACCTCCCTTTTCCTGAGAAACTGATATTCCCAGAAGTGAGGTGACTGCCCAAGGCTACAACCCCTGACTGCCAAACCCAGGGTTAGCATCAGCCCTTCCTGCCAGAGAAAATGCTTAGCACTGGATTGCTTTGGAAGCTCGAGGTTCATTCTTCATAAAAAAGGGATGAAATGTAATTACTTATCTCTGAGGACTCCTGTGGTCTATAAATAAATAATTTGTGGGTTGCTAAGTCAGAGCAAGCCTTGTCAGGGGTGGCAGGGCTCTGTCTGCAGTGCCAGCTGTGTAAAGCACCAGCTTCTGTGGGCAGGGATGCTGCAGCTGGAAGAATATTTTATGGGAGGAAAAGCTCAGATTATTTTACAAAATAGTTTCATTTTCCCTAACTTTTCACAGATGCAGAAGTGCACAGACATTTTTCAGAATTTGCTTTCACCCAAATGCCATTTCATCTCACACACCAACTCCTGGCCAAGGCTTTCACATTACACATTTTGGGACATTTGATGCCATTTGCAGCATTTTGCCTACTCTTTTAAAAAGACTAAAAAAGACTCATAAATTTGAGTCCAACTAAGACAGGAAAAAAAAAAAAAAAAAAAAAAAAGAGCTACTTTTCCACTGCTGAAAGATTCCCAAATGGACAGACTCATTCCAGGGGGTTGACGTGAGACCCTCCATTCTCATTTCTCTCTGGATTCTTGGTAGCCACAACCTCAACTTAATCAAGCTTGCAGATGCAATAATTTCTGCTCACTCACACTGCACAGGATCATGCTGAAATGACAGAAAAAAACCCCTTGATTTCTTTTCTGCAGTACTGAAAAAAACATACACCAACAGACAACAAGGAAAACCATGAAAGGAGAATGTGTGCATTCTAAATACTGCAGTTTCTTCTGAGGAAGTTTTTTCTCCTAACAAATGTAACAAAATACTACTTCAAATATTTCCTGTCATAAATCTCTTCTATTTCAGAACTGAGTTTTAATCTGTCTGTTTATAAGTGCAGCCCACAGGTGCTAAGAGAAAATTAAAAGTAATAGAAGTCCTTTTTGTGTTCCTCTGTTCTCAGACTGACACAACTGGAGCAGAAGGCAGCAGCAGCCAACTCTCTGTGCTGTGCTACAAAGAGGCATAAACTTCTTCAGAACATTGATAGTGAAGATGTTTTATTAAATACCATTTAACCTCAGATGCAGTCCCTGATCCTACAGAGCATATGAAGAAATCTATGTTCTGACACCACTTCTTAAAACTACTATTCAATTTAAATTCTATACCCTTAACAGAAAGATTAATGGTTTTATACCCATAAAATTTGTGAATTTCACAAGGATGCAATAATATAACAGCAAAGGAATCTGAAAAGGTTTATGTTAAAGCCATATGAATCAACTTTGCAACTAGAAATAGCAAAAAGAGCAAACCACAGTGTTCTAAGCAGCTGAATGAGTGTTCCATTGTGGAAGGAGGGATTTCTAGGTAATGCTCCCCCGTAAGTGTCATTGCCAGCTCTAACAGCAGCATTGCATCACTTCTGCAATGAGCAGATACTGTCAAGAGATCCTGGCTATGCCTGATAAAGCACAGGATAAACATGTACTGGGGGCAAAAACATCTCCTGCATCAAGCTATGGAGATGGGAGACAGATATGAGAATTCAGTTATCTGACTGAGGTGGTAGTTAGGCCATGGTGAAATCAGGAACACAAAAGAAATCTTTTACACCCTGAAAAGTGCCAAAAGCTTGTGGATTGTGATCTATCCAGCCCCAGCACAAAGGCACTAAACAAAGTTCTCTCTGCTCTCTTCTCCCACGATTCATCCTGCCAGTGACACGTGGCTTTTCTTTGAGAAAGCTTCCTGCCATCCTTACCAGGATCTCTGTCAGCAGAGGAGAACAAGCATCACTCTTTGGAACAGTGCCAAATAACCATTGTGGAGACACTGCTACATGTCCACTCCATTCAGCTGAGCTGCTTACAATGTTATGAACAAATCCTGCAAGCAAAAAGGTGGCACAAAACAAACAAATGGTCCATGCATTTATGGTCAGTGCCAAAAATTCATCACCCACCTGTTCAATGGGTCATGAGAAGAGATTTATGTCCAAATAGCCATAACTTCCAGAGTGGGATGTGGAAGAAATATCCCCCTTGGGAAATCTGATCTTTACCACAACAGACTGCAGGAATGGATAAATTCAGTGCTCTATGGTTTTTGCATTTGCTGTGTCCCTACATGTTTCTTTCTATTTGATACAAGCAGCACAGTAGAAATATAACTGGCAGAATGTGTCATCCCATGTTTTCCTTTCCATTCAGCTGACATGCTAATTTTGTGTAACACAAGAAATGAACAGTGATTTCCAGATGCATAAAATTGGGTTTTAACAACCAAGTAAGGCAGGATTTTTAATTTTTTTTTATGGGATCACAGTTTCCTCAATTAAATTTTAAGAGAATTCAGCTTTGGAAACATTGAATGCTGTATTTTACAGTTCTCTGAGGGGGAAAAAAGTGAGGTGGGAGGATGCATGCCTAGTTTCAAAGTAAAGAGTTAACAAAGCATTACTTTAAATTCAGTGATTTTCAAGTTGGTTGTTCATGTCTGCTTAAATGCCTGTGGGTAAATGTGCTGAGGCCTGGAATACATTCCAAATGGTCAGGGCTGTTATGATACTCTCACAAATACTGCCTTACAAGACAGATTAAGTCAATCTTTAAGAGTTGTAGAAAGGAAATATTTTTCCCTTTTCTGGCTAATTTTTCAAGTGCCAACCCCACCTAACAGCTCACAAGGATGGTGGCAGCCTGTACTGAAGGTGCTCTGCCACACACACCCCAAAAGCTGTGCCAGAGGTGGGAGTCCAGCAAGCCTGAGCTGAGTAAGAACCAGCATTTTGAAGGGAGAACTTGCTGATTTTACCAAAGACAAGAAAGCTACTGACCAAGGGAGGTGCACGTGTGTTTATGTGCCTGCCCACAGAGAGGAAATCTGTATCTATATACAGGCAAGTCAACTACAAAAAGGAAGTCAACCAAGCTATCAACACAGAATTCCTTGCAGAGTGGAAGGACACAGAACTGCTCAAAGAATTGAAAGCATTAGAAGCAACTTGTTTGCTGCTCTTCTGGCTTTTTGTTAAGTCAGCTGTGAAAACCTTGCAAGTAAGTGTCTGAGTAAAAGAATAATTCTTGAGTTACCTGTCCCCACTGAGCAGAGTCATCAGTTCAGACTGGGGAGACACTAGCACTGACAACATCCTGGAACCATAGAAAACAGCAAAACTTCCTCAAGCGACAGCATCTTTAAATGGAACCATTTCAAAATTAATTATTCTTGAAAAAGAACATGGCAGAAATATGACACTGACACAGACTCTGACCTCCTCAGAACCAGCTCAAGGACATGTTCAGATTTAAGCTCCACTGAAGTAACAGAATTTACCAATAATACAAATTCATTCAGTGTGTGGAAAATCACAGCAGTACTAGAAGAGTGATGGGGAGGATTTCATGATACTGAGTGACTGGGCAAAAGAACTGATGGATTAATTTGGACATCACCAGACACAGCCAGAGAAAAGCTGCCCCAAATACCAGCACAGTGAGGGGCACACAGTTGGCCACCACTGCTCAGGACAGAGCAGAGGATTGTTATGGTCAGTTGGGGACATCAGCTTACTGCTCAGTCATTGTCAGAAAAGACAAACATGATTTGTTCTTACATTCTCTTTCTTAGATTTCTTCTCTCCTCCCCCCTCATATAATTTTTTAAACCACTTCAGAGCCACAGTAAGCCTGTGTCCTGGACACTCCATGGAATTCTGGTTATCCCACCTCAAAGAGGATCTGTTAGATGCTAGAGGCAATAAACACTTTAAAGATATGGGCTAACTGGAATACTAGGACAGGCTGAACATATTAAGGTTTTCAATGTGGGAACTAGATAGTTGTGAGTGATATGATTGAAGTCAATACAACCCATGAACGGCCAGTAAAAGAAGGAAATTTGTTTTTTACAGTCTCAGGGTCATTGTGGAAGAACAAGACATTAAATGAAGGTATCAGATAGCAAGGTTAAAACAGGAATATACTTGGTTATATCACATATATTGGCACCACTGCCACCATGGAGAGTGCCCACTCCATTCAGCTGAGCTGCATGCAATATTATCCCCACCAGGAGAGTGAGTAATTGTCTTTTTACAGCACTTTGAACCTCCACCAGCAATTCCAGTGGCTACAACAAAATAACAAGTGGGGTTTTTTCCAGTGGTAGTTCTGCTGTTCTCCCCCAGAGCAGGGTCACAAATGGCACAAAGCTGCAGCCTGTCCTGTGCAGTGCTGTCAAACACTCACCATCTTCTACACACACAGCCAGGCATTAGAACACACAGCAGTACTTGTGTCTGCTAATAACAATGCTGCCTTCTGCCTGCAACTATAACCATGAACCAGCAGTGTTTAACAGACCTGTACCCAGCTGCTGCCTCTGCACTTGTTACAGCTACAAGCATAACTCCCTGTACTTTATCTTCTTAGAAAGACTAGAGGAAAAAAGGACAACCAGAGTGTTATAGTATCTACTGTGCTTTAGGCAATTCTTGAATTTGAATTAGCAATTAATACATTAAGATTATGTACCATAAAATCCAAGAGGATAAATCTATAAATAGATTACAAGGCTAACTTTCAAAAGGATTTTAAGTATCCTCTCATACTAGATCCACCCAGTGTTACTGAAACATTCAACCAATTTTCAGATCCTGCTATATCTAAAGTATGTACCACACAGTGCCCATATCAAGTTTTCCATTCTTTTTAAAAATTACAACATTAACCCTTATGATGACCAAAACCTAATCTGCCTGAAAACAGCCTGAAGATTTGTATCACTCTTTCCAGCCTGACTCAGCAGTGCAATTCACCTTCTGACAGCAGCAGATCAATTAGAAGGCATCAATTCCAAGACTGTTTATTAGCTTAAGGCCCCTGGATGATCTGTGCACTGCCAGGAATGTCTCCTGGGGAAGAGGCAGATGTGGAAACACCCACAGGGATCCACAGCAGCAGAGAGGCTCCTTTCCCAGCCCAGGGAAATCACAGGGTGCAGCTTGTTCTCAAACATGCACTGCACTTACAGCACAACCAAGTGCTGATTTCTTCCCACTCTTCTTGTTTGTTTTTGTTCCTTTCATTTAAACTGTATAAATAATGACTTTTTCTGCATGAGACAGAGCAGCTATGTCCCTCTAGAAAGAACATCCAGTGAAGACAAACACAATGAAGTCTTTCCAGCTGGGTAATTTCTCTGTGATAACCTGGCAGGAGCCAGCTCAAGCAGTGGGATTCACCTGAGAGCTGGCAGGAGGCAAAGCCTTGTCACTGCAAACACACCTGTGCTGCTCTAACTCATTTACTGCAGTGCAGATTGCCAGGTTAGCTTGTTTATGCACACTGACATGTTTCCTCCTTCCCTTTGTCAATATTTTATTGAAACTCCTTTAAAATTCAAATTTCTGTATCTGTTTGGATTTCAATTTACACAATACCACACTCACTATGAAAAAAACAAGACAAGTTGGTTTGGAGTTTTTTTTTCCAGGGGAACTAATGTTGAGCAATGTGAAACCATGGTAACTGTCAACTTCCACAAGGTTATACTATAAAAGAAAATGAATTGGTGCAACCGTCTCTTAAACATTTCTGTGGGTTATCACCATAGTAAATCTGACAAACCCACACTTCATCCTATAACCAGATTTTCATTTCAATAGGGGAAGCCATTGATCATTTTAACAAGCTATTTGTGATCTACAGTCAGCAGTTCCCATAGGAAGTAAATCTGTGCTAAGGGAAAGAAGGAGAAGAATATTTTTTTCCATGGTTTCTTTTCCATCAGCACAGGGCAACAAGGGGTGAGATTTAGGGGCCCTTGTTGGGACAGGAAACACTAGAATGGAGCGACTAGAGATGTCTCACAGCACAAGAATCTACAGAAATGTTAAGCTTTATTGTCCTTTGAACAAGGGAGAAATAAAAGACCATGAGGGCCAATTAACCACACAGAGCTGCTGAAGTAGAAATAAACAGAGAATAAATCTGAGCATGCTAGAGCTGGGGATAAAAGGCTTCCAGTGCGAATTTCTTGGTTATTAGACTTCCTACAAGACTCTACAATGGCCAGTGACATTCTGGTGGGTTTTGCCTCACACTCCTCCTTCCTTTCCAGAATCTACACGTGAAACAAGAAGAGTGGAAGAGACCAGGACTTCTGTCCCACCAGATTAACTCCAAAATCTCTGCTCTCCTATAAACAGCCTTGGCATGGAGGCTCTTCCAGATGGCAGACTCCTTCTAGGACACAGGATTGAAACTGAACTCCTGGGCACCAAGCTCTAGGCTTTAGTCATGCTTCAAACAGTCCATATTAAAACAATATGGGTTAGCTGACCCTCCCTACCCATCTCAATAAACTTTTCCAGCAGTTCAGTTCTCCAGCAGACCGACATCTGATTCCCAGACTGCAGTTTACACCCACTTACAGGCCTGTGCCAACAATCTTTTCCACTTAAATAACTGTTCTCCCTCTGTGGTGAGGCCTTTAGAGAGAGCAAAGGGAGCCCCTCAGTGCTCTCACTGTGCTCAGCTGCCCAAGCCAGGCTCCCCCTGAGTCCTGAATTCAGCCACAGCTGACCCATCACTGAGCTCTGCCCATTAATGTCTCTCTGCACTATTTTCTCAGGCCCAAAGGAGCATCACCAGCTCCATCCACACACCCCCAAGCTTCACTGCAGCTGCCTGGAGCTCTGATGTGCAGTTCCCACCTCCTTGAGCTGTGCCTGCTGCTCTGCCACGTTCCTGCTCTCCTTTCTCCACCTCCATGGAACACATGGAGCCTTCAAGGGCTTCCTGCCTTGTTCCCAGTTCATGTTCCCAGTTCATTTGCTTGCCACTGACCACACTCATGTCCCTAGGGGGGTTCAGCACTGTCCTCCCATCAGTGGCAGCACTTCTGTAGCTACTGCACTCAGCTCAGCCTTAGCCTGTGTATTCACACATGTTGACAATAGCTCACAAATTAGACTCAGGCAATTCTTTACTACAGATGATCATGAATGATGTTTGAATTCTATTATTAAGACTGTTTTTTACCTAATGTACCAGTCCTGACACTTCCAGTTTGCCCCATCAGACAAAACAGAGTGGTTTTTAAAAAAGAGGAAACCAGCTGTAATGACACATTATTGATCCATCAAGAGAGCTTAGGGGCTTTTTGTTTGTTTTCTTTTGGTTTTATGCACCAAGTTATCTCCAGAGAGAGATCACAAAGCATTTCCATCATATGAAATCCATCAAAGAAACGCTGCAGCAAGAAGAAGCAGACTGAGGTGGCTCTAAAATCCAATGCTGGTTAAAAACACAACAGTGAACACTGCTGACGATACAGCATTTTAAGATCAGAGCCTCAGAAATGAGCCCAGTAAACACTGGCCCTGCCAGACATGTCCTTTCACCCAAAAGATGATCATCCTAGCCCCAGTGAGAACACAATCTCTGGCTTCACCTGTTGTTTAAAACCCAAATTTTAAGGAATTCATCTGGAACTCTGCTACCAACCTTGACCCCAGATTTGGAAAAGGTTCTGAGCAATTCAACTCCATTCCCATAAACTGCAGGAAACACAAAATTGCTGCTGTTTAGAATAAATTTAACCTTCCCCAAAGCTCACAACTGGAGTAAGCAGAGCTCCAGACAAGAAGTGTCACACAACAGGCACTCACAAGCACACCACTGAATTGTTCTGTTAATTACAGCAGACTCAAAACTTTCCCAGCAACTTTGTTCAGTCCTGTGTGCATGCTAGGAGGGCTGAGAAAGTGGAGACTCATCTCATTATTCTTTTCAGCTATCACTCCAGAGGTGTAATTTAATCTAAAAAGCACCCACACTGCTTTTCTGAATTTCTCTGTTTATGAACAGAGGCAGGAAATTCAGAAACTGCCATTATGAGATGATACAAAGTCAAACCTGAGTTCTGCAAAGATTTAAAACTCTGATTTCAAGGTTCATGAAGAATGAATTGCAAAGAAAAATCTTTGATTATTCCATTATTTTTCAATTAGATACTGTAAAATTTCGTGAAAATAAAAATTTAGTGTCTTGGTTTAATTTCTGAACCTCTTCATGCCTAGTTCATAAAATGAAGCAGCCTAGGCACTAGTTTGTAGGGAAGTACAAATTTTTGACTACTTAGTAGACAGGAAACTAAAACAACATCTGTCAAAACAAATGGCTACTACATAACAGCAATCATGTACTGAAAGCAATTCCATTTTCTGCTGGCTGCTTAACAGATCTTATTGCAAAAAAAGGAAGTAATTTTTTTTTTTTTTTATAAATAGAAGATTTATCATGAGATAACCATGTGTATCTTGTTTTTTCCATGGCACTGTTGATAAATTAAGATATGTTTAGTGTGTGATCACTTAAAAAAATAAACATTTTAATAATCTAAAAGGTTAATCTAAATTATTTTTAAAAAGCCTTTTCCCACTCTTCTTAAAGCCAGTGGCCTGAACTACTTGAGATAAATGGACATCTAACATCATCTAGCACTACTGACACACACACTGCTACTTTGGGAACAACTCAGACTTAATAGCCATTAATCCAGCCACACAGAAAAGCTGAGAAAAATATTATTAATACAATGTGAGCATCTTGATTAATTAAAAAGCTCTGGTTTACACACAGAATTTTCTGCAAATACTTAGAAACCACACATAACTTGTCATACAAACTGAATACAATTTTATTTTTAAGCTGGATGAAGTTCTATCACCTAACACAGAGCCTTATATAGAGAACTTCTATTAACTCTAAATAATTCTCATCAGCCTGTGAAGATGCAACTCAAAACCCCCCTTCCTATTAAAAAGGAACTTCATTATGTTCCAAGTCTGCTTGCAATCAGCAGTTCTTTGCAGGCAATAAGGTGGTTTGGGTCCTTAGCCAAATCTCAGTGTGTGGTCATTCCATAAAATTGACTAAATCAATGCACTTGGAATTCTCCAGATAGTTCATTTTTCTAAGATCTTGCCTGATTCAGATGTATTTAATATATACATTAAAAAATGCACATTACATCAGTTTCTATTTTTCTTACTTTTTACATCTATTCAGCTTAATTCAGTTCACATTTAACTTTTAGGTGTGTCAGCATCAGCTGTGCTCAGTGCCAGCTCCAGTTATGAGAGGCTGTAAACCACTGAAGTCTGTGCTGCCAGGGATGTAACACCCAACACCACCACTCAAAAAAAAACCCACTCAAAGGTGTGAGGAGAGCTCTGGTGCTCAGCTACCACCAGCACCCTACAGCTGCACAGTGCACTGCACAGGGAGAGAATGACAGTGGAGAAACCAAGTGTCTGCACACACCCTTGGTCATGCAGCCCATTTCTTGTCAAAGACAGAAAAGAAAACAAAGACCCCCAGCTCCAGCAGCAGCTCCCAGAGTTTGCAGCACTCAGCAGCTGCAGGTTTCTTCCCCCATCCCTGTTGGGCTGACCATGGAAGTGACACCACAGTCAGCAACTGTCCCAGAGGAACCAACTGGGTGCTGACAGGGAATGCTGCAAGGGACAACACTTGGTGGGGGGGGGTTGGCAAAATTGTCCAAGTGTTCTGTCTATCAGCAAGGAACCAGGAACTACAATTTCATAAGCCAAGCCCTCTGGTGGCAGGGAAAGAAGGTCTGATTTAGCAGCCCTCCACTTACAGAGGAAGTGCCTCTGCCCCAGGAAGAAAATTCAGGTACAAACATACCCATCCCCACTTTGTTCTCTACCTTTCCTCAGAAATGCTACTACCTTCTTCATGGTTTTATGGTTTTGTGTTAAATTTCCCTTCATGACCTGTGCACTTCACCACATGCCAGCTGACACATCCTGGGCCCTGAGCAGGGAGCTGATGGACATCACTTGTGATGTGGCTTCCACACAGAGCAACACAATCCACTGGGCTGACACAAGCTCAGCATCATTTTCTCTGAGCTCTGGGTCAGAGCCATGGAAAAAACCCACAGTGGTTCTCCATCCAGTCTGTTTCCAGCTCAGTCTATCTGACCATACATCCTGATGAAAACTCTCATGGGCAGTTACCCAAATATGCTTTAAAATTAAAAGTACTGGATGTTAGATGATACTCAGCTTTTTGCTGCATTACCCAGTGAATAACACAGACCTAAGCCAAGGCAGCAGACAAGGAATCAGCAGAGGGTGTTGTAGAAGACATTTAGTCTGTAGTATTTCACCTGGAATTTTAGAGTACACTATTGTGTTTTGAAATCCATTGAAAAGGCTTTCAAGACAGAACTCATTACTAATAAAAGAATAACAAAGAAACTCAAGAGAATGCAATATTAAATGGATTTCATAGAATTAAAATGGAAGGGATTAAAACACAGCTAACAGCCCAATACAGTTTGTCATTAAACATGAATTCTCAACTCTAAGAGTCTAGTTATTGAATGTAAAAAAAAACCCCAAAAAACTCAAGTAGTTCTTTATCATCAGGAACAAAAATATGAGCCAGACCAGCCCAACAGAATCAGCCTGAAAGCATTTTTCCTGTGGTTTTGATCAGCACAAGCTACATTAGTTCCACATAGCTGAAATTAGTATGGCAGGAAGTTTTAAGTATTTACTTCCACCAGAGAACTCTGCTTTTCTATATCCCCAACCCCTGTGCTGGTGCTGAGGAGGCAGCACTGGCCAGTGGGTGCCAGGCAGGGACACCCCCAGCACAGGGGATGCAATTGGAGCTCACCAGGAACAGCCTCTGTTCCATGGACCCTTCCTCTCAGGAATGCTCACAGCTGAGGGCCCAGCTGGAAGGGCTTCAGGAGCAGCTGGGGCTGGGACCAGCATGAACATGCATTCTCACAGGAATGAAGAGTTCTCACTTGCAATGCACCCTGGCCTGCTCCTGACTGATGTTTAGGGCAGGATGGGAGGTAATTCCCTTCCTAAAGCCATCAGAGATTGTCAGGAGTCACCCAAAACTGAAACAGAACTTACAGATCAGGTTTAGAAAGATCAGTCCTTGCAAAGACTTCCATTGACAGAAGAATTCACCCCTTCAGGTAAGAGAGCACTTTGCTGTTCCTGAACTGCTGCCACTGAACCTTGCAGGAGGGCTGTGCTTCTGGAATTACAGCTAGGAAGCAAACATCCTTAAGTTAGGGGCATTCTGTCCCCAAAAAGGCCTGGCTTTCTCCAGCTCTGCCTGTCTGACACCAAAGACAGCAGTTACACAACTTTGCAGAGCCCCAGCAGATCCCAGGTACTTTGCAGTGAGAGTAGAACTCAACTTCTTAACCTCCAAACATCAGTGACAGGACATCACTGCCATTTCATTTCAAGTCCTGATTGCCACTCCTGGGCTCAGGGCTTCTGGAGCAACCCCACCAAAACACATGCCCTTGTGTTTTGTGCAGATGTGGGGCCAGCTCCAGCTCTTGCTGGCACATTTGAGCCATGTTCCCAAGGCAGCTTAACAAACTCCTGGAGGGATTGCTGGAGCTGAGCCTCCACACCCAAACCATGGACAGGCTGCTAGGCAAAGTCACACTTCAGCACAGCACAGGATTTGCTGTTTGCCATGATCTTCACTCTCAATTTGCACAGAAACCTCTGAATTACAACTTTCATTTTATTGTCTTTCCCCTGCAGTTGAGTTCTCCCTAAAGAGCAAGGTTTGTAACACCCACTCAAACATCTTGGGTGAGCTGAGTGACACCACACAGCAAAGACCTCAATCCCTTCTCCTTGCAGCTGCAAATAAACTCACCCAGCCTCTACCTTCAATAAAAGCAGCCAAGGTGTCAGAGTATCCCACGGGGAGCCAGCCATGCCAGGGAAACAGATGTGCCTGAATGTAACTGAAATTCTGTAAAACTATCCCTGCCATGGTAACACCACACACGTGTCCCATTCTTCTTGGTTTAGTTCTAGCTCACCTTACATCCTGATGAAAACTCTCACAGGCACTTACCCAAACAGGCTTTAAAATTACAAGTACTGGATGTTAGATGATACTCAATTTTTGCTGTGCTACCCTGTGAATAACACAGAGCAAAGCCAAGGCAACAGACAAGGAACCAGCAGAGGGTTTTGTAGAAAACAGTCTGTAGCACTTCACCTGGAATTTTAGAGCACAGTGGAAATCTATTGGAAAGGTTTTCTAAAAGCCTTTTCTACTTTCTCAGGCAGTGCAGCCACCCAAGCCTTGCCACAGAGCAGTCTGTCCCCAAGGGATGTGGCTACAAGAAGCAATCAATTACCATGCATCAAATCTGTCTCTGGTTTAAAATGGCACAGCTCCATTCACATTAAAACAGCTTCAAGGATGCCAGTTCTGTATTCCAGCTATTGCAAATACAGATAAAGAGAAGCTGTGATTGGAGCATGGTTGTTCCAGTTCCAGTTGTTTCTTTTATTTTTTTTTTTTTCTACTTTTGAGTCTGTTAGAGGTTTTGGTGGCATTTCTTCTCCTGCACACCTATAGGAGGTTGAGGAGATCTGAGAAATACTGCAGGAACCATGGCAGTGTGCTACATCCCACTAACTGTGCTCAACTGTCCTGCTTCTGCAAAAACAGAAAATAAAACTGCCCTTGGTTTTGGTTTGGCCCTAGGTGCTTTTGCAGCAGTGTATCCCTTTTTGTCTTGTTCTAGCCAAAGCATTTTCCAATTAGCTAACGAAGATTCCCCTATCACAAATCAACCAGACACTAACGGTACTGAAATGTCCACTGGTTTTCCTTAGTGAAATTAAATCTCCTGACATGTACTCAAAATCCCAAATGTACACTGAATTTCCTTAGTACATGAGGAACAACATTTTAAATGCACTTCCTTAGAATAAGCCCACTGATCCTGAGTCTCAAACCTCAAGTCTATCTCCATGCTCCTGAAGTAAACCAGGTAAAATTCTGATTTTACCCAAAGAGCCTGCCAAGGTTAGAGGTTAACACTGTATTTTTAATGTTAACTTATAATATTTGTCCCAAGCAGTTTAGTACAAGGAATTTGAAAGGACTCCCAGAGCTGGGGAAGGAATACATAACTTGCTTTAAATCTCTGTATGTGGAAATAGTGTTTTTATTAAAAACAGAAGTGATGCTTTGCCTTTTTTACATTAAGTTTCCACAAACATATTGTTCAAATCATGCCCCGAATTCTTCAGTGGAAGTAAACTGCCAAGTCCTGGGTATGAACAGAAATAATAACTGAATATTTATAAATAAATATTGTCTGTAAACAAATGTGTTTATAAATAACTTAATTATTATCTGGATAATGACCCTGGGGAAATTATGAGGTCACAATGCAGATCACTGCCACATTATACTCTTCACTGCAAAATTAATTTGTCCAAGGGTGAATCTGTGAGCTGAAAGGCAAAGTGAGCTCCTCTGTTCAGCTGAGAGCTTTAACAATTCACTCTCAACTATTCATTTTTTATTTAAAATATGCTTTTAATTGCATTATTGCAATAAGTAAGGAATCACAGGGGAGTCAGAGATTGGACTTTATCACCAATTCTCTCCAGGTTGTGAAGTTCATCAGAGCCTCCTAAACTATTTGCAACATTGGACAAATTTTCATTAAAAAGACTTCTGATTTTTCACATTTATCAAACATGCACTTAATGTTTAACTGTTTTTATTCTAATTAAAGGACAGCATTCATGTCAGAAGAGTTTACAAAGCAATAAACCTTTCTACAGATAATAACTTGACAACATTCTGCTCAAATAATAAAGTAAATTTACCAAGACTAATAAGAATTCTTTCATATGAGGAAAGTTCATGTGGTGCCTTTTGGTCTAGAAATAAGATAGTTGGGGGTTTTGTTGGTTTTCAAAGCCAGCTTTGAAAAGTTTCTCCTGCTCAAATTTGCTTTTCTAGCACCAGCATGGCTTTCAAGAGCATTTCAAATGTTTCTACAGTAAGTGCTGCCAATAAAGACACCAAGATGTTTGCAGACCCCATGTTCCCTCCTCTAACCAAATCAAAGCTCAAGTGAGTAGGGCTGCCAGGAACACCTCTAAAAACAGAGTTATTTCTACACCAAGGAAAGCAAAGAAAAAAGAAACACAAATCCAGGTGAAGAAGAAAATACGTGCAGCAGAGAACTGAGAAAGATGTAACATTCCCACTTAAGCATTCTAAGAAATTAATTTAAATGGAAAAAGTGGTGTTGGTGATTTCAGATATTTGCACTTTTTTATTCTGAATAACACAGAGATGAGCCAGACAGCTACCAAGTTGTGAAATATTTGCAGCAATCACTTTGACAAGTTGGATGCCATTTCTGTTTCTTAACTGATCAATGTGAAGAGTTACTGGGTCATTATTAGATGTTACTTGGTCAAGATCTCTGAAAGAACCATGGGTGAGAAAATACTTTGAAAATATAATCACAGCTCATTCTCAGCACTCAGCTGAGCTGGCAAGAGACTGTCTGGACAGAGCAGGAATTTGACTCATCAGCTGAGCAAGGCAAAACTTGCATCAGAGCTCCTGTTTTCTTTATTCCCATCAATCCACTGGGTTCTTTCTGTGGCTGTGTGTAAACCACTAGCTCTGAGCAGAGAAGAGCTCATCTGTTCTAGAAAGCATTACTGGGGAGGTCAGTGAAAGTACACACCAGGCAGGGACAGGGACAGGCCAGCCAGAGGGGTTTGTGTCAATAATACTGAGAGGCTGTGGGATAAACAATGTATAAATTAAACTGCTTTTAAATGATACTTAGCGTTTGTCAAGCTTTGTCTACTCATCTGATCTAGGCAAATCTGCCTCTAACCACAAGCCATGGCTCTGAATCCTCCTGGAGTCAGCAAACACACTGAGATAACCCTGTGTTACTGGGAGGTCAATTTGGGGGCTGGAAAGAGGCAGCAGTGTGGGTTTATTCTACCAAAAACATCAGCATTTCAGAGGTTTACCTGTTCTGTTGGGAAAACACAAAACCTTTCACACAGGAGAATAAGGTCAGCCCACTCCACATCCTCACTTATTAAAAGTGAGATTTATAACCCAGCCAGCCCCAAGTGCAGAGCTCCATTGTCTTGGGTTGCAATACAGATGTGACCAGCAATGTGAATTCTGTCCCCTCTGCTGGAACCAGGTGTGGCAGTGACCCTGATCTCCTGGCACATATTATCTGCTAATGGGCCATTTTAAAACCAGCTGGGGCAATCATCTTTATCTTTCCACAGCCCATCCTCACTCCAGGAGATATCTCCTGTTCATGGCCATTGAGTCCCAGTGCATGACTGATAAAATTCCATCATCCCATGGGAGATGCTTCAACCAGGGGAGGAGCCAAGCATTTCCTACCTAGATAAAAACTGAGATTTTGGACACCAAGGTACCTTCTTTCCACTGGATTCCAGAGGAAAGCCAGACCTTTCCACATCATCCTTGGACCTTCAGGGGAAACTGCACCTTCTGCACTGCTCCAGCTGAACCACATCTGCCCCTGCAGGAGGATGCAGCCACCATTGAATGGGGCTGCTGCCACCACCCTGACTGACTGACGGGTGTCAGCTTGGATTCTGACTCTGGCAGGGCTGGGATTGTTCTTTGTAATACTGTATTTCTATTTTAATTTTCCCTGTAAAAAACTGTTATTCCTAATTCCCCTATCTTTGTCTGAGAGCCCCTTAATTTCAAAATTATAATAATCTGGCGAGAGGGGTTTTACATTCTCCATTTCAAAGAGAAGCTCCTCCTTTCTTAGCAGATCTGTGCTCCAAACCAGAACATCCACACTGTGCACCATGCAGTGGGGAGGTGTGGCAAACAGAAAGGTAGAAACTTCCACAGATACTGAAAGGTTTTATTTGCAGCTTGGAAGAAGCTTGGATTGATGTAAAAATGGAAGTACACAGATATTAAGCAGAAAAATTACAGGCTTATGTTCCCATAGCTCTAAGTAAGAATATACCTTAAGTAAGTAAGAAGCTGTATTAGGATGGTAAAGAATTTTATAGTGTAATAATGTAATTGTATAGGGTTAGAAGTTTAAGTGCTATACTAGAAGCATACATGTGTATGTGTGACAACAGTTCACTGGACAAAAGTATATGCAATGTGGCAGAATTAAGTAAAGGTGATAGGTTAGAAAAACAAAATAAATCCCATAGCAACTTTCTATTGAATCAAAATGTTATATATGGCCTTGTAAAGAAGAAACCCATGACTACTTTGGCTGTGGCTGAATTCTTTCTTCTCTAAATCTCACAACCTCGAGTCTGATGCATTTTGAAACATTAAATCATCTTTAGCACAATAGTAGTCCCATATTTTCATTTTAAGTGACAATAATAGGATGAGAAATGTTTTATCCCTCATTTTATCCCTCACACCCAGAACGTGCTCCAGCAGCAGAGTGACAGTCTCCCCACAACACAACAGGTTTCTTGGCAATCTGGGAGACTCTTCAGCCTTCAAGCCAGAATCCAGTTGGTTTTTTTTTAAATTTTATTTTACCCATTTCGATAAATCAACATGTTTCCAGTGAAAACCAGTTAAATAAAATAAAAATGCCTCTCCCTGACTTACCCTGGAGCCTACCCCACCTTGCCACAGCAATTTCTCTAAGAAGCTGGCTGCAGCTGGGTGTGTTAAATCACACACACATCACACTAGACCAAAGATAGTTTGCCAGCACCTACCCCAAGCCTAAACAAGGAATCTAAACCAGCAAAAAGGAGATTATTTTGTGTCTTTTGGCACTTAGGGCTTGGAGAGTAGCAGGAACAAATTGCTCCTCCACCCTTTAGATACAAAGTGCCTGTAACACAAATAAAACCAACCCAGAGGTCTAATTGAACTTCATGACAGTTTACATCAAGATCATCCCATCAGCACAGTAAAACCTGCAACAAACTGCCAGGTTTGCTTTTATATACATAGTTCAACAGTATGTGAATTATTTCACACAGAGAGATTCCACTGAACAAGGCACCAGGGTGGGAGGAAGGCTGGAGAACTATGCAGGGATTTTTTTTTTTTTTTTTTTTTGCATTTCTACTAAAAGATTTGCATTTAAGCAACTACAGGTTTTATCTCAGAAACACCTTCCTCACATAATTCCCTTTTGTCTGAAAAATGTAAAATTTATTATTTGATGGGCTGTGTTAAAACCCTGACTGATTCCTGCTTCAAAGAGAACTTAATGCTTTTTTTTTTCCATTGACCTGCTCATTCCACAGAGCCTACAAATGCTGCTTTCATCACTGTTGGGACACAGGAAAGGAAAATGAGAAAATTCACTTCCAACTACTTTTTTAAAATACATTGTTACTTTTAAGTCTTCAATTTCGACTTGAAATAATGTGCAAAATTCAATGTTCTGAAAAATACCAAAAGCCAAACATCATATGGGAATCCTTTTCATCCAACAGGCAAAGGCACCATGATTCCAACCCTACCCCATAACTTTAGGAGCAAGGATTAGGTGTATCAGTATTAAAAACACTCTTGCTGGTATCTCATTTAACTGAGATTCTCAAGAATACATTTTCAGTCCAATATCTCCAGGCTTTGATAGGATTTATCCTTGTTTATACTGCTGCATTGCATACCCAATGCAAATGAAAGAAAATGAATTTTACTTCCCTCCAGGAAGAATCATTGGCTAAGACAGACTGACAGATCAGATAAGACTTTCACTTTCTATCTTTTCAATAGGACTTTGAGTGTGACCTTCCCTAAGAGGAATAGGTATAAAGCCACTCTGTTGGACTCTGCACAAGAAAATAAACTTTATCTTGGAGATTTTCCATAGACTTTAACCATGTCTGGATTGTTTATGTTAGAAGAGTTTCAATGATTGAAGCACTACTGTATTATTACTGTAGTATTTTAATTGGAAAGTTTCAGCTTTCTGACTAAATAAGGGGTGTTCTTTCCTCCTGAATAATAAAAAAAAACATACAAAAGAAACAGTACCTGCCCATCACTACTTGTTCAATAAAAAATACCCCAAACTTGCCAAAATTAAAGAGATACTATGATAGTATCAAATTAGTTCCTGTTAAATTGCATCTGAAAAATACTGTCCCATTGGAGCAAGCTGGTGACAGGATGACAAGATTTATTCTTTCATGAATTCTGCTCAAAGGAATAAAGTAGACATCGAGTAGACACCCAATCCAGAGGTTTCTTCCAAGAAACTCTGAAATCAAGTATTAATTACTTGTATTCTAATCCCTCAAACTGAAAGAAAATGTTGAATGCTGCAGTGTCAAAAAATGCCTTTGCAAGTCAAATGTCCATCTGCATTTACAGAAATATTTTTCAACTACTGACCTAATCCATCCATTTCAATTGCCTGGACATATCACAGCAATAGCATTATTAAAAAGAAGGAGGTCTATCACTGCCAGGAAGATGAGAGTGTGATTTCACAGCAGGACTGTTCCCAACAATCAGCTCATTCCTAACCAGCAGTGGGCATGGGTCTCCATGAGTCAATCCAGAGAACTGCACTCTATAAGTCACAACAGAACATGCACAGAATACAACCCAAAATGCAATTTGAAAACAAAATGTGGAAAAAACCCCATCTTTAGAGAGCAGCACTAAAATATAAAAAGTTAATTCTGTGCTTCCCCTGGAGGATGAGCTGCAACAGGTTTGGTGACGCTGCCAGCAGAGTTCCTCAAGTGACTGCACACCCAGCCTGAGCACCAGGATCTGTCATCCAAACTCCTCAGCACTTCAGGCCAGGAGGACAAATCATCCTATCAAAATTGGATGAGATCCTCATGTCTTCCATCAGGCTCTTTTTGTGCCATGTGAAGAACCCACAGCTTCCCCCTGCCTCTCTTTGTACCTTCATACAAAAATTGCCTCCTGACTCACATTTGCTTCTCATCTGGAGCTGGAACTGGATAATTCAACACATTTCTCCTTCCTGGGGTTAAATTTTCTCCCAATAGCTGGCACATTAATTACATTTAATGAAATGCCTACACTGACATCAATCTGTTGACAGTTTCCAGGACTGAAATCCTAAAAATTGTCTTTCCTTGATAACTGCATTTTTAAAAAACACAAAACAAACAAGAAAACAAACCTTACCACCTTACCACCTAACATTACCACCCACAAAAATAAAGCACTTATGCATACAGACTTATCAGTTTATCTTACAAAGATGAAATCCAGCCAGATGCTCTGACACAATTATCTATGAGTTAGACACCATGTGTAAACATCACTGACTTCTGTCACTTCTCTTCACTCCTTTTTTCAACATGGGTCAGTGAAGATGTGCCTTGACCTTTTTGAAATTTGTGATGAGGAAAAAGGAACTAAAATCAACAAAACATCCCAAGTGCTGGAAAATACCCTAAAACCTGAAAAATACTGCAAAAAGAGAGACAGCATTTTTACAACAGTTTACAGTCACACTTGTACCTCTAGGAATTGTTTACACTGATGGCATGAGAACAGCAGAAGTTAAACCTGCTTTAAGTGTGCTGAGGCTAAATGATTATCTGTGTTTTCCATATCCAGATGGCTGCTTGCTAGAGCCTAAGGAAATGAGAAAGGGGACAATGAAAGTGCTGAACTCATAAAAACTGGAAGTCTCTAAAGGAACACATTCTGAGAAAAAGTCACTGTGATTTGCCACTTCCTCCCTCAGCCAGCTCTCACAGGCCCTGAGAGCCCAACAAACCATGGCATGGTCTGCTCAAGCTCCTGGACAGGTGTCCCCTAATCCTCCCACTCTGCAAAATACCAACAAAAACAAGCTAAGGAATGAAGGAGAGAAAGAAGGAAAAGAAGTGTGGGTCCCCACTGGCTATTCCAAAACATCCTTCTTTTCTGTTCCAGCTAACCTGGTTTAAAAACCATTTACATGTCTAAGTTTTCAACCCTACAGATGAAGTTTCCTGAGAAAAGGACTACAGGTAGAAAAGCAGCTGCTGTAAAGTATCTCCTCCCCTGTCCCCCCACCAAACTGGGCTACTACACATCAAACCTGCACACTGCAGTGACAGGAGTGTGTATTTATATATTAATACACTGCAGTGACAGGAGTGTGTATTTATATATTAATACACTGCAGTGATAGGACTGTGCATTTATATATTTACACACTGCAGTGATAGGAGTGTGCATTTATACCTTTTAACAGCACTACAAAACCACAGCAGATATGGTGAAAAGAGGACTTTGGTGTGTCTCAAATGTTTATGCAACACCAACCTCGAAGTTTGCCACATTCAGAGCAATCCATTCCAGCTAAAATACAGCCTTGCACACCTGAGGAGACACCTGTGCCATGGAAAGCTGTGTCTGAGCAGCAGAATCCTTCTACTTCTACCATCACCAATGATATTTCACATCAAGCTAACTGGCATTAACAAAAAAGACCATTTCTTTTGAAAACTCAGAGAATTTCCTCTTGAAATGGAGAGGCAACAAACACAAAACTCTCCCTAGAGTGATTTTCAGAATGGTTTTTCTTTCTTCACTTCAAATAAATCGATGTTTGATATTTGGATCCAACAATTTTGTGTAGGATCCAAATTAGAAATTTCTATGGATGGTTTCTTACATCAAGTATTGCTTCAGGACAAGATGCCTAAAAGAGCAATTAAGAGAAAGAAAGTACTCCCAGTGCAAGTATTTCTAATTTTGTCCTGAACTGACACTGGAGGATTCCTAGCAAAGCCATCTCTTCCTGCTCTCTGAAGAGTAGGCCAGAGGCATAGTCCCAAACCAGTGGGAATCTCTTTTTATGGTGTATTTAACTGGCAGCTCAAACTTCTTTTTCCTGCAAATGCAATGATTTAAACATGACAAAACCCAATCCAAAGAACTAAACTAAAATAAAAAGATACAACTCTAATCCTGTTTATCAGACCTCAAGTGCCCTCTCTACCAACTGAAAGCATGATCCTCACTTCTGAGTAATAATTTCATATTGTTTCAGGCTGCATTTGTGTGGCAAATTGTTTTTTAAAGCTCGAGTTTGTTTTTCCTAAAGAGCTGGCATGCCAGTTAGCATAGAGCATAAATAATGCTCAGCTTTCCAGCAGCACCATGAAATGCAAGGAGTGTGGAGCAAACAAGAACTGCAGCTGTGCCAGCCCCAGAGCCCCAGTAACCCTAAACTGGAGTTCACCCAGCCCCATCAGGGTGATCTATTTGCTGATCCACAGTCAATAAAAAGGCTCTATTTCGAGCTCAGAGCTGTTTACTACTGCTGATATTTAATGCCCTGGGAGAGCAGAAGCAGCAGAGGAATGCATCTTCAGGCACCACCAGGACAGGTTTATGTCCCATGTGGGGACAGTTGTGACAGCCCAGCCTATAAAACAGGTGAGAAAGGAGCAGAATGTGGCAGCAAGCAGGAGCTCTGTGTGTGCTGCTGTGTGGCACTGCAGGCTGCCCAGAGTCCCCTCCTCTGAAAGGCAATCAGGACTGGGAGAGAATATATAAATGTACAATACTTATATATTATTATATTTTATATTATTTAGCTATAGCTGTATGACTAAACACAATTTAACCTCTTTGTTTTCAGTTTTGCCCATTTCATATGTTAACTGCAGACATGTATCTAGGTTTGGTGGTGGGGTTGGGTTTTTTGCTGCTGTCATCTTTGGGGGTAGTTGTTTAGGTTTCCTTTCTCCTGTATTTTTTCCTTTCTAATCCAACATATGAGGGATCTTGTTAGTCTTTTCCCTGCTACTTCTCTCAGCTTCACATAATTTTCAAACTTGAAACTTTTTCATGTGTCTCCAGCTCTGGGAAAGTTACACACTGACAAAGTAACAACAGCTTCCCCCTTAGTGCCTTTCTAAACATGTATATCAGCAATTTAGGTGGTTTGGGGTATTTTTTAACAAAGAAAGATAAAAATGAAAAGTAACTTTCCTCCTCCCCTCTCTCCTCGCCCAGGAAACTGATACAGAAAATGTTAGGGTTGGTTTGTTTGACTTTTCTTGTTCCTCTTTTGGCCAGAAAGCTGCTTGTTCTAAAAGTCAGCTGTGCATCCAGCAAAAGAGATTCTGATATGGAAATATTGATTAGAAATACTGATATTCTTCCTGTTTCCTCTCCATTACTTTTACAGTAAAAACTTCAAACAGTATTGCAATCAATTTTTGGAATATTGCTTTGTTGCCAAAATCTTCAAACTTATGCCCTACAATTAATTTGTAATGACAATATATATATATATAGAAATATTGAAGTTATTTTTGGATGTGCTAGACATGCATTTATCTCTAAATAGCTTGGCTGTAGTTAAGCTGAAGTTATTTACACATGAGAAAACTCAGCAGAGCTATGAGGGAGTCAGAACCCTCATCAATGGAACAGACAGTGTCACATCTTTGCTCCATGTTGGAATTATTCAGTAAGTTCCTACATACAACTTGTGACCATGAAAATTGTTTTAAAGCAAGAAAACAGAACACTAGAACTTTATCTTTTAAAACTGCTACAGACCTCAAAATCCACTTCAAAAAGAAACATCATGAAAGCCAACACAATTCCATGAACCTTCTCTGTTTTGACAAGAAGAAATTTTTGGAGAACATTCACTGGCACATTTCCAAACAGCTCCCACTGCAAAATCTGATGTATGCTTTGACAGTGATAGTAAAGATACAGTTGTGCTCTAAAAATCTCTTTTCTCCTCAGAGTGATGTTACCTCATGTTATAGAGAGTGAAAGAAATGACAGAAACAAGTTTAGCTTGTGGAAATGTAAGTGTATATTCCAGTTTAAGTCTAAAGGGTGATGGGATAGACACTGATAAAATACAGAGGGGAAAAAAATCAGCTGTGAAACTGGAAGGGTTTTCTCACCCTACACGGTGCCTACAACAGTGTCTCAGAATGCTGCTGAACCATCAGAAGGATGTGAAGACACCTTTTCCACCATTACAGCAAATTTTTACTGATGGCTTTACCTTTCCACAACATCCTCTCCATTCCAGCAGGTCGAGCTGTCTCTCATCACCAGGTCTCCATCACAAAGCCTTTCTGCTATAGAGGCATAAAAGGTTCGGGACCGCTTCATGTAACTGATGAACTCTCTGCAAGGCAGGAAGAACACATTTAACAGCACAACAGGACACTTAGCACCCAAACACCCTGCCACATCAAGACTTCAGAAAATAAGAACTCTGAATTAATTTCTATTTCTTGTGCATTTTTACTCCTTACAGATCATCCAATTTTAGTCTGTGTCAATACACATAATTACACACATAAAGGGTGCTTTTAACACATTGTGTTAACATGTCTCTCACTAAATCTGAAAAAAGGCTACACCTACACTTTATAAACATTAAAAAACATTGAGAAAACATCATCATAGAAGGCAGGGCCAGTACAGACTGTGTATTTCTGATGGATGTGTATGGAAAAATGCCTTGAGGGCAAACTGCTCTATTTTATAATCTGATTATACCTATAATCTATTCCTGGTTGAGGTAGCCATATAACAAGTGTTAATTCAGCACACAACTGAGAGGATTTCAGAAAGAGGAATCACTTTAGCACTGCTTTAGAAGCTCCTGTTTGGTTTGGTACAGCTGTGGAGATCAAGATTCAGGAGACAGCCAGAGCCAGAGCTATCACTGAGCTCTGTGCTTGTCTCAGGACCCCACTGGGAGCCAAAGGACTCGCTCTGCTTTGCAGTGTTTCAGCCTGGCAGGCACTGCAGGTGCCTGGGGTACAGCTGGATGGAGCTCAGCACAAACCAGCCAGGATTTATCACTCCTTAACAGCAACAGGTGCTTTAAACAACATTCAAGTCCTCTGGGAAATATCTATCCCTGCAAGGCTGAGGCACTGGTCATCTCTCCCCACAGCTATCTTTATACTTTCTTTATACTTTCTCAGAAGTGTTTAACCATCCCATTTACCTTCTGTGATGAAATCCTGCTCTAAATAAATCAGTCATCATATGCTCCTAAGAAACTAACTGAGCCTAACAGAGCAGGAAAGCTGAGATTTAAAGAAAAGAAAAAAGCAGGAATTTGGAGGCTTACAAAGAGGTAATCAGCATTTCTACCTCTTGACTACCAACTTATAAATATGAGCTCTGAGTATTTCTAGAGTAAAGCCAGGCTCAGCCAGAAGGTTGCCTGGCACAACAACCTAAGAGGATCAGTTCCAAAAGGAAACACAGATGCGAAAGATTTCACAGGTTCTAAATCAGTGCTCTTTGAAGGAGGAAACCAGTCCCCTTTTCAGAGCCTGAAGTGTGCCTTATTCAGCTCACCCCTAGAGGTTTAAACTCCTTTGCACTCCCAGCAGAGTGGGGCTCTGACATTTCAAAGCAGTATCTTAGCAAATGCAGAATTCTCTGTCCAACTCTGTCTTACTGAGTTAAAATATTTACTTTTCATCACTATAAAACTAAACACACTAGGGGAGAAAATGTAGTGTTTCCCAGTGCCCCACAATGCAAAAGCAGCAATCAAAAGTATTTTAGCTCCTAGATTACTCTATGTGTAGAGACAACAAAGGATGTCACCTGGTTTTCATTCTTACCGAGAGATTTTTTTCAAACTTCTTGATTTGTCATTCTTTGAAGCTTTCAGAGGCAGAGAACTGGAATAGGCCGGGGAGAATAAGCATCAATCAGGAGAGGTTGGTGAGTAGGGGAGAAGCAGGAATTCAGGCAAATGAGGAGAAGAAAGGAGAAACAAAAGAGAAAAGTAAAAATTCTTTGAAAGAAAAGTCACCAAGCACATGCATAGGACAATATAAGAAAATAAATAAGGAGGAAAATTATCATGAGATTTTTGCAAAGTATACATGCAATCAAAAATGTCAATGCAATGCTGGAAAAAAAATACAACTGAGATTGTCTTAATCATTTTCAAGCAAAAGCAGAATTACAAATGCAGCACACACAGCAGAAAGCTGAAAATCAATTCAGTAGAACTTAAATTAAGTGTAACTGACACCAAATGGAAGGACTGTAAATACATGAAGCTGTACAAGAAAACAATGGCAAACAGTTTAGAATGAGAACCATGGGAAGGGGGATACAAACCAGTAGCATTCATGTTCTGAGAAATTTACTGCCTGTCAATAAATAACATAAATACAGGTATTTTTTGATGTTCTGGGGTTGCACCACTGAAAAAAACATCCAGTTTTGTAAAACTGGAGATACAGACTTTCAGGCTATGGTGGAGGAAGAAGTGTGAAAATACCCCTGGTGATTATTTGGAGCTCAGCAGCCCAAGGACAAGGGGCAGCTTTGCCATCACAGCTCTGGCAGCTGATGGCAGCAGTGGCCCCAGCACAGGAGGGACTGCACTGACCATCAGGTGAGGGGCACCTCCCTGCACGAATTCCAACACTCAAAAAATGAAAATCTCTAACAGGGAAAATCTGAATCAACTGAAATTTTGGCCCTGGCCAGCGGTTCACGTGCATCTGACATTAATAATCTGGTTTGCACTAGCACTTCATTACTCAAATGCTAATAAAATCATGTGATGTCTGACCCAATAGATAGGTTATTTTAAATGAAATAGATATCATTGACTCGAACATTCCCAAAGGAATTCCTAAATTGTTGATTTTAAGATGTATAAAAGATTATGGCAGAATAAAGAAATTCTAACAAAATATACTTTCAAAGCCTTATTCCTTCAGTCAGGGACCTAACATGTTACAGTTCTTTGTTGAACACATTTTATATACAGCTCTGTAAGCAGTCTGTTTAGTGGTTTGAAATGTCCCATGGAGCAGAGATGCTGAAAGGCAGCTATTCAGCTTTGCTGGGACACCAGAGCCTGACCAGAGCACTCCTTTGTGCTGAACTCAGCAATAACATTCCAATTTACTGAGATTCTGTGCATGCCATTTACATTCCCTGTACCATCATATGGTTTCAATTTTCTTGTCATCTCTATTACATGTTATAGTAACCTCCACATTAAAAAAATGACTACAGCAGCAACGCTGCCAGTTTGAGTTAATCCCTGACTACGAATGTGTAATGGTAAAAAAAAAAATAATAATCAATTTTATGCTTTCCAGTTTAATCATAGGAAATGGTTTCTTGCAAGATCATGCAAGATTTATTCAAGTTTCAGCTTCCTTCATTATTGTCCCTGACACTTAAGTGATGCATAACAAAAAATATGCAGGAGTGGAATGCAGAATAAAATCAAGAGAGATGGGAAATCTCCCAGGAGCTCATGAGAGTAAGAGCAGCAGAAAAGTGTTCAACTACTGCAAAAGAGGATCCAGTTGCTCTGTGCAGAGGAGTGCAGGGTGAGGAGGGCTGGCTCCAGCCAGACCCCAAACATCTCCCCCAAGAACCATGTCAAGGTTCTTGTCAAGGCCAAGGGACACCCTTTTACCAGCCCCACTTGTTCTGCACCAGCAGCCCTGGCTCTGCTCCAGAGGTTCTCCAACTCCTCAGAAAAGGAGAATGATTTTTCACATGGCCTAGCAGAGACTCAGCATCTCAAGAGCAAACATCCCTCTGCAGCTGTCTGGCTTTTAAGGGCTTTTCTGGGGTTTCAAGGGCATCTCTGAGCAGGGTGCACACAAGAGGGGAGAGGCCATTGATTGTGGTTTCTCCTCCAGATGTGCCAACCACAGAGGTTCCTCTCTGACACATAAGGGAATGAGCCACAGCTTTTCTGTTTACTTGGAGAGTGTTGGCTCTTTTTCCTTCCTCCCTCTAAAGGCTGGAGCTGTGTTTCCCACTGCCCTTGAATGAAAGGATCATTTGGAAGGATGTCCATTACCCAGACCTACAGGCAGACTCAGCAGGGCCAGGGTGACCTTGCACCTGAACTGACACAGCTGACATCATTGCTCTTCATTTATTAAATTCACCAGGAGAGGCTTCACAAAAGATTCATGTAATTACCCTCATCATCTGGTTCCCCTGTAGCAATTTTCTGTCACTCTAAGTGCATTTTACAAAACCCACTGCAGAAATTATTCCACCCATGTATTAATGATTTTTATCACCTTAAATTGATTTTTATTGATATAATATGTGATTAAATGATGGAGAATGAACAACACAGTGATGCAGCCAATCACTGTGTCTTTCACTTTATGGTTTTACAATTGTTTCCAAGAAGCAGAAGTACAAGCTTCAGGCCATGTGCTTTATAGGAAGTTGTGGAGAATAGATTCAGATTTTCCACTTCTTACTATTTATGGCATATTTCCATCATTCACTTTTGGTGCACAAGCTCTCCACAATACCTATCAACACTGTAATTAAGTAATTTTTCATGCTAATTATATAAGTAGGGACTCAGTTTAGATTTTTTTGATAAATTAATTTTCAGTGTGCAGACCAATTTTGGCAAACTGTCTATTTTACAGCACATTAGTTTATTTTTTTCCATCTACAAGCCTTACATTTTAAAAAGTCAATATCCAAATAATTCTAGATGGTTGGGAAGGGGAGGAAGCAGATAATCAGGTGAGAAAAAACAGCTTTTGTGCCATTTAAGGCACCAATCTGCAACTTTTTAAGACATCACCTGTTGACACGTTGGCAGTTCTGGCTTTTGGGCTGCCAGTGTTAAGCCCCAGCCAAGTCAGTGAGTTACACAGAAGATGGCCCAGGGCTCTCTTCTGTTAAAAGCCCATTTTAATAATTGTACTACAACTGTTCTTTGAATTTTTAGTGCTGAAGTTGTTAATTCAATTTATGTAATGCTCCATTCTTCTGATTTGCATGGTAAAAACTGATTAACTCCAAGCACTATCACAAACTGTTATGGTTTGCTTTTAATTTACAAAAGGATTAAAAATTATCACTATCACTCAAAAAACTTTGCTTGTTGTTATTACTTTTATCTTTTAAAACAGTGTTTGTTCCATTCATGCAAGCTGAGAATTAAACCAGAAATGGATAAAAATCTCATGTTCACCACTGGAACTCCAGAACCCAGGCTGTGGAAATTTTAACACTGCTGTCTGTCATCCACTTATCCAACAGAGATCCACAGTGACTGCCTGGGTGTTCAGATGCTGATTCTGGACAGAGGTGAGCCCAGCATGACTCCACTGATGTGGCCTGTCCCAGATTAACTCTGCTCTTACAGAAGACAAAGTGCCAGCCAGAAATAGGCACTGGGGGTTTATGGGCAGTTTGATTTGACATCTACTTGTGTACTACTAGTGGGATTGCAAAAAACATCTCTGCCTAGAATGTAGAGAAAGCCAATTCAAGAGCTCCAGAAGGTAAAGGGACAGAAAAGCTCAGAAGATCTGGGAGCAGGGATACTCCTGTCCAGGCCAGTGGCAGGACTCAGCTGTAGGTGTCTCAAATGGGGCACAGCTGACGAACAGAAGCCAAGGAGGACACAAAAAGATTAAAAAACTCCTTCAGCTCTTTGTTATGCAACAAATCAAGGAGATTCCAAAGGATCTTACCTGCCCAGCCCAGTGGAATCAGGGACTGACCTGGTGTCAAAAAAACAAATCTTTCCTTTTCACCCCTTCCTCCTTCCCACTTCTACCATGGATATGCTCATGTCCTTAGAGACCTGGGTAGTTACATTTCAGATACTTTAGACTCTGCTGTGGAAATCAGTTTCTTCAGACTTTGTTTAGGAAAAGCTTTCACCATTTTCACTGGAAGATTCTGGAAATAATGAACACCTTGTTGTTAAGCACTGATACCAAGTCTGACCCCCAGTGTGATGCCACAGAATCACCTGTGTGACTGCCAGTGATGGCAGTGGCTGGAGAGCACACAGAGGAGGTCACAGAGCTGTGACTTTGGCTTTAACACTGCAAAGAACCAACAGCAGGGATTATGAGGCTGAGGGTTTGCTTCAAAGCAGCTGCAGCCTAGAGTTACCTTCTTTTATTGTTCAGGCTGGTGTGAGCCATCACAAAAGTCTGGGTTTCAGTCACTTCCTTCACTGGCACAATATTGGCTGATGACAGGTTCCCTTCTTGCTGTTTGGGCTGTCCACACACTTTATCGACCTGTAGGAAAGGGAGGGAAAGGAAAATGGGCTGTGAGTGAAAAAAAAGTACTTACAACCCCAAAAATTGTGCCTGTTCCTTTCAGTTGGTGTTCACTGCATGAGACATTGTCTGGGTGAGAGAAAGGAAGAACAGAAAGGATTCTTCCTTCAAGCAGCTGGAAACAGATGCCTTGCAAATGATGGACCAAATTTCAAGGCAGGGCAAAAAGCACCAGAAAGTGAGGAGTCATGGATTTCTCTGTGGCTATCTGGACTACAGAACACTTGGCAAGACTGAAATAGTGACTGATGAAGTACTTGGAAATTAAACTTTTATTTAGAAACATAGCCAGAGCTGAAAGGTACATGGATTTTGGTGGAACATCTGCCCCATGCAAAAAGAGTAGAGTCCACCTGGAGTTTGAAGGGGCTTGCAATCAGAAGATAACCAATTCTTCCACCCTTTATCCAGGCCATATAACATCACTCAGTCCTCACTGCCCTTCCTGAAGCCTCTCACAGGGATTTAGTACCAGTCCAGGAGAAAGCAAGCTTGTGTTTATCCTTTCTGCACTGTGGATCTGACACTGCTTGTGTATCCTGACACATTTATTTGCAGTAACAGCTTTCAGTGACAATAGGAAGACAAGCCTCTTCCCTTTCTAATCCACAAATGAGTAACCTGTGATGTTCTACCTACACTTAAATCCCTGAGCAAACACAAAGAGACCACAAAGGAAATCCTACTGAGCATGGTGCCACCAGTGAGCTGAATCACACAGAACCACCATCCCACAGAGCCCTGGGTTTGGGATCTCTTCTCCAAGGTCCCACAGTGACCAACCAGGCTTAGATGGATTCCTGCTGCTCTGTGCACTTCCCTGCATCTTTAGAACCCTTAGAGTCTGCTGAGTGTTACCCACAGGTGGCTTCAGGGAACTTTCTCTGTCCCTTTGCACCACTATGATGCACAAGCACAGCACAATTTTCTCTGCCTTAGCCCATTTCCTCCAGGAAAACCACGACTGTGTGAAGCTAAGAGATCCTCCTCTGAACAAACAGGCAAACAGTGTGGGAAATTGGAAGCTCTGTAGGCATGACAGTTCCTGTCAGCTTTAGCTGTATGAGTTCCAGCCCAGTCCAGTATAACATGCTGTGAAGAAGCTAAAACTGCAGCAATGGAATGGGAACACCCTGTAATAATCCTGAGCCATCTGCAGCAGCCAGGGTGGGAGCCAGCTGCCTCACTCAACACCATGCACTGAGTGCACTGGTCTGCTCTCACCAGGGACTGCACAGAACTGTTTTAAAAGATAACTTTGAGAAATTAAATAGTCTGCCAGTCCCTTCTAGAAAAGGAAAAAACCCTGACTTATGCAAATGAAAATATAAAACAAAAAGACCTTTTGAACCCTCTGGAGCTGGACAGAGGGTATAACCCAGCTGGAGCACATTCCTGCACAGGATGCTTCCCCCATCCACCCCAGGCTTCCCAGGTCTCCTACAGCACACAGACCCAAATTCCCAGCATAGGTCTCTGCAAAATCCATCTCAGATTACATCATGTCACTAAAGTTCATGTCTTCAAATTACATACACCTCCAATCTTGTCACTATGCATTTGAGACAGTTTTTACCAACTAAAATCAGAGTGGTTTGCAAAAGCAATGTGGTTCTCATATACATAAGCAATGGAGAACTCCCAAGCTTTTTGTTTTCCCTGAAAGAAAATTCAGAGATATGTAAGTCATAGTTTCTGTTGTGAATCAACAGTTTAGGCATCCAAGTGAAAACACCAATTTTGTTTTGATTTGAATTTTTGATACTATAGAAATGACTCTTTAGATTGCCCAGTTTCAGTATTTTCTATGCCAAACCTATGCTTTAGGGCTTTTTCTTTTAAGCAGCAGTAACAGTTTCCTGCATATCAAACAAAACCACACTATTCGAAGAAAAACACTCTCACTGGAAAATTTTAACCAGTTCTACTCCATTAAGAATAAAGTTATTTGTTGCATAAAAGGAAAAATCACAGTTCTTTTGTCACACAGGCCTTTCAGTGCCTTTCTTCTCAGTCCAGTTGCCCCAGTTGGTCCCAAGCCAGGCAGTCCCAGCAGCCCCTTACAGGGGGTTATCCCTGTTTGGCATATTTGTTTCAGATTTTGAATGAGTTAAACAGAAATCTGGCTTTTAATTTTTTGGGGTTTTTTTATGTAGACTAATTTTCATATCTCTCCAACATGCTTATTCTTCTGCATATAAAATTTAAAAAAAGAAAAGCCTGAATTTTACCAGCTAATTTGAGCAGTCACAAAGCTGGTGGCACAAACAAGAACACTCATGTATAAAAAACCACCTCAACCTCCAGATGGGCCATTTATGAAAAACAAGATAATACTGTGTGGATTGAAAAGCATGAGGCATGCCATAAAAAATCCCAAAAAGGTTGCAACATCTGGAATCTTCTGCTCCAAGCTCCCTGTGTGTTAGCAGTGAGGAACACTGAGTTTCCCTCCCATCCTAAGGGCACTGCCAGTTGAACCCAGAGCTGGTGAATCAAGCCTCATCACCCACAGCAAAGACAGTGCATCTGGAAATGGGGGCTGGAATTTTAAAGCTCTCACCCTAATTTCAAGGTCTAGGACTTGGAATAATCAGGAATCAACATAAAGAATGACTGAGCCCATTTATTGGATTTTTAAACTTAAAGTCTGCTGATCTTAAATTACAAATGACAGCAAATCACCCCTTGTTAATGGCAGGACCCTGAGGTCATCCTGCTTCTCTCTGCCATGTTATTTAAACACTGCTTTCTAACAGTGAACATCTACAGCTGAAAACTGGTATTCCTCATTATCTTCTGAATTATCAACCATGTTTCACAGGTCTAACATTTTCATTCATATTAAAGCTATTTTCTTATGCAGCAATGATTCTTCTTAAATTTCTGTTTTTTCTAGCCACAGCTACACTTTTTCTGCTGTGAATTTTTCCTGGTAATGAAAAGCAGAATCACATATACACACATATTTTGACCTCTTACTATTTGTTTTTTAAAAGAATGACTATTTACAATTATTACAGAGGCTTAACAAAATAAATGGAAAAATTCTCATCCAAAATCTTTTTGAACTCTTACAGCTTTGAGTAACCTTAAACACTGAGGTCATATTTAATATATTTGATATAATCAAACATGGGAAAAATGTCATGCCCTTCTGGATATCAAGAGAATCTTATCTCTTTAAAGCAGGAGACCTTTTCACTAGTTGAGAACAATAATTTTCCTTGATTTCATAAGGGAAGATTAGTTTTTAAAACACAAGATTCTCCCAGTGACTGGGATTTGAGTTGTTGTTATTATTAAAATGCTGAGACATTTGCCTGCAGGTTTCTGTCCCTCAGTTTGTCCCCACCCAGCTCTGTAGAACACAAATTGCATCCCTGAATCTCAATTCCAGCACTGCTGTGCCCCACAAGTGCCACAAATACCCTTCAAAGCAGAACTGGAGTTTGCTCCAATTCAAGCTCCAGCTGCCAAGGTTGAAGTGAAGTGAGGAAAATGAGAAACACTGAATTATGGGGAAATGCGATTTAAGTTTTCAGACTTGCAAGTTCACCAGGAGCTCTCACCTGCTCAGGTCAGAAATACCCTTGTATCACTTGATCACCCACAGTAAAAGAAACCAACCAGCATCTTTCGTGATTTTATGCTGTCCAAGCATCAACCAGAGTTTATTATGGAAACACAGAATCCTCTCCTTGGGGTGGCTGCCACCTGCTACTGGAGTACTGCTGTAAAACATTAATTTCCAGTGCTCAAAACTAAATGGGAGCCCATATGATAAAATGCAAATCAGAGCTCATGGTTCATTGCTACTGCCTTATTGAACAAAATCAGTCAAGAGAGCAAATAACCTCTGATTTTGCATTCTTTTAAATATTCTCTTCCTTATGGAATATGTTTCCTACTGTGAGCATTTTGCTGGTAGCAGAGCTGAGCTATACATAAACAAACCAAGGGATTATTAGTTCATTTTCCTCCAGGAATATGTTGGCTTTCACTTGGGAGGGAAGCATTCTCTATCATCTTGAATCTACTGAATAGTTCAATTTAAATTAATTTCCTATAAATCATCTGAAATCTGGCAGCTAGGGAAGTTGACCCTTAATAGATAGTAGAGATTCCTCCAAAGAGAATGGCATTATGAATTCCTCAGGGACAGTAAAACCTTCTGTCAGACTTCACACTCAGACATCAAAAAATTCAGCCACAGAATTTTAATCCATAAAAAATAAGATTCTGTGTGTTCTGTCACAGAGTGGCAGAAGAGATCCTTTCAGCTGCCAACACTGGGCACAGGGAGTGGACAAATTCTGCAGCAGTTGTTCAAATGAATCAAATTCTACCCCAGATGAAAGTGCAAATGATGAGAATGTGGAGTGTTGTTCTATAACACCACTAAGAAAGAGTGCTGAGATAACCTGTCCTGGGCATGCCACAAAGCTGCATCTGAATGCACACACACAGCCTTTATTCACAGGCAAGAATTCCTGCAAAAATGGAAAATAAAAAAATATCTTACATAACATCAGTCATTTCAAGGATTCTATACAGTTTGTATCAAACAAACTTTTACCATAAATTACAGTGCTGTTATTTTCTGCTCTCATTAGCTTTTAAAATTGCATATTCTGTATCCAACTATCCACACTGCATCTCCCCATCTCCACAATCTTTTAAGCACACAGAAGTCAGTAACATTGTCTTTTTTGTTAGGATTTTTTCAAAATGTTTTTCTTCTAACTGTATATCTATTTACCCAGCTGAAAAGAGAAGTGGTAATTATTTATAAAGCCAAAACAAAATAGCAGCAGCACGTGAGAGGTCAAATGATATCTCCCCTTCTCCTCCACAATCCCCCCTAGATTCAGGACTAATCTTTACTGGCCTTTGTTACTTGTGACATTGCTCTTTAGATATTGACAACCTACAAAGGTTAAGCTCAATTTTATAATTAATTACAATAATCCAGTATGAAAAGAATATTCCACTGGGAGCCAATGCAAGTGAGCCACTTAAAGAGCTCTCAGAAAAATTAGGTGACTTTGAAGAGAACATAACAAAATCAATTAAAAGATTTTATTCAAATTTCCCTTTAATCACTTTTCAGATTAATTACAGTATATCAAAATGGTATTGCCTGTTATTGTGTTTACTATTTATACCCATTCTTAAGGGAAAGCAATTACCCAAATATTCCTGGAATTTCTTTTATCACTGCAAGCTTAAAATGTAACAAAGAAAAATCCTTCCCAGGTTGTTCTTTAAAGGTTAAATAACCAAGTACAAAAAACAGCAGAGAGAAATTGTACAAGCACACACACACATATAAAATCAGGAAATCCTTTCAGAGCCCAGAGACAGAAGGGAAGGAGAGGTTACTGAAAGAGGGAATGTTTCTCCCTCTTTTGGCATCTTCTTTTGGTATTGCCAAAGACAACTGGGCATTGACAAACACAACTCAGACCATTAGTCTGAACCACCTGGAGTCTCCTGCTCCTCTCCACATACTTACTGCAATTGTAATTACACCAGAACTACAGCAATGATGATTTTAAATAACTGGCTAAGCAGACTGACACTCATTTTCATATATGAGCAGATCACAATTTGCAGTGAATCTGCAGAGCCAGCTTTGACCCCTGGATAACTCAGTCACATATTTCTCTGAAGCAGTTCAGCTTCACTTGCAGGTTAACACACTCCTGTGGGTGGCCATCACCACTGAGGTATTCAGGCACAAGCCCAGACACACAAAACAAACATCCCAACAGGCCTTTTGGTACAACAGACAGCTCTCACTGCAGTGTTTTGTCTGCAGGCTTTAATGCCAGCAGAATTGCTTCTCAGCAGTTTCCATGTGGCTGCCATAATGCAGGATATCCAAAAGGGTACCCAAAAGAAGGCAAGAAACAGCAACACAGAGCAAAAATAGATGTCAGGCTCACAGGTCTGACAGCTCCTGGTCAAAACCTTCCATTTCTCTGCAGGTACAGATGTCCTAAGAACGAAATTGCAGGAAAATAAATGGGGAAAACATTCTCTAAGTGAAAGAGTTTACTGCAAATCTCCTGAGATATACTGCTTCTGTTACTTTAAACTGACATCTGAGTATATTCAGGGGATATTTAAGTATGTTATACATATAACAAATATTTATTATTATATATATATGCATGAAAGAGGGACAAAAACATCCCTCTTAGGGAGGGCTGATGCTGCAAATGTAAACCAGATTTTAAGACACATGAAGTCATGCCTATCCTATGTATTTATAAGAGCACTCATAAATCAACCCAGAAAACATTTGCCAAAATAGCAATAAAGAGCAGAAAAACATTAATTTCCAGCAGAAATTTTAAATCCTTCTGTGATTATTTTTTTCTGTTCATCATTACTGCAAGCATTTCATTGGATAGGCAAAATGCCTGAGCTTTCTCCAAACAACATAATAAAAATTAGCTAACAAAAATATGTAGGAAGTCAGAAGGTCATTATATACAATTTCACATTGTCCTATAAGCCAAAATAATTCTGTAAGTTTATGCAATCCTTAAATCAACATGTCAATAATAATGTTGAGACCTGCAGAGAAAGTCAGAATAACCTTCCACTTGGCATTTAATAAATATAATAATTAGAAAAACTCATAAACACATTCATTTTTTCATGAGATATATAATTTCAATTATGATTTGCTGACAGTTGATGTCAAAATAAACATATTCTCTTGTGCCTTTTTTCTTGAACAAAAAATGAGTGAGTTTAGATGACTCTGAAGACTTGAGCAACTATCCAAGACCTGCAGCAATAGTAGGCAGCACAATAATCAGGGCAGCAACAGCCCTTTTATAAAATATTTACATAAATATTTTGATTTGTAAAATATTAAAATATTGAAATATTAAATTTTTTATTCTAACACTATATTATTATTATATATAAATTATTTGTAATGCAGTAGAGATGTTCTGCTCAGAAAGGATGGATGCTCTGAGCAGCCACTACAGTCATTAATTAAAACAATGGGACTATTAAACCAGTCATGTCACTTCACTGGCTGAGCATTTCTGCAGCTGGAAACTCTGAAGATACCAAATCTGCAAAGTTCAATCAGACCTTTAAGATTGTACCTTTGAATATCAGAACAGAGATCTTCCTAGCAAGACAACAACTTATTTACTAGTAAGGGCATCTTGTTAGGAACTGCCAAGCCATTTGTTAAATAAAGGAAACAAGAAAATGGTGAGACTGCCTGCTGTGCAGAATCCATTCTGGCTGTGCTCAGGTGCAGAATGGTCCCACTATGGCAGATCTGTGTTAGAGCACAGCACCAGCCTGAAAACATGGAATAGAGATGCTCAGAACAGCATCCAAGATCATGACTCCTCATTTATGGTTGTCAGGCCTTCTTAATTCTAAACTTTACTTGTGTTCCACGGTTTCTTAAAATCATCAGAAGGGTTTACTTTAAACCATTTTATTTTTTTTTTATATAGCCAAGGAGTTTTGTCATTATTCACAAACCTAGGAATTATTTCCTCACTGATGTCACACTGGTAATTGTTAGATGCATTCCTGTACTTGTCTGACCCATTTCTAAGTTCTGTAACAAGAGCAAACAAAAAATAGCCTTTCTTGAAATCCCCAGACTTTCTATACAATCTCAAAGAACATGAAGGAAATCTGACAGGATATTTTTGAGCTGGAGGGTACTGAAAATTTCTCATTTTTACTTTTATATACACATCATAATCCAAAATAGGTCTCCTTTTACAATGTTATGTCTTTCTTAAAGAGACAAATTCAAGAAGGGACATGAAGTGGAGTCAACAATGAGTTACAGTCACTCCAATAACTCCAATTGCATTCATTTCATAAAAACCTTTTTCCAGTAACTGACTGGAAAAGAGTTACCAGCTCTGACTACAGAGAATTAATGTCAGCAACGTTGTCAAGAATCAATCATGCTTTATCAGCCATGCAGCACATCAGGCATCAGATCACATCAAAAGCAGCATGGTGAACATGTGTGGAACTTCACAGCCCACTGAATGCAGGCAGAAAACTGACAGAAAATCTGGATTCTCAGCACAGAACCTAAATTTGTGTGGAAAAGATGTCCTAAAAGGGCACCAGAAAACTTGAACTGAGTCAGCCCTTCAGAGGATTTAACAAGTGATGAGCTGCCCTTCTATTCAGCACTGACAGGGCCACCCCGGAACACTGTGCCCAGTTCTGAGCCCTGCATCACCCTGCTGGAGCATGGGGGTTGGACTAGGTGACATCCCAAAAGACACTTAAGAGCAGGGATTTTAAAATCTGGGTGTTCCTGCTGGACATCTGGATCCTTAATTGCAGCACAAGAAATCTCAGGAAGGGACCTGAACCAAGCAGAAGACAACAAAAGGTACATGAGCATCTGCAAACCTCCACATTTTCTCCCATGATTAAGTAATTTACTAAAGGTTCATCTCACCCTGCTGAAGTCAGCAATGGAAGATTAAGATTCAGTGCTTTTCTTTCCTCTGGAAGACACATGGGGACTTCCCTTCCTTACAGCACATTGAGTGTTTAAGTCACTGCATCATGGTGAAATTCCAGATAAAGACTGGAGGTAGGAGAACTCCCAGTACCACTGGGAACTCGGTGCAGTCAAATTACTATTGTTAAACACCCATTCCAAGCACTCCCAAAGACAAGAAAAAGAAATGCAAATTGCAGAAGGGAAAACAACTTAGTTAAATTTAGACAGTTCATGAACAATTATAATTTAAAAAAAGAAATTAAATAAAACACTATCTAAAAGCACAGTGAAAGTTCCCTGCCAAAACTTGTCTGCCCAGCAAACACCACAGTGTAGCATTCCCAGGACAATTACATGCTCCATGAGACCACTACACTTCTGGGAAGCACTCTGCTCACTTCCAGTCTTGAGTGGCATTTGTCAGCACTGCACCCTTCCCATCTTACAGCCCTCACCTCAAGGCAGGCAGGAGCTCTATTATTATCTCAATTTCTCTAACAAGGATGCTAAGGCAGCAAGTTAATAAATCTGAGAAAAAAAACACGTAGGCAGGCTTGGAACTGACCAACTCCTGACAACCAATTTACTTCTCTGACAATTAAACCACATTCTGAGTTCCACAGCTTTGGCAAAGTGCCTGAATGTTTAGACACTCGTGGAGCTGGGATACAAATCTCAGGGGAATAGTCTCACAAACACCCAAGTGGGCCCAAGGCTGCCCTGCAGACTGGGATGTGCAGACAATCCAGGCATGATGCTGCCAGCCCATGTCCAAGACCACCCAGCAGCCCAGCATAGCAACAGCACTTGGCAGCCTCCACTGCAACCCAACTTATTGTTCAGGGCTGTAATTAAACTGCCCTGAATATGCAAACTTGTTTCATTCACTGTTTCACTTGCCCAAAACAGGAACTGGAAGCAGTTGATTTCAGCTACATAGTCTGTGCTCATCTGCTTTTCAGAACATGCACCTGATTTTTCATTAATAACCTCTACTTCTTTACTTCCTTCAGTGCAGCAGAAAAGAATTTAATTCTCCTTTTCCTCCAGCCTCTTGAGCACTACTGGCTCAAACTGAAGCTAAATTAAGCTACTGGTCCTTTCAATATACATTCCAAGAGACAGTGCCCTCAAAAAGCTGGTCCCCAACAATGCAAAACAGAAGAGGAAAAAGCAATGTAGTTTTTAGGTGGCTTAGTTTGAAGGCCATGTCTCTGCAAGCAGTGAGCTGCACTGGGGTGGGGTGGCAGCAGGGACACAGCCAGAGCTGCAGGTCAGACAGGCACAGCACCCCAGCCTGCTGCACCTCACATTGCTCCAACAGCAACCCCAACTCCTGAAGTACCTTCCCTGTGAAATGACAGCTTTGGAGAGCCCAACCTTGCCACCTTCTTTACAGCATCCTCAGTGGCTTCTCCAACTAAACTGCCATCAGCAGATATTATTGCAAACCAGCAGAGCAGTTATTCCATCCTCATCATCTGCTGCCCACAGCTCACTAAGCTTTCATCCCCTGACCTCCTCATTTAAGTAGGATCACTATAAAAATCACTTAAAAGTATCCAGCAAGGTTGTGATCTTGCAGATCTTGGAGTGCATTCTCCCAAATGTAGCCAAAAAATCAGCCAAATGCTAAATTATCTGCATCTACTGGGATAGACCTGAAGGTTTTGTTTAGCAGCAAGTTCTTGAAGCAAGAGCATGGCAGACCAGTGAGAATGAAAGTCATCATCTGATTGCAGAAAAGAAAAAAAACAAAGCTGGGGAATATATACATACCTGGGGTCAATTAATTACCACATAATCTACCAATTTTAGACTTTTGCAAGACAATGTGATTAGATAGAGGCAAGGCACTTACTTGTAAAATCTTGTACACTTGGGGCCCAGTTTGGCCTGATTTTGTGCTAATTGGAACTGGCTATTAAAATCTGCTGAAAGCATTTCAGAGTTCTGTAAACACGACCACTTCCACTATTCAATATGCAGCCAGGATAAATGGAATAACAACGAGACTACAGCAAGCAGCTGACTCAAACCCTTCAGAGTTTATCAAACACCAGCAAACAGCAGGATGGTATTTGTTTCCCTAAGCAAAAACTGTTCAAAATTGTTACCCCACGTTTTTTCTGATTGGTAAGACCAGACATGACAAAACTCGTCACCATAACGAGGCAGAGAACTGAACAGTGAGGGAGAGAAAACTCTCTCCTGAATTCCAGATGTTTCAGTGTCTCCTGGAGCCCAACTCTCAGATGTCTTGGGTTGAGATTACTTAATACAAGAAATGTAATTTGGGATGGGAGGACAGTGCTTTTAGCAGACATTTTTTGCTGCCTTTATATGAAGTTGTCTGTCTGCAATAGCATGAATGGGAATCAAGACTGAACTTCCTTTCTCTTCACAACCATTAAAAAATAAAAAATTAAAAGTTCAGCAATCTAATAAAACACATGGGAGGTTAGAAAGTAGAGCTGGCTTGTTACTAAAATAAGTCCTAATATAGAATGCCTGTAATAATGAAAAAGGGTAAATGAAAAGCATGCTGATTCCTGTTATTCTTTGAGTTAGACCATGCCCTTGGGTAGTATATGAAACCCCAGAAATGCAAAATATGAAAGTCATAAACATACAATTGCTCAGAACTTGATAATGATCTCTGTGAAACAAAATCTGAGGATTTTTGGTAGGCTTTGATGATTCTGAACACGGAATTAAGCTGAATGTATTTTAAATTAAACCTAAAATAAAAACAGCTGCTGGAAAACATGCATGACCAAATTCCTCATCTGAACATGTCCTGCTTTTATTTTCTTTTAGATTTTAAAACTTCACTGTCATTCTGTAAATTTAACCATAGTATGAAGCACAGTACAGTAGCTGCTGATGGCATTCAGTTAAACCAATCAAATTTTATAGATGTTTGCCTGACAACTCTGAACCACTGCCATTTCCACTGGTGAAAGATTACACCACCAAATAAATTAATTCACTCTGGTAGCTGCAATTCTATGTGCAAAAGGGCCTAAGAGAAATACAGGCATTGTTAAAGTTCATGAAGTTCCTCCTACTGCTCTGATGGCAATCCTCAAAGTCAAATAATCAAATGGAAAAAGGACAGCTAATTAATTTTCCCAAGAGTTAATCCAAAGAACAAAACAAGATGGATTCCTAAGTGATTTTTTTCCTGAAGGAAAAAGATTTTTTCCATTTAAAAAATGTATTTTTTGTGCTTGAAAAACAGGGGAATAATACAGGAGAAAGAGACATAGGAGAAGAAATTGCTTCTATTACTAAACATATGAAAAAGACTTATTCAAGCACAGCAAGCCAGAGGGCAAAATCAACAAGATGTATAGAATTCACTTCCACTTGTGACTGAATTACCAAACAAAAGATATCCATGTCACAGTGGAAATGCCTTAATCAAATAAACATTGAAATACCATTTATTTGGAAATCTGACCCCCCTTATTCCCAAATCTACAAGATTCCATGGAAATTCAAGAGAGATAAAAAACAGAGCATTCTGCAGCACTGTGAACTGAATAACTTTCAGATTTGCAATAGTTTTGTTGATAAAACTATAAACCATGTGAATGCATTGTTGCCTTTGTAATTGGAAGGATGACAGCAAAAATTTGGTAAATTAATTTCACAGTAGTCAAAAAGCAGTTTTCTGTCCCATAATAATTTACCATTAAAACTGCATATCTTAAAAATGACCCACATTCTAAAAAGCCATTCCTATAAAAAACCTTTCTCACTTTGTTTTGATCTCCTTGTAGCATGTGCATGTCTCAGAAAACACTTTAGAGTGAAAAGCCAGATGTTTTCTTCAGCCTAAAATCTGAAGGCTCGTAACCATTGCAAAAATAAGGCAATACTAATTATACCTCAACACCAGAAAACAATTCTTAGAATCTCTCCATAAATATGAAATGCTATCAAACAGACTTATTAGGAAAATATTCCCATGCATTCTGGGGAAAAAAAATCAAAACCAAAACCCCAATACAGTCCACATGCAATCTCAACCTGATTTGGCTACAAGACTGCTGCATTTCAGATCACTCTTTTCTGACCCATAAAGCAGGAATTTCACTCTCCACCCTCCCTCTGACACCCTGACTTGCTGATGGCCTCTGCCTGTGTCACTGGGCCCAGCTCTGCAAGTGTCACAAAGCCAGGAATGCTTTAGGTTGGAAGAGACCTTAAAGATCATCTTGTTCCACCCCCTGCCATGGCAGGGACACCTTCCACTATTCCAGGCTGCTCCAAGCCCATCCAGCCTGGCCTGGGACACTGCCAGGGTAGCAGCAGCTTCTCTGGGAAATGTGTTCCAGGGCCTCCCCACCTTTACAGGGAAGAGATTCTTCTAATACCCAACCTAAACCTGCTCTCTGTCATTTCTCCTTGTCCTGTCCCCCTTGGCTCTGGTAAAAAGTCTCTCTCCACCTTTCCTGTAGCTCCCTGCAGGCACTGGAAGGCCACAGTGAGGTCACCCTGCAGCCTTCTCCAGGCTGAACAGTCCCAATTCTCTCACCTTTCCTCACAGGAGAGGGGCTCCATCCCTCTAATCAAACCTCAAACCACCACATTCTGTGCTCCTACTCCACTGTTCTTCCATAAGGAAACACAAAGAAGGGGGAACTGGGAGGCTGGAGTGATGTTTTTAGAAGGAATAGGGGCTTGCTAAGTGATATTTAGCAGCACCCAGCCTCTTACATGGTGGTTAAAATATTCCCTCCCTGCAACTCAAAAGAAGATGCAGTTTTTCAGAAGTGCAGGACAGCACTGCTTTAGCCACATCAGCAAAATGTTCACATAGCAAAGCACCAGAGCTCAGTCCCAATGACAGCAGCAGCATCTGACAGACACGAGCTCCCCCTCCAACCCCTCAAAAACAGCTCAGGTGAAATGCCACAGAAAATCCTACTTTCCCTGTCATTTTTCCATGTTTTCACATGGTTCATTATGGACCTTTTACTCACATGGCACTATCAGAATATACTTACTAAACAAAACCCAAATAATGTCAAAGCTGTCAAGAAACTGACCTTGGAACCAAAAGATTGTAAATTTTATTAAAGCACCAAGCAAGACGATTTCCAGTAAAAAAAAAATGTGCAAGAGCACAATAGCAACCATGTCAGTGTGTTTTATTAGAACCATTTTTTGTTTTTCTTGAAAAAAAGATGCAAAATTGAAAATTGAAATTATTAGTTCTGATTTTTAAATATAAGAAGGGCTTGTTTACTCTGAAAATATCTTCACGTTCAAAGAAGTTCAATTGCCTCAAGTAAATGGACATTACATCTATTTTGCACAAGTGAATTTAGAAAAGTCACAAACATCAAACTGATCAGTTCACATAAAAATATGCATGTTAGATGTCACATCACCAAAATATCCCAGAGAACACATTCACCATGGCTCCTGCCACTGGGGTTCACCATACTTCACTCTTCATTTATTACCTAGAGCAGAACTGGGACCAAATTTAAGCTTAATAGTTGTAAATAACATTACATCAAATTTGGGTTTAAATTCAATATGTACACTTTGGGCATATCATCATCACTGTCACACTTAAACCTTACTGCTTTCTTTAGATGAGTTTGAAACAGACCAAAATAATTTAATTTAACCAGATTTTTTACATTTCCACTTTTAGTAAACACTATGAATATGATCTTGCCTGTGTTCAGTGTATTTAGAGAGCTTCTGTATTTACACTGGAGTAGAGAACAAGTTACTGTGAGAACCTGCATTTGGATATCCCCAGCCCATAATTTTGAATGTGGATGGCACTGTAACTCAATGTTTTGTGTCAAAAGATTGCAAAGTACACACTCATAACAAGCAAATGAGCTGAAATATAAACATGTGCTGTGGCTTGGAAGCTGAAGAAACTTTCAGGCACTGAAAAAGCACAGCAATAAAAAGGGAGTATTTTGCTATGCAAAACTCAGTATTTTTTTCTTCCAACGAGTATGAGGTGCCTAAGTAATTCACAATTAATAGGACTGTTCTTGACAGAAAATGTGTATCTTATTAAAGGAAGAAAAGTTTGTTACTTTTACTCCAAAAAGATTTAAGTTTCCAAAAGCTGTAAGTGGCGTAGGCACTTCTTCAGAGAGGTCCTTCTCCTCAGAGGTATAATCTTACCCCTTTCAACAGGGGCCTGTTCAAAGAATTTATTTGTGAAAGGATAATCTTGTGCAGTTTGAACTTTCTCACCAAGCCCCCTGCTCATTGCTATGCGGTGTGGGAGGTGAGGCTGCTTGCAATGCCAGCCATGTCTATCGAATCAGAACTAACCTTTTGTTCCACTCATTTTCTCTAAAACTTTCTGCCATCAGCAGCCACCTCAAAAAAAAAAAAAAAAAATCTATCATTTTGAAGCCTTGGTGTATTTTAGGTAATTCACTTCCGAGCTGGTTCAAAAAAAGGAAGTTTGATGGTTTTGTGGAAAGCCAAGCATGGCTTTTTGCAGAACACAGGAATGTGTGGCCTTAACTTTGTCACCTCCACTTTGAGAATGCTCATCTGTGCAAAAATAAAGGGACTGTCATCCCATACTGTAACACCAACTTATACCAGGGTCCAAAACTTAAAAACCAGAAGACTGATTTCCACTAGTTAGCAATGCCATCAGAAGAGCAAGATTCAGACAGCAAATCAGTTTCAAAAAGAAGATAGATCATACCAGTCAGCACTAGTGATACATATAAACACACTGAGGAGAGCAAAGAAAGACTGATGACTACACTACTCACCCCACTTCATAAAATAGCAATATTCTTAAGGAGTAAGTACCTGTAACACACACCACACACAAAACACTAATGCTTGCTCAATAAACATCATAAATGCATATAAGACCATAAAACACACACAAGTACCCTGCAATGCAAAAAACCAACCTTCTGTCTCTGAAGGAAAAGCACACAAAAATAGAAAGCATATTAAATTAGAAAACCTTATTAAGCAGACACGGGGGATGTATCAAGAATACAGCTTTATCACAACCTTAAACCAAAGAAAAAGCACATGATAAAAGTATAAGTGTTTATGGTTTCTCTTTTCATTCAATGCTGTGTATTTCATTTCCAGAGTATTAAAAAAATCATCTTGGTAAAATCATGTACTGTAGGGGTAGCACTGGGGAATCTGGTAAAGAAAAAAATCTCTTTGTTAGCCAAGCCACGAAGCATCTAGAGAGTCTAATCCATCATGAGAATGCCAGGATGCCTGACAGCTGAGTGACAGATCAGCTCTGCCTGCTCCCTGTCCCCTCGAGGGGAGCCCTTTGATCAACGTGTGTGCTGTTCCTGGGCAGCACAAGCCAGTGCACAGTGCCTGCAGGACGAGCTGAGCCAGGAAAGGGACAGCCTGAGCACAGCCCCCAGCTCAGCTGGGAGTGCACTGGGGACTCCTGGCAGGTGGAGGGAGCACTGCCACACATCTTCCTTCCCTCTCCCTCAGCTCTGCAGGTCTGCCCGCCCTCTGTAAGCACCAGGCTCTGGCAGCACACCTGGCACCTGCCCAGCTGACCATTCCCAGGAACCCCACTGCTGGCACCTGTGAACTGCCATCCCACCTGGGAGCTGCCAACCCAACTAGGAGCTCCATCCCACCTGGGAGCTCCATCCCACCTGGGAGCTCCATCCCACCTGGGGCTGCCATCCCAGCTGGGAGCTCCATCCCACCTGGGGCTGCCATCCCACCTGGGAGCTGCCATCCCACACCTGGGAGCTGCCATCCCACACCTGGGAGCTGCCATCCCACACCTGGGAGCTGCCATCCCACCTGGGGCTGCCATCCCAGCTGGGAGCTCCATCCCACCTGGGAGCTGTATCCCACCTGGGAGCTGCATCCCACCTGGGAGCTCCATCCCACCTGGGAGCTCCATCCCACCTGGGAGCCGCCATCCCACCTGGGAGCTGCCATCCCACCTGGGAGCTGCATCCCACCTGGGAGCCGCCATCCCACCTGGGAGCTGCCATTCCACCTGGGAGCTGCATCCCACCTGGGAGCCGCCATCCCATCTGGGGCTGCCATCCCACCTGAGAGCTGCATCCCGCCTGGGAGCTCCATCCCACCTGGGGCTGCCATCCCACCTGGGCCTGGAGCAGCAGCCCTGCCTGGGTCACAGCTGAGCAACCCAAGTTCTGCTGCACCCTGAGGGTCAGGGATTGGGAGTTCAGCCTTTCCAGCTGCCACTCAATCTCCCACTCACTTGAAAACGAAGCCTGTGCTTAAGTGCTTTATGGGACTGAGGCCAGAATGCTCAGTTTCTTTCAGAACTGAGCCCTGTGTTTTTATATCCATAATGTTAGCTCAATCCTTCTGCCAAGCAAACCTCTTTTCCCAGAGTTTTGTTTATTTTTCAGGATTGAGCTCAGAGAGGGCTGGAGTTAACCTCAAGTACAGTGGCCTGATTGCCATATATGTTGAAGGCACTTTCTACTGAAAAGGCAGCTATATGAAATGTGCTCAATTTATTAGTCCCTGACTCTGCAAGGGACAAGCAAAGCAGCACAGGGGTAAGTGAAAGTAGGGCTCACTCATTCAATCTGTGAAAGAACATAGATGTGAAAGTAGTAGATGAAAAAGTAAATTAAATAATGCCAAGTCCAAGTAACACAGCTTTGGATCCTTTATGCTTTCAGTACATATTTTTTCTCTGTATATTTAAAAAATCTAAACTCTAAGATGAAAGAGAAAGGGAAACAAGGGAGTACTTGGAAAAAGCCTTCAGAAGTAAACACTTGAGCACAACCACTAAAATCACTCAAAAAGAGAGATTATTCTCCTAATCATGACCAATGTGTTGGTGAGAAATGACCCTAAAATAACCCTAAACTTTTATACCCAAAGATAATCAGCTTCAAAAAACAAAGCAAGAGACAGTTTGTGTTCAGGAACTTGGTGGGAAATTCATCTCTATGACACCTTTCCCAGTTGGTAGCAATGGCTGGGTGGGACAAGGCTGAAGATAGGTGGGGAACTGAACAAGCAGCTCTGTTTATTTTTTTATTATTTTTTACTGTCAGACCATGATAAATGTCAGTTCCACTAATCATCCTGAAGAATTAAGCTCATATCAAAATTCAGAGTGGAGCAGCTTAAATCCTGCAAGAAACTGACTCCATAATTCCATTAAGGATGAAGCTGAGGGCATATCCTGGGCAAGCCTAGACAAGGAGAAGTACAAATTATATATAGTTAATGATTAAAGCTTGCAGAGTAATGCATCACATACCTCCCAAAAACCTCACCAACATTCCAGACTCTTCAAATACAGGGGGGGGAGGAAGGTGTCCATGATTGTTTTTCTACCTCTTTTCCATGTCTTTTGTCTCAATTTCTTACCCTGCTTTCCCACTGCTTTGCCTCCATATTCTTCTACATCTCTTTCTCCTAGGCTGGCCTTTTTTCCTCTTTCTTTATTCTTTCCATACAAACAAGATTATCTCAAAACCACTGCCTGTCCCATTCTAACTATGAAAAGTGCAATTTTTCTCTGTTATCTCAATCCACTGTTTCAGTTCTTCATATGTGTCTCTCTCCCCTTCTGCCCATGTCCAGCAGTTCAGAAAGAGAAATGACAAATTCCTGTCACAAATAAAGGTATTCCCAGATATGATGTAGGACTCCTGAGAATTTGCCTTCTTTAACTTCTTCCTACAATCTTCTGTTCCCTAAAAGTCATGTTCCTCAAGTCTGAGCTCTTTCTCCCCAAATTCCCACCTGTGCCACATTCACTCACTAGAAAAAAAAGGGTGGAAAGCATGTAATTAAAATATAGGGAGCAAATTAGGAATGAGAACCAAGGGTAAACTCCATGCATCAAGTACAGCAGTGAGTCAAAACAAACTGTCTTATTAAGTTTTTAACAAAAAGTATTGACAAAGAAAATGGGACAAAACATGGACACCTCCCTAAAAAGAGCCAATGGACCTTTCAAACAAGTAGGTGCACATCTTTAAACACTTCCACTGTGATCCCATGTGAGCAAGCAAGGATCCCTGTGTAAGGGCACAGAGATGGGCAGAAATGCCCCAATCTCCTCTTCACTCTGCCCCTCAATCTTCCTCCTGTATATCCCATTTCCTGCTGCCAGTCCAGCTGTGCCTGTGCTCATCTTTCAAACTGCACTCCCCCTCCCACTCCAGATACAGAGAACAAAGCACAGATTTGAATGCTTGAAACAGTCTAGAAATTACTATTTTCCCTCTTTCCCCTATCCTCCACTCCTGATTAATATTTCCAGTAGTAAATGCCTTCTAGGGAACTCTGCAACAACGAGGTCCACCTCTGGGAAAATGAGGATTTACACATTGCCATGGCTCACAAGCTCATGAGCTACGGATCTACAATAAAAGCAACATTATTTCATTAGAGAGGATTAAAACTGTTTCATCTTCCAGAAAACAACCACAGGGGCCAGTGCAGAGCAGAGCAGGTTTGCAAAGAAACAGAGATTACAGGCACCAATATCCACTTCAGCTAAGGAGACAGAGGCTCTTAGCACTGTAAAAAACAAACTTTGGAAGTTGTGCCAGTGACTGACAGTAATTCAGATGTAACAGAGCTCTCAGAATGCTCAGGTCCTGTCCTGACTCAAAAAATCAGGTATTTTATAGTATCTCCAGTTAATGACATAGAAGCCAACACATGCTTGATGTCACAGACAACAATATTTGTATATCTTTCTATAGAAATGGAAAATTTTGCTCTGGGCAGAGTTCCCTTAAGCTGGTCAGGGCAGACACTTGGCCTGATGGCTTCAGAAAGCATTTGGCTGCAGCAGAAAGCATTTGGTGCAGCCTTAGAAAGACCACATCTCTCTCTAGGCTGCAAGCATTAAAAAGAAAATGCAGGCCTTCTCTAAATGCAGGTACAAGAAGTTCATTAACTACCATTTATAGTTCCATTTTCCTTTATATAAACTGTGGCAACTTCTCTGGTTTACATAGACATCAGGTGGACTAGAGTAAAACTCAGTGAAGGTTTTGTACAGATGGACTAGAAGAATAAAAAGTAAGTAAAGCTTCACTACAATTAACAGAAGCCTATAGAAGCACAATAAAACCACCAGGGTCTTTCAGCTCATCTGCCACAGAAGGGCACATACCCCATGAGGCTCCTTTCTAAGCTGTGCCCCAGGTTTATTCACAACCTGACCCAGTGCAGCACCATGTGCTGATGCTGCTGCCCAGCACCTTCCTAGCATAGCTCAGAAACATTTCAGCATTTCTACTGTAACACCAAATGCTGGTAATGGTGATTATTTTCTCAATTTTTCCAATTAATGTTAATCTAACTGAATAATTTCTGAGAAACAGGAGAGGAAAAGGAAAGTTTGTACTCAGCTGGATGAAATATGTCATTTTTCCCAGTGTACAAGACAGAGGTCTTCACAAGAGGCAGCCCCTTTTGGGGCAGAAGGTGACAAGAGAGACAACTGGCTTTTCACTCCAATCTCATGGCCCATCTTCTATCAGCAGGCTGAAGCCTTGAACTCAAGACAAATGGAAAAACTGAACATTATCCCCATTATTCCTGTAAGTCCCTTTAGTGAAGCTGCAACAGCTGAGGATCTCCTCACTCTGCATCTTTCCTTGGTACAACCCAGAGCTGCTGCCACCGTGTCTGCCAGAGGTGACCACAGCTCATGACTGAGCAATGGCACACTGTGAGGCAGCCAGCACCGTAATACAGAATATTAAACACATTTGTATGCTCTTTCACACACTGAATCCAAAAGCCAAGCTACTCAGGAGCAAAAAAAAAAAAAAAAAATCGAAGGAATTCAAAGTAAAGACAGAAGAATGAGCATAAGATTGTCTGGCACTGCAGCAGCTAAAAGGTGAGCAGGACATGAAACAAAAGACCTCCAAACTAACAGATTAGCCCCCAAATGCCTTGTTAATAAAACCAGATCTGGAAGTTATGGATAGAAAAAACAGTGCTAAAAGTTACTTTATAGTTCAGTTTTCATATTCAACAAAATATAACACTGTTCAGGATCCACTTTAGATGGTTGGTGTGTGCAAGGGGTTTTTTGTTATTTTGTCACCAAAATCTAACCTATGCTAAATGCAAAATCAATTAAAAACTTTCTTGACCATCTTAAAAATGAAATTAATCTGGGAACATTAAATGTTTAAATTGGCAAATCCTCTACTGGCAAGCAAATGGTTAAAGAAAAATAAGGGGAAAAAAGCCTTAAAAGACTCAGGAGAATTAGCTGTTGCTAAAACAATTTTATGGTCCTTTCCACTTCAGTGGAGGTAGTTTGTATGGCTGACTGGAATCTATTCAATGCTGTCAAACATCTAACACTCCCATAGCCAGACGCCTCACAATGAATAACAAGCAGCCTCGCTGCCAATATGCTCAAACTGCATTTTTTACTAGGGACTGGACCCCAACCCAGCAACACTCCAACTTCATTGTTTGATGCCTTGTTAATTTATAAGTCCCAAAATTAACCACAACAAACAGAAGTGCCAAAATTCTAAAGAAATGCAGCAACAAAATCCATCATATTAAACAAACCACCACACAGAGAGTCAGGTTCGTAAAAAGAACCTGCACATGTAATTTCTCTTTTGTAGTTTAAATTGGTTTCATAATAGAAAATAACACTCCATTTCAGCAGATGACTTCCATAATCTGGGGAGGCTTCCAATAAGAGCACAGAATAAAAAAGAAAGAAGTAGAAACAATGAATAAAGTGTACACAACTCTCGTTGAAACACTAAGCACATCATCTGTCATCCTGAGTATCATCATTTCCATAAATATTATCCCAACCATTGATTGCCTTGCTCAGTGCTGTGCTTCAAGCAAAATCCTGGACTCTTACCATATTTACATCCTTCATCTTTCAACTCTAATAATGGTGAAGTGCTGACACCAGACTCATATTCCAGGGAAGATAGAGAGTGCTCAGTGACAGCCCCGGATCTGGGAAATTACAACTGTGCTCTCTTGGCAGCTTTATGATTATGGCTCTGACAGGCCTTGTGTTCTGGAGCTCATATCCTGCCTTGGGCACATCCTCCTCTCCTCCAGCCCCAGGCTGAAGTCAAACAGGACACACACATTACCAGGAAGGCATCCTTTAGCATTTTCAACCCTGGGGGGGTGAAACGAGCACCATTCTCACCATATTCAACACAGCTTGTGACTCTGGGGTTTTATTTTTAATTATACTTGCTGCTGGAGTTCCCAGGATCTAATTCTCTAGGAACCATAAGGTGGTGCTGAAAAATTCCAGAGCCTCAGTATGTAAAACAAAGTGAAGCAAAGCAGCTGCTCTGAGAAAAAGTGGCCATATCATGCTGATACACAGCCCTGAGAAAAACTAAACTCAAGTCCATAGTAGAACTCATGAGCTCCTTCTTAATAAACAAAACTAGCTGCTGCACTTTTAGAGCTGAGTTGATCACCCACACTAGAAAAGACACAGCTTTGAAGGTGTGAGGAAAAGCAGTGGGCTTGTGAGTGCTTGTGCTGGTCTTGACAGCAGTGACCATCACAGAGGGACAGGCTGAGCAGCCCTGCAGTGGACAGGGACACTTGCTCCATCAACCATGCACTTTTCAGGATGGATTTAGAAGTAACATCAATGAGGTATCACTGTTTTTAAGCTTAAAGAAAATAACAATGAAGTAATGAAATGGACATTTCATTTTACCTAAACACAGGTAGTATCTGTAATACAAAGTGAAATAATTTGGTTTTTTAATTCATTTTTGACAGTACTGTTTAGGCCCCTTGCTCTGAAAGCAGGCTACTATTTCTTGGCCTTATCATTAACCTGCTGTCCTTATTCTCTACATCTGACCCTTCAGCATTCATTAGCACATGAAATGGAGAAAAAACACCCAAATTATGCACAATTTCATCTGGTTTGAAGCAGCATGCATGCACATCTCCAGAAAACACTCACCTAACAGCAATTCTCGGACCCCACAAACACACAAATACCTGACACATTTTCCACTAACACTTTGGCAATAAGATCAGGCCAAACAAGTGTATCTTGACTGTAAACAGGAAAAATAGTCTCTATCATTTTCAAAACCTTAATTACAGTAATTAACCACAAACAGTTAATCACAGATAAAGCTACATCCATCAATTTCATTGATATTAATGTTTAACATAAGCCTTTTAGGTTACATATTTACACAAAATCCAAGATTCAGGGAATGAAAAGTAGAACTTGAATAGTGCTCCACCAGGCAGAAAATAACTTTTTATCTTACCACAGGCTAATGACTCATTAATAGTGTGGTTAAGCACTATCAGCAAGTCAGCAGCAAGATGGGCCTTGTAAAGGAAGCCTCTGGGGATGAAGAGACACATCCATGCAAATGCATCATCACTTCTGCAAAAGCAACTTTAGGCTGCACAATTTATGCCAAATCAAATTCTTAGCTACATGTTTAGTCAAATAACATGACAGCTGGATAATACCCAGCAAATATTCTCAGAACTAATGCAATTGTAATTATGTGGTGCTTCTTTATTCCTGCTTCACTGGATAATAGATTTTTGGGAATATGTATTTTAATTTAACCTGCTCCATTTTGACATAAATACTTAATTTCAAGCAGTTTCATCACTACAGGTGAGATGATCCTTATCAACAGGAAATCAGGCTACTCTGTGGTATCAAACACCTGTAGAAGAGAACTGTCATTAACCAAGTGGGGCCAGAAAGCTCCTTGTAAACCCTCAGGGAGCTGTTCAGGGTTAATTCTCCAGAGGACTTCTGTAACAGATGGAAATAAGGCAAATGCATCAAACAATTTAGATTATTATTTCCAGAAATACTTCTACAGTACTCAAGTGTCAAAATGCTTTTAAATCAAGCAAATCGCACGTGGCAAGACTTACAAAGCTGACTACAAGAATTAGATGCTTATACTCCATGAAATTCAGTTGATTCCAGAGATACAGCTCTACTGCTGCTTTTAAAAATTCACCCATGACTGACCATGAAAGCAGTATCTTAATGAGGATAAAACCCTAGAGAAATAAATTAAAAATTAATGCAGACTCATTTTTGCATGTTTTACACCACAGTGAAAGCCACCTCCTCCCCTTTCCCACAGAAACAGGTGTGCCTTGGGGCCACACCCCTGGTTTTTTAAAGGTCTCCTCCTGTCCTGGGATTCACAAAGGATTTGAACCTGATGTACAATCACATAACCTGGGTTCATGAGAACCAAATATGCAAAGACTGCAAGAAGTGCTGCTAAATCAGACAGGGCTGCTTGGTGATCTTAAACAGAAACCTCATCACAGCTGAGGGCTCCTCCAATTTCTGTTTTCAGAGGAGGTTTCCTGCTAAGTGCTTAGAAAAAGCAAGATGTCATTTAAAATGATATCACTTTCCCTGTCCTTTTTTACAGTTGTTTTCTGCTATCTAACCACAAGGAATTGAATATACTGCTTTAACCTCTGCTAAGTACAGTTTTTATACTTATTAGCAGCTGGTGTGGATCATTTGAATTGGAAAACTTGCAGGAAGGAAGCACCTGAGTTCAGCTCTGAGTGTTCTCCAAAGTCTCCAGGAGTGTTTTATGATACCATTCAAAGTCATTAATCAAGTAGTTCATTACTGGCTGGCAGAAACTCTTTGTTGCTGTGAACTCACTCAGCACAACGTTATTTTGTTCATAGTACTGCCACTTCCTTTTCAAATTTGTAAGGTTACTGTGCATCAGCCTCCCGCTGCTGCAAATTTGGCACTCTTTTCTCAAAGCTTTTCTTCCCCTAAAGGTGACCATTTAACAGATCTTGGGTCTTCTATTGTTGTTTTCTGGATTCCTCATAATTTAAGACACCCAAGTTATTTTCTGTAAGCGTTCTAGATACTGTTGAATTTTTACCAGAAAATTTTATATTTGTTTTTTCCCCAAAGGCCCCTACCCTGTAAGTTCTGGCTCTAGACTGCTGCAGGCATTCCAGGATACCCCAAGCAAGTTCTTCCACAGGCAGATGCCTCCTTCTATCCTTAAACTGAATCTAGAAAATATCTATGTAGTTTGGTGCTCAGTGCAAAGGTCCTATATGCTGCTTCTCAGCAGGGATCTTCAGTTTTGGTTAAAGGCAACATTTAAACCCACTGATGGGAGGAGATTCATCAACCAGCCACCAAGAACAATCTATCTAGATGTGTTTTCTGTTTGATCAGGTTTATTTAACTCTGCTGTTAATTCTATGTAATTTTCCTGCCAGATCCCAGTGACATCCCTAACTGCAAAGGGTCACAGCAGAAGTGGCTGGACAGGCATGGAAAGTCCTTTGTATTTTATTTGTCAACAAGGACAACAGTCCTTGCTACAAGCTTTCACCTTCTCATGCCTTTCTTGCATTTCTTCTGAGCCACACGACCCTTTAAGAAACAACACTCAAATGATTTGCCAAAAATAGGCATCAGAGAGTCTCTTTAATTAAAACCTGAAACCAGACCCTTTAAAATAGAAATGGTATTTAGTGGATCTTTTCTCAGTATTACCCATATTTCTCCTTGAGGTCTTCACAACTTGTAGAAAGGCTGTCATTGACTTTGATCACAATACTATTTCTGTGCTTTCTGACACTTGCAATTCCATGCATCTTAAACATCCCTCCCGTTCTGTATTTTTTTGCCTCTATCTGCTTCTCTTCCCAAAGCTTATTCTCCTACCACTTTTTTATATCACTGTTAGCACATTAATTGGTGAACTTGTCTCCCAGAAATTAACTGCCTTGAGGCACATCTTTCTGCTGTCTCCTAATGCTTAATCTCTGATCATATCTTGGTTTTATAATCCCTATCAAGCCTTTTATTAGCTTTTGCTTTTATTACTCCTAAAATCACAAAACACAATATGTTGGACATTGCTCTTGCCTAACAGTTATTAATTCTAAAAATATCAGGTCTGTGGCTTTTTACATTCTCCTCATTTAATGCTTTTTCAGCCATTACAGCATTAGCAACAAGAGAAATACTTTATGCTTATGGACTACTCGCAGCAAGAACAGAGAAATATGTGCCTTCCCACATTCCAAATATTCTGCTAACACACATCCCTTGGCATTTCTCACCATGTGGGCAGGCAGGCAAAGGGATTCTGTTTCAGAGATAGGAAAGGGGAATCTCTAGAACCATGAGCTGGGAAAGCTAAAGGAAATCTGTGCCTGAGCAGGGCAGTAACCCATGAGTTCCACTGATCCAGCAGGAAAGCCATCCCACAGAACATGGGTGCTTGGCAGAGAGGGCAGGATGGCCAAGCCCCACTGAAGGCTCAAAGTGAAGCACTCAGACCTGGAGCTGGTAGGACTGGTCAGATTCCAGCCATTTCTGATCCAGCAGAAATCTTCCTCATCTCTTGCTCTGTTTCCAACAACCATTCCCATACACAGCCTGCTGGAGTAGGGCTGTAAGTCCCTGTTGGCCCTACAGGAGCAATGGGAACACCTCACAGGGATGTGGCTCCAGCAGTTTGGGCAGTGTTTCTTACCCCCCCTGCTGATACACCTGCCTGAAGTGCAAGCAACCACATGCATTTCAGAACTGCCTCTCATCCTGCTGCTCTCTGTATTGTAGTTGAGAGTAGTTTACTTCCACTTACAATAAAAAATAAAATTAACATCAGGAATGATGTGTAAGCATAGAGTTCGTACAGCAATACAGTAAATGAACACATGGAAAAAGAGACCAACTGTAAAACACAAAGGCAGGAAAAGAAATAAAGCAAGAGGAAGATGGTAAGGAAGGGCAAAGCAAGCTGGTGTGTGTAGCTGGCAGCAGGAGGCAGGCAGGGCTGCTAGCAGGAGGAAGCACAATTAGATAGAGCAGATGAAAGCAGTGATGGTGATTGCTGGTGCTGCAGACCCGGCTGGTCTGCATTAGGTAAGTAAGCTGGATGCAAGCCAGCATCACTGAACAAATGGCATATTCCCCAGGAATCTCAGGGAGATTACCAATACCTGAAAGGTGACCTTTCCCACTTGCTATTCCAGCAAATCAGGCAATTCTCTTGGCTGTAATGGACAAGATCAGCAGAGGCCACTCTCCTGAAGTTATGCATGCCTCGTACAAATAGGATTTTTAGCTTTAGATTTAATATCAATTGACTGCACCTCATTTGAGCAAAGTATCCTAAGTGCTTTATTGGTTTATTTCACCCCTTCCCCATTTTAAAGAAAACATAATCTAACTTTCCATTATTCATTATCATCCAGGCAGGCAACAAGAGAAAAAGAGAAGCCTAATTTTTAGCCATATTGTCTATTAAAAATGTAAAATGTTTCCTAAAAGGGCAGGCACATTAATTAAGGCTGCCTCAGGATAAATGAAGATTACTAGGAGTGCTCTGCTTTCCTGGATGAGTTTTCCATTATAATCAAATGAAACCAATTACTGCATTTGTAATGGAAACTGTACCTAAGCTGAACATTTCCACTTCTGCAGAAGCTGGAGAGTACACTGCAAAAAAAGGTCTCCAAACACTCAGGAAAGGATAAAAGAAGGTATATTTTCTGAGGAAAATAAAGAATCCTGTAAGTAAAACCAACAGTAAATACTCTGGGTACAAATCAAATGGCTCCAGTGTAATTGAGAATCACAGCCTGGATTCCCAGAAGACATCTCCAGCAGGAAATCCTGAACCTGAGCACTGAACTCCTTTCCCCTTCTTCAGAGAAGAAAACACAGCTTAATTAGGCTCAATTTTCTAAATAATGGTTATCCTCTGTAACTAATCAGGAAAATTTTAAACCAGTATCAGATGAATGCTTGTTCAAATAGTGAAACATGCTCTGTCTTCCAAATATCATCTTACTCTGCAAACAGCTGAAAGGATGAAGGGTAACATACACTGAAGCACAGTTTTTATTTTCAAACATCCTTTGCCATTCTACAGAGCAGTCCCTAGAATAACACCCAACCTTCTTCCGTATGTGGAGATTCTGCCAGTGACAGAATGCAAAGATAATTTCAGGGAAAAAAGAACTAATGGAATTTCAAAGACAACAGTATTTTCTGAATTTATTCCAAATGGAAGAAGGTAAATGTGTAAAGGTATTGCTAGGGAACTAAGAATGCCCCAAATAAAATTATTTGAATAATCTTTAAAGAGAATCCTGAGCCTTAAAGACACTTCAGAGAGAATTCTACTTCCAAATCACCTAAAAGCAATACTCTCATTGAGCTCATCTGTACTTATCCAATATGCACCTGCATCATGAATTTTACCCCTCAGTAAGCTAAGCAAGTGCATGCTAATTATGAGGCTGACAAAGGCAATGCAGAGTTATGTTTTAGCATTCTGTCCATGTGATGCAACCTGGAACAGGGGCTTGACAGTGTCAAAGAAATAAAGCAGGGATTTATTAAAAAGACTTTCAAAGGACACACCTCGGGCAGTGCAAGAGCCCAGCCCTGGCTCCACCCAAGATGGACCCTGGGTCAGGAGTTTTCACACTTTTATCACTTTTGGTCCATTTCCATATTGGGGTTCATTGTCCCATTCCAGCTCCAGGTTCTGCAGCCCCATCCTCCCAGATTCTCTCCTCAATTCACTGTTTGCACTTTTTGGGCTGAAGCTGCAGCAGTGTCCTTGGTTCTGGGGCTGGAAAAGGATTGTTTTGTGTGACTGAGCTGTGAGGAGAACTTGCCAACACTTTATATGAAGTTCAGAGTTACTAATGCAGTGAAGAATCTGGACAATATGAAAGCTAAAACTTAAGGCATCACATGTAATCAGCAATGAAGCTCTACAATGATTTTAGAGGTATCCATCTATTATCAGATAAAACTAATATATAGTAATAGTGTGCTTTGATTTCTGGTTCCCTTTTAGATTCAAACAAAAACAATTTCTGAGTGAAAATAGGAGGCAGATACAGGAGCATTGTTCATGACATATTCTAAGTTTAACACTCCTCCATGGGGTACATTGTGACACCACCAAAGAGACTTTAGCACAACACAGACCTGCAGCACATGCAGGCTCCACTGCCCACCATCCACTACTCAAGAAGCTGGACACATTTCTTAGAGGTTTTCCATGTTTATCTTTGGATTATCAGATAAACTTGCAAGCTTGCCATTCATGACAAGGAAAGGAAAACTGAGGCAATACGAGCCGAGTTTTAAAAAAAAAAATCAAGTGAAATTCTATCAAATGGAAATGGTTGGAGTTTTTGTAATTTATTATACTGACTCTAAGTAAGGCTCTGTCAGGCGTTCTACAGTGAAGGGAGATGCAATATAAGGGATTTTGGAAGGCTGCAAACATAGAAGCATTTTTCTCCTATTAAAAAAACCTTCCTTTGTATAGAACAGACCCTGCCACAGGATTTTTCTGTGGACCCTCTAGCCTACCTTTTCTTTTATACAATGTGGTGACCAAAGTTCTACACAGAAATTCCATCATTTGTGCATTTCCATCTCTGCTCTCTCCAAGAATTCCTTTACTTTCATGACAGGCAAATCTATCTGCACTTTTTAGATTAGTCTTTATATCCTACTTAAGGACACACTGCTACATTTTTTTCCACTGACAGTTGTATTAACTTGATACAGATGTAGATCAGCTGCATCATTAGTCATTCCAGTAATTTCTAGCCTAATCTTCAACACCTTGAGAGAACACCTGTCAGTCATATGCTGCTATTATTTACGTGACAGTTCTATCATCCTAGTTCTTTCCCCTTAATCTACACCACTCACTAAGCTGTTTCCACTTTGAGTGTTTTTTTTATCCTTTACTTATGCAAATGCTGCCAAATAAGTTGGAATTTTTTCCTGCTCTTTTCCCAGCTTCTGTATGATAGGTGTCCTTATTACAGACCTGCACTACCTTCCTGATGTCTCAGTCAACGCTAAAGTAAAGGGACTGTAAAACTGTGAAAGTAAATTCTTTTGTCTTTATTTAAAAGTTCACTTTTCTAGCCCCTTGTACCAAATCCTGTGGGATGTCCCTGAGAGGAATGTTGCATTTGTCTTTACAAACAAGTTGTAGATCTGCTAGTAGATAAAGTTAGCACTGAGAGATAAAAGAAACAATGGGATGGATTCCACTGATTGATGAATGGGAAAAAAGATTTGCCTTTACAAACAAACTGGAGGTTTGCTGGTAAATGAAAGTGGATATTGGAAGATGAAAGAAGCAACAGGGAAAACTATGAATTGCATAAGAATTAAAAATTAAAAGGAAGGGTTATACATTAGAGGGGAATCTCAGTTATCAGGTGTTTGGGAAGTCCGTGCCTCTCAAATACCTCAGCCAATGGGGAAAGAGAGAAAGAAATGTGGCCAGGAAAATAGGATAAAAAGGGAGGCTGCATCCTCCAAAAATTTGAGAGATCCCAGGGGAATGCCCCATGGCCTCTCCCTTTATTCAAATAAAGCAAAAAGGACTCCTCTGTCTCCTTTTTGGACATAAACCCCTGCTCTTAGTGGATTAATTTTCCTTACATCCCCACATGCCAGGTTAACACTCGATTAATATCCAGTATCTAAGACCCCAAATTTTTGTTTAGAAAACTGTGCAGACAAGGCAGAGCTCTCTGCTTTACCGGGTTCCTCCTAAAGAAACAAATCCCCCAACTCTACCATTTCAAAGCAAGCTCTACTGAACCCCATCATAATTGTATGTAACGTATCCATGGATTATTAAATACAGATCCAGTCAAAGTTAGAAACTGCTGCAAAGGCAGCAGTTTGTTTCCATGCACCACTGGTGGGAGTAGCAAGCAGGGGGAGGGCACTCACAGTGGCCGAGAGCTGCGGTCCGTTCAGCTGCGCGTGCAGGATGGCCTCGTTGATGGAGCTCCAGACCCCCGACAGGGCCGCCTCCAGCTCGTGGGAGGCTGCCATCTCATTAGCCAGGTACTCCAGCGTGGAGATGAAGCGCCTCCAGTGTGCATCCAGCTCTGCCACGCTGGCCAGGCAGCCCCTCATGACGTTGAGGCAGTATCCCACGCAGGGCCGGATGAGCGTCAGGCCCTGGCAGTGCGGGCAGTACTGCATCCTCACCAGCGCTCGGCTGCACTCCTTGCTCACAGCGGCGTGCTCTGTAGTATTTATCACTTCAATGCCCAGGCTCAGGGCCCGGCTCAGCATCCTGCTGGCCCAAAGAGATTTTGACAGCTCTGTAACCATGTTTTTAGAGTAGTGTCCAAAAGGATTTATGTCTTGCCTTGTAAGCCGCAGACACTCCGTATAGTCCTCTGACAGATCGGTAATTCCGGGGTTTATTAGCCGGCTGTACACCAGGGGAAAGAGGCTGTCAAAGAACCGCAGCACTGCGCTTTCCACTGTGGTCTCTGCGCCCAGAATGTAGAGAGAGATGTCTGTAAAAAGCTCCTTAACAGGCTCTGCTGCTTCTTTTGCCATAGGTCTGTAAGCTGTCTCAAACAGGGAACTCGTGCGGTTTTCAGCAAAGCGAAGCAAAGACTCAAAGGCCTCTAAAAAGGGGGCAGGGGAGAGAAAGAACTCAAGGTTAATGTCGGGCACCTGAAATCTCAGTCACACTGTCCTGAACAGGAACATCAATAGTTACATGAAATCTGCAATATGAATGCAATAATAGGTCATACAGTAATGGGATTAAAGGGACCCCAAAGCATTGCCTGTGCATAATGAAGGCAGCACGTAACACACAACAGTTTTTCTTTAAAAAGATGACTCGGTTCTCACTAGCCAGACCCTGATCCACCGAGGACTCAGAGGTTCCAGGCTGGGCTGGAGCACAGTCCAAGGCTGTGTAAGATGGTTTTTAGAACTCAGCATTTGGGCAGTTCAGCTGGGTACACTTCCAAAGCATCCCTCAGCTCAACTGTGAGGCAACTGAATACAAACAGAAGCTGAAGGTTTTGTTTCACAGTGCTTGAGTAGCTGGCTGAGAGGCACTTCTTGCAAAGTACAACTCCAAAATGAAGGAAAAGATGCTGTGTGAATAAATTCTCTCCCCATTAATACTGGACATGTCTGGACATCAGCCAGTGGTTGGAGAGGACTTGACATCATGTCCACTATGACCCAAAACCAAAGTGAAATAATGAAATCAGGAAAACATTATGTCCTTTAACTACACCATTTCTGTGGCCTAAGAAAAAATAATATTTAAGGAGTTCCACAGTTAACACATTTCAAATGGCACATGGAAAGTATTACAAACCCAAACCACCGACTGGGGTGCTAGAATTCATGGACAGGGCAGGGAAGGGATCAGTTTTCCAGATTATTTTTAATGACACAGAAGACAGTAATCCACACCATTCCCACTGCTTTCTTTGGAAGCTCTCCAACAAAAAGCCTCTGACATAAATCATCCTTGCACTCCTCTGGGTGGCGAGCAGTTGCAGTTGAGGCAAGAGATCTGTCACTCCATCCCTCCCGAGGCCTGGCCAGATAATGGGGCTTGGTCTAATCCTCCTCTCCATTCATGGGAACATGGCTGTGTGACTCCCTGCCCGGCAGCACAGCCCCAGGATCACCCCACAAAGGAGCAGACACAATGGACAGCCCCAGATTAGTACAGCCTGGCCAGGCAGTGTGCTGTGTCCTCCTGTGACAGCTCCCAGGGCAGCTCACTTGCCTCTCCTGATAAGCATTACAATCCCCTTTACCACAAAGTGTGCTTTAACTAAACAGATAATACACCACATCTCATTGCACATTAATCATCAGAATTTTGCACACACACGCTGCAGAGAAATCACCTCAGCACTCACACTGGTATTACAGCAATAATACTTTGGAAGTGCTTTTAAATTCCTAGAAATTAAGAAACCAGATACACTCAAGTTGAAAAAGATGACAGTATCTTCTTGCCAGAGAAACACCTTGCTAAGTTTCAGACTGAAGCAGACTTGCAGAGCTGACAACAATTCAGAAAATTTGATCCAGGATATAAATCTTGACTCAACCTAAACTGGAGTGCAGTTTGTTGTGTGCTACTGCACACTATTAAAAGGGTTTTTTGTTTATTTCTAAAGGAAACCAAAACATCATTTCTATCATACCAAAAACTCAATAGAAATATTACAAAACATAATCACAGGTGTTTAAGTTTCCTCCCTATGCACAGTCCCTTACAGATATTCAGCTTATCATTAAATTATGGGAAGAGGGACTGTTGTCTACAATGCCATCAATCTTAAATTCTACCTTCTATACCCATGAAGGCAGGACTGCAGGTGTCACCCTCCTTATCTGAAAACTAAATTAAATTCATTTATGAATGTGCTAATGTTGTTATTTTCCTGGGAAAATAAAAACTCCAGTGAAACATATGAGCAAAATATGCATTAACAGCATACATCCCAAAAAAAAGAGATTTCAGCAGATTCTTGGTATACTAGGTTGCAGGATAGAAACCATGTAGCATCTTATTTTCAAACCTCTTAAATGTTAAAATTCTGCAATTTAATTCAATTAAATAAAATTCTGCATTATTCTGAGTCACGTATGAAATCATATGTAACACTGACATTTATTTTTCATTGTGTCAGGAAAAAAACTGTGATTGCAAATAGCTTCATTCCTCCTGCAAAAAGAGTCCTCACACCAAAAAGACGGCACAAAAATACTGCTGGTGATTATAGATGTGCTTCAGACCCCTGTAAGGCATCATCTGCTTCCTTAAAACCACTGGTCAGACACAAAATGGGATTCGTGCCTGCAGGCAATTACATTTCAGAAAGAAATACCTAGGTCCTTTTTCATTGTTGAGGCATTAAGAGATGTTTCAGACAATCAAATTTCCATTCTTAGACCTTTAAATCAGAAATAAGGGGGCTTTGTGCAGTCAAATGATGTAGCAACAGTGGACAGCCTGAGTTGTGGCTGTTCAGGGCAGGAGCTGCTGAAGTGAATTATTCTGTGCTTTTTGTGCACTTTGTGTGGTGCTTTGTACAAAGTTTCTAAACTCCAAGGAAGGTTTACCACTATCTGCAAGACCAGCTTCTCACCTGTGCTGTCAAATACAGCAAACTTCAGACAGTTATGAGCTCACCAGAAGATGAATTCTAAGCCTAAAGATACACTGGGAGAATTACATTATCACCTTGCACTGCCTCTGGCTTCAACACAACCCTACCAGCAGCATGGAATATAGTGCAAATATATAAATTCTGAACTTAAATAAGCCTTAACTGAAATAATCCAACATTTGGTGAAGACATCAAATTTGGAGAGTTTTTGTCTTCCACTTGTAATAAAACAAATAGGAAGATGGAAAGCAAGGTTTGTTCCCATGCTGCTGAGAAATCCCTTTTTGATGAAAGACTACAGGAAAAGAGAAGCAACAGTCAGTCTGGAATTTTGAATGCCCACACTGGTGGCTACTTAATGAAAGTCAGGCAGCATCACCTTCCACAGGGAGAATTTTGTTCAAACTGTTCAACACCTGACCCCAGTACTGATGTGCCTGGACATTCCAGCAGTGCTGATCAAACACAGCTCACCTCTGGAAACTCCCCACCTGACTGCTGGGGTTGTGGAATGAGCTGCTGGGGACATCCCAGCTCTGATGAGATGCCAGGCTGGGTTTGCTGCTGCACTGCCCCTGCTGGGCCATGCAGCTGAAGCAGTCCATGTGCTGGGCTCCAGGCTGCTCCCCAGCCCCCCCATGCACCAAAACTGCATTGGCATCAGCCTGACACACACACAGATGGAGAAACCCTGTTTTGCATGGACAGCATGCTGATTCATCCCAAGAATGGCTTGGCTTGGAGTAAGAGCTCCCTTCTGACAGAAACACATCCACCCTGGCACAGAGGACATCTCCCTTCTCATCAGCCAGCAGCTACACCTCTAATTCCTCACACAATGAGAATCACAAAGGTTCCTGACTTATCCCACACCAGCTTTGCACTGTAACACTGCTGACTTCTTCACTGGGATTTAATCCTGTTGTAAATCCACTGCATGTCACAAAATGCTGCAAGAATTGAAGTTTCTGCTGAAGAATAGTGCTACAGGGAGAAACAGATGTAGGAGGAATGTGCCAATCTGCTCAGTGCTGGTGTACCAGCATTTTCCAAATAGCTCCTCTATTTTTCCACCACTGGGGGTCTACTTGGAGAAAAACAGGCAGATACTAAGTTTCCTATGTCACATAAACACCACATTCACCAACTTGCACGACCTCCCTTCAGCAGGAATAGCTGCTGCAGTTTTTTAACTGCTGTCACCTCTATTTCACAGTCTAATCGAGTTTGTGTCCAAGCCACCACCTCTTCTCCTGCAGTCTTATACTCCAGATAACAACCAAAGATGCTGAAGTACCCCAGATCAATGTGCCACTCTTTCTGCCACAAAAATCTTTCAGGGTGTGTTTATTTTGTCAGGCTCTGAGACAAACAGCAACACAAGCCCAAGGAAAGAGCTGAGGATTCAGTGAAGTGCACAAGCTGGTGTCAGAGCCTGCACTCAGGGCTGTCTTCATCTCATGAGGCCTGGGTTTCTTACAGGGCATGGAGAACAGCAGATGTGGTCTCAGGGAACACACACCAATGGGAGTTTTCCAAGAAAATCTGAACTGACATATGATAGCCATGTTTAGAGCAGGTTCATTTGCTTTCCTCACTCCTGCAAGACCTACACAAGCTATTGAGATCCCTATTCTGTAAACAGCTGTGGGGTTCAGATGGAGAGCATTAGGCAAGGTTAAGCAACCTCCAACTTGCTGGATTATGATTTAGCTCAAACATACATTCTTTTCTTTCCAGAGATCCAACACAGGAATATTAGCACGGAAACAATTTCACCAACACAAAGACAACCTAAACACCAGATACTGCTGCTCACAGAGGATTATTTCTGCCCCAGAGTAGCTGAGGCTCAGATATTAATACCTGAACCCCCTGGTCTTCAAAAACCAGAGTGCTAACACTCTCTGCAGACCATGGCATGCCTGTGTGAAAGGGAAGTTACTGCCACTGCCACCAGACCTGTGTGTGCCCCTCCAAGCTGGCACCTTGCCCACAGAACTGGCCAGCTAAGACTACTCTGCTAATACAGCAGCTCTCCAAGCAATCAGTGATTCCTTGCACTCTGCAGTAGCTGACTGACTGCTGGACTTCCATTTAAAAAACCTACAAACTCCTTAAAAAAGAAAAAAAAATAAACTTATAAATATTATAGAAAGATTTAACAATGCTTGAAACCCAAAACTATCTATATGGGTTCCATACAGAAATAACATCTGTGTACATTTTAGATTTTGACTGTAATCACGAAAGAAGAATGACAAATTTAAGTAGCTCCATTATTTGTTTGGTCTCTGAGGACCACACTAATATTTGGCTCCTTTCTTTCTAACATCTTGCATTTATTACAGTTACAGAATGAATGAAAGCTACACTTGGTTGAACAATGGCTTCCTTTTCATGCTTTTGCATCCATTAAGATTTCTGCATCTTTACAGCTTGCCAAAATAAAAGACCATTTTGGGCCAGAGAAACCCCTGGAAGTGCTCAGAATCTGGGGAGAGCAGAAAGAAGCATCTCTTTCTTCCTACTCACCTTCTATAGCTTCTTTTAACAAGGCAGGGCCAAAACAGTTTCAGAAGTAAGTAAGCAAAGTTCGTTTTGGTAAGAGGGTGGAAAAGAAGTTTGAATTTATTCACCTTGAGTTCATCAGTCCTTCACAATATAGACCAGAGGGGGAAAAAAGCAGCTTTCCATTACAGTGCATAGGGGAGAGATCTTTATTTAGCAGTCTCCCCATGAGCTTGTCTATCTTGACAATATCAGATAAATACCCTGTTGTGTACCTGGTGATGGAAACTTCTGCCTAAGCTGGAAGGAAGTCAGTGCCCTGTGCACACCCAACAGCTATGGACACTGTTCATTAATCAGAGATCAATGAGCAGAATTATTTACAGGCTACTATTACCTCCTTTAATCCACTGCTTGATTCCAAGTGTCATTCAATACTGTTTTTAACTTTAAAAAAATGTGGCAAGTTGTAAGGGCTTTAAAAAGTTCTGGAAGTGAGACTTTGGGAGCAGAGGAACACTTTCCCTCCTGGCCTTTCCTCCAGTGCTGGGAGCTGGGACAGTGGTTTGCCACAGGAAAAGCTTCATGCAATGTGAGTGTCAGAGCAGCAGAGCCCCTGCTGGAATTTGGGAATGTGGGCAAAGATGACACTTGGGAAAACCCATTTCCAAATGTTCTACTGGAAGACTGACTTCTAAGAGCAGCAACAAGAAACTCACCACTGAAGGATCATCTGAAAACTTCTGTCTTGGGATGAAGATTAGTCTTGTTTCTTTTACATGCACAAGTCTATTCTGGCAGCCTTGGCACACCTTTGCAATTACACAGGTTATATATTATAACCACTCCCCTCAGACTGCTGCTCCAGCCAGCAAACCCACACCCTTTGCTCCATAACACAGTCCTACAGGACACTTTCTTCTTTTACTAATTCTTCTTCTACTTTTTTAAAGTTTAAGCAGTTTATTATACCTTTTTATATGGGGGAAGGGGGGTGAATATGCAGTTCATTCTGGTGACACTGAGGTACACAAACTTTGGGTTATTTTGGTATTAAATTATCAATATTATCAGTAACAGAAATAACACCAGGTTTAAAACAGGCTGATTGCTTCAGAGGCTGGTGAGGCAAAAGGAAAACAGGCAGTAGATGCACAAGCCTAGGACATGCCTTAAAAACAACAGAATGGGCCAGCAATAAACACAATCATTTGTTCTGCTCTGGTCAGTTTGCCATGAAATCAAAAATAATGGTTTCTGTAGACTGTGCTGGGGAATGTATCCAAATTGCTGGAAGTGGAAATCAGAGAGCACATACTCTTCAGTCTCAATGGCCTTGGCTTCATAATTTCTTGATAATGACAAGTTACAACTAACTGCAGAACTATTGGCCAAAAACACACTAGAGACAGCTCTACACTCTCCTGCCCCAAACCAAAACTGCCCTTCTTAAAGAAACACTACATGGAAGAGTTTCTAGAAAATAATTTTGTTATGCTTCACAGAATCAGTTACAGTTTTCTCGCTCAACTTCCACTACATATTTCACCTTCAAACTTTTTTGTGAATACAGTGAATGAGCTGGTAATTAAATTTAGCTGTTTATTATTTCTGTATACTTGATTTCAGTACAGTTGTAGGTTATTTTATACACTGCAATTATAGGGTAAAATGACTTTTTTTCAAGTGAGCAGTCTCAAGTAAAAGTGAGTCAGTTGGCTGGCAAAAAGCTGGAGACCAGATGTGGAATTAACCTTTTATGACACTGCTGGGCTTCCATTGGCAGATAAATAAAGCAAGGAGTTCTCTGGGATATCAGTGCAGCAGCAGGCTGATGGACACCCAGCAGCTCCATGGTAAGATGATCTAGAGGAGCAGGAAAAGCCCTGAGGAGAATGGCTGGATGTGGCACAAAGCTGTGGCAATTGCTCTTATTCCCCTCTCATCAAAACAGAACTCCTAAGGATGATTCATAAAATCCTTATCTGCCAAGTTCAAACCTGTCAGCTGTTACTTAATAATATCAATTCACAGTTTTAACAGGATTTGTACCAAGATAACTGAAGAAAGAACTACATCTGTGCTTCAACACCATCATCTATACCCTTCACTGGCTTCCCAAGGACAAGTAATTTATAAAAACACTTCTCAGTCTATGAGGGGAAACCCACAAACAGCTGTGTACCTCTAGGTATCCAGCTCATCACACAAGTGTAACCATCTGATGTTACTTGGAGGTTCAACAGCCAGTGGAGCAGAAATAGAGTTATCTGATTTATCTGATCAGTCACTTACACAGACAGTGATGACTGGAAGCCACAGCTCCAGCAAGTAGCACAAAATTCCCAGGATGGATTCCAGCACAAAGCACTTGCAAAACACCTCTGAATGACAACTCTGTAACCATCCCTGTTTCTTTCAAGGCAGACCCACAGGAAAAGTCTACATTGCTTAAATTAGGACTGATCTAATTAGTCTAATGAACAAAGTTTTTGCCACACAAGTGAAGCATCCAGTTTTATTTTTCCAGGCTAACCCCTGTGTACTATTGCAAAAATGCACCATCAGCTGAAAAGACATTTTTCCTTATAAAATAAAGTTTTCTAGTAAAAAGAAACAGTTTGAACAGTATTTTCTTAAAAATGAACCATGGATATCACTTCAGGGGATGAGATAAACCCCTGGTGTCTTTGAAAGTATGCATCTTACTGTGGGGTGGGTTTGGATTTTTTACAAATTTTAGCATTGGTATAAAAACATAGCTCTAAAATTTATGTTGGCCTAACAATTCAAGAATTGCATGGCCCTAGAAAAGATGAATAGTGGATCTAAAAAACAGACTGCTCTCAGTCTGGACTCCCTAGAGTAGATACCTGTAGTTGCTCTGAGTGAGCAGGACCTCCAGCACCAAATGCCTGCACACTTTTTGTTCCTATTTTCAATACCCAAAGGCTTATTCAGCTGTGAGTGCACATTTCTCAAAGCTGAGAGTGTTGCTACCCGAGCAGCCAGTGAAGGGTGGAGCTCCAGGTACCATCAGGGGTGACACTGCTCCATGTGTCACACACTGGCACACAAAAATGCCACTGCACTGGGAGATGGTGCAAAACCCTTACCTTGCTCTTCCTGGGGTTCCATAGCCATTATTTTCCCACATGTTAAGCAGCTTTCAGAGCTGAGAAAACTGAACTACACATGACAGCACAGGGGTAGTTGATAAGTGAAAATAATTCTCTTATTGCAATCTCTAGGATTGCAACTTTCATGTCATCTCTTCCCACACACTGCTGGACAGAACAAAAGGGTGTCACTTCTCCTTGGACTTCCCAAACTACTCTTTTTAGAAGGACCTTTGGAATGAACTATTTAGAGTCAACAGTGCGGTTTCCAGAACTGAAGCAGACTTGTGGGAGAATGTCTGCACATTCATGGCTGCTGTATGGGCTGGCTGGAGTGACTGAGGCAGCACATCCTTTATTGTGGCACTCCAAATGCTCTGAGCCTTCATGGAGCAAAAAATCCTCCCAGCTGGAAACTGAGCCTAGGTAAGGATGTGTACAACATTTAAATGCCAACATGTCTAAGACATACACACACAAATATCCAGGAGCAAGCAAATGGACTGTGGCCAGAAAATCCAAAATGCAGCTGTGGGCACAGCTCGTACAAGTAAAATGTGGCTGTGTAGAGATACTGGGGTTGATATTGCTGGTTTACATTGCTTGAGGAAAGGGGCTACTCAAATAAATATTAGGCAAAAAAAGGCCAAGAATTGCTTCTGCAGCCTTCCTGCAATTGAAAACCATGGAGAAAGTAAAAGCTGTGCCAACTGTGCCCCGTGCCAGATACTAATACCACGGAGAGCAGATGCCATAGCTAGAGAAAGAAAGGGCATTTAATGCTGGTGGTCTCTTGGAGCTCAGACACTGCACAGGGACACAACTGGGCTTGGCCAGGGAGCCAGGTAGGCCTGCCAAAAGCACTGCAGACAGACTGCTCTCTGTTGTGATGCCTCAGCATCTCAGCTCTGCTAGGTTTCATACACCTGTAATCCTGCAATTCTTTAGTGTATAACTCTAAACTCCATACACAGTGTGAGCTGCTGCTTTCCCATCTTGGTCAGACACAACAATGTCTGAGGCCCTGAGAACTGCAAAACAAAATTGAATTGGGGGGAAAAAACCTGGGGTAAATGACTTCATTACCTGAAGCTGTAATTAGAAGATTAACCCCCAAACTTATAAAAGTATGAAAAACTGTGACCTGTCATCCATTTTTGGGTGTAGCTCCTGGGGGGCTTTGTCCGCCCCAAATGTACCTAAAGGGTCTTCAATAAATATAACTGCTTTTTATTCTCTTAGTTTTGTCTGGCATCTGTTTTTAAGTAATCCCAAAAGGTACCAGTTGCTTGACTTGCAGTGACACTAATGATCCCTGAGACACCAAGCACTGGGATTTACCTGTGGAGAAGTATAAAATACAAAACATATCTTTAGAATCCAGAGGTGACCAGGGTAACCAGGACACTCTAAAACTTGTCTCTGGAACACTACTGCACTGCAGGTTCATGTTTTCTGCAGAAACACACTTCAGAGTTGCCAGTAACTTTGGCACACAAAGAAAATGAGATATTTCTTTGTATGTATCTGATGTATTAAATACTATTGAGAAAGGAAAGTAAAAAATTGTATAAGACTTGCAGTAGTTAAGAAGAAAAAACCAAAAATCCATCTTATGAGTTAATCAAGAGAAAGCAGGAAGATGCAGAAGACTTCATTCTTCTGGGAATCTTTTCATTAACAGAAAAGCAACAACATAGGGATCTCTAGAGAGAATTTTCTCGACCCTCTGATTAAGGAGTTCAACTGGCAGAAGGAAAACTAATATGTTCATTTCATAAGGTCATGAACTATTTCATGATTTCCAGCTGAATTAGTTAGGTGGTCCATTAAGATCCATTTCTAAAAATCTAAGCAAAAAATAGCTACAAGAGACAGGATTAGTTTAACAGAGATGAAATAAGGGGGGACATGACTTATTTTTCATGGTTTTGTTTAGGTACTAACATAGAAATACAAGAAATTATGTCCAAGTTCCATTAAGGTCTTAAGTAAGAGTTTTAAAGATCTAGCTGAAATCTGTATTTATCACTGACTCTAAAGCTGTCTGTGTGGAGAGCAGCAGTGAAGCCTCTCCAGCCCAGCAGTGCCAGCTGGCCCGAGCACTGCACTGAGTGTGTGGGCACATCCTTCAGCTGCCCAGAACAGAGCAGGGCTCCCACAGAACCACCACAGTAGCACAGACCTCTAAAATCAAATCCAACCCATGCCCTAACACCTCAACTAAGCCATGGCACATCCAGGCTTTATTAAACACATCCAGGGATAGTGACTGCACCACCTCCCCGGGCAGACCATTCCAGTACTTCATCACTCTTTCAGTAAAATACTTTTTCTTAATGTCCAACTTAAATTTCCATCAGTTGTTGCCTGGAGAAAGAGACCAATCCCCACCTTTCACATTAGGTGTAGAGTGCTAAGGTCACCTCTGAGCCTCTTTTTCTGCAGGTTAAACAACCCCAGCTCCCTCAGCACAACCACAGGGTACTGCCCACGTGTCCAAAAGCACACCCCACAGAACCTTGCTGCTGTTTCTTCTGATTCTGGATTGACCAACACTGACTTCATTTAACCTCACCCAGCCTTTTTCTCTACATAGCAAAGCCTTGGCAAGGCATAAGAAAAAACATAACAGTAGTGTGGCTAAGATTGGTGCAGAAGCTGTTTTTCATACAAGTCCTCTTCTGCAAACAGTTTAATTAAGCAGTTTTTGTGCTTTTCAGGCCCTTGGACAAGTCCTATTCACAAAACTCAGCAACAGACCAGCATGAAGTATCCTCACCCAAATCTGAGCTGGAAACACCCTTTGGCATCGTGGCCCAGATCAGCTGCGCTCCTCAGCAGCACCCCAAAAATCACTTAACTCATCTAAGATTAAAGGCACAGGTATTGCCCTTGGAGAAAAGACACAGGCATGAAATGCTTGAAAAACAGAAATCACTCCTGCAGCATCTATTTTGGGCTCTGTCCTCTTGTAGATTGCTCTGAAGACATATTTGATACCACAATGCTGTTAGGTAATTGAAAGGACATGTTTGCTTGGAGAATTTGACCTTGTTCATGGACTTTTGTTCCAGTCTGAACTAAGAATTTCTCTAAGACTATTGAAAAAAAAACAGCGGACAAGACTTCCATGAATCATTTCAGTGGAGACTGAATCCAAATCACTGTCAATTTAGGAAAATATTCAGGGTGTTGCTTTTTAAAATTTCTCATGCTTACAAAACCTCACTCGATGGAAAAAATTAAAGGTGGATCAATAGCTAAAATAATCCTATAAAAATAGAACACATATTTCTTTATGGTGAATAGTTTCCCCTCAATTTATCCTCCAAATTCCTTCAAGCAAAGTGACTGGCATGTGTTCAACACATGGGTCAGAGCTGGCAGAGGTACATATGCTGATGATTTGATAGCTGACCAGATGTATGTGCAGAGCTAGCTGCAGCTATTCCTGAGGGAAGGCACACGAGCCCTGTTAGCACTAATCAATCACAACACCTATTTTTCTCCCAAAATTCCTTCCTTAGAAAACATACAAAGGTTAAGTTTTTTCCAATCACAACGGCTACAAACATTTGCTACAGAGCAAGTCCCCATCACACCAAAGACCAAAGAAATGAAATTTATGTGCAGAAAACTGCCGTCCTTGATCAGAATAAAACCACTGTGATGTTGTATTATGCTGTATTTCAACACTGCCATACATACCCAGACACCTTTTCAGATGAGCAGGGCTCACAAGATCACAGGATTTGCTCATATTCAAAAAGTTGCACAACTGCAACCTTGTGCTTGTTTATTCATGTCCTACCTTTGAGGTGAGAGGACTGGCCTGCAGCTCACCAGGTCTTCCTTGTCTTCCTTTGTAAAAAAAGGGTTTCTCCTTTTCCATCAGTGGGAACCTTCCCAGCCTGCCAAGATTTCTCTAATATGATGGATGGTGACTTAGCCTCTGCATGTGCCAGCTCTTTCTGGATTGGCATCACAAAAGAGTTCAAAGGCAAATATTATGGGAATGCATTAGTTTCCTTCTACTTTCTCACATTGTATTATCAAAGTCATCATTGCATTGCTTCCTCTGTTGCTTAGGGTTATTTTGTGAATTACTGAGGGGTTTTGGTTAAGCATGGGTCATTAGTGATGGGAACTCAACTGCAGAAATACTATACTTGGAATTGAGGGCCAAAAGCATCCATCACATCTGTCACGCTGAAGTTTTAATATGCAATTGTTAAAACTTCTCAAGTACCTGGAGCTTTTATAGTTCTGTTTAAAGTTTTGCAATCTTTGACTCAACAACTAATTGAAAAATAAAGCTTGCAGATAAATCAATCTAGTAATGAAAGCAAATTAGCCATACTGCTCCAGCAGAATTCCAGCATGAATGAGGATGCTGAGATGGACTGCAGCAATAAAATGAAATGCTCTCCTGAATTCCAATTCAGAGCTTCCCTTTCCTGGAGCCTCAGAGGCAGTTCAGCAAACAAGTTTTCAGAACTAAAGCACCAAAACTATGATCTGCATAAATGGTACCATAAGCTTTGACAAGCCCCAGACAAGCCAGGAGTCTCTCTTAATTCTCATGCCAGTCCCAGCTTTTGGACAGCACATATTTTTTAACACACCAAAGCAAATCAGTTACTTTTATTCTCTCATTAAGACAAAAAAGTTGATTCTCAACAGAAGAGTTTCATAGTATGGTCACTTACTCTTTTATCCTTTAAACTCAGTTGATTTTAATCACTGAATGCTGTCCTAAATTTGCAAAATTTTCACCACAGCAAGAATACTTAATACAGGGAGCAAACAGATGTTTAGCAAGAAGGCAAAGTTTAAGAAGGATTAATCTTCTTAAAATGCTTATCTTCATTTCAAGGTCACATGGAATCAATAAAAATAAATTATTGTTTGTACCTTGCTCATTTAGGTATATATTCTAGCCTTGTCAGACTGAAAAAGTAAACATGAAGTTTTAAAAAGGTGGTGGTGGTGGTGAAAGCATAACTGTGAAATATTCTGACAGCAATTTCATTGGTTTTGCTTCAGGAGAAATGTCAAGATTCAGCTGTTTTCATGAACAAGTAAATTCTCCAATTTTTTCCTGTCTCTTTAAATTTAATAGACACCTCCCACTGTTTAAGTTCTACTCTCTGAAGCCCTGGAACTGATTGCTTATTTTAAAAGAGACCCTTTGGCATGAAACTTTATCTGTGTAACCCTGGAAATGGGATCAAGCCCTTCAGAAGCACTGAAAGAAACCAAGAGAGGAACAACCACCCAACCAAAAAGGAAATTACTGGCAGGCTGAAAACAAGAGGGTAACAGATAAGTCCTAAGAAATTCTGGGCCCTGAAGAAAAGCACATTTCTGCATTTCAGACCCAGCTCAAAAAAGCATTTTTACATTGACAAAGTTTATCTTAGTTTTGCAGTACTGTTCTTGATCCACAAAATCCCCACAGAAAACTTCAGTGCTCACTTCAGTTTTCTGCCAAGAAAGTGGATTTCTAAAAAGGGGCCTCAAACTTTGCAAAATCATTGGAATTCTGTAAGGCCATTTCTGTTCCTCTGACAAATCTCCTGCCTTCTTGTTCCACAAAGGTCACTTCATGGAAGAGTTTTCTCTTGTCTTTCAGATCAATCTTGTATAATGATACTCTTCACAAGATTATGGAAAAATGTTGACTTGATTAATCTATTCTGGGAAATATTATGAACCAGCTCCCTATAATAGAATAAAACATTTTGGTTAGAAGGGACCTACAATGACTTCATCTAGTGCATTGCCTGATCAGTTTAGGGCTGATGAGGTTAAATCATCTTGATCAGGGTGTTGTCCCAACACCTCTGAAGTCGCTGCCAGGCCTGGGCCATGGAGCCCCCTCCACAAAGCCCATTCCAGGCTCTGGCCACCCTCTATGCTGAAGAAATGCATCCTAATGCCCAGCCTACACCTCACCTGGCACAGCTCCAAAACAATGGTTTGACCAAAAGTTCTCCCATCTTGTGGAAATACCATCCCCTAAACATTTTTGCTTTTACCCCATCCTGATGGAGGGAAGCTCTGTAAGAACCAAGAGCTACCCAGTTCAAGAGACTGTCAAAGCACCCCTTAAATGAAAACTCCCTGATGCTAAAAAGTCCGCACTGCATTTTAGTGAGGCACAGCCAGACACAACTAATAGTAATTCAGCAAACACACAGAGCAAGAGACACAAACTATTACAAGAAAAGTGGCACCAGGTGAAGGGGTGTCCAAATTTAGAGGACATGACCTTGAGGACTGATTTTCAATCTCTTCAGAGAAAAGGTGTTGGAGATTTGTCACTTGAGGAATTTCAACATAATGAAAGGAGCAGAGCATTCAACAAAGGAAGAACTTCACAGGAACCCTTAATCTGACTCTGAACAGGACAGAACAAATCAGTTAAATCAGACAGAACAAATCAAACAAACAGTATTTACAAGCTTTGTGAAATCTGAAGTTGTTCAATACACTTCAGGCAATGCTGGTTCTTCAGGCAGGTTCAGGAACATTATAAATTTCTCTATAATACCTGAGCATTTATTTCTCAATCCTGACCACAGAGAACAAAAGCCAAGCAGTGTGTCCCACTGGCCAAGACAAACATCCATCTATGTCTTCTTATTCCTGGTATTACAGTGGGCCCTTGAGGGATGCAAAAATGTACATCCACTGCTCTTCAAAATCTGACATTTGATTTCACTGAAAGCTGCTTAAATATCACAGAAATACCCAGGGAGTATTCAGGAATTATTTCTGGGTCTGGTGGTTAACTGGGAGAGGATGGCATGGACTTTTGGGACACAAAGCAGAGATGGATCAGTCCCAGGACTGAGAGCTGCCCTCACACAAAGCTGATGAAACCCTGCAGTTGACAGCTCCAGGGTATAGGGCAGTGTGCCCTGGGGACCTGCCCAATCTCTCACAGTCCTTCCTGTCTTTAATATACCACAAGAATTTCTCCTTGTTTGTTTTTATGTCTTTGACTCTTTGCTCTTCAAATTCCATTTCAGGCTCTTCAGTTTCCTTCTCACAGTGCCCACTTTGGTCTGTGCCCCTGTCTTTAGGATTCACTAGTGTTGGATTTCCAGTTTCTGACAGCCATTTCTTTTGCTCAAATAACCTCCTGAACTTTGTGTTTAAGCATATGGATTCATTTGCCTTTCTGCTCCTTCTCTCAAAGGGTGCTGCTCCTATTTGCAGTGACAGGCTGTGGGGTGCTTAAGTAGCTACTATGCCTAAACGAAGATTTTAATTTCTGTACTTAATCACAGCCATATATTTAAACAATGTTCACATTGTTCTGGTAATCAAGAAGGGACCTCAAGAATGTTGGTCATTACATTTTCCTGTCTCTGTACAATCTTTGGACTTCAGCTGTAAAACTCTATTGTGAGTATGAGACAACCTGCACATTTAAATACAAGTCTCCATAAACCAGACCTACCCTTCAGCTAACGGAAAAAAATAAGATAGCAAGTGATATTGGAATCTCAAATACAGCAGTGGCATCTACAAAATCTGTCCATATCAAATGGATAAGCAGTGGGTTGTTTTAGCTACACATATTTGTACAAAAGTTCAAATAGCAAAACTCTCCAAGTGCCCTAGGCTCTGAAAAGCACAGAATGTCTGGAAATGCTGCTTATTAAAACTTCTGTGCAAGGTTTGCCTTCAAGATTTCAGAAGTTTGCATGAGACAAATACAACTTGAATAAACTTTCCATTTCCTGAGATGCTGGTAGATATCTCAGCCCAGAGTTCTTAGGCATCTGGGACTTGCTTTCCATTTCACCTAACCTGACAGCACAACGTTAAAAATTAATTAGAGACTGATTTCCTTGCTACAAAAACCATCCCATTCCTTTCAGCAGGGCAGCTCTGAGAGGAAAGTCCTCCTCCAACAAATTATTGAAATTTGTCCCCCACATGTATGGTTGGTTCCAGGGGTCTCCCTCAATCAATCACTTCATCCACAGATTAATGACAAAACTAAATTGCAATATATCATCCCTCTCACATCTTCAGTATCCTCCAAGGACTTGCCTCCTTCAGCCTCTAGGAATTAATCCCCTCCACTTTTGCAGACCATCCATCATGCTTTTTCCCACTATGCTTCCCTATTTCCTTACACCACAGACTTCTTTCATCTCTGTTGCAGTCAAATTTTGGAACAGCTTTCTTAACTCTGCTAATCCTTATCTCCAGACAATTCTTCCTACAGCCAGATGAGCTCCACAAGTCTTTCCCTAACAGAATTTTGTCATGTCACATTCCTTTGTGCTCAGCTACTCAACAACACAGAAGCTGTACATACAATAAAAAGCAGTAAATTCATACTACTTGCCCAACTGAGCTGTACAGCTGCAAATAGGCTGAAATGCATTTATTAGGGATTAAAGGTTTTATATGAAACTTGTAAATAAATAAATGTAATTTACCATGCTATCTTTTAAGCATGCAATTTCTGTAGAAAGCACTTTGGAATACATTGATCAGCACATAAAATAACTATCATGCAAACAGACTGAAATAAAGATCTTCAAGATGCAAAAAAATAGTAAAATTCCCTTTATATCAGCATTAGAATTTTTTTATTCTCAATTAACAATATTTAATAGACTTTCTGCAAGTTTACTGAACAAAGACAAAAGTACTGGGTCTTTCTAAAAATCTTAAAGATGCATTTACTCACTATTTCAGTCCCACTTATGTAGTAAAATGTAGGGCAGCACAGTTACAGTGAAGACAAAGACATAAAGGCATGAAATCCTGTCCATTTTACAGCTACCTCTGAAAAAAAATATATTTTTCTACAACTTAGTGTTGCACGCAAAAAACAAATACAGCTGCCTGCTAAACACAAGCATGACAAAGCTCTACAGCAAGTAATAGAGACTTCCCATGTTGTACCAGAGAGAGGAAGGAGCTTCCATTGAAAGACTGTCACACCTATCAACAAACATAAAGTGTCTGTGCAGCCTGGCTCCCATGGAACAGTGCCAGGCAAGCCCTTGGTGGGCCAGGAGGGGAGGCAGGGCTTTCCCAGAGAAAAGCTGGAATTGCTGCTGCTCAGGGACACTCCTGCAAGCCCAGAGCAGCAGCAGCACCCTGCACTGCCTCAGTACCTGAGCAGCTCACAGCTGTGTATGCTGATGCATCTCCAACACCCAGGAGAAGCTAATGCTGCAATTCTTAATGAATTGTTAGATTATTAATACTACATAGAATTTATACATGAGAAAAATCTTACTCAACAATACAAATTCCTACTCTGGCTTTATCCACCAGCAGCCTACATATTTTACACACTGCACAGTAATTTCACAATCTTACTGACCAATTACAACTGTTTTCAGGAAGGACTTCTAACAGTGAGTGTGCCAGTGACAGGGGAAGCAGGGTGTCCCAGACAGCCTTTCTTTCTGAGTGTCTTTCTAGGTGCTTCCCACCATGAGATTGTCTCCCTTCTGTCAGGAGCCACACTGCAGAGAGGCTGTCCTGGAGAATCAGCCTAAACCTTTCCTTCAGGTCAGTGGGTAACATTCTCTCCTTTTTCTGAGGACAGACCAGCTGCTGAATACAGATTTCTATATTTAGCAGAAAAAAAAAGAAGAAAGAAAACAAAAAAACACAAAACACCACAGAAAACCCAGCACACCAGTAAAAGAACCAAGCTTCAACTTTTTTGAAGCATCCAGTTCAGAGATCACTGAAACCAGAGGGTGTTGTATCATTCCTCCAGATATTTCCTCCTCCTCTTTTAATCCTGAATTTAACAGTCCAGATTTTTCCCCCACATCCCTTACACCTCGAGCTGCTGAGAAGCACTGATGTGTGCAGCTCTGACTCCACACATGTGCCTCGAGCTGTATCCCTGTGTTCTGTGTAATAATCCAGGGAAAACTGCATTAGTGCTGCTCTGCTGAGCACAAGGCTAAATCTACCAAAAAGCAGCAGATATTTCTAAAGTCACTGCCTATACATCTGTAAAAAATGACATTTCCCAAAATATTCAGGATTCCAGCAACAGGGAATTTCTTTTTGCAAACACAGGAATAGAGTAGTGTTAACTCGGAGCCCCAGAATCCAAACATTATCATAACTCTCAGGAGCTGATAAGAAAGCATAACTGTCTTTAGGGGGAAAATGTGGGAATGCTTTTTAAAAGTCTTTTGCTTTTTTATTTTTCAGGAATTTCTTAAAATCTTCATTCAAAACCCACAAAACTAATCTCTTCTTCTAATGATAAGTAAATTGATACACCAACCATTTTTCCCACTTTGCTGAAAAAGAGGTATTTTCAAGAATACAGAAACAAAATATGAACCACTACATAGAAAACATTCTAAAAAGAGAAGAGGAGCAAGCATCAGCATGGAATAAACTATCACCTAAAATGAACTGATTAGAACTGTTTGTCTCTTCAAAGTGCAAAATCTGATACAGGTATAAGGTCACAGATCCTTCCACATTATCCAGAGCCAAGCAACTCTTCCAAAAGCAGCAGAATTCTCTCAGGGAGCATTCCCAGAGATTCCCAGCAGTATGGCCACATCTGCACTTGATTGACTGGAAATCTGACTCCAATACCACATCAGGAAAGATGCTTTTGGAGGGCAAGTGTGAAATTCTGATCTGGCCACAGTGAATACAAGTGAGTGTTTTATGAGGTGCCTGTTATCTGTGCTGGCAGAAACCAAAGCTGCTCCCACATCACTCATTTACCTGCACATTTCCATTATCTCTCTCTCTATATCCTTTGATACACAAGTTATACCTTGAGGTCAACAGGGTTTGCATTTCTTTAAAACTGGGGTGAAATTCATCTTTTTCATCTCTCAGCTCAGGCTTCCTCTGCTATGGAGCAAAATCCCTCACACTCAATGCTGACTGTTTTGTTTTATGCACAAAGTTTATAAACAACTTTTGAGTTTACAATGTTTGCTTGCTATAAACAGCTATATTATACAGCTCCAAACAGTAACATAAAAAACAATCTTAATCAAGCAATTAAGAAGTTAAGCCATTAAGAACTGCATAAGAAATTGAACAATCTTAATGTATTTATACTTAGCCTTACTGAGCCCAAAGGAGTACCCAAATCCACACAACTGAATGTGAGTATCACCATGGTTTGGACTGAACAGCACAGACTTAAGACATACAACCTGAGGTCAATTTCTCCTTAAATGCTTCCAAAAATTCTGTAATTTAACTGGAATCTGCTACTGTATAGATATGAAACTGTACTCTGAGCTTTCCTTTATTTTTCCTGCAGCCTTATTCCCCTATGACCAGCTTCCTGACAGGTGAGATATTTTTCTACTGACAGGCCAGCAATTAACCTGCTGCCACAAATGAATAACAGAGTAAAACAAAATATGAAAAATACAAGATTCATCATAGGTATCACAGAGAAATCTAGAAACAGCATCACTTCAATTAAGGTTCTTTTCCCTATGGTCATACAGTTTCTCCTGTACAAATCCACCCTTGTTCAGTTATTACTTCAATCTCAGGATTTAATTTCCTCTTCAGCACTTGAGATGCAAGTAGGAAGGAAAGCAGAGAATGAAAAATTGAAATCAAAATCACTACACAGATCTTGTCCTTCACCTTAGCTGATAAACCAGGAACAGCTAAAGGTTCAGCTCCTTTCTCCCCAGTCCCAAGTGAAACTGAGCCAGCTTTAAAATCTGTTACATTTTTCCTCCTCAGGAAATTGAGTGGCTGGTGTTGGCTGTCATTTAGTTATTTCAATTTCTCACTAATATTTCTGCCTCCTCAATGACAAAGCTCAAAACATTCAGCAGAAGTTATTTTGGCTTTGCAAACACTTATGCTCATAAACATCTTCAGCACAAAAAAAAACCACTTTCACACGTTGATTCAAATGCCACTGTTCATTGAAAAACATTTTGACAAAAAACTTTCAGGCAGTTTATCACTTCTGTTACACATTCCTGTTTCTGGAAGTGACTTTCCTCTACAGGAGCCTGCCATCCCAGCAGCACAGATCCATGGCACAGTGAGGAGCAGCTGAGTGCATCCACCCCTGGAGCCAGTCCTGTGTGCCTTTGCTGGGAACTTCCACAGCAGCTGCTCCAAGCCTCTCTCAAGCATTTATCCTAAGGACCAGCCCCAGGCAGGATGGTGCATGCTGGCTGTGGGACCTCACTTACCTTAAACCATTACACTTCACAAACTGTACCTCCAAATGACAATCATCTCAATAAGCACCCCTCTGCATGAATTAAAAAAAAAATAAAAATCAAAAGTTAAAAACTGTTAAATGATGGGCTAAAAGTCAATAAAACCAGTCTGACAGATGCCAGAAAAATATGTATTTATATATGCCAAGTTGAAATTCCTTTGTGAAAAAAGTTGGCTTCTGCTGTGCCACCTGAGATGTTTAAAGCACTGACCATCCAAATGACAAATTAGAGAATCTGAAGTTGTAACTCTAGGCTCACTCTCCTGAATATAAGAAATACACACCTGCTCAAGTGAAACAAATCTGGCTTATTTAGCCCAAACATAATCAGTTTATTGCAGACAGAACAGGCACCAACACAGTGACTACAGCCATGGAGAAGGGGTAAAGCACATGCAAACTCCACACAACACAGGAGACCCAGGAGCCACAGCACAGCCCCCAGAACAATAAATCCTGATCAGAAATGGCACAAGATCTTGGAATGGCCCTAATGATGCAGCTGTCAGGTTATACCAGCAGCAGACACTGTACTGAACTGTTGGTCCCATCCTGTCCCCTGCTCTTGTGTAAAATCTGACACAGATTTTAGGTAAAGCTCTCTCCTGCACAGAAAACATGTTCCAGGGATGTGAGGTGATTTCCACCCCTTAGAACAGCACAAATGGAAATCCCCCAGACATATCTGTCTACAGGAGGAGTTTCTATAGATCCACAAAACACTGGGAAGAGGGCAAGAGAGGAGAACTGATGAACCCATTTCAGAAGTCCAAAATTTAAATAAGAAAAAGTCTATTACCAGATAACTCCATGCACAACTATTCAAAAACCTACACCTGTACTAGAGAATTCTCAGGAGTGAGAAAAGCTTAAAAATTACCAAATTAATGAGACATGACTGCCATTTACAAGCTTCTACTAATCCCAGAGGTTTAATCCCAGCACTGCTCAGGCAGTTTTTACTTAATGCACAGCCAGTCATTCATTCCCAACTGAAATTAGTCAAGCTCTTGTGAATGACGATCGAATAAAAGCAGAGTTATGACTTAAAGAATTGGTCCCAGGATGTCAATCCACTGTCATGAAAATGAAAACTGTGCCCTGTATGTGCACAATGCTTACTGGTACTACTGGGAGTTATTCAGTGTTGAACAGGCACAGAAATAAAGGATTTTTTTATTTTTAATTTATTTTTAGGCTATGATGAAAATTCCATTAGGGAAATTACCTCTGCAAAACTACAAGGGGACAGTCCCTTGAAGCAAGCTACCAAATGTTTCCACATTTAGCACCACAAAACTTTGCAAAGGAACAAGCACACTTCAAAACATTTCTGCATTAACTTCCCCACCTCCTCACACAACATGATGGACATTTCCAGGAATTTTACCCACTGAGTTCATAATCTTGCAGGCTAAGGTCTGCAGCAATGATGAAACCAGGAACAACAACAAGGGCCTCAACAAGGAAGAAGTCAGGGAAACTCAGGGCTACACCAAACCAAGAATTTGGCAAAGGATGCCTACACAGAACCACATGATCCAGGAGAAAACAATAGGGCACTGGAGCACAGCCCCTGAGGAAAAGGGTTAGTAAGTCAAAAAACACATTCTTATTACCCAAAAGACTAGAGAAGATGCTCTAAAGCATTGAAATTTACAAGCAGTCCCAAATGAAACACTAAAATTTCATGAACTGGTGTGTTTTCCAGTCTAGAGAACTAGACTAAATTAGGGAGCCAGCAGAACTTCCAAGCCCTCTCAGAAAAAGAACCATCTCAGAGAAAAAAAAATCATCATTTTGGGAGAATCATTTCCCAAAAGAACTTCAATTCTCATGGAAGTACATAAAGATTTCACTAGTTTTCAATATTTTCACTATTTTTCAAAAGCACATCTTCTATAATTTTCATTGTTTCTTGTTGGAGGAAGCTCAGCTCATACTCTGAAATGGTAACTAGAAGGTTATGTTCTAATTAAGGAGAATATTGTCCATCTGTTGTGGATGTAGGAAGGACCAATTAGAGGAACAATGTCTAATTTGATCAACCTCAACTGGCTAGGTTAATCCATGAATGGTTCCAAACAAATATATAATCTTTTCTAATCACTACTGGATTAGCTGGACTAATCCAATTGGATGTATATAATGTTCACCATATTTATTTCAAGTATTCCACGCTTTTCCTTCCCTTTTACAAGCTCTATTAAATTACATTAAGACTTTGCAAGGTTTTGAGATTTTATTATGAAACCAGAAAACCTAGTGAGTAAATTGTTTCACAAAATATAATTTTTTTGCACAGAACATTCATTCCCTCCTTGGTCCTCCTCCATGACAAATGGTAAATCAACATTTTGGAAAGCAATAATGATTCTGGTGTGAGGGGCTTGGCAACCAGAGCCAGCAGGAGGAGCAGGGAGCATCAGGGACTGACATTCCCCGCTCTGACACAAACTGTGCCATAACTGGCATGGCTTCTGCAAACTGGGAACAAAAGTCACTTGGCAACACTGGATGGGGGATACAGGAACTTCCTAATGCATTTGATAAATTTTCACTTTAATTGCACCACTTGCATCTTGCTTTCTTCCCCTTGCTTAATGAAGCATAGAAAATCCAACTCTTCTCTAACTGGAGCCATTTCAGTCTAGGAATTAGATTCTTCCTTCATTTATCTTGCATTTATCTTGCATTATCAGTGTGGCAATGAGAGTCATTGCCCATTTTGTTCTGACCCTGTCATTCCACTCTCCCCTTCTGGAGGAGACCTGCCACCATTTATTTGTTCTGAGGCACATTTTTCTCTCATTTTCAGCTGCACAAATGCATACAATAGAAAAGGTATTCTATTTCCTGCTATCAAACTGGATGTTTTGATTAGAAAAAACTCAAAGACCTTGTGTGTAAAGCAACTGCTAAGCAAAAGAAGCTGCAAACCCTTTGAAGGAATGCTATTCTGCAACCTAATCCATAGTTTTTGAGAGAATTTAGGAAAAGAGAATCATCCAGGCTTTTTTTGCTGGGATTATTTAAAAGTTGACTAATGAAACAAGGCACTTAATTCCCTTAGGCCCATTTTAAAAATCCTCATATTTAATAATTAATCCCAGTTTGATTATGGCAGAGAAAAATGTTTAAATAGCACTGAGATTAGGGCTATGTGGTTCTACCCAGCTCCAGGTATGCTCCAAATCTGAAGTAGAATTCAATATATTCCTCTTCACATCATAAAGCTGATAAAACACATTGCAGATGCTGTGAAATACTGCCAAATTAATGTGCTGGGAACCCATTACCTTTGTATTTCTTATGCTTACCAGATTTTGCCTGGGCAATCTCAGTATTGTGTAAATACAGTCTGTCTCTTCCATAGATAATATAGAATAATACAGTTAACATAGTTTTTCTCCTTAACACTGAGAAAAACTGAAGCATTCATTAAATTTAAAAAAAAATCACCTTGGTCAGAGTGCTTCCCTTCAAATAGATCTTAGACCTCCACATGACCCATTTCTAAGATATCCACATAACAATAAACTTTTAATTTCCTCCTCCAGCACTTCTCAGCATCATATCACTCTTTCTCATCACCAAGGACAAGAACAGCAAATCTTTAACAAATGACCTAGAGGGTTCTACAACAGTTCTTAGAAGTTACTTAATAAAACTGTTTCATTCACAAGTGTCTAGAGAATTGCATGTTGATAGCTTGAAAAGGGTTAAAAATGCAACTTGGATTTCCTAAGAGTTTACAATGGAAGATCAACATTAGTAGTAATAAAGACCCCAATTTAACACACACTTAAGGCAGGCTGTAAATAAAAGGTTTAAAGACAGAAAAATAGTAGTTCTTAGATGGAAAAAGGGGAGATTTTGAAAGCTGAGAAAGTTAAATAAAATGCATTGGAAGCATGCCAAGTTTAAAAATATTTTTCATCTGTGCTGTTTCTGAATTATAACATAAACAAAACCAATCATCCAATTCAGCTAATTACACAGATAATACACAATTAATTCTGCTGCAGCCTTGGCAAAGATGACAAGATTATGATTCACAGCAAGTTATTTTTTCTGTCTAATTACAAGACAGAACTCGAGCACAGCTTGTGGGTGCAGATCTCGGTGGCAGCATTGATTTCTGGGATGCAAGGCTGACCATTGATTTCTGGGGTGCAAGGCTGACCATTGATTTCTGGGGTGCAGGACTGGTCATTGATTCCTGGGGTGCAAGGATGACCACTGATTTCTGGGGTGCAAGGCTGACCATTGATTTCTGGGGTGCAAGGCTGACCATTGATTTCTGGGGTGCAAGGCTGGTCACTGATTTCTGGGGTGCAAGGCTGACCATTGATTTCTGGGGTGCAAAGCTGACCATTGATTTCTGGGGTGCAAGGCTGACCACTGATTTCTGGAGTGCAAGGCTGACCATTGATTTCTGGGGTTCATGGCTGACCACTGAATTTTGGGGTGCAAGGCTGACTATGGATTTGTGGGGTACAAGGCTGATCGTTGATTTCTGGGGTGCAAGGATGACCACTGATTTCTGGGGTGCAAGGCTGACCATTGATTTCTGGGGTGCAAGGCTGGTCATTGATTTCTGGGGTGCAAGGCTGGTCATTGATTTCTGGGGTGCAAAGCTGACCATTGATTTCTGGGGTGCAGGGTTGCTCTGCACCAGATGAGGGGCTGGCTTTGGGCCACCCACTCCAGTGGCTGGTGTGAAACAAGGAGGATTTTGTGGGGACACCTGGGGACACCCAGTTCAACAGCCCCCTCCTTTAAACTCAGCCATCTCTGGCTGTGACCCAGGCTGCTCACTGCATGCCTCAGTGCTGAACCCAGAAACTCACAGATCCTGAGCTCTACATGGCTTCCCCTGGAGCTGGAACAGAGGCCAGACACAGTTAAGAGGAATAAAAGGGATATTTATTGGGGGGCCTTCAAAGGCCACACCTTGGCAGTGCCAGTGCCACAGCTGTGGCCCCTGCCCCAAGATGGAAGCAAAAGAGAGCTTGGTTATGAGATCTCACGTTTTTATAGGTTTTAGTCCATTTGCATACAGAAGTCAGCTGTCCAAATAAGAGCCTCAAATCATGAAGTTTCATCCTCCTTGCCTGCTTGCCCACCCTCCTCTTTTCAAGTTGTTTATGCTTAGGGCCTGAAGTTTGAAGAGATTGGTCTTGAGTCCCCAGCTGGAATAGGACTGCTCTGTCTTCATCACCCTGTGAAAAGATCCTAGGAACCCTTAATATAAAACTAAAAGCTGCACACCCAAGCAGAACAGAAAAACTTTAAACTTAAGGCATTAACCTCATAGTGCACTGGGGTTTCATGTGGGGTTTCTGGTTGATTGAGGGCACTGTGAGAATGCAGAGTTTAGGAAGCACAACAGATGGTCTGTGTGAAAGAATGTCTTTGTGGGCCATGAACCCATGTCACACAGTGAGCTGGTGCCACGAGCAGCTACGTGACCTTCCCCACTGTGACACCCTGCTCATCTCAGGCTCCTCATTGACACTGCCACAGTACCCCATGCACAACGTGACACCAGCCACAGCACCCTGCAGGACCATTTAGTGGCACTGCTGATACCCAGCATTTACCTGAAAGCCAATATAATGTGGGCAGGAATGGCACCAGGACATGGGACTCTGCTGGCAGGTGTTTGAAAGGAGGGTCAAAGCCTGGGCCAAGTTCACAGGATATGGCAAAGACTCTGCACCAAATCACACCTTAAGCAGAAATAATGGGACATGCATCAACTAAAGACACTAATTCCACAATCATTTCAGCTGATTTTGAATATTCATCAAAATCTGTGCTTGCTTAGCCCTAAGTTTCAGAATAATTGCTGTGAATATATGGGTTTGTGCCATCACCCTTGTTTTTCAGTATCTAACCATTTCTACATCATTCCCAGCCTCCATGGCAATAAAGGAGAACCTTACCAACACTGAAGAGCACACAATTACCAGATCTACACAGAGCCTGACACAAAGGCTTGAGGACACTGAGTTTCTGCCCCTCTCCCAGGGCTCCAGTGGCAAAAGTACAGTGTGTGGGTACCAACACCATGAACACAGCCATCTGTCCCTAACACAAGACTGTGGGCTGATGCTGGACAGGCTGAGCTGGAGCTGCCACAGGACAGAAATAACAGGAAATACATTGCAGGAGGTTCACAGAGATATGGAAACGGAAAGGAGAGAATAGGATAGAAACACAGGACAGTAACAATTGCCAAACCAGAGCAGATTTTCTTATGAGGAGAACAAGCATTAAACCCTGATAAGAGAACAAGCATTAAAACCATGCATGCAAAACTTAACCTTGCCAAACCTCTCCTGTAAAAAAAGCAAAAGCTTAAAAGAAATTAAACTCTTGTCAGTATGGTCATAAAGTTAAAAGAATTCAGGTATTTCTCCCAAAACAGTATCTAAAACTCCTGACTTAAAAACCTTCTTGACAAAAGAAGCACGGATGGCCCTGCACAGCAGTCTGTGCTGCTGACTCCAGCTGGGAGAACACGCTGGAAGCCACAGCTCCACACTTCCTCCACCACCCCATTCCCCCCTGCCTGTGTGCAGCACCCCAGCTCTGCAGGCTGCCTGGAAAGGAGAATTTAACCCACCCTCTGGGAATCAGGGCACTCTGCAAACCAAATGCTGCAGCTCAAGTGGCTGCACGCACTACTCTGAACAGATGCTTAACATAAATGACTTAAAACAATGATTTCAACCAACTGAAACTTGCAGAACTTTCAATTCTGGCTTTAAATTATTTTGAAGCTTTGCAAAAAACTAATTAGGAAACTGATGGGCTAGCAAATCCTGTTCAATTGCTGAGAAGAACTAACTTGTATTTCATCCTTGCAGCTGATGATGAGGTACCTCCATAAAGCCTCTACAGAAGAAAAAAAATTGGTCTTTAATCATCCTTTTGTGGCTTCTCAAGGTTGCAGCTTCCTCATTCCAGAAGCAGAGTGACACCCAAGTTCACTCAGCACGAGACAGTTGGTGTCTGGAAGCAATAGAGCTGCATTTATTCTGTCCCTGTGCTGCCAGCCTGACTTGATCAGGTCAGTACAAGCTGAGAGATCTCTGAACTGCAGGCAAGAGTCACTGACCTCTCCTCTCTCCACTACATCCTCTGTGGATGTTCTCACAATCTCAGCTACATGTGTTTTGAATAATCTGTCCTATCTGGCTCATAAACTTACACTTTTACCACTTGGAATAATCAAAAGCTGACAATATTCAGAATTGAGGGCCTTATACTACAAGTGTTAAAAAGCAAGTATTTCACTCACCTCCACACAGAAAATTGTGCACGTTTCAAAATAACACACAGTAACTGGGATAAATTACTGGCATTAAAATGGCATTATATATGCTTTTTAAAACTACTTTTCCAGTTTTATCTGAAAAAAAAAAGTGAATTTTCTAAATACTGAAGAAAATGTCATTGCACATACTTCTATATTAAACTGTCACAGTTTAAATGAAAATGCATTTTTAAGATAAGTTTCGACATCTAAGATAAATTTTCATACCCACTGCATTGATTTAGGAAATTCCTCAAGACAGAGACTGCAGATCCTACCAGCCTCTTTGGTGGATCCTGCCTTTCATGATCATAGTAAGCATTTCATAAAGAATGCTGGCTCCAAAGTAAGCAGGGGCTGTTGGATGTGAGCTTTGCCTGAGAATCTGCCTTATGGTTATGGCAATGATATCAATGAGGCTCCTGGTTTGTCTTTTATTAGAGACATGAAGATTTTATGAGTCCAAACCCTCTTAGAAAAACTCATGCAGGTCAAATCTGAAACTAGAAAAGTAATTTACTTGATTCAGAAAGACTACAAGTCTTTCTGAAAGGCTGAATTTTCATCAAAAAATCCTGCATATCAGACACATTCACAAGTGGATATGTAGCCAATTAAATGGTTTAAAAGAAAATCTTGCAAATGAACCTTGCTGTTTGCACAGTATCACTAGTGAAGAGTAACACTTTCAGTCCTTTTGTTAAACATCTGCTGTGCTGGAACACAACAGAGTGCTGGAAAACAACACTGTGATGAGAATATTTGGAAGAGGAAGCAGTGTTTGTTTTTCTGGGAATCCCTTGAATGTTTGAATTTCAGTCACACTATGGTCTCAGTCTCACGGATAAGAATTATGAAGAACAGATATTCTGCAATGAATGTTTGTTAATTTATGCCCATTTATCAAACCCATATGCATACAACCATCTCCTATTGAGCTACTGTAAGTACTTAAGTCTCCCTCAAGTAAGCTGCATGTACAACTTGCAGTGAATCATTTAAAGGAAAAAGAGCTCAGAGCTCACTGTACCAGGATGAACTGATTTATCTTCATTTTTGCTTCAGCTTGTGTCAAATTATATGTAAGTATATATTTAATTTTATTCTATAAATAAACTTGCATTTAATTTTGAGAATTCAAATTATCTCTGGGGACCTGATGGAAATCATCTTTAAATTAAGCACATTCTGGTTTTTCAGGACCCTGGGAATCTTGTGTTGCTGCTTTTAGCCCATGTCATCTCTACATATATGATAGATGTTTGGGGAATACATTTTTTATACCAAATTTCTGCACACAATTCAAAACAAGTAAAAACTTACAACACATTGGATTGTTTAGAGTTTGTTATTGTTTACTTGAGTGCTATTGTAACCTGATTGTTATTGTTCACTTGAGTGCATTACTCAACATAAATCACAGGTCCTGAAATAATGACTAGACATTAAATCCAAGGCTTTCTACAATTAAGCTTCCCCTGAAACCACTTCTGTATTACAAAAGCTGGAATTAATTTCAACAGTATCTACTCTAATAATAATTCATACCTGTCACTAAGCTCTCCAGTATTTAGCAAAGGTGATTTTGACTAAGATAGTTTCCTTTTTCTTAAATCTTTTTCTTTAAAAAAGCACCCACCATAGCTTTGCACCTGAAGCAATTCTTTAGTCTCATTGGCAATGTTTTTGTGCTCTCATAGTTCCTCAATGACTTCCCATGAAAATATTCCTCAGTTGCAGTTTTCCTGGTCTGTGTTTGTACAGGACAACCAAATGATCTCAGCCTAAACTTTTAAAAGGTGCCAGTGCCAGGTCTCTCATGCTCAGCCATGGAATCCCTGCCTGCTCAGCTGACAAGCACATCCTCTGTACACAGATCCTTCTGTGTCTCATGGCTGAACAGCCAGAAGGAGCAATGTGCAAAGCCATTTCCCAAAGGTACCAACATCAGCACCTTACCACTAATGAGCCAAGCACTGCATCATCTCCACAAGAACAAATCTGGTTTTCTGTGGTGTGAACAAATCTGGTTTTCTGTGGTGCATGTCTGCATTTGTTTTACCTCAACAATATAAACACAGGTATGCATTGATTTAAAATGCATTTCTGTCTCGTTTTTAATAAACACAGAGATCAAATTACCCACCCTCAACCTCATCTTAACCTGAACTAGCCAGGGGGGTTTGCAATCCATTCTACTAAACAACACAGATCCAGGGCTCTTAAATTTATGACACAGAGCACTTATATCACAAAGCTGGAATACACAGGAATATGTAGATCATGAAGTCTGATGCTGTATGAATGATTTCTCTAATAACTGAACAGTACCAAAAGACACCAGTGCTTCCTAAAAGTAAAAAGGGTTCAGCCATCAGCCAAATGCAGATTATTTTAAAGAACTCACTCAGTGTGACTCAGATTATGAAAGGACTGGCTGCTGGCCATTACATGCATATCTCACTCTCATTTCTTTAACTCCCATATCACTTAATTCTTTGCATTACCTTTGCAAACATAGCCCTGATTATGAAAACACTGGTTGCCATTCTTTATAGGGAGCTCAGCAGTGGTCAACAGATCTACATAAAGTGCCTGCATCATCCCATACAGGATCTAAGTTACCATAACAGGAGAAAATACAACACTCTGCATCTTTACTTCCTGCATATGAGAGCTTAAATAAACCCTGAAAAATAACTTGGAACTCTTCAATAACTTCATTTTTTCATTACAGCCAGTGCTGCCCACTCCAGCTGGTGCTCATGTTTCCTGGAAGGGCAATGCCAGGTGCCCATCTCCAGTTCCTTTTTACAGCCCTGTATCAATATGTCAACTTCACTCCTCATCCTCAGAGGCCTGCACTCTATCCAATAAATTAAAGCTACTTTGCCAAAATTGGAAGGATGTAATAAACATTTATCAGATATTCCAATTTAAACCTTCTAAAGAGAAACAACAAGGTCAGGCTTCCCTAGTGATATGAAAGATTCTGGTGGCTATCAAAAGGCCCAAATGCTGCAAACACTCAAATATTAAGTGCATGCTACTGAATTAACAGAGCTTATTAATGCTAAATTTGTTTGTATTTGAATGTGGTTCATATCTCACTTATTTCAGAGGACCATGTCTAAGAAATAAACATAATTTAATGATCCATCCTCTTTATGACTACACAAACACTCGTTCCCCATATTTCTGTGTGTAGGGAGTCTCCTCACTTCCACAAAGAAAGAGATGAACTATTTCCACCATCCAATTTTTGGGATTGCAGGGAATACTAACACATCTTCCTATGATTGGGCTGCAGTTGATGTCAGAACAAAATTAAATTGTGAACAAAAAACTCTTCACAATTCCATAAATACAAAATTGGGGTTTGGAAAGCCTACCCATGGGGACAAATAACCAAGAAAGCTATAATGCTGCAGGAAAAATTCCTTGTTCCAGGACTTAAACCACTTTCTGAAGGTTTGTCTTTAATTCAATTACAGAAATGTAATTACAACTTCCACGGGAAGAAATCCAAATTACAGCCACAGAGGTCAGAATGCACAAAGGAACAGATTTCTGGTCACTATGACACATCTCTAGCACCCAAAAGCAGTCAAATAATCTCTTCCAAAAGGAAAAAAATATTATTTCACTATTATTATCCACTGGAATAAGATTTTTACTTTCATTACCCACTGGAATAGCTGAACACAAAACACTAAGCATTTAAAAAGCCAGTCTACCTTTTGAAAAACTTGAAAGAAAACACTAATTATTCATATAACTCATAACTCCCTTATACTATTCTGAAAATAAAGCAGTATCTGACACTCAGCATACTCAGAACTGCTCTCATACCAATACACACATCCTTGTCTGAAATTATGGAACACTGGCAGTTCTCTCAACTAGGATATGTCTTGGGGGGACAAATTACTTGAAACTCAACCCTATGGACAAGTGAAAATGTGAACTTTCATCCCTTTTTTCAGCCTAGCTGCAAGCCCTGACACCTGCAGTGTAACATGAATGCTCTCTCAGATTCCAGCTCTGTGCAGCAATAAAGAGCTCCAACTGCATAATTACTAAGCCAATCTCCCATCTTAGGTTTTATCCCCTGGGTTGGAAATTTCTGATTGATATGAAAGCCCCCTCTCCAAGGCAGGAAGAGCAGGGTCTGTATGAGAGAGCTAGGCACAAAATACATGAACTCCATTAGGGGTGGGCTCAGCTTCTGTATCAATTTAGCACCATTTTCACCTTCTCCTGTATATATATACACACATATATATACTTATATATATATACATATTTATTTTAAAAAAACTATTTATCCTTTAAGGGCTACAAGAATTACCACACAGCATACATCACCTTTGTAAAATCTCTGCACTTGAGCAGCACTCTGTGGGACTTGGTCACAGACCATGATTCTCAACAACTTTCCAAATGCACCCATCCAACAGCCAGCAATCTTTAGTGACAGATGCTTCTGCCCTGACCCTCCTTTCATGTGAGAACCCAAGAACCAGAAGTTATTTTCATCAGTCTTCATTCAAAGTTTATCAGCAGAAGGCTGCTGAGGGAACTCCCTCCTGTCCTTCAGCAAGCCAGCTCTGCTGCTGGGAAGAAGAGCAATGCATTGCTTTAGCATCTGCTAATGTACCAGGAGCTTGGAACACCCCCCAATCATGCAATTACTCAGGTTGGAAATTACCTTTAAGTCCACTGAGTCCAACCCTAACCCAGCACTGCCAGCTCCACCCCTGAACCACGTCCTCAAGTGCCACACTTATGGATTCTAAACCCCTCCAGGAGTGGAGATTCCACTGCCCTGGGCAGCCTGCTCCAGTGCTTGACAATGAATAAACGTTTCCTAATATCCAATCTAAGCTTCCTCTGGCACAAATTGACACTATTTCTTCTTGTCCCTTGTTCCCTGGGAGAAAGGACTGATCTTCATCTCACTACATGATCCTCACAGGGAGTTGTGGAGAGCAAGAAGGTCCCCCCAAGCCTCTTCTTCAGGCTGAGCCTCCCCAGCTCTCTCAGCTGCTCCTGGTGCTCCAGACTCTTCTCCAGCTCCCTTCCCTTCCCTGGACACTCCGTTTGTAAGATTATTGTTCTGATCAGAAAAGCATTCAACTGGCTACCACAAGAAACTAACAGCACAGTATTGAAGTCTTAATTTCAGTAAAAATCATGTGAATGGCTCATTACTTCTCAGTTTCGCTGCTTTGAGTGATTCACTGCATAAAGTAAATGATGTGTAAAGTGGAGAACAGTTCCATTTCTACAGGCTATTAAAACAGAAATATGGGAGGTTGGGAGCAGGGAAAATGGTCATGCTGCAGGGGAGTGCTGGTCCATTTAGAACCACTGCACGCATCTGAGTTTTACAGAAACAAGAAAAATTATCCTGAAAAATGAACTCTCTCTTTTAAAAAAATATTGCCCATTATAAATCATGCTCTGCAAGATATACAGAATACAGAATAATCCTTGAATCATCACACACATTTGGCTGTACTGACAGCTTGCAGCATTTACTGCCACAATATAACTTCTACTACACAAAAGAATTCTGAAAATCCCCCTTTTCCCATATGGATCCCTTAATTTTAGAGTCATAAGATCATATCAACAGGAGCACTTGATTTCCTTTTTTTCAGTAAAAACTGCTGAGCCTCTTAAAAGGTAGGCAAAAAAGCAAGATCCCTAAAAACCAACACCATCCAAACTTCAGGATATCATCAGTATGCAAATCAAAGTCAAGCAAAAATTTTCTCATGACAAAGATTCGTAAGAAAATCCTGGTTTGGTTTAGGGCACCTTGACTGATTAGCTTGCCTGGGCTGCACTGCACTGCTTGTCCCAAACAAGCTCCTGACAATATTCTCTCCTCCATATCCACAGAAATATCTTTTGAGAATGAAATTAAATTATATCACTTGAAATCAAGGTGGAGTACTACTTAAGCTGCTCCTATTAAAAGAGAAGAGACTAAATACTTTAAATTCCAATCAAAATCCCAAGCTTCAGAAATCAGCACATCTCCTCCAAAATCTCCTTGCCAGGACCTGAGTAAGAAGTTTCTGAATGAGGAGAATGGGATTACTGCTGATTTCCTCTTCAGGGACATCATTAACACACACATTGAATCTTTCCAGCCTTTCTTTTTCTGCTCCACAATCCTCTACATCTGCAATAGAAAAATCCTTCCCTGCAAACTGCAATGCCCCAAATTCCCACAGAGTCCAAGCCACTCTTTGCTCAGCAACTTTTTCCTCTTCTAAAAGATTCACCTACCACTGACTGTTCACCTTCAGAAACATAATTTCACTTATTTCCTCCAAAACTTCACTAGGGATTTCCTCCTCTTTTCCTGTAGACTCAAAGTGTCAGCCAATCCTTCCTCTGTCCCAAAAGCCACTCTCCCATAATGCTGCTGTGAGCAGCCACTTGCAGATGAAATAAATTTGGAGTGCTCCAGACACTCTATCCTTTGAATACACAATTGAAAACACACAGCCAAAAACTCCTCAACTGCTGGAAAGTTCTATTTTTCACTACCATGGATTTTGACCTGGAAGACCTACACTAAAGATGCACATCACTGACATGGCATGTGGAAAACCTGGGAGAGGCAAAACTCTAAAAACATTCCCTCAAGCATTTCTGAGCAGATTTCTTTCTGAGCATTCCTTAGATGACCTTGTCACCTTTATTTCAAGACATCCCATAGGAGAAAAGTGTGAAACACAACTCTGTCCATCCAACAACTTTATCCAGTTTAGGGGAGAACGCGTTTTACCTGAAAATTGGGACTGGAGCAGACACCAACAGGAACAGACATGGCACTAAATCCTGCTCCTGAGGTCTTACCTATGTGCTTCTAATTCTGCCTTCGGCACTCTCTGTGCAGAATCAGAGCCTATAGGAACAGAAAAAGGTCTCTGCTAACAGATTTAAATCATGGAGTTGCCATATCTGTATTTAGAGCTCTAGAACTTAATAATACTACAATAATTATTGCTTATGTTTTCTTTTTCACTGGGACCTAAGCAGTTAAAAGAGTTCTATTTGAAAATACACTTCAAAATTTATGAAAACAAAAAAAGACATCACTTTTTATTAGAAGATGTACTGAATGAAGAGAATATGTCAGAGGGCACTAAAAAAACACAAAGAAATCATCAACAGGCAACATGAGTTACTGTAGTGCCAAAAACACTAAAACCAACCTGGTGCAGCAGTCACAGATTTATTGGTCTGGAAAGAATAAAGAGCCTCTCGAGCCAAGAGATGTTAGTGCATTAAAAATTGCACTGGATCAAAACACTAGATATAATTTCACTAAGGGGAATCAACAAGCAGCATGGAATTTACATGGGGTTTCTCTACCCAGAATACATGAAGTCAGCATCTGGCTTCTTTTATTAAAAAGTAGCTTTTTTTAATCTTTTTCTTTAAATTTTTTTTGGAATAGCTCATTGTTATGCCATATAGCCAAAATCATTTTATCCTGCTGGCAAGCATGTTCAATATAGCTTTAATAAATAATATGACTGGGAAAGTAGTTAATAAATATTATTTTTCACCAGGAGATTCTTGCTGCCTACAATGAGAAGCTATCTAAGGTTAGTTTGAGACACTGACATGTGCATGTATGTTGATGTTTTGGGCTGGGTTTTCTTACTAACAAGGCACCAGGCACATGATTTTTGATGTCCCAACAGCAGCATTTTGATTTGAAAGCACAATGAATGCCAAGAGCTGCTAATGCTGATCTAAGTGGGATTTTTAGCTCTATTTTTCTGGAATTCTAACATTATCAACAGGAGTCTTTTGAATGCAGGTGCAACTGCAAAGCACACGGGTTCTGTTCCAGGGTAAAACAGATCCATTTAGTCAGAGATGCTGAAGAACATTCACAGAGTTAAGATTCAGTCTGGCTCTGATTTGAATCAAGTTGATGAATTGTAAATAGAAACACTCTAATCCCACACAGGGACAGCAGGGAACTCCCAGAGCCCCTCTGATGTGCTGAATGGGTTCTTTTAGAAAGGAATGCCACACTTCAAGAATGCTGATTGGAAAAGATGTCATTTTCCATAAAAAAATAGGAGGAGGTTTTTTTCTTGTTTTAAATTCTCTCTGGCACCAGTCAAAGATACGCACACAGAGTTTTGATGAATTCTGTTCCTCAATTTAAAAGCAAGAGTGTCCACATTACACAATGTGCCTTATCACAGGGTGTTTTTCCAGCTATTTAACAGATCACACAAGGTCCTTAGGCAGACCTTAAAAGTAAAGATGTTGCATGTGGAAACCTCCTGGTATAAATGAAATTAAATCACAAGGCACAGTCTTGTTGGTTAAGATATTATATGGATTCATATTTGCTGGTGTCATTCAAAACAGATTTTAAGCAGAATGTAAGTGATTCCCCCACCTGTTTTTTTTTTACTTCTGGGAGTGGTTTGGTGTGACCCTCCACATACATTTCAATTTGATCCATAATTTTATGTTGACTGACCACTGTGCTAACTCAGAATAATTTTGAAATCATTTCTAGGACTTGTTCTGAGTTACAATGCCTTGAAAAACAAAACAAAACAAAGAAACCATACAGGTGAAGTTATCACACAGTTTTCCACTGTAAAGGATATTCATGCTACTTCTCTATAATTGCCACTTCTAAAACATCACATCTGGATCCATGCTTTAATTAATACAATTTAACTTAACAACATTAAATAGTTCTCTAAAGAAAATGGGATGAAAAATATTTGGAACTTTGTTTTATACAATATGCATATTTAAAAGATTAATTACTTTTTTAAAATTGAAGAGTAAAACTCTTTAATGACTAAAACATCAAGATCCTCCTCCCTCTTGCAACGAGCACAATCAGACATAAAACTAAAGACAGAGTCTAAATGGAGTCCAAATTTTAAAAGAAAAGAATGAACACATCCACAGTTCTCTATGCTTATAAGTTACACTGGAAACAAAAACAATCAACCAGAAATAACATCCAAATACTAACAAGAAAAAGCCTTTTCTCACTTACAGCTCAACACAAATATTAAAACACCTTCAGATAAAATTTCATTTCCTACATCATGGATCAATAACTGCATCAGTTTTAAATAGCAAGCCAAGATGAGAATGTGTCCAAATTACTCTGAAGGTCATCATAAAGGCTTAATTCCATTTTTATATCCATTATTTTGTTTAAACAAATTATCATGCATGTGAATCTGAGAAATTCAAAGGTTAGTGTGCAAATAGACTTGAGTTACTTCAGTCAAGAACCCTTAGGCTGTTGAAACTCAAATCCTGGCAGACCAATAGAACTTGTACAAAATCAAAAAGGCTTGATCTCCAGAATGTTGAGTTCTTCGGTTCCAAGCTCATAAAGAATCTAACCATGAGTTTGTCTGTCTGTCCGTCCCTAGAGCTCATGAATCCAGGGCTGACCCTGACTTGTGCAGTGAGTGGCCCACAACAAATGGTGATGGAAGGCAGATGAGAATAAGGAGTTGCCCTGAGGCATTAAGAAACTTGTTTGACAGAACAAACAGTATATTGAATGCTCAGATTCTTTCTCAGCCAAATTGCACTGTGCAGCTCAGCCCTCCAATGCTTGAAGACCCCAAGCATCTTAAGCTGCTGTCTTAGGTTGCAATACAGGCTGTGCCCAGAAGTCTGTATTCTATCACCATCTGTTAAAACCAGCTGGGACAATCATCTTCATCTTTTCCACAACCCATCCTCCCTCCAGGAGATATCACCTGTTAATGGCCATTGAGTCCCATTTGTGACTGATAAAATTACATCATCCCATGGGAGATGCTCCAGCCAGGGGAGGAGCCAAGCCTTTCCTACCCAGATAAAAACTGAGATTTTGAACACCAAGATACCTTCTTTTCACTGGATTCCAGAAGAAAACCAGACCTTTCCACATCATCCCTGGACCTTCAGAGGAAAACTGCACCTTCTCCAGGAGCACTGCTCCAGCTGAGCCACATCTGCCCCTGCAGGAGGATGCAGCCACCATTGAATGGGGCTGCTGCCACCACCCTGACTGACTGACGGGTGTCAGCTTGGATTCTGACTCTGGCAGGGTTTTGGGGTTATTCCTTATAATACTGTATTTCTATTTTAATTTTTCCTTGTAAGGAACTCTTATTCCTATTCCCATAACTTTGCCTGAGAGCCCCTTAATTTCAAAATTATAATAATTTGGAGGGAGGGAGTTCACACTGTCCATTTCAAAGAGAGGCTCCTACTTTCCTTAGCAAACACTTGGCTTTCAATCCAAGACAGCTGCAGACACTGAGTGCCACGTTCTGCCCCTGTGGGGCTGAGCCCAGCCCAGGAACACTCCAGCTAGGATGACACTCCTCAAGGGTCACACAAAAAAACTGGATAACTGTGTGGGAATGCTCTCAGGAGACTGAAAGCAAAGGTGACTGTGAGGAGACACCACGGAGAAGGTGTGGCAATCCCACTCCCCACTCATGGCATGTGATTGGACAGCACTGTATGAAGCATGGAAGGGGATTGTCTTGAGAAACTCATCCTGGGTTAACATGGTGCTCTTTGGTCAGGACAAGCAGGCAGTGATACACTCAGGAAAGGCAGGGTGCAGATATGTGGGTCTGCTCCCAGCACTCCACACAGGGAAAGTACTTGGGTACCACATAACAGAGGGACCTGTCTCCTTCATCCTCCCCTTATCCTGCTGCCCTACCTGCTGCAAGGGTACCCTAAGCCCTCAGACCTCTGAGACACTGCATAACATGGCTGGTTTTGTTATTTTAAGCCATGCAGATTGGCATATTCACATTTGACTGTGCTTCCATCCTGTCAGGCCTGCAATCTTACCACACAAATTTTTAAGCAACATGCAGAGCCAGAACAGTTCCATTCTGATTCCTGCTTAAACAGGGCCTTGAGCTGCACCACCAAACCCAGCACATGGTTTGGTGGCACTTGGTATCACAGCAGTCCCAAAAGGTGTGTCACAGTGTGTGAGGGGAACAGTGGGTGGGCTGGAAGCCTGCACTTTGCTCTCAGTATTTCAGTTTTATTGATCTTGAAATAAAAACTCACCAAAACTTGCTATAAAGCCCATCAGTCGTAAAATAAGATCCAAAGCAGACCTATAGAAAAGTCTGCTTGAGGAAAAGACCTTGATGATGGCTTCAGAAATACAAGAAATAATAAAATCCTTAAATAATGTTTATAGCCTCAAAACTACTCTGCTCAGGCAGATTATAAAATTAGATAAAACTATCTATTGCCTTGAGTGATGACAGGAAAATGAACATTTCATCCTCTACAGAACCAGGAATCTTCAGATAAGATTTGTCTCTGCCATCACAAGATAAATCACCGTGGGTCTCATGCTGCTGTAATTTACACCAGTTACACCTGGTGTAACTTGAAAGCCTTCACTCAAGTTACTCCACCTGCAAGGAGACATGAGGAGAATCAGTTTTCAGAAACTGAGATAGCTTAAAAATCTTTGAAATCTTCATTAGTTCTTTGCATTTTCCTTAAAGCTGTGCCATCCCCAGCCTTATTTTATCTTTGCTATTCATCAGCATATTATTTCTAAGCCTACAGTGGGTACATGTGCAGGTACATACTTCTTTTTATACAGCTTTTTCTGCATGTCTTATTTGTCCTTGAATTCTTGGGAACTCATCCTGCAAAAGTAAAATCACTGTTGAGGCCAGTCTTGCTGCTCAGACGTAATGAACATGCTTGGGGAAAAAAAAAAAAGGGAGGGAGGAAGTTTGGAGATGACAAACCTCATACCCCATTAGAAAATGTCTAGATTACAATGCAAAAAATTGCAACAAATTCTGATTCAGACCACTGAAATGGCACTTCCTGTTCTCCAATTGAAGTGTACCTGATTCATTAAAAATCTCCCCTCTGCTCTGAAGTTAACTGTACACTCAGAAAAAATGACAGCTCATGCTATCAAATGCCACATGCACGTGGTTAAGGTGTGCAAGAAAGAGAATGACTGACCCACAGGATCCATACACACACAGGAATTCCCTACCAGCAGGACAGATGGAAATAAGGTGACTTTTCTCCCCCTTAAAGCAATGCCCCCAGCTCCAGTCACCTGCTGCAGAAGGGAACTCCAGGTGTGCCTGGAGTGTGCTTGGCTGCATGAGAGGGCTGTCAGGTGTGTTAGTGCACAACAGCCACAAATGCCTCAAAACACATTTAGTATGGAACAATAATAGCTCTGCTGTAAGGCAGGCAGCCTGAGAATATTGGAAAATGAAAGGTTAATAGGCAAGGATGACATCTGTTATTACATGATTTGATACTCTGGATGCAGAAATTCTTCAGCCACACAACTCTGAAGGTCTCAGACTAAAAAATAGCAAATTTCCCTTCCTCACTATATTGGCACAGCTAGTGAAATAAAATATCTCTATTTTGTTTGAACCCTAACCTTCTCTCATACCCTTTGCAGAAGTTACTCTGCACATTTGAATATCAAAGCTCTTGTCCTGTTCCTCTATCTTTTCCAAATTTTGCCACCACATAAAGAAGCAGCAAGCAGGAGAGGTGTGATAAACAGCCTCAAAATCTGGAGGATGGTAGTGAAAGACTATTTTTGCTGCTGTATTTAGCATGTAAGCTAAAACATGAGGAGGTCATAAGAGTAATTTTGTTTTCAACAAAAATTAACTTCAGTGGGTTTTGGTTCTTCATACATGTACTTCCTCTGCAGCACTAAATCTCCATAAATTGTATTATTAAATCCAAATAAAAAAGAGTATGTGCCTGCCTCTCTTTGCATATTCCTATCAGTATTTTACATTTTTATATTTCATATGTTCTTTTGGCACTTCCTGACTTTCTCCTGTCCCCCAGCAGGACTCAAGGAATGATCCTTCTCTCAGGAATCCATTTTTGCAGGTTGCCAGGAAGAGGTTGCTCAGTAATGAGTTCAAGCTGGCTCGTACCCATTGTGGTTCACTCGTTTGCCACTTAACAATATATTCCATGGCACATCCCAATAAAGTAATCTTCACTGGGGAAACAGAGCCCTTCCCATTTCTTTGGCATCATAATTGAAAAGCTTTCATTTCATTCTATCCTTGGAGCCAGGGCCCAAGCTCAATTAAATCAGTGCAAAGATTATCAGGGTTTTTAACTCCTTTTGGACTACAGCCAAGGTGAATGCTATGTTCTGTTTGGTAAAGACTGCAAACATTTAAATCCAAGAAAACTTTCTCATTCCTATATTTGCAGGTAAACAACAATATTCATCTTGGTAAGAGCTACTCCACCACTCACTGGTACTATATCCACCTAATATCCACATCTGCCAGAACTATGCAGTAGCTTCATACTCAGGGACAGAACCTGCATGCCTGAAAACTCTCACCTTAGTGCTAGAAAAATCCTTACAGTGACTTCAGAACAGCAGTGGCTTCAGCAGGAACTTCTCAAGGAAACACTTCTGAGTCACTGAAATTGCCTTTACTCCCAGTGCACAGATATACTCTGTCATTATTCCCAAGAGTATTGAAATTAGTTACATACATGAATTATATATTCATACAGAAGAGCAGTATGGGTTAAAAGGATTCACCCTCCTGCAGGTGGTCTGCTCTTTCTTTAATTTCACATTAATTTTTTAGTACCCCCAAAATGTTAACTTTTCAGGCAATAAATTTGGTGGCTCTCACATTTTCTGACTCTTTTTTTTCCAGCTGTCTATAATTGAAGAAGTTAATATTTCTGGAATGCGAAGTTTAAAGCTTAAAAAAATTAAAACTATTCCTTAAATTTGTTTTTTTTGTATTTGTACCTTTAGAGCTACTCCCCATTCTGTGTGCCATCATTTTGTCTGCAGTGTTCCAGCATTTTATACCTCATGTTTACAACTACCATGTGCTCCTTTTCTGCCAAGTTCAGCAAAGAAAGGAAGGATGCAATGTGCTACAGGAGGTGAGTCCTGCCAACCCCAGCAGCCTCTTTTCACCCCACTGGCTCTGAAAAAAGAAGTGCCTCAATTTAGCAGTCTTAAGGGCATTTCAGAGACCCACACATCACTGTGCTTTTAAAATATAAAAATTTCTCATATTTAATGCTAACTGCACACCTATATGACTTGCATCTGGATCATTTCCTGCTGAGTCAGATGCAGAAACAGCCCTGATTTTTTAACTTCTACTTTTCTACAGGAAAAAATAAAAAATCAGCTCTTTGCCACATGCCAGAACTTCTCCTTGGAACAATCTGCTCAGGTAGAAACAGAAGGAAGATATTCCAGAGAGATTTGGCCATATTTTTTATGACTTTCACACAAACACCTGGCCCAAAACTACTAAGAGAAAAAAGGAGGATATAACACATGAGGAAGTGATTAAATGCATGTAGAAAAGACATTCTAGCTTAGATGACTGGTTTCTGTCTGCATGTCAGCTGGTATTTCTCAGAATGCTATTTATCCACTCAAAATTATTGTCTAGCCAGCTGCATGAGCACTGTCAGGTGAAACAGGACTCTGAGAAGGAATGAAGAGGGGTTCCCAGAGCAGTGACTTCTACACAAGCTGCCAGTGGGGCACAGAGCTTCACAATTCCAGGAATCACTGATCACATATGGAAAATGCAGATACTATAAAGATTTATCAGAACACAGCTAAAAGGGGCAAAAAGAGATCTAAAAGTTGCCTGTTTCCACATATGCATCTCTAAAATCCTGGTAGCAGAGACATACAATGTATTTGTTATGAAAAGCCTCTTTTCCTGTCCACAGCCTTCTGTTTACAATAAAAGCTATGAAATCCTACAAAAGCAATAATAGAAAGGGTAAGGAAATTACTATATCCCCTACAGATATACCTCTTTCCCAGAGCAATCTAAAAAAGGCTAAAGGAAACTCTCACAAGCATTTGTCAGCACTAATCAGAAAAAAAGTTACACAACTACAAAACAGGCATGGCAAAAAGGGAAAGAACTGTTAAAGATCTTCTTTCTCTTAAGAATCCATGAACGTTTGCATCAATACTTACCTTCCAAATGTAAACATCTGCAGAGATTCTAATTTTGGCATGGTACAAAGACAAATGTCTCAATACAGGAAAATGAGGAGAGCCAATCTCAAGCCTTCCTCTCCAATTAAAAGATTCAGAGCAGATGAAGTTATTCTTAGCAGAACAAAGCTGTTGGATGCTCTCACATCTGATAAAAACCACCCTTTAATTGTTACAAATAGACCTGTAAGACTGAGGGAAAGATCTGGGACTATGTAGGGAAGACAAAACCTATAAATTCCTTACTTCCAAGTCCTGGTCTTACATTGCTTTAATTCAGATTCACACCAAGCTCCTCCACACCATGGCTGAAAAACAGGGGCAGGTCAATGGGAAGCTGCTATGTAGCAGCACCAATCCTTTCCACACTGAAATGGATAGGAAATCATGCAGCAGATTTTATCTATAACCACATAAATTTTCCTAATCCCAAAATCTAAGATATCTGAGTGTAGAGAAAATGTCTTGAGCTTTTTGTCAGACAATTAAGAGATTCAGTACTTCATTAAGTACTGTCAGGAAAACAGCAAAAAAGGCATAATCCAATAGCTGCTTCCAAAATATTTACACTCCATCTGCATGGCCTGAAGTGGAGAAATGCAATCCAAACAGATGTCCATAAAAAAGGCACAGGACCAGGAATCCACATTAACTTCAAACCTGATATGTTGCACATGTCATTTCACAGATATTTCTGAGGACAGATGAAAAGCCACATCCATTACAAATCCTATGGAAGAGTCATTTTTAGTGAGAATTGTGTTCACATACCATGGATTAGAGCAGACACCTCGACATGGTTATAGCATAGCAGCTACTTTGGTATTTTATTTTGATTTCCCTAAAAATGCCAGTCTCCCCACACTGGTGTACACAAGGCTGGTCCAAGTGCTGCTCCAAAGGAGCTCTGACAGCCTTGCCATGGGGCAACCACACAATCACAAAAAAAAATCAAACAAACAAACAAAAAAAAAACCCACAAAAATAAGTACATGATCACAAAACAACCTACATCAGCAGGGGTAGTTTCCTTACCTGAAGTCTGCTACAATTCTAAAAAAATTTGAACATGTTTTGTCTGAAAGTAAACACATGAATAAGCTCATTTAAAATCAGGTACACCTCTTTTTGAACTCAACTATGCTTCATGCCTGCCAACTCCAACGTTCTCAGCTGATGGGTGACCAGGGGAGCCCTGACACTCCACAGCATCAAGAAAATGTTGAACTAAGATAAAACACAAATTCTGAAATCTGATCTAAAAATCCCAACATAACTCAGAACACTCTCTCTTACACTGAAAAGCATGACCTGTTGCTTTTACACACCCTCCATCTGTCTGTGGTCCTGTCTCTGGTGTTACAGGAACTGTTAATAACTGGGTGAAAAGAAAACTTTTTTTTTTTTTTTTTTTTTTTTTACAACTAAACACACCTAACAGTTTAGATCAGTAATGCATTATGCTACACAGCATTACTAAAAGACAAACATTTAAATTACTCTAAAAAGAAAAACAGATTACATCTGAATTGCAGATTCATCAATTTGGCTAAAACCCCCAAAATAATCTAAGTCATTCTACATCTGCCTTCTAAATCAATGCAAAAAAACCCCAATGGCAGTGTATATATAAACCTAAAAATAAATTAATTTTCTGATACAGTATTCATCCACTGAGTCTACAGCTGGAACACTGCAAACTGAAATGCCACCATCATGAGGGCACAGAGCTGAGACTGGAATCTATCTCCTGTGCTCCCCTGAAATACCTGCTTTGAGATTCTGCTCTCTTAACTCTGCAGTCTCAGTAATTTCTTTTAAGTCTGAAAATGAAATTGTAAAAATGAAGAATTTCCAGTAAATTAGTCCTTTTGCACAAAGTTATCTGTAAGGGTTTTACTCGTATTTTTATTGAACTGCCCAATATTTACAATATTGCAGTACCAATACTCTTGCTCAGTAAACATCTCTAATTTTGGACCCAGAAATGGCCTAAGAAAATGCCTCTCCTGTTTCCAAATTCACAAGAAAAGGACTAATAAAACAACAAAAGGAATGTTAAAACAACTGGTCATCTTTGGAAGAAAAGGATGTGTAATAACAATCTGAATTATCACTGAAATACCTCCAAACTGACAGTCAGTGGTCTTTTTATTCCAAAATACATTTTGGAATAAAAGTTAAAAAAAAAAAAAAAAGTCTTTGTGCAGCATTTTCATACATTTACAATCTTATTCAAAAATGTGTCAGAACACATTCTTTCTCAGGTCTTCACCCACTTCTTTCTCAAAATGTCAGCCTGACTTTGGCAAGCAAGAACTTGAGAACTTGAGACTTGATTGCATGGAGAACAATTTGATTTCAGATTTCCTGAAGCACTCCTACAGCCAGCAGCAGAATCACTGAGCTGAGGGACTGGATGAATTCAGGCAGAGCAGTAATGATGGAAATTCCCTGATGTGAGAACAAAAGGAAAATAAAGGGAGAAAACCACTGTGTTGTGTTGATGTGACCAGCAATGTGTATTCTGTCCCCTCTGTTGGAGCTGGGTGGGGCAGTGACCCTGATCTCCTGGCACATATTATCTGCTAATGGGCCAGCTCTAAACCAGCTGGGACAATCATCTTTATCTTTCCACAGCCCATCCTCCCTCCAGGAGATATCTCCTGTTCATGGCCATTGAGTCCCAGTGCATGACTGATAAAATTACATCATCCCATGGGAGATGCTCCAGCCAGGGGAGCAGCCAAGCCTTTCCTACCCAGATAAAAACTGAGATTTTGGACAGCAAGGAACCTTCTTTCCACTGGATTCCAGAGGAAAGCCAGACCTTTCCACATCATCCCTGGACCTTCAGAGGAAAACTGCACCTTCTCCAGGAGCACTGCTCCAGCTGAACCACATCTGCCACTGCAGGAGGATGCAGCCACCATTGAATGGGGCTGCTGCCAACACCCTGACTGACTGATGGGTGTCAGCTTGGATTCTGACTCTGGCAGTGTTATGGAGTTGTTCTTTGTAATACTGTATTTCTATTTCAATTTTCCTAGTAAAGAACTGTTATTCCTAATTCCCCTATCTTTGCCTGAGAGCCCCTTAATTTCAAAATTATAATAATAATTTAGAGTTTACATTCTCCATTTCAAAGAGAAGCTTTTGCCTTTATTGGCAGACACCTGTCCTTCAAACCAGGACAACTACCCACCTTCCAGTTAACAGGAAGGAGAACGAAATTTCACACCATGGTTGTGGATTAGGTGTGCAACTCCAGAAGAAAGGACACTAAAGGAGGTACCAGGTAGCCAAGCCTCAGATTCATTTGCTCACTTTGCTTTTGCAGGCTTTTTAGGTATTTGTTTTGTTTTGAATGAATGAATGAAGACTTTCTCTGCAGCCATCTTTGTGTTTTTTATCTCAACTAGCATGTCATTAGTTTGTTGGGCTACAGTTCCACCATGCTTTGTACTCTGAAAATACAGTCAGCAGCCTGACAAGGTAGTGGGGAGAATGAAGAGGAAGACAAGGATAAATACAAACACCCACAGGTGAAATATGGACAGGGAGAGGAGATAACAAAATACATGATCACATGATATATATGTGTGTGTGTGCATTAGATTTATTGTTGTAGAAGCAAGATGTCCTACCCACACTGCCTGAAAAACAGTTATAAATAGATGGTGAAGAAAGTGTCCCTGCCCCAAACTGCTGACATTCTAGGCATCAAATGGCAGCCACAGCCAGACAAGCTCAGGAAGCAAGTTAACATGATGATTATCAAGGCTAAATGGATGATATCTTATCTAGATATCCTTTTAAATGCATTTAATGTTTATTTCTCTCACCACTTCACATGGAATCATCCTGTTGTTTCAAAGCCTCAGGCCAAACAGTTCTGTAAAATCTGTATTTAGTAAGTTGAATGTTACAAAGATATCTAAACAACACAGCACTTTTTCTTAGCAGCCAAAGCACTGTAATTCCAGTAACCAGCCAAAAACTTCAATACTGATAAGTGTGTAATGATTTCCAGTATAAGCTTCAGGCAATATTCTCCAGTTATCAAGAAGCACAGCTCTTCCTGTGCATTCCTCAGAAAGAACTGCACCATTTCACAAACCAAACCTGCACACAACACACAGAACTCCTGGAACAGTGAGCTACTCACAGGGCTGGGGACTCCCAAGTGTGACTGGTGATTGCCACTGGATAAAAGGTCACTTCAGTGAAATAAATAAGAATTTATGAAGGGTTTTCTTATGTTTAAGGAGAATTCCACTATTAACAGTACAGTCACTAGCTGTTGTTACCCTAAAGAGACTTATGGGGACGTGATCATTACTAAATTTGGTTTGCAGGACAGTGATTTCCATTCTATGGCTAGAATTAAGCCTCCTTCCTAGGTTTTCATTTATTTTTCCACTTGATTTGAAAGCACAAAGTAACCAGAATTTTCTTAGTTCTTTCATTATTCCTCTGATTTTTCCTGTGTTCTTTTAAACACTTGTAATTTCTTCTCCCTAACAAGCTGCCCAAATGATAAGCAGCAGTCAAGGGATACATTAATGCAATCAGAAACACAAGAAATTACCAAAATCAACAGTTGTTTACATGCTAGAGGAGTTAGAGATACTGATAAAACACAGATGGATAAATCCTGGCAGTGAAGACACAGAGAACCTTTACAGCTCATACATCTCGAACCTGAAAGGGAGCACAGAAAAAGCCAAAACTGAAACTCGTACTCCTCTGAATTTTTATATTGGGAGAAAAGGCTGGAATTACTGGCTTGTGACAGTTCCTGACATTTAAATCACAAGTGACCAGCAGCATGGGTTACAGTGGAAAATACAGGATGAAAAGTGTATTTTAGATGCACGAGGGGAGCACTATTAAGGAAACGCAGAATGGGATCAGTTGTTTTATTAGGGAAATTATATTTTCAGTACAATTTAAATAACCATGAAAAGACAGTGAAAACCATAAAAAAATCACATGCTTGCTTTTTGTAATGTACTCTCTGAGAAATGAAACAGTATGGGAAGAATTTAGAGGCACACAGTTTTAGAGGACATGCACAAGCTCATTTTATGCTTAATAGGCACTACAGGAAAATTTTAAAGGTCAGAGTTTATTTGGGGTTTTTCCCCATTTAATTTTCAACTTGTATACAGAAACAAAGTAAATTTCTTAAACTATTCATGGATAGTAATGACACTGATTTCAATTTCTATGAAAAATGAAACAATACAAGATACCAGGTAAGAAACATTAATTCTTCCAGTAATGCACAGCATGAAGGCATCAATCTGAATCTAGAATCCTGACAAAAATGTACATACAACTTCTGAAAAGGTATTATTCCAAAGCATCACAGGTAGTCTTTCAGCCAGAAAAAATACCACCTCACACCATTCAGAAAGTTTAGAGACAGAACACATAAGCTGCACAGTGAGTTCAATAATCTCCCCTCACAATGTAATGTTAATACTTACAGTTCCTGGCCCACCACCAAGGTATTTTTCTAATGTTGCACATTCAGAAGATAAAAGATGAGAGCATTTATGGAAAGCACATTGCAAACTTTTTGTTTTGCTGAGAGAAGGACAATTATAGGGAAGAATTTAACACCCTCTTCCATCACCCCACATGCAAAGATTGAAATCTCAGCAAAGCCCTGAGCTCTAAAATCACACATGACATACAGAAGATAAAAACTTGCAGGCAATAATATATTTGTAATGGTAAAATTCCAGGATCAATGGACACAATGGAACACACAGGCAGTGTGTTTAAAGCAGGAGACCTGAGGCACAATTAAACAGCACCAGCACATAGCCAACATTGCCAGTTCTGTTGTGGCAACCAAAAGATAACCTGGGGAGAAAGGAATTAAGGGCCAACAATGGATAATTATACCATAGGGTAATTTGCACATCTTGGTCTAGACTTGTCAAGCTCTGGAATTAGTCTCCAGGGTAAGAGTGAAGCATGTTCATATTTCTGATGGATTTCCCTGTTCATTTACTGCCCGTGTCCTTACTTAGGGCAAAGCAGCCTCACTGTGCCAAGATCAAGGACAAAAGGAGCATCTCTCACTCCTGCAGCAATCATCTCAGACAAAATTCCTTCCCCTCCAAGGTCTCTAGAAATCTACAGAAATCTAGAAAATACTTTTTTAGAGAGGCCCTGTGGTATATGATGTGCCACTTCAGGAAACACCTTTTCCCTTCCCTATTCCTCCCTTTATCTATCTGCAGCACCAACACACCCACACTGAGGAACTTTCCCCAAGTGCTTGAAGTCTCTAGACAAGGAGTATCCAGTAAAGGGCTGAGTTTACATTTCAACAAGGACCAGCAGCAGCTGACATGAGGCTGGTTTTTGGATGAACACAGGCTCCTGCAGCCCCAAAACCAGCCAGCAGTGCTCCAGCAGCAGGCAGCTCACAGCTGAAAAGGGATATTCCAGCCTTGGACAGCATTCACAACCCCAGCTCCTCCCTCCTGCTGGAGAATACAGATCCACTCGTGCTCTGGAAGGGAGGGGGTCAGAAACACTCCAGCAGAGCCTCTCTCTCTCTGCAGGAAATCATTTTTGCCTGGAGCCAAAACCAAATTCTGCATCCTGGCCAACTTTCAGCTCAAAGGTCAGAAGGTACAAACCAAATGGAGAGGAGTGGGTAACACTTTGTTACTCAGATGACCAAGCAGTGCAGGACAGCAAGAACCTATTTAGAAAACAACATTTCTGCATTTCAATAATCCAGCAGTAAATAACAGGAACCAGAAGCACTAGTGGTGAGCTTTGGCAGGTTTCTGCTGGTGATGGTTGAGTTTTTTTTTAAATAGCTCATTGATTTTGGACGCATTGTGGCTATGCTTCATGTAGTAATTTACTTCAAACCAGAGTATACTGATACAGCCAAGTCTTTGTTTTGTAAATGTCACTGCACTTCAACACTATTAACCAGACACCCCTATTTCAAGCTGATATTCCTAAATTCAGTAAAAATAAGTATCAGCAACACTGCAACAGAGCCAAATGAAAATGGAGAATGTTTTTGACTCCACATGGCCCTGAGTGCAGTATAGTGTATTATTCCTTTCTGGGAGAGTTTGGATCAGTTGATTAATGGGCCCACTGATGTTATCCATCCCAAGAAACCCTGAAACCATCCAGCCATCTCCTTCCCCATGGAGATTTTCAGAGGACAACTGATGTGCTTAAGGACTTTATGGATAAACTAGGCATTAACTTTCAGGCATTTTACTGACAACTGGAAGTCCTGGACTTGGTGCCTGCTAGAAGCAGCTCCCCTTTCCATCATTCATGTCCTTCCCAAGTTGCCTGCTTGGATCAGATGGCAACAGGGCAAACCAATGTCCATGCACTGAAATGTCAGAGCAACTGCAGCTATCATAAACTGCTGTATGGTGCTTTCCCAACCAGCATCTTCCCATTCCATAGGACGCAGAAGATGAGCACAGCTTTGCCAAGCCCCATGGGTTAGGAGTGAGAAGAACAGAGCTCCAAAGCTCATCTTCCCTCTGATAGCTGGGAGAACACTGGAACTGGTCCCAGCACCCGACCCTCAAGGTCAGATGAATGTTATTTCAGAAAAGCAAGAGAAATTAGTGCTTTATGACCAAAAAACTTTGTTCATGGAAGCTTTCTCTTCAGAAGCTAAGTGAACAATTCCTATTGCCTACTGTAAAAACAAGTGTGGAGAAGAGTAATTTTCTTAAACTACTGAGCTCAAAGTTTTTCATCATATCTATGATAGCTGCTAATTTGGTGGCTGAAACTGATGCAGGTTTTAAAGTATCTTGTTCTGCCTCTCTGCAGACCATTGGCAGAGCAAATAAATTATCAGTGTTTGGATTCTCATTACCTCAAATTAGCCTCAGCATACGATGACAGGAGCAGAGCCAAGCTGTCTGTGGGTCCTTATGTGGCACCTGTTAGCACTCCATAAAGGACACAGAAAAGGGAGGCCAGGTTCTCTCTGCTGTCTGACCACAACAAAGCTTTCCTGTCAGACTATTGATACCTTTTCTGACAGCAACTTTCAGCCTGCACACCCACACTGCTCCTAATCCACTAACAATGAAGCTGTTGCCATACTTGGAAGTGTCCCCAAAGAGTGCAGGGACTGCATGAGGAAACTGGGGCAGGGAAGGACAACTCTGCCAAGTAACATGTATCATCACCACAGAAACAGCCATCTAAAACGTTTGTTTACATGCAAGCCTAAAATAACCCCTGTGACAAAGAAAACAGTAAGTTCAAAAGAGACTCTTCAGTTATCACAGGGGAAAGTGAGATACAAATGAAAGTGTCCTGTCTCATCATTTATTTAAATAGTTCTTCAGGGCACTTCAGGCTGCAGCCACAGGAGCAAAGACAGGCAGGCACATCTTTGGATGGGACAAAGTGACCTGCTCCAAAATCCATCCAAAACAAAGCCAGATGTGAAGAGCCAGAGGCTGATGGGGAGGATCATCACAACAGGCACTTTCTCCTCCCTTACACTGCTCCTATTACAGCCTGGATCACTCACTCATCTCATGCACTTACTGCTGTGATTCCATTTGGAGCAGTCTGCATCTGTCAAGGGACTAAAACCATGGTTATGACCTTGAGGCTACACCATGGACCAGAACATGAAGAGAGAGCGAGTGCATCAGCTTTCCATGAAACCCTCCCACCACAGGGCCCTTTCTGCATTCAGTGTGCCAGTCCCCCAGATTTCGTGTCACTGTGTGATTGTGCAGGAGCTGATTCTGATGCTGTGCCTCTCAAGCACCCAGCTGCCCATTCCACTCCTGCCTCTGTTCCTTCCTCCTGCCCTGTTTCTAAAGGGGAGGACATTTTTCAGCCTGCAGCTGGTGCCAGTGGGGCTCTTCCTACTCATCAGTGCTATCAGCACTCGAGACAGGAATTCAAGCAAAACACATGAAGCTCCATGCAGTAGCTTCATTTAGTAAAGTGTCTGAACAAAAAACACTTGCTTTTATTGAAAACTTTAAGGGGAAAAACAGTGGGACTGAACCTTGGTGCTAAAGCTGTCCATATAAATGGATTGGGCACTAGCCCAAATACGACAAGCCTGCCCACAGCTGTGATATATTTAATCAGGTCTTACAGACTAATTATTTTGCACATCTAAATCCAGCACCTGTGAAAATTGTCTTATTTCAGCTGTGGGCAAAGCCACTTAAGTAATATTTTCATTTTCAAGAAGAAAGCACAAAACAGTATCTCTTCAAGTCCAAAATATCCACAGCTAACTGCAGTGCCAAGGCAGTGTAGAGGGAATACTTAACCCAATTCTCATCCAAACTCCTACTCACATGAGAAAGCTCCTTATTATCAATACTTGTAGCACTTCAATGTCCCCAGAACTGCCTTTTGACTTCTTTGAAAGAATATAAGGAGATGATAACTTAAAAGGAAACCAAACAACATTCTCTTTGGGTGTCTCCCCTTCCAAAACAATTCTCGCTTTTGCCCAATGAAATTTAACTCCCACCACTATGTTCTTAGAGATGGACTACTGAAAATCCATTTCTTACACCACAGCAATCTTGAAAATTATTTCATCAGTATTGGTAATATTATCAGTACTGTCTGCTTAAAGTGCCTAAAAAGCAGCTAAGATTTCCTTTCCTCAGAAGCAGGCAGTAAGGCTAACTACTGCTTTGCTTTGACTAAACTAACAGTACTAAAAATGTGTATATATAAAAGTAAATTGTGCATGAAAACTGTACAAGTAAACACACTCTGTACAATTGAATAAAGCTATTTTTCAGTAAGTCTGAGTCAGCTCTTACTGCTGCAAGAAACATGAAATCTGAAAAGCATCTGAAAGCTTCTAAAATCAGGGTTTCCTTTTCTCAGATTGTAGAATGTGCTGTTAGCACAGTCACTTTATCATTCAAAACAGCAACCAGTGAAAACAGACCAAAAGGACAGAGCTAATTCAATGCAAAGATCTTCTCTCTCAGTAAATGTCTCACACAGCACCACTCTTAGCAACAGAATGTTTATCCAGCACAAGATAAAGAGAGGCTTTTCACTGACACCTGGGACAAAACCAAAGAACAAAGACAGCTCCCAGTGCAAGCCAGCAAAGTTACATTTTTCAAGTGTTCCCACCTAATGCAGACAGAAGGCAGCCATGGCAAGTCACAACAAACAACCTATTTACCCACTTCCAGAAAATGCTTGTAAATTTGAACTGTGTGAAATGTCCAACTACTGCTTTCATTCCATCAAAAGGCTTCATCAGCAACGGACAATAAAGCCTCTGGCTTGACCTAAAGGGGCTGGTAGGTTAATCTATTCTGACCTTACCTTTATTCAGTCATAATACTGAAAGATTGCTTGAATGAATAACCAGCATTTAACAATGCCAACAGCCCCCCTTTCACTACTGTGCTTCTCTGAAGTGCCCTCCAAGCTGATTTTTTAATGAAAGGGGATATCAAACGTTTTCAAAAATTAATTGTAAAATAAACCAAAATGCCATTTCTCACTCACGGGTAAAAAAGGAAAGATATAAAAAACCAAAAGCAGATTTTTTTTTTCTCTTGCCCCTTCAGATCTCTTTCAGACTTCCACCATCACTTATTGTCAATCTTAGATAATATGCTGTCTCTTATTAACTGTCAGTCACATCTTTTATTTATAGCATTTTTTATTTCACTCAAATGGGAGAAACCAGACAAAAAAAGACACTACTGATAAAACCTGCCTTCTAACAATAGGCTTAATCATCCAGGCCTCAACACGTGGTATTCATTTCATTTCAGAACCATTCCATGAGGGTGCTCAGCACTGAACACAGCAAAGCAGAGCTAAAGTTAAGCAGATAATTAGGCCCACAGAGGTCAGTAAGCTGGATTCATCACTCCTTGACTGACTGAATCACTCAACTCTCTGAAGTTTAAAGTTCACAGCCTATGTTTAAATGCCCTTCCAGGGAAAAGCCTCCAGTACTCAACACTACAGTGCACAGTTCTACCCAAGCATTTTCCTCCCTGTAACAGCACAATAACCACCTGTATGAAGGAACTAAACAATCTGATATGTGCCTGTTAGAGCAAGGTGCTCTTGCATTTTGTCATGCAGCAAGAGCTGCATTCTCATGTGACATATCAGTTAGAGCACTTATGAAACAAATGCATCTTCATCTCATGTTCTACACCTGTAAATGGTTTGGCAACACAAGAGAATATCAAAAAGCACAACCAGCAGGCACTGAAAAGACACTTGAAAAAGCCTTAAACTAACCCCAGAAAGAAGGTCTCAGCTTAAATCTATTCCTAATTAGATTTAGGAAGATGCTTAGCATACCAGTCAAGATTAAGTGCCATCACCTTTATCCAAAAGCACAATCATCAGAGAACTGGGAAGCAAACCATAAGGCAGTGACAACAGCACACGATGCAAGAGGAAGGAAAAGTAAAGACAGGAGCTTTCCTTTGGATTGCAGAGGATATTATATAAACTATTCAGAATTTCCTACCTTGAAAAGCTGTGATGTGACCAACAATCATGTACTTCAGCTCAAAGTTCAGTGCCTGGATGCTCTGAGTCCTCTCCCTTCGAACAGCTGCCTGGTAGCTTTCTTCCATTTTTTTGGTGCAACATGTTGGTGCCCTGTGTTGACAGATCTGTAAATCTGACTCTTAAAGCAAACAAGAAAAACACAAAAATTAGAAAACCCTTGAACTTACACCATAAAAGCAATGCATCTTAACATCAGAAACACCACATTCTAAACTTTGAAACAAGACAAAACCCACAAGGAATGACAATGTGAAACTCAGCTGCTGTCAGAAGGACACAAAGTTATTTCATTTGAAAAACATGACATTATCAGCTGATAAGTTCTTGTAAACAAAGAACACTGGGCACAAAAGCTACCTGAACACAGTCAGAGGCACAGCAGAATCACCATCAGATGTACCATCAAAGGGGCAGTATTTCCACTGTACACCTTGCACTAAAGGTATCAAAACTTGAACATGTGAGTGATAACCATGCCTCAAATCAGGTTCCAGTACTCACCCACACTGTGCCTCAAGGAATCACCTCTTACACTAGGGGAACCTTCCTAAAAACATCTGAGTTCCTACACAGCTCACCAAAAAAAAAAAAAAAAAAAAAAAGTAAATTTAAAGACACTGCAATCACTGTCACCTTGCAACTACAGAGAAAGTTGAAAACTGATTTAAAACTTCATTCTTGTAGAATGCTTTTATTTTTTTTAAATCATTCCACCTTGTATGTGTTTCAGTAAGTTTAGTACCCTTGGTAAGGAAATCTACACCACAGAGTTGTGATGGACACACTCAGGATCTGTTTGTTCTACACCACGGGATGTGCAGGTGCCAGAAAGGATCTGGTACAGACTGCAGGTGAGTATTTTCTGACTCTCCACATGTTTTTGGAAGGGGAGGAAAGAAAGCAAGAGACTGTTAGGAAAGCAAATCCAAAACCAGAGGCAGGTATAAACACCAAAGTCTCACAGTATCAAGTTGTCAGGGGCTTCCTTCCCTCCACCTCACAGCAGAAGAGAGGGGGAAAGGGGCCCCATGTGTCCACCATCACCCCATCCCTCAGGCTCTGGGAAGGAGACAGCCTTTCCCAGGAAGGCCAGTGCCACACAGGTTGCCAAGCTCCCCATCCCCACCCCACAATTGGCTGTGTGGGCCAATTTAACTGGAGCTGTGTGTCCCCACATTGCCCTCTCTGTGCCCAAGGGGGTCTCTGTTTCCAAGCACTGCAAACACCACTGGCAATCCCTCCCCACACAGCACCAACAGGGCTGGAGGGCACACACGTGGGTGAGAACAGCCCCAAGTCTCCAAGAATCTCCAAGAGCAACAATTCTTCCAGGGGATTTCTCACCCAGGCCACTGCAGAGAACCCAGACCAGACCCTGGGATGGAAATATTAATGAACCACCACCTGCACTACCTGGCCTTGCACATTAATGAACAGCAATGCTCTGCATCACTGACAGTGATTAAAAAAAGAGGATGCACTCTGAAAAATCAGTAGGCATCCCCAAAGGACCAGGCTCTGCTCAGAGCCAGCTCCAGGTCACCAACTCACTGAGACCAACCTGCAGGGAGGAGCCTCAATGAATCCCCCTCACCAGGGAAAATACCAAAAAACACTGATTTAGGTGAAACATCTCATCTGACTTGAAAATGTTGCCTCCAGTTTATAGCAACTCTTATTTGAAAGCGCAGCTAATTTATGTCAAGAAGGTCAAAACCTAAGTAAAATATTTCAATTAACTACATTTTCATATAAATTTGCAAACAACACCTGAAGTTGTCACAGACTGAGCTGAATCAGGAGACCAGTTTGGAGATGGATTTATTTCACACTTCAGTCTAATCTCAGAGATGGGAAACAGTTTTCCCCACTGCAGTGCTGTTTTGTTTTAGGGTAAATTTGGGATGTGGGTATTTACATGACAGATTTTTACAGGAGTGGTAATGGTTTTTTTACTTGTTAGCAATTGAGAATGTTTTTTCTGCCTGGATGCTTGATATGATGCTGGATGCAAGCATCATAAGTCACCCCACAGCATGTGTGAAGCCCAAGCCCTGCTGAAGCCCTGCCAGAGCAGCAGTGGGAGGGCTGCACTCGTCACTGGCTGGGCACGCTCGGCGGCCACAGAAGCTTTCCCAGGTTGAAATTAGCTCCTTGGCCAGGCTAATTTTAACCTGGATGGGTTCCCTGATCCAGTTCATCCCCTGAACACGTTTGTCCTGTCACAAGGAACTGGGGGTCAGGGAAGGACCACTGCTCTGAGCTGGCACCACCAAAGCAGGAGTGAAATTGTAATCCAGACTGCAGAGCACTTGGCCAGGGAAGAGGGGTCTGAGCAGAGGGGCTGTAAATCAAAATACTGACACCCAGAGCCTTTCTCCTTGCAGCAGCCCTCTGCAGTTTTGTTTGATGGGCTTTAGCAAAGCTCAGACCTTCACCAAGAAAGGTTTGAGACCATGGCAACCCGCGGATACCAGAGCTGGCCTTGTTATTCCCCTCTGAACTGAGGCATATAGGAACCTGCTTCTCCTGCAGAAAGCTTTAAGGATATGGGTATCTCAGCTGGAACTGCTGGATTCCCCACCCAGCCATCTCCCCCAAGAATGCTCCAGGAGCCTGAAGACTGGGATTTGCTGGTGCAGAGCCAAAATGACACAGAAGGCACTCCTAAATAGAAACAGCACTAAGCCCCTGACAGCTCAGGAGCCTGATGTAAAACACAGAGCATTGAAAGCCCAGCAAAGAGCAAGCCCTGCTCTCCTCACAAGGACTGTCAGGTCAGTGCTGTCATGCACACAGCCTGGCAATTTCATTGCTCCAGTATTAGCCTCAGGGTATCACTTGTAACACAATTATAGAAACCTAATAAAAGGTTTTGCTGCTATACATGCCTGGGTGCCAAGATTAAATTAGAACTCATTAGCAATATCTTAATGTCTCTAATAACTCTGATACTAATTTTAGTTTATCTCATCTCTTTCATCCTGATGAAGAATGCCCTCTGCAATGTGAAGAGGGGAGGAGCAGTGGCAGAGGGGCTGAGCCCCCCAGACACATCTGTGGTTTTTCAGCATACAGCCTGGCAAGAAGCTGACTCCACTTTATTTTCTCCTAAAGGTAGCTGAAGATAGCAGTATTATATCTCTTAATCTTCCTACAACTCAACAAACCCAGCTCTCCATTTCCACATGTTCCAGCCCTGACCAAGATGGGAGTTCTCTGCTAGACTTTATGCCACAGATGCAAAGCATCCACATGCAAGGCACCTCTCATTCCTCACAGCTCATTTTCTTATGCATTAACTTACTGACAGAGCACAGCACTTTCAACTCCACATGCCTGGGCTTCAATTCCAAAAGGTTTATAGCTTTCCTAAAACAAATTAATTTTCTGCTTCAGATCAGATGTAAGGATTACTCTGTTGATTATGTATATTGTTTTTTCATTCAAGTCTTTTTCCCTTGAGTACTGGTTAAAACTATGGCCTAGCTTATTTTTTAAATTGAGAAAAATGACAGAATTTAAACCCTTACTGTTATTGTAAAAAAGTATCTTGCTTCACTCTGAGAAACAGACACATTCAGAAGTGCAGGGAAAAAAGTACCTGAGCCTAAAGCATGTGTGTTTTGGACCTCATCAATGATCCCTGTTGAAAACTACTGTGCAACCCCAAAGCAATTAATACCTGCCAAAGACATTACCTTCAGACACTTCCCTGTCACAATTATAAATTACTTTATGTGCTTAGTGCACAGGTAACTATGTATCCTTAACTGACATCCATCTGGCCAGCTCTATCCAAATCACCTGTGGACCATTTTGTTGTGTGTTGCTTGGAGAACTTTTTGTTTTGAATCAAAAAGTTTGGGACTACATTTTGAGCTTTGGTACAAAGTCTAAGACTTTGGCCATTAAAACTATCTGAATCAGTATCACTTCCCAAAAGCAGACAGGCCTGTTTGGCAAATAAAATTACCTTCTTCCAAAAGCTGAATGTATATTCATTTTGAGAGCTGACCACGTAGTTTAACAGTTCTGTCTTTAAAATGCTGTGCACACTGTAAGAGCCATACTCTGAAACCAGAAAGCCAAACAGACACTAACTGATTTACCTGCACCAGCTTTTTCAAAGACAGGCTGATTTATTTTTTCCAAACAAGCTGAGCCTCTAATTTCCACTGCACAGAACAGTCCTGAGCAAGCATGACCAGAGGGTGAGCTCAGTGCAATCTGTCTTCTGACAGTTTTTGCCTTTGTATTTTGACAAACATTTCCAAACAAAGCTTTAGCCCAAAGCCCAAGATTTTAATGTTGTACAAATATCTTCAAAGACTCCAAGAATGATTATGCTTTAGTAACACAGAGAAAGGTGCCAAAAGTACCTTGCATTGTGTCTGGCCCAGCTGAACAGGAGCCAACACTTCATCCTTCTTGAGACTCATCTGTCTGGTAGAGCTGCTGCCTCAGCTTGAGGAAAATTCAGCAATTAAACACAAACTAATTCAGGGGAGGAGGCCAAATCAAATTAAAAAGGAGTTATTTCCAACCAGGGCACCTCCTGCAACTACTTGGGGCATAAGCAGAGCCCACACCAGCACAGCTACATCAAGGAAAAGGAATCCAGCCACTGTGGGTGCTCCAGGTTTGGGAGGTTCTTTTTTCATGCTGCTCCTGTGCTCCAGCAGTGCTGAAACCATCAGCACCTTCACCTGCAAGACTGCTGTCAAGAAACTCATCCACTGGCCATCCTCCCCTAGCAGGGAGCACAGCCTCACACCACAGCTCAGGCCCACTGCAAGCAATTAAATGTTTTCAACTAGAAAGACAAGCAAAGCATCTTCAACTCATCAACTCAATGTGCAGAGTCAAACAGCTACTATTTAATTTGTCAGTGTGTAAAATATGGTAGTTGCTATGCTTGAAGTAGTGCCAGGAACCTGCACAAAAATCAACAAGCCAGTGCACCAATGCTCTGGGACATAAAATAGTAACTAATCCAATAAACCTGCTCTCTCTCTGGGCTAGGGTAAAAGCCAGGCAAGCTCCAGGCAGCAGAGTCTAAGTCAAACTGAGATGCCTTTTCCTCCTGCCTCAGGTACACTGGAGCCAAGCCTTCCCACATGTTTTTGACAAGGCAGAAAACACTTTCCAATCTAAGTCTTTCCTCTGTTTTGTTAAAATAATCCTATTATCAGCTTTAATATAAAGATCACACAGACAAACAGAACATTAAAAGGTCACTTGAAAGCAAAAAGCCTAAGAAATACCAAAGCAGAGCGTGATTTTATCCCATCCATCCACGTGCATCCACTTGACCACATGCATACATCCAGCACGAAATCTTACAAGTGCAGTTTGGAAAACACAAGTTATGAAAATTTCCTTTCCCCCATCCCTTCTTTCATAATGCACATTACCAGAGATACTGTTAAACTTGATCAGTAGACTGCATTCTCACTGTTCTTTTGAAATACACTGAAACATGAATAAGGCTATGACCAGATGTGCTATTAGAGTTGAAACAATCAAGGTCAAATGACAAGCACCTCACGTTTTATCAAGCACAGCTTAGATAACATACAAACTTCCAACTTTGTCAAGTCAAATAGCCTGCATTTGCTCAAGACTTCTCAAGCAGACATGAAAACAAAAATATAAAACCCCACAAAACAGAAGAACCACTTGATTGCCCTGGAATTAAACCTGCAAATCTAAGGGTGGTGAAAGCCTGGAGTGGGACAGCAGGGGGACAGCAAGGAGCACTAGCTGTCATGACTCCAGAGAGCTGGCAGAAGGGTACAGCTTGCAGGACAGCTGGAGACCACCAGGCACCAGCCCTGATCAGCTTCCAGAGCAGGAACTCTTCCAATACTCAGCTCTTAAGGGCAGCATTTGCACAATGAAATGTTGTTAGGCCTGTTGCTGGGTGCATTTAGTTCAAGTTTTTCCTATTCCCTTCTGCTGTTTGCCTGGTTCTCACTGCTCTTGTATTTTGATTTTTGGTAATATTCCCAAAGCACCTTCTACCCTTTCCCACAGGTAGGATTTTCACTTGGCTTGTGCCCCACAGAAACTGTCTTGTGCCTGGACCCAGTGAGCAAAAAAAGCATCTGAGTTTCCTAAACTGAATGTTCCTGCAACTCACTGGAACCTACACAGGCATAAACCAGGACCTCCCTTCACTCCTCCAAGTCCCTCTTCTTGCTCTCCTCAGACAAGATTCCCATCTATTGATCCTCCCTGGCCCCTCAGCTCCCCTCCTCCTTGCCTTCCTCCAATTTTCTATGGGACATCCTGACATATTTCCAGCCCATGGGCCACAGCTTCCCTGCAAGGAGGAGCAGCTGCTGAAGGGAGAGACCTCCCCATGTCACTCCTCAGTTTCCCAGGCTGCTCCTTAGAAAGTCTGGCTGTAGCCAGGAGGCTGAAGGCAAAGAGCTAAGAGGGCAGCTGTGGTCACTGTTCCTTGCCTCATGCCTGTTACCAGACCTCTGGCAGAAGGAACAGAGGATGGAACTCACACACAGGAATAAAAAGCCCTGTAACACATCTTCAAAGCACCTACCGCTGGAGATTCTCCAGTGTTTCCCAGAACAGCCTGACTGTCAGTAAGGTGCTGGAAGATGCATTTGCCATCAATGCCAAATGGCCATAATGCTACTGCTGGTAAACAGCCTCTTGAAGGAACAAAGAGTGATTAACCTCCCACAGCTCACCACCTCCTCCCTCTGGTCTTCTCCACACCAGCCCTAACCTCAGAACCAGCCAAATTTCCACAAGAAGACACGTAACCCACCTTACAGAATTTCACTCCTGCCTGGTACGTGCAGGTACATGCAAGCACTGCCTGCCGTGTCCAGGGTTTGCACTGTGGCCACTCCTCCATGCCTTGCACTTCTTTAGATGGATGGTAAATTCTTTAATGCTGATTTAATACTGTCCTATGAGCCCAGTGTGAGATACTCTTTGAACGTGGATCTACCTGGGAGGCAACAGGACTGTCACTGCTAAAGAGCTTGCTAACCATACATTTATACTCTCAAGCATCCATCCTTTTTTCTCCTAGAGTTGATACAAAAGCATGAAGACTGATGGACATAAAATACATCATGAAACAACTTAAGCTGGTAGAGACCAGTGGACCTTCAGCAAGGAGCTTTCTACATTTACTGCAATGCCAACTCCTTCCTCCATCTTCCTGGGACAATATGTATAACTGAAGGCAGAGGTGAGAGAAAAATTGCATGAAGTTTCATTAATTTGAAGTGTATTATGACTCATCTTCCATTATGTCTCATCACATTCCAAGCAGTAAATCCCATACATTTTCTCCACCACCACAAAAAAACATCATAAACACATACAAAATACCTTCTGTAGGGGTCTAGTAAATCTTCCTTCTCCATACCATCCAAGGACAGTGAACTAACAGCTGCATTTCTGCTCCCTCCAGAGGGGACAGCATTTCATTGCCACAGAGGCTTGTCCTACTTGAAAAATGAAACACTGAAACCACTGAAGGTGGGAAGACTAAACTGAAACAGAGTTTACAAAACCAAATTGTGTTAAATGAAAGAAGTAGGTTTCTGTACCGTCAGGGAAAAAACACCCTCTGAATGCAAATCACATAGCCTGCCTATCTAGTCTTTCAGGGAGGACATAAAATTCTTTATGAGAGGTGTAAATCACCTCATTCATCTCAACTTCAAATCCTAATGATAATTTAGATGTTTAGAACTGTTTTACCAACTTTGCAACTTTTTATTTTTGCTAATATGCTTTAACCTGCCGTGGTAATATCCATGTAAGGTGGAAAAGCACAGAAAATTTCAAAGATACTGACAGCTTCACGACAAAACGTATTTCCTATTATCCTTCTTCATTTTATCTGTCAACATAAAAATCTGTAAGAAGGTTAGAGTGGAAGAAGAAACAAAAGCAAAGATAAATCTAAAGGAGCCAAGGGACTATTGGACATTTGAACCACAGAGAGGAGAGGAATAGCAACTCCTCAATACTCCCTTTCCTCTCAAAATTGGAGTACTTCTGGTTTTGCCATCTCACTTGAAAGCCATGCATGAAGCCAAGGACTCAGAAAACTGCATTCTGTTCTTCAAAACTACTAGTCTTGCCTAAGTATTAATTTTACAACCCAAATCTTACTGCTTTTAATGAGCTTATCCTGTAAGCCTGTAACTTCATTTTTGTGTGTGTTTTAAGAATGAGAAATGGCTGATTTTGATCAATTTTTACCAGCCTTTGAACATATTTCTTTAGCATCCCATTCTCATTTTCATTATTTATTTTTAAGGAGAAGAAAGAGGAAAATTATAAAATCCTAGGTAAAATACCCAAGAATTTTTTTTAAAAGCACCCTGCACTCTCAATACTATGTACACAAAAGGAAGAGCTGAACCAAAACTAAGCAACTGCTTACTACACAAGACACCCCTCACCAGGGCCAATTCTTCAACTTCATCAGCCATGACACAGTAATTAATTAAAACAGGCTGCAGCAAGACTACAGCATCACAAGGTCTCTGCATCTCCTTCCCTTTCTGTGGTTCTTTATGCAGACAATGCCACTGCTGTCACTGATGTCACACTGGAATTTGATGCCACAAATGGGACCCACAAGCATTGGGAGGCATGTGGGGATTTAGCAGTTTGATTAACTCTCTGTACCCAGAGAGCTTTGGGTCAAACACTTGAACAGATCCTGAACAGGGATCACAGCCAGGAAACACGAGGAAACCTGTCCTTAATAAAAACCAAAATTAAGAGAAAAATGAACCTACAAAGAATTATGATTTAGAAATGTCCTAATTACCTTGGAGTAATTTAATTTCAGACAAGTGATTTTTTAGCTGCATGCATTCAATGAAAAGCTATGGAAGGACAAGTAGTTAAAACCCAAAAAACATCATGGAGCTGGGGTAAGCATTCATTGGTCTAAAAAGCAGTGAAGACCCACTAGCAAAGCTCATCTAACCCCAATGAAATTAAGTCCCAACAGTATTTCCCCTCAAGCACATGGCAGTGCTAAGGATGGGACTGGCCTTCTGCCCTTCCCATCTGTTTAGGCTTTGCTTTGTTCTGTCTACTTAGACCATGGAGGATGTTCTGATTGTACCAGGAGCAGATAAGGAATGGAGAATTGGAGAATTACAAACAGTCCACGATGAAATCTCACCTGAAGGGGCCATTCCCTGATTTCTGGGTGCCAGCCATACCCCTAAGCTGGAGAGCAGCCAAGCTCACTGCACAGGACACATCCCACCAGCCTCTCCAGGACCCCAGCAGCATGTTCAGCAGCAAAACCTGTGCCTTTCTGGGACTTCTTGAGCCAGGATCATGGATTCTGAAACAGATGCTGCTTCCCAAAGGCTGAGGGGAGGCAGGAAGATGTTCTAAAGGCCTTTAAGCTGAGACCACAGACAAACAACTTTCAAAACTCAGTGTGGAAACCTCAGATGGGCTCCTACATGAGGCTGTACTATAATGCACGCTTGACCTTAGGCCAGTCCCTTAGGTTTCAGACACGGAAAAGAGGAAGATCTCTTCCATTAGTTTGCTAAGATTAGTAAGCAATTCCTAGTGGAGAGTGCCCTCTGCTATGTGTGTGTTCAGTGCTTTCCTAAGACCTGCTTTTGATTTGGATCTCTGCACCTGTTATATAAATTAAGAAATCATGTTCCTTCCCTGACAGCACTCCAGCAAGGCACCTTCAGAGCACTGAACTGATTATCCTTCCCTTCTCACTTGTGCTGCTCCACTCAGTGCTACCAGCCCTCCTGGAGCTCTGGGGGTGGCCAGCACAGCCCCTGTGTCCCAGAGCAGTCTGGAGCCAGCTGGACACAGGGGCAGGCAGTGCTGGCTCTGCTCAATCTGCTTTGAAAGAGCCAGGGCTGGGCAGGGGATGGCAGCCACCAAGACACAGCAGCCAAGCTGACACAAGCTGGCCCCAGGCAGCCCTCGCTGCTCAGCTCATGTTTTGGCACCTGTGATAGTGACTTAGAACAAACTTTGCAAATCTAAGCCAACAGCCCTGCCAACAAATGACACTGACACTTTTCATCCCAGTTGGGGTTTATTTCTATCAGAGAAGGCACAGCAGGTCTGTTAGCAGCAAGGGGGAAGCTCCCAGTAAGCTTTAGATCCCAAGCAGGTACAGCCAAACCACAGCTGCTTTTTGGGGAATGCAAATGTTTAGATTTCCTGACATATCTAAGGCAAACCAGATTAGAAAGAGTAAATTTGATTATTGCAGTTTCAAACTGAAAATGCAATGCTTTAGCCAAATAAAACTTTGGGCTGCTCCAAATGATAAGAGATATATTTTTTCCCAAACTTCAAAACTAAGATTAGGAGATTAAAGCCAAGTCTTCTCTGAGCAGAAGTTTGAAAGCCTTTCTGAGACCTGTGCTTCCAATTCCTTTTTTAAAAAGCCCTACTCTGGTTTGGGAAGCCAGTGGTTTTTCTACAGATGTTTTGTTCTCTAGCCTCCACACTCATTACACCACTCCTTCTAACCACCCATGTAAAAAGAGAAAGAACACTGCACTTCTCAAAACTGGATCTTGTTGTGAGTTGCAGGGAGGGAATATTTTCACCACCATCATGGGGCAGCCATGTAAACCCCTGGGTGCTGTTCCCCAGATATTACCTAGCAAGCCCCTACTTCTAAAAACATCACTCCAGCTTTCAGTACCCACTTTTTTGTATTTCCTTGTGGAAGGACAATGGAGCAGAAACACAGAACATGATGGTCTGGGGTTTGATTAGAGAGATGGAGCACCCCTCCTACAACAAGAGCCTGAGTGAATTGGGATTGTTCAACCTGCAGAAGGGAAGGGTTCAGGGTGATCTAATTACAGCCTTACAGTACCTGAGAGGAACCTACCAAAAAAAATGCAGAGGAATTATTGCCAAGAGCATGGCATGACAGGACAAGGGGAAGTAGATTCAAACTCAGTCAGAGTGGGTTTAGATTAGGTATGAGGAAGAAATTCTCTGCTGTAAGGGTGGTGAGGCCCTAAAACAGGTTACCCAGAGAAGTTAGGTATGTTCCATCCTTGGAAGTGTTCAACGCCAGGCTGGGCAGGGCTTGGAGCAACCTGGGATAGTGGAAAGTGTCCCTGGGTTGGAATGAGATGATCTTTAGGGTCCCTTCCAACTCAAACCATTCCATGATTTTACCCTCTGAGAGACTCCAGGACAAGCCATATAAAGCCATGCAGCATTCTGCAGACAGACAGACATGCTTTGGGAAGACAAGACACAAACTCTGACCTGGAGCAGTAGAGAATGATCTGAATTTGGGCACAGCATCATGCCAGAAATGGCTACACTGCTGGCAGCACAGGACTATGACAGGGATCTGGAGCATGACCAAATCCCCAGTCTGGGGATGTGAACTTAACCCTCATCTTTGAGCCTTTTTCAGCCATGAAGAATAATTTCCCTACATCAGTAACAACAAAACACTGCTCAAGAATTAACACCTCAAAACAGTGAAACACTGAAAAACAGAGGGTTAAGAACAAGAGCTCCCCTCAACCTAAAAAATTAGAGATACTCATATTTGCTCTGGAAATCCCACATCTATTTGCAAGACTTAAAATTTTGATCAATGTCTTCTCTAAGCAGCCTAATTGCCACCTCACCTGCACACCTGCAATACAGTGAACTATCCACCACCAGCAAAATCTAGAGTGAATATTGTATTTAAGTTAGAAGCAAATCCTCCACATGTCTTTAAGTATCTCCACACTGCCTTACTACAACAATGCAGTTTTATAACTAGCAGCCTTGCAACTCAACTACTGCTCAAAGTTTGATCACTTGAAAATTGCTTTTTCTGCATGCTCTTGCATCCACCACTACGTGACAAATCTGTTCATTTGTTATTTCACCTTCCTGATCATGGGATTTGATATCCCCACACTCTATGTTTGCTTCTTCTTCACAATTCTCCTATTTATAAAGGAGGAAGAAACCTATTCTTAGGACTCAAACACCAAGTTATAATCCTTAATGAGTCACCACATCTGGAATTCACTTCATTCACTCCAGGTGCATGGGATCCAAATTTAGTTTAGATTCATTGACACCAACAAGCTTATTGCTCTGGGACCAGTGCAAAAGCACAGAGCATTGTCTCAGAGCAGAACAAACCAGACCAGTTGTCACATGAGCTTTAGTGCAAAGAGCAAGATCCTAAGAATAGGATAATGCAATTTTAGCAAGGAAGAGTTAGGTTTTGCATTAGGAAAAAGCCTAAGAAATAGGGTAATTAAGCACTGGAACAAACATGAAAAAGGCTGTGATCTTCACTCACTGATTTCAAGTTTATTCTGGCCACAAGTAGAGGGAATGGACCAGATGATCACTTCAGGTCTCTTTCAGTACTATTTTCTGTTATTCTAATCTTTCATCAGCTCTCAGCAGTGTATTTTTCTAATTACATCCAGTTTTCAACAGATTAGTTTCCCTTTATTCACATTTCCTAGCACAAACACCCAGAGCAAGCTGTTCCTGGACACCAGCTCCTTTGGCACTATGTTGCTGTACCTTTTGTGAGGATTTAGCCCTTAAGATCTCTCAAGAGTAGAGCTTTAATTTCACAGCACGGATCTTGCTCATTTTACTCCATATTTACCGAGAACAAAGGGAAGACTATGCAAATGCCCTGCTACTTAGACCTGAACAAAGTGGAAGCAAACATGTAGATGTGAATGGGAGACATAATGGTAGGGAAAAAAAGCAGCCCTTTACAAAAGTAAAATGACTTTGTCAGGGTCCCTTTGCACTATGTGCATGGATGATTTGTGACAAAACAAAAAAGTGCTAGCCTAGCACGTCACCCATGTCAGAGATTAGAGCACTTCAAAACCTTCAGTAGTTCAAGCACTTGCTGGAACTTGAAAGGCTTTCTTAGGCAGTGCTGAGCTTCTTTATGGCTTTTACACGACTTTGATGTGCACCTAAGAGTGAGGAATCTTAATCTGAAGGTTTTCTATGGAAACACCCATATTGTGTGATAAATCAGAAAATCTCGTCACCCTGATTAATGCTGAGTCAAAAGTTTGCAAAAGTTTTTTTTTTGCCAGAAGTTAAAGATTCAGAGTCAGTGTTTTGATACTCAAATAAGAACCCTTCCAAGCACTTTGGAATAAGAATTTCCAAGCACTCTGTTACTTTCAAAAGCTTCTACAATAATAGCAGTGGTGTAATATTTCTGATCATTGATGAAGTATGGAGTGCAAGAAGTAGGTGCTTATGCAAGTGTCACTTTCTCCCCTTTCTCACTTCCTCTTTAAAGCAAAGATTTAGTTTCCCTTAAAGTTAAGGGACCTGTGGAAACACAATCAGTTTTTCCTGTGTTACAAAACCTCTTCTCTTAGTGCAAACACGGATGTGTCAACATCAGCTTCATTTTCCCCACTCACTATACACCCTTAACCCCCAGGAGCATTAATGAGAATTATGCATGCATAACGAGCACAGAATAGTCCCCTTATGAATAGGGGCCTTGTTGGAACAATGAATACATTTAACCATTAACATCTAGGGATGTGCCCAACTATCCAATTTAACTAGCTGCCAAACAAAGCTACCATGACCTATCTGATATTGTCAGGTTTGCAACTGCAGCTCTCTGAAATTTGTCTCTCGTTTGCTTTTAAAGGAGGTGACAGTGCTCTGAGCAGGAGCTCTTTGTCACAAGGAGCTCCTGGCAGGAGGATGGGCTCCAGAACTCTGCCACATCCACCATGTGATGGAAGAATTCTGCAGAGCCAAAGACTGTGACCCCAGGAAGCAAGCACAGTCACCAGAAGGTCAAAATAATCTATATATATATATAATTTAGGTACATATATATGCTGGCCACCAATATTAAGAGACACTCAGAAAGGCAGAATAGAGTACAGAATCACATAAAGTAGGCTGAGAACTACACTTCAAAAGAAGAGAGTGGAAAGACAACTTCTAAGGAAATAATTTTGTCCTCTACAGGCCTGAAGTTCCTATGCAATTGCCTGGCTACACTTGCTCTTTATTCCTATATTTTAGCTATCAAAATGCAAGACAGAACCTGAGGATATGTAACAATGATACTCTCCTGAGACTTCTGAGTCCACAAAATAAATGTAAGGGTATCATCTGTGATACTCAAAATTCCTCCATTGTCTTAATTTCCTTCTGAATTCTTCTAGCCTGTGCTATGAAATTTCACAAGTTAAAACTTTACTCATTAATCATACATGTATGAATACACTAAGAAGGTAATTAATAACCCTCCTTTAAAACTGATGTACTGAAAAGACTAAAATAGATAGATTTATTTTCCTGGAAGTGTATGCATAGTGTGCATCCATAAGAAAAGGCAAGGTTGTGATTGCTCCATCATAAATCATCTGTGTAACACTGCTGAGCTGCTTGGTGCAGTACATCAGCGCAGAGCCCCAGGAGGGTCCAGGGCAGGCAAGCAACCCATAAAACTCATCTGTCAGCCTGCCAGGGTCAGCCTGTGGCAGCACCTTGGACAGAAGTGACCACTGCTGACCCACAGGGATCCTCTGGGTGCCACCCCACTGAGCTCTGGAGCCTCCTCTGCCATCAGACACCACGGGACTGCTGGGCTCAGCACAGAATTAGCAAAGCCACCTGAGTTTCATGTCATATCCTAAAACAAGGAGGCAAATGTGGTCTTTAGGTTCTCCCATAGGGTGCTGTGACAGACCAGTGTTGCTACAGCAGCTCAGACACAAAGGGCTCATTGTGCCATCATCAACACTGCCATTAAAAATATTTAGCTGTTGTAAAGGACAAAATGCAGCAATAAAAAAGTGCCAGAGCAGGCTGGCACAGTCCTGCTATGGCTACACCACACACAACACAGGCAGATCCCTGTCCAGAGAGGTCAGGCCCCAGCACACCTGATCACTCTGGGTCAGGAGAGACACCAATGGGGAAAACACCCTGTCCTCCTGTGCTGTGGAATCCTGTGCACCCAGCCCTTAGCTTCAGGCTCTGGTTATTTCTGAGCATCTCAACAGAAGATACTGTGCAGAAATATTTTGTGTTTTGCTATCAAATAATATACTGCCTCAAAACACTAAATGCTAACTGCTTGGCAGAAGATTTAAACAGGCTTGCCTTCCTATCTTATTCTAGCCTTATGATAAATCATTAAATATTAGCTAGATGCTTTATTTCATCCATTGGTGCTGCTCAGTAGTTCCTTGTATGAGAAAAAAGCAAATACCTTTCATGGATATGAGGATGAACCTATCATCTTAAATACTGATACCTAATCAACAGATTGATACACTCCATATAAATTTTGGCACAGGCCTGGCTGCTGTCTGGGAATTGACTCTGATCCACCAAAATTTGTATTTTCCCCTAGAATCAAAAGCTATACTCTAAGCTGGTACATGATGAGTATGCATTTGAACTATTATTAAACATATGCCTCTTTATCATGTCATTTTATGCTTTCATGGGAGAAAGATTCAATTACAAAGACTTTACTGTATTTGGAACTCTAGTTCTAGTTTTATACCATTTAAAAGCAAACCCATTTTACCACCCAGGGTGCATTTTACACATATCCTTGCTTTTTACAGATCCTCAGGCTATGACAATTTTCATTATTAATCCTTATAAAAGCTCTTAGTTATTTTAATCTATTTATTTTATTGATTTATATAGTGATTATCATGTCAACTTTGTTTCCATTTATCACATTAGTGCCTTTTCATTAGTACTGCCCTTTGGTTAAAAACTGTCTGCTCAGACCTGCCACACGGGCCTGGGGGTGTAGGAACATTATTTTTCTATTATTTTCTGATAACAATCTGCTACCAAAACTTCAGTGGCACATAAGGTATTCCAGAGACAGCTCTTGGAAGTCACCAGTATTTTAAAATGAGTCATTTCTTACTAAGCTTGTTTTCCATCCCAAGATCCAGTTCAACTCCAGAATCACCAGATCTTGAGCTGACCATTAAAAATAAAAATGGTTACACACTCTTTCCAGAAGAGATTTCTCAGAGAATGAATAGACCATGTGAATTGTAGCAATGCTTGACTCAGTCTGACAAGAAGATTGTGTGCTGGGGGAATGCAGGTTCTCTGCTGACTCTTGGATACCTTCCCAAGACATTTACAGGAAAGGCTGATCTGAGTAACTAAGTCATTTTTCTTCTCACCTGGACCAAATGCTCATGCAAGTCACCAAGGACAATGTTTTTTGGGGCTCGTGGATATGAAAACTACAGGTTTCCATCTGGCAGTGGAACTGCAATTCCATCTTTATGAGGCATTAAGTAAGTTTAAACACATTTTTTCTGCCTATAGATTACTCCCAAGAGGGCATTACAGAGGGGGCAGCTGGTCCTGCGTCAAACAGAATTTTAAGACATGGGAAAAGAAGGGGGAAAAAGATGTTATTGCTGGTGAGACCTTGCCTGTATCCAGAGTCATCACCAGCCTCAGGTTAATACTTCTGGTGACAGTCTGAGCTGAAGAGTGCTATAAAATCCTGAAAAGATTAATGAAGGAAGGAATCTTACTCCAGAAGAGCTGCAGGCTGCAAAAGCAAAGCTTTCCTTCTACTCAGAACAGCTATTTCAGCAAGCACAGACCACAGCCCTGACTGCTCACAGGCTGCATGAGAAACGTGAAGGAAGGACAGCTTTCAATTCAGCTTCCAGCTCAGAAACCAACATAACTTCTAGCCTTTTCCTTCACCTGAGGAATCACTGAAAGTCAGCCTGAAGAAGTGAAGGTATAGCTCAGTGATAATTTTTCTGGCTGCAATCTACCACTCTTTCGTGGTGGGTTTTGTGCTCCTCACAGTAACACACCATGATATAGTCTGCAGACAGGGAAACTGAGGCACAACTGTTCTGGGCTACTAAGAGAAAAATAAAGATAGGAACAGAATCCATCTCACATTGGACCAGCCCACCCCCTCTGAGATATAAATCACCAAGAAGCCCGTGTGCTCATTAACAAGCAAATACAAAGTGAAACAAAAAAAAACACTTTCCACTGTACCCAGCTGCAAGGTAATACCAAGAACATTTCAAACTTGGATAACAAACAGGTTTGTTTCAAAAAGAAACAGGAACCTCATGGAAACAGGATTATTTTTTGTGCCTTTTTAGCAATCTTAACCACCCTATATAGTTCCTATGCATAAAGAGAACTGTGCTCATCCAGCAATGTTTCCTCCTAGATGCACCCTTAATCCACCCTACTGAAGGCAGTCTCACACATGCAGGGGGACAGAACACCCAAATACAAACTGCAGCTCACACCAGAGGATTTTACTCTCTCATTCTGATGGGGCTGAATCTTCACAGAGCCATTACAGCAAGTCCCTGCCTCCTCTGGCCCACAGCAGACACTGACAGAATGTTACCCTGAGCAAACTGCCTTCCTGCACTACACCTTTACCAGGGGAAAGGTGTTCTCATTAGGGAGGCAGAAAAGCTGAGCAGTGATAAAAGAAACACAGGAAAAGAAAGTGCTGCATGATCCACTTCATGAGAAAATGGGCAATTTAATAGATATTCTTGGACATATACAAAATAAGGATCTGCTCATGCTCCTGTCTCAACACACATGGGAGCTGTGCCACTGATTGGGGTGGGATGAGATCCAGTGTAATTCAAGCACCACATGCAGCAAGGGGCTTCTGCTGGGAATTTAGGACTTGTCTGTCATAATTCAGAAAGCAGAACAGTTTTAATGTATAAATTAAATGCACGTCCAGCTCTACAATGGGATATTCAATATATGCACAGTAATGAACACTCCTGCTGATTTAAGGTGCAGGATGACAAGAGAATAAAGCAGCTTTTAACAAAACAAAACCTGCCCTTTGGAAGCAAGTTTGTGAGCATGACCTGGGCATCTTACTCTTTGTAAACCAGCAGTACAACAAGATAAAGCTAATCATTCCTTTGGTAGTTTTCCACAAGAGGATTATTTATAAGGTAAAGAGTTCCTAAAGCTCTTTCACAAATGACATATTTTACATGCTTCCCAAAAATCAGCCCAATTCTTCTCTCTCTCCTTAGCATATGTTTACAGATTGGGGTTTTTGCATGCTCAGACACTAGTCAACAAGCCAAAGGGAGAACAGAGCATATGTGAAGGAGTAGGACGATCTCGTGGTTACATGATTACCGAAGGAATCACAAGAGGACTTTTATTCTAGCTCTGCTACAGTCCACTGCCTGAATATGGTCACGTCACATCACAGCCTTCAGCTGGGTTCATTCAGTCCTCCCGAGAAGCTGCAAAGCAGTGACAGGCAGGCACCACCATGCTCCACGTCCCAGAAAAACCTGGGAGTGTCCAGAACTCCTCGCAGAGGCCGTGGCAGGGCAGTGGAGGCTGTAACACAAGCCAGGGCTCGCAGGGCACGGCCAGCGCAGCCCCCGCCCGGGAGCCATTCCAGAAGGGCAGCACGCGTCAGCCTGGAGCTATCCAGACTCCCTGGAACCAAAAGCTTAGTCCCTTGGCAGGACTGACACAGCCCTCCACCCTTGGAGACAGCTTAGAATCTTCTCTCATCAAAATGTCAACCAAGGAGCTCCAACAGAAACATCCCAGCTCAGCCTGTGATAATCGAAGTACACAGTCAGGGACATATTACCTCATTTCTCAGTCTGGGGAAGGCATGAAAAACCCTTCCTCTGGATCACAGCCAAGGCAGGAGTATCTTTACCTGACCAATCTTTGCTATTTGCAGCAAATTACCCTTGAAACATTCCACTTGTTCCAAAAAGGCAGGGTACCAGAGGGAAGTGCAGATTCCACCAGAGGAGAAGGGAGCCTTACAGACAGACCAAGGAGATGTGCTGTTTAAAAATGCCTGCAGTTGTCTTACCCATCCCATACCCAAACATGTCCTTAGCCTTGCACTCATCAATGCACTAGGCTTCAGAGTAGAAAAATACCTTGTGTCTTGGAGGAAGCTGTGGAAGAGAAATTTACAATAAAACTCCTGCTCATCTCCAAAATCTCATTCAGGTGACGATTTTCAGGCAAGTTGCTGCCAGACTCACATCACACCTTAAAATCACAAGCTTTTTTTTTTTTTTTTTTCCCCTTTAGGAGTCTTCCTCCTTCTCTTGCCACTACATTTTATCCAGGAGGCTGGCAGATCCCGCCCAAACTTTCCACCTCACTTTAGAGGGCTTCCAAGTATTTCATTTGACTACAGGTGAAATAGGCACCACCCATAAGAGGACACAGAAAATTACATCTGTCTGTCTGTCTGTCCCTCCCTGGGAACTGGGTTGGGCCTTTCTCCTTGACTGAGCTGCAGGTTTTCCTGAAGGGTCTAAGAACCTAATAATCATTAAGACTTTAGCCTCTGCCAGATTTGTTGTATTAGCCTACAAATACTGGCTTGAGATTAGCCAAGGGCTTTCAACACTTTGGTGATTGAAAATATCTAGTACCCAGGCAACAGGACTGCAGAAGTTTCATTTTTTAGAGAAAAGAAGCCAAAACCAACATGCAGGTGACTGAGGAGCACCCCAGGGCAGGGCAGGAGCAGAACTCTCCTGGCACTTCACTCAGGGCTCAATTCAGCTGAGCACTCTGCTCCCCAGTGTCACCCCCAGCTGCCCACCAGTTTTCCACTTTATCTGACATCCAGCATCTCCAGGGGATGTGCTTCAACATTTGTGTGGCATTAAAATGCATAATAAAATGAGCCTCAGTGTTAGGAGAAATGTGCGTATATGAAGATCTACTCACTGATAACAGCTGCCCATGAAAGTGCTGGGAAACACTTCAGTATTTAATTAAAAGAGGGCACAAGAGAGGAGGCATTACTGCCCAGCAAGGGATCATTAAAGCACACAAGCTTTGGCAGAGCAGAGTGATACTGCACGAACAGGGAAGATCAATATGCACCACTTTGCCTCAGCTCTGCTCCAGCCCTCTTCAAAGGAAACCTTTATGAGCAATAATTTAAGAGCATATTACCCTCCCTCACCTTCTCTCTTGCTATTTCTTTTCTGAGAGCTTGTTATCCAACAGGGAAGCTGGATAGGACAGAAGACAATGAAACTGTCCACAGCAGGAGGGTTGGAACTCAATGAGCTTTAAGGTCCCTCCCAACCCAAACCATTCCATGATTCTGTGATTCTCTTCAGCCTCACAAGACCTGCACCTTCCCTCTGAAAGCAGACAACTTTTTGGGAAAGTTTCCTCTACAGCACTAGAGTTTTATAGCTAATGTAAATCCATCAATTTAAAGTTGGAGGAACTCCTTCCAGGAAGAGCTCAGGAGAGAGGGTTAAGCATACATTAAAATGGATGGAAAGCCTTTATTTGACTCTCTTTTAGCTCTCCAAAACAACCACCATCTGATGCCTCTATCACCATTCCTGCAAATCTCTTCTTGCCAGAAAATGACAAACGATTCCTCCTCCACAGGTAACTCTACACCCCTGTGTCATCTCAACTACCTCATGCAAAGTGAAGATCACCAGCACTCTGCAATCGATTAAAGCCACAAGAGATCAGCCCAATGGCCTATCAAATTTAATCCCCAAGACAGAAATCCGTGCCAGAAAACACAGCCAAAACTCATCTAAGATAGGTCTTTCCATCAAACTCCACAGTCTTTGAAATACACTGCTCTCAAAAAAAAAAAAAAAAATAGTTAAAATAATAAAACAAATTGAAGCTTGCACCTCCTCACACACCTATAGGCAATTGCAGTAGTATGAGGTAACTAGAAATTGTGTTAGGAGATAGTCTCTTCTTTATTCCGATGCCTGTAAACATTTTCTTTAAACAGATTCACTGAATTGTTTAGATTGCAAACACATAAAAGTGAGGAATGTGACTTCATTATCTAGATATATGATACAATCATGAGAGTTTAATTACGAAGTGCTTCATACCCTTACCAGGTCAGCTGCAGAATATGCAATTTAAAAAGTCTATATGTGCTACTTTCCCCTTTCAGTGCTGTTGTTCCCGAACTCTGAAAAGGCAAAACGAACAAAACGAAACAACACTGCGCTCATCAACTTTCCCAAGTGCCGCAGACTTACTGCTTAACTAAGCACAAGCCAAGTTCTGCTGGCCGGATCCCTCCAAGGTGTCACCTCTGCCTTTCCCTATGACAGCGCTCCCGAATTCATCCGCAAGATGAACTTTCAGTGAATTCCCCACCCGATCACCCCACGTGTGGCCAGCGGGACAAGGCTGCCGAGCTATGGGCTACTGACCCCTCGTGCCGAAGGGGCTCGGGTGAGGAGCGCTGCCGCAGGTACTCAGCGGGATGAAACCGCGCTGCTGCGGCACCTGCCCGCCTGCCAGCGCAGGAGCGCTCTGCTCCGGGAAAGGCTCAGCTCCGTCAGCCAGCGGCTCCCGCTGCCCCGTTACCCTGCCCAGCCCGGCGGGCAGCGGGGCACGGCTGAGGCGAGCCCGGCCCTCAGCCCCAGCGCCGCCGCCCTCCCGTCGCGGCGCGGCCACCCGCGGGTGGCTCGGTACTGACCGGCCGTGGGTACGTCGGGGACCAGCTTGAGGGGCCCGATCTGCCGCAGCTGGAACGCCGTCCGCACTTCGTGGCAGCTGGGGGACCTGCCCGCCGCCACCGCGCCGCACAGCCCCGCCGCCAGCAGCCACAGCCCCAGGACGGCGCGGCTCCCGCCGGCGGCCATCTCGCAGCCCGGCCACGGCCGCGGGCGCGGGCCCTCAGCCGGTCCCGGCGGCGGCAGCGCTGCCCCCGCCCGCCGCCCGCGCTCCTCCTCGGCGCGAGCGGCCGCCGCCGCCCCTCCCCGCCCCTCGCAGCGGGGCCCGAGGGGCGCTGCCGCCCCCCGAGCGCGGCGGGGGAGGGCCGGCCCGCAGCGCTGTCGGGGGCAGCCGCGCCGCCGCCGCCCGGCCCCGCGGGACGGTCCCGCTGGAGTTAGCGCTGAGCATCGCTGCGGGCCGGCCGGGGCAGCGCGGGGCAGCGGGAGCGTGCGGAACGGGGAGTGCTCGTGGGGCCGGTCGGTGAGCGCCGGTACCGAGAGCGAACGGCAGGTACAGAGCCCCTGAGCGCTGCCGGGTGCACGCTCCCGCACTCCTGCTCGCTCCTCACATCCCCAGCCGACCACACGGAACGGTCTGCGTGAGACAAGCGTTAACTCCAGCCAGCAGAGAACAGAAACTTTACCGCAGGAAACATATCCTTATACACCAAATAGAAATTGTCCATTTGTACCAAAGCTAGCAGCAGTTCCATCCTCTGTGGACTGGGGGGCATAGCCCTCTCCGGGGGATCACACACCTTCAGAGAGTTGCTCTGCGGTCTTTTCACTCCTCTCAGCAAGCTTTGGTGCCAGCTGCTTTACCACACCTTTGAGCACAGAACTCTGCTCAACACCCATGCATATTTTCCATTTCACAAAAACATTCAATTTCCAGACCCAAGCGGTGTCCCGCAAAGAGTCCCGTTTGCACAGCACCTCTCAGGCATATGGAGCACGTTACCAGGCACAAGAATAACTATTGTTTGAGGCTCTTATGTGTGATTTGAAGGTTGCTTGCAACCCTCAAGATGCTTCTAATGTGCTTTTGGAGCAGCGGGGGAGCCCACCTGCAGCTCATTTAACTATTGCACATTCCCATAGGTAGTAATGAGAGGCTGAGCTCAAGTGCTGAAGTTGCCTGAGTTGTATTTTAATAGCTAAAAGCTCAAATCCTTTAAGCAATTTACTTGTATTAACTTTTTTCCTATCAAGACAACAAAAGATGAATTTCCCTCTTTTTTTTTTTTTTTTTTTTTTTTTTTTTTTTTTTTTGAGAATAAAAACCCCAAACAATTTGATGTTTTAACTCGTAAACTAAATCATTTAACTTGTAAACTAAATGAAAAAAACAACCAGGAAAAACAGACCAGCCCTATAATCAGGCTTCTTAATTCAGAAGTCACCTTGAAAACTCTCTGCTCACCCATTCAGAGCTGCAGTGCCTGGCTCATCCTGCAGTTTTCCAAGGTCACACAAGAGCCAGGACACGATGGAGCAAGCCAGCACACCAGAAGGGCTGACCCCTAGGAAGTCCAGAGCCCATGGACACCGAGGCAGGTTACACTTGTCAGCAAGGCTGGAGTTACACACACACATTAACAAGTGGAGGTGGCAACAGGTAATGAAAGAGAGACGAGGGAATAATCAGCATCAGTGACAGAACAAATTAGCATCATAAGGCACAGTACTCCAGCTGCCAAACCATTGTGCAATATGTGGGTTTATGAACCCAAGGAAGATTAACAAGTTGCCCCCAGTTGCATTTTGTTTAACCTCGGGCCCAATCCTAAAATACTTTATTCAGACAATACCCCCATTGACTTCAGTGGGAGTTCTGCCAGAAAAGAAATGGCAGGATGATGGATCTCCCAAATAATTTACTTGACAAATAACAGCATTATTTGGCATATACGTTATTCTATGAATAGCATTGAATCAGTCCTGTGCAAGGGCTTGAGGCATTTAATTCAGTGCAGTTTTTGCTATTGTTTTCAGTGGGTGGCAAATTCAAATCCCTAGTTCTTTTCTAACATGATTTGTTTTAGTGCCTCATCTTTATATGATGGGTGTTCTTTTCATCACCTGTCTTTTTAAGTTATGTCATTTATTTGTACTTTTTAATTGGTCCTCATATTGTTAGCAGAGGACAGCCCATTACATCATCTCCAGTTCCCCTCCTTGCCTCAAAATCCTGCTAAGAAGCCAGAATTATTTCTGTGCCCAGCAGAAAATTCAGTGAACTGGAATGTCCATACATGTAGTACTGGTTACTCCATTACATGAGGAAACATTCTTTCTCCTGATTTTGTGATATCTATATTGAGAAACCTTAAACAAAGAAGGCATGTTATATTTCTCAGGCTGGAATTTGGGATTTCTTTCCTCTCTCTTCTAAAAGAAAAAAAAAGTAGGCCTTCCACACACTGCTTAGGAGTGTGTTTTTGCCCCTGATTATATCCATAACAATGAGATAGTGGTTAACACCTGAGCAGCCCCAGGTGATGTGCATGCACACAGTCCACAGGTAAATGCTGACTCAGGGGTGACAGGATGTGTCAGGGTGTAACAGGGTCACACCTCCTGACACTGCTTAGGTGACAAATGAGAACCTTCTGGCACCACTGAGCATCCAGGATTGCTGGTTGCACCCAGCAGGTGAAAAGTGGCAGACACTTCAGGTGTCTGTCCCTGCAAAGTGATCCTCAGACCTGATGTCATGTTTGGCATCCCAGAGTTCTGGAAGCACACAGCACAGGCATAGAACAGTGGGCTCCAGGGAATGTAGCCCCCATTTCTCCAAACACACACTCCACATACAGCAGGGCTGGCTCTGGTGGAGGTAGGCAGGTGCAAACACTGGCCTGAGAGCTCTGCTGGAACAGGGCTGCAGATAACACAGAGCTGTAGAGCCAATTATTGTACATGACATTCTACCACACTTGAGCAATTTGCTTGGAACAATCACAGTTTACCTTGTCAACAGGTGTCTTGTATTTTGACAAATGAATATTTATCAACTGTACATCAATGAGAACTGTATCACTACTTCTTACAATGAATGGCCACATAAATCTGCCCAAACAATCCACTCAGCCTAATCCTGCTAAAGTGACCACAGTACTCAGCATGAGCTTTGGATGTGTAAGAAAAGCTGGGATCAGGCTTAGAAACAGGGTTTTGTGTGCCTGCTGCCTCAGCCCTTCTCTGGTTGAATATAGCTGGAGCTTTGCCAGTGATTTAAATGGAAGCTGGACTAATTCCCTTATGTTTAAGATAAGCTCATCTCCAACTGGACTTTCCACCAATGGGACTTAATGGGCACGAGGTCTGCTCTTGCCAGTTTGGCTTCCAGAGGAAAGCCTTGCTGTTTGTGTCTCAGCCATGCCAGGAAAGGCAGCAATCCAGTCTTTACAGCCTGATTCTATCTTGGAGGTCCAGTTCTTCAAGGCACATGTTTCACTGAGGCACCTGAAGAACTCAGTGGACAGAAGCAAAATTAAGGAACCTGTTTATGTCATTGGGATAAGCCCAAGTGACATGCTGATTTTCATTTTAAAAACAACTTAATCAACCTCAAAAGAAGTGTAAAATCCTCCATCTGTAATTAAGACTTGTTTCCTTTTTCAGCGTTTTATAATTTTCTGGTGTTTCTTCTCTTAAGAGAATTAAATTTATTTTCTGAAGACTATTTCAAGTCAAATCAAACTTTAAAGCTGAGTATGAAATTTTAAATATAGCAAAAAAGTCATGCATGAAATATTCATAAATATGCCAGGACTAAAAAGCACTGCTAGAAATTTATTTCTGGTGATTTTACTAAAAATTTTCTCACCCTGTTAAATGATGAACACTATGAAACTCTTAGAAAAATTATCAGTCTATGCCTACCATTGTTTTTTTGGGTTGGCTTTTTTTTTCAGTGTTGTTTTGGTTTTTTTTTTGTTTTTGTTTAGAGATCCCATTTCCTTCTCCTTCCCTCCCAGTATTGAGCACAAAGAGAATGATCATGCTGCCACACCATGAATTGTTTTCCATGCTGCATATACTCCACACAGAAAAAATGTGTGCAGACCTTTTTGATGGTCAGAATGCAGTATTCCTGTGCTGCCTCATTATTTCAGGGATATTTTTCACTTTACCAGACCTATTGAAATGCACACTTTAGAAATGCCTGTGTACTTCTTTTTTTTTTTTTTTTTTTTTTTTTTTCCCTGAAAAAACCCCATCTGAAATACCTGAAAATTACAGCCATTAACTTTACCATAACACTACTTTTGAAAAAAATTATTAGACCACCAACCAATCAAAGATCTATGGAAGAAATACAATTGATGTGACAACCCAGGCAGTCAAAACAGCCACTAGTTAAGAGAAAACATCCTATAGACAATGCTGAAGATATTTTTTTATCTTTTTCCAGTGCTTCAACAGTGAGAGAACAATTATTTGGTATCAGACCAAAACTCCTGCAGCCCTTGACTTATCTCCAGTGGCAGAGATCAGACCTGCTGTGCTTATTTAGAGATTACACCGTGTACAGCATATCAGAGCTCTCCCTCTCTAAATCTCTTCCAAGTACCATCCTGGCCCCCAGAGACTGCTGTGAGCTGAGAGCATCAGCCCAAACTCCCAGACAGCAGCTTTTTGGTCATTAAAAAAAATGCCATGAGAAAGAATTATCTCAAAATCTCACTGGAAATGTAAGGGAGAAAAGGCACAGATTTTAGTGACTCAGAAAAACAGCACCTCCCAGGGCTGATGTGAGACAGTCCAAGAGGAACACCATGGGAAGGTGACTGTGTGGTATCAGCCTTCCCATCTCTGTAATACCAGCTCTTTCTGTCTGAATTCTTCCTCAGTCATCCTGGTCACCAAGCAGCTGAGAAAATGAATATACTCTTTGCCCTCACCTGCATGGCTCAGCATACAAATTAATTTAACTGGGACAAGCGAGAAGGTTCTGAACTTTCTCATGTGAGAAGCTGCCTCACAGCCCAAGGGAAATCAACAAGATTACTCAAGGAGTAAAGGCTGCACAACACCAGCAGAAGCATCTAGGTCTGGTTTCACTTACTTCAAAATACTAATGATGGAAATAAGTTTCATATTTAAAGTCAGACTGGATACACAGGGAAGAGGGATATGTGGACTCAGGCTGTGACAGGGCATTCACGCTTCTCTGAGCAGTTGTAATGCACATCAGCCACCCCCTCACCTCCCACAAAATTTCTGCTTGGGGCTTCCACAGTGACAGACACACATCACAGTTAAAGTGCTGAATTTAGCATTAAAATATGCATCAAAAGCTGCCTATAATTTCTGATAACCTTACAAGAACTCCTGGCTTTTTCCTCCCTGACAGGTAAAGATCACAACATGTTGGCTGCCTGCCTGTAATTCCTGAGGCTTACAAGAACTCCTGGCTTTTTCCTCCCTGACAGGTAAAGATCACAACATTTTGGACTTTATTAACAGACATTGTTATTGAATTCAAAGCTGCTTCTAAAACTTCAATTTATTCTTCTTAGAAAATAGTGCCCTTATTCAAAAGCTTATGGTATGGAACAAGATCATCTTCCAAAAGTACTATTTAATAAAAAATTTAAAAGATCACATAAAATTTATAATAGAAATGTGAATAGGATCATTATAATATTTGTAATAGCTTTTTCTGGCAGAACAAAATGCTAGATACTTTCACTTTTCTAGCTGGGCACTCAGAAGAGCTGCTTTTTAACTATGTGTCAGAATTTGAAGTTAATTAAAACTAATTGCCCACTGTACTGTAAGCGATGCCACTGCATTTTCAAATAGCTCTGTTTCCATGGGATGATTTACTTAAAACTGATGTCTCTCATTGACTGAGTTCTGGGTTTGCCTTAATTGTATTGTTCAAGTTGTTTATCTTTGCTTTCTGCCTTGCAACTTTACATGAAAGGTCATCAATAGCAAAGTTCCTCGCTAAGATTGACACTTTATCAACATGAGAAAAAGCATCCTAGAATATAAACTAGTTTATCAAAATAAATGAACTCCTTTGACATCTCACATTACCATTCCCAGCAGTCACCACTTTCTGTCCTCAGAATATCTGTTTATGTGCTCAGTTTTGTAGCAAAAACTTTATAACTCAGAACCACTGTAGTGGTACAGCAGCATTTGTTATCTTTCCCACATGGGGGTAAATTAAAATTCTTTATTGAGAACATGTGCATACCAAGAGCCTTCCTGCTGCTCCCACCTGCCACTGGTGTGCACACAGACCTGTTCAACCTCATGTGTCCAGAGTGAAAGTCTCTGTGTGCTGGATCACACCAAGTGGCAGCATCTCCTTTATGGGAGTCTGTGAAGGGTGAAAATCCAGGGTTAAATAGGGGCACATGTGGCCAGGCACAAGTTTCTGCAGCTGCCCTCCAGCACGAGGGGCTGCAGGAGCACAGGGGGATTATGTCTGTCAGGAGTACAAGAAAGGGGAGGAGGAGAGTGCTCTGGATTTCTCATGGCACAGGTCAAGTCCAGTGAGAAAGCACAGCCCTTCCTGCAGCTGTGACAACAGCAGGCTGGCTGCCACCACACTGATGCACAGCATGGCATCTGCACATCACCTGATGGCAGCAGTGCCTTCAGCTCACCTGCTTCCCCACCTGGCATCTGCAAAGGGTGCTGGGACCCAATTTTTGGCAAGGCCTGATGCTGTGGGAATGCAGACTCCACAGGAACAACAATTGCTCCTTTCCCTGTGGTTTGGTTGTGGGAATTACCCCAGGACATCCAACAACAACCCTGATGAAGTTTACCACACAGCCAGCACACAGCACCTGCCCTTAACCAAAGCATGTTTCAGTCAGCACACAGCATCCCTGGCACCAGCAACCAGCAGGGAGCTGGAAGTAGGTCCTGATGATAACTTTTGTTGCTATAGAAAATGTACTATAGAGGACCAGATGCTGTATAATCATATTTTCCAGACTAAGAACATGCCTTCAAAATTAAATTTTACAAGCACAAGCTCGCCTCACATTCCCTGAAGTCAAATCCTGCCCAAATCCATCCCAAGTACAAAGACTCCTATTCCAGCCCACCTCCAGAGGTCAGGTGGTGGTCAAATGAGACAGACAATTGGCTCTGCAGACAGTTTTCAGCTTGCCTTGCACTTTTGGACAAGAGCCTCTGCAAAGTCACTTAGCACAACTCATCTGCATAGACATCCACTGGGTGTATGATGGGCTGCAGGGCAAAAAATTGTGTTAAAAATTGCTGGCATGGAGACATCCCATCATTTACCAGTACAATGTGCAGCAGAGAGATGTACAAAGTGATAGACATGAAAAAAAGCAGCATATTTAATCAAGTCCAACTTCCAGATGTTAGATCCATACAGTATTCCTAGTCCACTTCATTATGAAGGGCAACAGCAGCTTGATAGCCTAGAGAGTGGATCAGCAAGAGCAGGACAGGCACAAGTCACTGTTGAAATATGCCTGGGAAGTTTGCCTGAGCTGTCTGAAGCACATTTGGTTAAAATATGCTATTCATAAAAAATATTTGAGAAGAGTTTTTTCTAATTGGCATTCAACTGTCAGGTTTAGACAAACACTCTTGTTAAAGATCCCGTGGCAGAAGACTTTGTGATAAACATTTCCAACAGGAGAATTCTGGAGTGGAAGTGCACATTTCAAGAAAACTGTGAAAAGCTCCTTGGTTCCACAGTGCTAGAAGCAAGTCTTACAGTTTCTTTTTCATTCAGCAGCTGCCCAGTCCATTCCCTGCAAAGGGACTAGTAGAGGTGTCCCTCAGAGGAGGAGCTGGAATTGAGAAAGCCTCTGGCATAACTTCTTCTGTAGGATCATCATTAGTACCAACACTCAGCACCTTTGCAAACTGTGGAAGTGTGACACAGAATCAGAAAACTGAAGAGTAAGCACACTGGGTTACAATTTTAGTGTAACATGTACCATTGTGTTTTTTAAAACTATATTTAACAACTGGTTTCTTTTGTTTAAATATTGAAAATCACCTTTTGCTTTCACATCACACCATAAAGGGACTGGTAGATATAATGCAACAAGTAATCCTGGAGCTGAAAAGTGCTTTTCAAGGGGAGAGAACCTGAATGCAACAGCTCGGTTAAACCCTGTGTGTGAGTGCAAACTTTTCCTAGTTGGTTTTGTTCATGAGTAGCACAGCAATTGCTGCAATTCTTCACATGAGTGAAACAGGGATGTTCAACCCCTTAAGCTCCAGTGCTGCTGTGGGAAAAACCCTTAATGTCCATCAATTTCAGTTAAAGTTTTTTCCCTGTATTCATGGTTCTTGCCAGCAGATCAGCAATTCCTGTTGCAGCTCATCTGGGGACACATCACTGCAGCTTCTTAATGCCATGAGTTTTGTGGTGCTTTCACTAGCAGAGGGGAGAACAAACAGTGACACAACTCCCCTGTTTGGGGTCAGGCTGCTGCCACCCCTCCCTCAGCACTCCAGGATGCTGAGCAGGTCCGGGCCTCATCTGCTGGACACTGAATTTTTCACCAAATGCACATGGCTGTAATCTCTCTTCTCCAAGAGACTGCAGGGAAAGGCAGATGAGCCCTGTGCAAGTATAAATTAATGCTGACATTTGCTGGAATGATGTACTCTCTCGAGCCTCTGCATCTATGACGCCAATAGAGGCTGCTGGCGACACGAGTTTATATGCAACTTTCTGCTCAATCAGAGCATCATCTGCACAAATCAAGCACTTGGGAGACATCCTGAGATTTGTGATGGTCCCTAGAGCCATAGCTGGGTTCTGAGCCATCTATTCTCACTGACTGCTGAGATTCCTTTCAGGCAATTTTAAGTGACAGAACTGAGGATAAATCCCACCCGTATTTCACAAAGTAACAGGCAAGCTTTGTTTGACTTTGAAGTACAGATTACTCAGTGCTGATAGCACTACCTATTCCACACTGCTCATTTTCTTTCTTCAAAACCAAACCCAGGGCTGGTTTATAAGTGGATTTCTGCCCTGCACAGTAAATCTAGGACAAATGTGGGCCCCGAGGCATGACACCTGTTATCCCCAAGTTCTTCACACAGAGAGTTGAATGAATCAGGTTTCTCTAACCTAGTGGCACACTGTGTATGTGTGGTCCAAGACTCCTCAAAAACGAGTGCAAAGCTCCTGAGACCCCAGTGAGCTCTGGGACAGGTCTGCTGTGGCCTGGTGCTCCTGTAGGTGTTTGTCTCTGAGAATTCAGAGACAAGGATTGGTGCCATACTGTAACTCCTAAGAATCTCCTAACATCCACTTTCTGCAGAACTTTTGCCTTCCAAGTCAGCAGTTCCAGCACACTGGGAGTACTTCAGCCTGAAGCTGAGGGTGTCAATGTTTTCTTAATAGGGTTTCTATACCTTCCATCAAACAATGTCTTAACCACAGCTCTTCTCAATGACTGAAGTCAGTGTGCAAGAATTTAGCCCTTTAAGCTATGAATTACAGGCATAGATCTATCCAAAATAAAGCCTTAAAAGTAACCAACAAACTGTATATTAGGACTAGGTGTATATACTCACAGCCAGAATCTGCACTTAAAGATGTTGATACGTGGCAAGCATCGTTATGAAGGAAAACACAGAGCATGAGCAGAGGTTTTTTTTAGCTCTGATATACCACTTAAGCTGTGGCATGGTTCATTTGCTGAAATGGAATATAATATGTCTTTGTATTGAATTATACTTGGGTTGGTTATTAAATGAAAACTATTATTCCATTATAGCCATAAGAAATGGGAGTGCTGCATATGGCTCTGTGCAATCCATTAACTGGCTTATGGAGCCCAAGACCCTTCAGAGACCATTACAAATCCATTCCATGGCCCTCTCTGCCAGATTTTACACTCTGATATCTGGACTCGAGGAAAGAGGCATAAAGCTCTGTAGAACCACAATTAATCAGCCTTTATACACTGTTTGTGGCAGCACAGACAAAGAATATTCTAAGCTTAAACCTATTTCTCGTGTATTGTTTTTTAGGTGTGTGTGATGCATGGAAACAGCTTCACTTTTCTAGGCTGATGTGCTAGCCTGAGTACATCAGGCTGAAGAGTTCACTAGCAGCTCATCTGCACCAATGCCCATCTGAACCTGCCTCTTGCAAGGCAGTAATTAACAATACAATAATTAACAAAACAAGGCAATAATCTTGCACTATGGGGATATTTTCCAAAGGCACAAAAAGTGAATAAAAAGGAGAGTTACCCTAAGTGACTAATAGACAATCTTCCTTAATATTCCTTCTGGTGTCTGGGGTATTTTTATGCAGAGCTCTATTTTCTGTGTACAGAATCTTTAATATTAGAATTATTTACAATGGTTCAGCAAGATAATTTGTTTTTGCAGTTTTCTTTGAAACAATATGATCATCCAGCTATGAGTTGGCATGGTTTGTGTTTAATAAAGGTCAAGCTTAAAGTGTGAAATCGATCTTTTGCAATTTTCTTTTCTATCATCTAATGTGGGAGGGCAGCTTGGATTTAAAAGACAACAGGTTAATGACTCCAACAAAGATGCTAGTTGAAAGCAAAAGTTTGATCCAAGTTTTAATTAGGAATGTTTTTCTACCCAAAATGAGTCTTTCCTTTAGGTTATATTTGGAATTTTCCAAGCTGATACAATCAGTGTATATAATCAGAGTTCACCAACTCAACATTGGTACTCAAACTTTTACCTGGAAATGGTGATGACAGAACGAGGTGTTGGCTCCCTGTGGGTCTGGACAGGACTCATGAACATGTAATACAGAAGTCACACAGAAAATGGTTTGTCACCAAAGCAGGGGAAAGGCTGCAGTGAGTTGCAACCTTCTACACAGCAGCATTCAGCCCAGGAGAGGGACAGAAGGGAGGCCTTGGCAAAGGTGGTGACACAGAGACAACAAATCCAACTGCTGGAAAAGGACACCTGGCTCTTTTTGACCCATTCAAGGTAGAACTGAGCATCTCTTCACTGATGTCCAGAGGATGTTCCTTACTAACTTCTAAGAGAGAGGAAAATGCAGGAAAAGACACAAGGAAGAGCCAAGCAGGAATTGAGAGGTGCTTGGAGAGCAATGGCATTGACAGTGCAGTGTGTTAGCACTCCCACTGCCACAGCTTTGAAATATGCCTTTACTTCAGACAAACACAATCTTATGTATCTAGTACATTTTCTGGCAATAGAGTGAAAGCTGATGTGCTAAAAATGCATGACTCATGCAGGCTGTTACACTTCATTTCCTCCCGAGGAAAGACAACTGCTCTTGTCTTTGTCTTAGGGCCAACATTTTGGGTAATCTACCTTTGACACTTACAGCCCTAAGCCAGTTGGGATTTCTCCCTGGGCCAATTCCCAATCCCTCTTCCAAACAGACCAAATGCAAAAAGCTGATGCAATTCCTCAAAAGCATGAGGTGGCTGTGCAATGGCTGTGGGCTGCCTTAGCAAGGCAGTAATTAATTGTCTAATTAGCTGATCTGAATCACTACCACTGTGCACACAGGTGAGCTGTGACAACAAAACATCTTTTTGGCAGGCCTGTTGTGATCTGTCATAGCTCAGCACAGGAGTAGAGACAGCCCCACCTCCAAGATATCCAATCTGCTTTACAGGAATGAGCTCTGAACTACAGGAGACAGGAACTCAAGGGGTTTTTTTTTCATATTTTTGTTGACCTATTGTTACCAGGGTCAAAGTTATTTCAAGTTACACCAAACTCCACCACCAGGAATTTTCCTATGGACTTCTTTCTTCATTCAGTAAATTCATTCAGAGGAGCTGAGAGCAGATGCATACACAGAGGTGATAGAAGAGGGAAACCTGCCCACCTTGGCAGCATCTAGGAGCATCTGGTAACAATAACATATCAGAGGTTGCTGTTTGACTTAAGGAGACTGTTCCTAATGCAACAGAAAACCCTTCCCACAACTGGCAAAAAGAACTTGACAAATTCCTTTTTGTTCTATTTTTCCCACTATTTTCAATACCATGTCAAGCTTGTGGCCAGAAGGGATCCTCCTTTCTGTAACTCCTCAATAGGGAACTTGCCCTTTTTTTTCTTTTTTATTTTTTTTTTCTCCTTAGTACTTAGTACTTTCTCTGCTTTTGAAGAAAGGGGAGCAGCCGAAAAAGATCTCAAAAATGTTCTCAAGGCAACATCTTGCTGGAAACAGGAATGGGAGATAATTCAATCTGCTAATTGATGTTGATGGCAGACATGCTCCTTCTGGGTACTTAAGGTCCTCCTGATATCTGATCAGCTCAGTCTTTAAAGCCCCTTCCTAGAAACTCTTGAAAAATCTAAATGTATTTTTTAGTCCCCAGGCTAAAAATTAGGTGAGTTGCAATCATGTCCATTCCAAATTCTTCTGACTGAAGAATTTCTATTATTAGGAAAATTCAACTCTATTGATACCTCAATTCGCCCACGAGAAAACAGGCATGATGCACTTTTTAGGTGCTACATTCCTTATAGAAAAAGTTAAAAAGGCATTCCTTACGTCAAGCTGCCTGAATAATTGTCCCTCATTTTATTTCCTTTCTAGAAAAACACCTCTTCCCCAGTCCTTATTTCATAACAAAGGGAAGAGGAGCATCCACAGAAATTTGCAATCAGGACCTCCACAGCTGGTCATTGTACCAGGGAAATCATACAAACGACCCCCTCCTGTGCCCCTTGTTTCACCAGGATAAATCTGCATTCCCACTTCCCCTCCTACAAGGACAGTGGAGCTCACTGAAGCTGCCAGAGCCAACAGAACAATCTCTCATCCTCTCTGACTGCAAGGGGAAAAAAACCCAAAAACTGCTTTGGCGGAGCCCAGGGGGCTTGGAGGTCTCTGCAATGACCAGGCATCAGTGGAATTGTAATTAACTGCCAGAAATAGGCACACAGGGGCTGCCTCTGGTTTTCAGGGATCTGCCCTCTCCAGAGGGAGCCTCTATTAGGAGGCACCCTGCAGAAAAATGCCCTGCCACTAATTTAAGATTCCACCTGAAGAAGGGTAGGAATTTCACATAAAATGAGAATTTCATAAATTGTAAGATTTCAGCAAGCTGGGGCAAATCTCTGGAGGAGGTAAAACTTCAAATAGAAACATACAACTTACTATTAAAGGCAAAGGCAGCTCAAAGGATTTCATATGGAGAAAAACAAGCTGGAAAACCTTTTATCTCCTGAGAAGCAGTGTCCTCTCAACACTTTTTGGCTAAGGAATCATTTGGATCAGATAATTTTGGGGAGGGTAATTTCTCTGTGCAGTAACAGATCTGGCCCCAGCCATCAATCCCTGCACTGCCAGCTGAATACCAGGGTCTGTACCAACCAAAGCACAAATGGACTAGAGCCAAAGCTCTTGGTACTACAAACTTCACATTTTAAACATGGTATTTACTGCTTTTAGTACTTTAACAAGAAAGCAGAGTTCTCCCCAGTTAAAAGAAATAAGCATCAGTATCTCTGGCTGGATGCTATGCATGAGTTCTTGAGCATCTCCCATTTTTAGAGAATGTCACTGGGTTCTATTTGTTTCTTTTTCACTTTTTTTTTTTGAAGTTAAAACAAAGTAATTTTTTCCTTTCTAAAGCCAAACCCTCTCTCCAGATGACAAAACACTGTAGCTAATGAAATGAAAATGATACATAAGAAAAGAAACTGCCATTCAGAAGAGTTATTCCAATTGGCTGATGAATGGCATTCTGATACAGTAAACACATATTAGAACAGAATTTCTGCTTATAAAAAGACAGTTCTCAAGTGTTAACTATTAATTTCAAATGAAATCAGTTTAACAATGCTCTAAGGTAGCAATATAGCTATGTAATTTCCCCATTAGATTTAGTAAGTCCTTTTGTGGGCACCCAGATGACATAAACAACATGATATACAAATAAATCACGAAAAAAAAAACCACTACTGGATATTTATTTTCATAATTTCTCTGAGGACACTGAATTTTCTCATTAAAAGAGGGCCTGGCTGCAAAGAACAAATCCATATAACAAATTAATATACTGTTGATGAAACATGGAATATATATAGCAGGATTATAAATATGTATTTTATGCATCACTATACAGAATATGCAGTGAAATCTCCTCTTCCCACAAATGTAATAAAGGAATAAACATGTTGCAGGAATAGATTTATTGCACAAAGTTCCATGTTTAAGAGGTCTCCTGAGCTGTATTATGTGCTAGGTACACTCTGATTGATAGCAGCTTCCTTTATCCCCTAACATATCTCCCTGTCAAAGCTACAAACTATTTTTTCCTGTTTGTCTTTTTCTTCCATTCACTGACAGCTAAAACACTCCTGAATAATGACAAAGTTTCTGTGTATTTCTTGTATTAAAAAGGTTCTACCCTGCTAAATTTCTAAAACCATCCTCATGTTCTTTGACTCCATCCAGCAGCAAAGAAATCCCACATCACGAGAGAGACCTGAACAGTCTTTTGAAAACTGGGTTGTGTGCAAGGAATCACAGAGCAGCCTCTGACCCTTCTCATTAAAAGTCATGGGAATTTCATTCCCAAGTCACACAATCTCCTGCAGATTTCCTCAGAAGAAAAGAGGCACTGCCATTTAATAGAAGGCTGCACCATGTTCATCTTGTCCTAAGGGAGAAGGGAACATCCCTCTGTGTAAATCTGGTATTTGTACCACTCATCTGCAGTTTTCTTCTGTCTTCATTCAGAGTCAGGATTAAAAAACATGAAGGAGATGAATTTTCTTATGTTCAGGCTTGGTTGTTGATAAAATCTTATCTAAAGCACAGAGAGTTCTGCAATACTTCCAGCTACCAGCTAAAAATGAGCAAAATGCAGGTGAATTTAGCTAGTTACAAGGTCTTCTAAAGCTAAACAGTCCAATAGAGAATTAACACCTATATTGTTTATACTTTTAACCCAATAACTAAATTCCAGTGACCCTCAGTGTGGCACTGACTGACCAACCAGAAACAACTGCCTGAAACCATGAAGAAGGAAGAAGACAGAAATGAGATAATACCCAAAATCCTCCATCTTGTCCCATACCTATCACTATTTTATAAAAACCTCACATTTAAGACCCTTCACCATGTGAAAGCACACATTTCTATTTAACTACACACCAGTGATTTTAACTCCATTACTCAAATTTGGAAGCTTCTCCAAGGCTTCAGGTCAAAAGCAGTGTTCTCCTGGGGGTCAGTGCCAGAAAGCACAGAAAGTTCAAACCACCCAGGTTTCTGGGATCCAACACCTCCACAACTGTGGCTGAAGCTCACCTGACAGATCATTAGGAAAAATAGCAAGGAAGATATGATCAGCCCTGGGCCACTGTTTTTAAAGAAAATCTCCCTTTTGAAACGGATAAAAAATTAGTCAGTGTGATCTGAACAGGGTCGTGCTGTGGGTTTTGTGTTAGTTTAACATGTGATTGTCAAATCAATCTGCAATGCACCTTTGTTGATGAGCTCATTTACTAACAAAAATTAAAATCTGTCTGATACCTGCATATATGCTCATTGAGGACCCCACTACTGGCTTTGGAACCATTTCTGCTGCTTGCAAGGCTGAGCATAAATCCCCAGGCCTGCAGAGTGGACAAATACACCCACAGCAGCTTTCAGACACACTGGACCAATTTATTCACCAGCCCAAACCAAAATCTGTTCTAACTTCATTGAATCAGCCTCATTTCCTTTGAGGACACCAGTCTTATGCCAAACCCTGGTAACTGAACATCATTTGTTTGTTGTTTGTATTGAAATGAAGTGCTAACTAGTACATCTCCTGTTACAGAAAGAGTGGCATTGAGTAATTCTAATCAGTTCCTTTATGAGAAAGTCTGTTTCCCTTCTGCCCATGTTTGCTGTCTGCATGCTAATTCAGCCCTGCTTAAACATGCACTATTGTCACCACTTACCCAAGTAAATCTAGATTTTTTCATTATTAAACCACATTAAGACAGGTGCAGTAAATGATTTATTCATCTGGATTGCATTGTTCCCAAGACAGAGACATCCACAAACACCACCATAAGTCAGTGTAAAATATGCACTTGCCTTAACTACACTGTTCAATTACTGATTTCCTGCAGTTTGAGCAGTTTTTTATCTATTCTGTCTCCTCTGTCTTGGGCAATGTGCTGTCATTTATGAAATTCACTAGAGGAAACCTATGGCCTACTGCCCTACATTAAAGCCCTGCTAATTAATTACAGATACTCTTCCAGGACTGTGTTCTGGATCAATGAGAGGGGGAAAAAAATTGTGCCATACTTTCCCTTTGTTTTTCCATTTCCACACCACATCTAATGGCTCTTGTATTGAAATCCTATGCTGAATGTAATGAGATGCAAGACTCTTCTGCATCCATGGTTACTATTTACTAACAAAACTGATGATGTCAGGAATTTAATTAGGTTGTTTCTAGCGCAGAGATTTTAAACCATGAAATCATTAAAGTGTCTAATCTTTTCTTTGTTTGCATTTTATAAAAAAGTAAACCCCAAACTAAACACCATTCCTGTCACAGAGAGCTGAGCTTCTCAGGGTTTGCCAGGCATAACACACTAACAGGTTTAAGAGTAATTAACACAAGCTAGTCCACACACTATTATTTTTTCAAACTGCACCACAGCAGCAGCTGCCACTAGCACTGTTGGGCTTCAAGATTGTACCAGTGTTTTTATTACAAATCCTTACTTTCAAGATTTATAACTTGACTGTAAGAATGAGCTTCAGGCTAAATTTGGCATAGGTGCTCCAGGAATTTGTTTTTAACACCAGAATTGCCATAAACCTGCATAGAGTTGGGATATGCATAGAGAGAAAAGTGGGTGCAGGGCTGTGGAAATATCCCATGTCCCTGTTTCATCCACCTAATCCCTGTGCACCCCTTCCATGGGAGCCCTGGCCTCCTGCCCCACTGCCAGGGGCTGGGCAGCCTTGAGCAGAGCTTGCTTGGCCCCAGAGAGGATCCAGCCCAGAGGGCAGTGGATGGAAGGACACAGATGTCCTCACCCTGCTGCCCTGGCAGAGCCTTTCCAAGGTCCAGCAGCTCCTCAGGTAGCCAGCAACGAGGCCACCAAGCACAAGGCAGACAGGTTCAAAAATCCACCTGTGATCTGAGCAAGGTTTGCTTTCAGGGTGTGATAAAGTGAACTGCTGTCACACACCTACTTATTTATGCCTTTTTTTTTTTTTTGGTCAAACCATTACAGCCCTGAGAGATCCTTGGAAAAGGCATAAGGATGGAGCAATCCTTGCCAGCTCAGCTCCCAAACATGGGACCCCACAACACTTCAAGGTGGGATGATCAGAGGGGCTTGTGCAGAGATGCAGCCTGTGTTCAACCAGGGACAGAGACCACAGCATTACCAACAAGCAAGGAAGTACAGGCAGCTGATATCTGTCACCTCTCTGTTCTAATCAAAAGGAGAGCAGCACTGAACATGGTCCTTGTCCCTGCTTTTGTAGACTAACACCTGCAACCCAACAGAATCAGAAAAAAAATCCTTCCTTAAGCAAGAACTAAGTAAAAATAAATTAACACCGATATTTTCTGTGTGATATCAAGGTAGTTCCCACTGGCTGCTCTGAAGGTGGGCAGGAAATGCTGCTCTTCCCCATCAGCATGGCACTCCTACCCCTCTGGGCCACCTGCTTTGTGTCCTGCTGATGCTGCTCACCAGCTGAATGGTGAACTCATCCCCTCTGCAGGAAACCCAGGCTGCACAATGCAGCCAGGGTCCCCCCAAGGACACCACTGTAGCACAGACAAATGACAAATGTGAGGATTACTGTAATGCCCTTGGGAGAATTAGAGCATGTCAGGAAAACTCAGCCCTGTTCATCTCTACAAAAGGGATAAAACCATTCTTTATCACTATTACTACCAAAGCTTCTTAATCTACAAAGCTAGAGGTATCCTGTCAAAAAGCAGTAGAGTATCAGACAAACTAAAGAACTCCATTAAACCCAAATTTCCCAGAGTCACGTTTCTGGAGTTTTGACAGCTTCCCCTTTGTCATCAGAGTAAAAAGCTCATGAAAGTGGCAGAAGTTCTAAGTAATAGGAATGTGATCACACTTAAGAGTGAAAAAAAAATAAAAATTAAAATAATCAAAGGTACAACTTCAAAAGAAAAATAGGCTAGAAGTCAAACCCAGATAAATCAACACATGGAATTGCTAAAGGCCCCAAATAAGCATTTTCCTGAGCATATCCTTTTGAACAGAAAGCTGTTGAAAGGTAGATTGGAAGAAGATCATTGCATTTGGGTTTAAGGTAGTGGTTTAGTTTTGTCATGTAAGATAAAAGCAACTCAGATTTACTGCTACTCCATGTAGCAAGATTCTCATGAAATTCAGGATAAACACTGAAGAAGATTGCAGTGAGGTAAGGGGATTTTTACTTTTGAATGATTAAACTTCTAACACATGCTATGGTGGTTTGATGAAAGCCTTTTGCTAATCTTAGCAAATTATTTTGCTTGCAGAAGAAACCAGAATTGAAGTTTTTTTCAGTTCAAACTCACTTGTTTTCAGTATTATATTCTAAACTTTAATTTGGAGATTGAAGTATTTAACCTGGGTTCTTTTCAAGTTGTTGTTTTGGGTTTTATTTAAATTTCAAGCTTTGAAAATGAGGTTGCAGTTCATCATACTTGGGTTTTGAATCATGAGAAACATTGGTGGAAATAACCTAAACCAAAGAAGTGATTATCCCACATCCCAGTAAGACTGCAAGGGTGCCCCTGAATAACCTGAGTCAGCATATTTGGAATGCTTGTACACCTGAGTTTGGACCAGTCTGTGACCTCAGGTCCCTCTGTATCAATTATTTGTGAAGATAGTTTTGTTATTCAGAGAGCTATGAAGACAGCACCCATCTCTATTTTAAAGGCCAGCCCCTAACAAACTCAAAATCCTTTCATTCAGTTGAAAGGATTTTATCCAATCCTTTCATGCCAGTCCTCCAGAACCAAGAAGAATCTGTTTCTGTATAAGACAGAAGCAATAATTGAGGAGAATTTTGAGAGAAGGATGGGTGATGCCAATGTGTCTTGGGTTGCAATACAGGCTGTGGCCAGCAATGTGTATTCTGTCCCCGTCTGTTGAGCTGGGTGTGGCAGTGACCCTGATCTCCTGGCACATATTATCTGCTAATGGCCCATCTTTAAACCAGCTGGGGCAATCATCTTTATCTTCCCACAGTCCATCCTCCCTCCAGGAGATATCTCCTGTTCATGGCCATTGAGTCCCAGTGCATGACTGATAAAATTACATCATCCCATGGGAGATGCTCCAGCCAGGGGAGCAGCCAAGCCTTTCCTACCCAGAGAAAAACTGAGATTTTGGACAGCAAGGAACCTTCTTTCCACTGGATTCCAGAGGAAAACCAGACCTTTCCACATCATCCCTGGACCTTCAGAGGAAACTGCACCTTCTCCAGGAGCACTGCTCCAGCTGAACCACATCTGCCACTGCAGGAGGATGCAGCCACCATTGAATGGGGCTGCTGCCAACACCCTGACTGACTGACGGGTGTCAGCTTGGATTCTGACTCTGGCAGGGTTGGGATTGTTCTTTGTAATACTGCATTTCTATTTTAATTTTCCTAGTAAAGAACTGTTATTTCTAATTCCCCTATCTTTGCCTGAGAGCCCCTTAATGTCAAAATTATAAAATAATTTGGAGGGAGGGTGTTTACATTCTCAATTTCAAATAGAAGGTTATTCCTATTTTGGCAGACACCTGTCCTTCAAAACAGAACCATGTTCCCTGGCACATTCAGTTCAGGGGTGGATGAAGGTTCTTGCCCATCTGTCCCCACACTATGCTGGGGGTGAAATGCAAGCACAGCTCACATTCCCAGCAACTTCCCCTCAAAGGAATTCAGTCCCTGCCTCACTGGCCCTGGCCATGGTGGCCTCAGCCAGAGAGCCAAGGCCCCTCTGGGAGGAAATTAGCCAGGAGAAAGCTCTGCAGAGGAGAACTGGTGCTCCCACTGCCCTCAGCACCACACCTGGCACACTGAGAGCGTGGCACACACACAGGGTGGCACACTACTTGGCACAGTGCTTTGTCATTTAGATTTTTCTTCCCCATTTTTCCAAGGCAAAACTCCCAAAATGAGCAGAGGGGACTTCTATGTGTCACCATTTCAATGGGGCCACACCAGGGCTTCCACCCCCAGAGCTTTCTGCACTCCAGGAGTGGAGCCATCGAGGTGCTCTAAGGACAGCAAGAACCTGCAGGCAAAACACTTGGCAACAAGCACTTTTCCAGAAATGCTTTAAATAAAGAGATGCCTCATTGCTCATAAGTCACCTTAAAGCAGCAGGCAAATAGGACACTGAAGATGAAGCTGAGTGAGTGGCTATTACTTAAGTGAATGACAAAGGCTGTTCTAACTGAGCATTTAATTACTTTGACCTTGCGATAAAAAAACATCCCCTTTATATTTGTTCCAGGTTTGCATAATCAGTTTCTTTCCTCTTTGATCACTTAACCACATGAATTTCTCCTGCACGGAGCTTTGCTATTGTTCCCATCAGACTCCAAAATGCCACTGTGCACTGTTATTGCACAAAAAGCAGAAACAGCAAGTTTGGGCATTCTGCCATTGCCATTTCACTTATTTTCATCTTAAGTGCAAAATGTTCTTTGTTTGGCAAAGAATAAGATGTGTGTGTCACAGTGGGGAGGGCAAAAATATGAGCTGAAAGTCAAGCAGGGTACATTGTGCTCACCATGCTGTGTTTTTGTGGGCTGAAAGTCACCCATGATCAGCAGGTCCAAACCTCACACGGGAGAAAAAAAAAAATCAAATAAAAAGCAAAGTAAAAACCCTTGGGAAAATCTCCCACCACCACCACCTCAATACATACAGATAGTGAAGAATTACCAAGATACCCTGGTCTTTATTTATTAATTTTTTTTTTTTTTGAGACTGATCTTTTAAGCACTTATTTTGTCAAAAGCCAGAGGAGCAAGCAGAGCAAAGAGGAGTTATCAGAAAGGAAAGTACAACTTTCAGCATACTTGTGTTACTTTCTGCTTCCCACCTGAAAAATTAGGATGAACATGGGTAAAATAGGAATAAGCAGTAAGGAAATTGCTTAAATCTGTGGTAGCTGGAAGGTCCTTAAAATGTCTGCTTAGTGTGTTCCAAAACTAAAGTGCAGGGTAAGTCCTGAAGCCAAAAAGGAAGAATACATACTGTCCCAGCAAGTAAAAATTGAAGACTTCATGCTTCCCCATAGTAAGAGGTGGTAAGTATAAAAATGCTGCAGATGCACAACAAAACAAGTCTGAGTGGTTTAAATATTTCTTTCACTAGAATGATGGCACAAGGGAAGGCAGATCATAGTTTCAGAAAGGAGGCAAAGCAGCTGCAATTCATTTCAGCAGCAAAGAATCAGTAACAAGACCAAAACAAAGAAATGCATTTGTGTGAGTGAGGAGTCTCTGGAGAGGCAGTGTCACCATCTCAGAAGAGATAAGACTGATCCAAAAATTCATCCTAGAAAGATCCTTAATGGACAGAACTTCTCCTGTATGGCCTAAACAAGAGCCTTGCAATAATCTGGAAAAAAATCCTTTTAATTGTTATTTGGTAGGACATTCTCTAATTTGTCAGTAGAAGTTAATCACCATTAGTAGTCCCTTCCAGCTATTTCAGCTGAAGAATACCAATCCCATCTGCCAAGACACAAAACTGAAGTACCAAAACTAACATCCAAGACTGGAATAGATGAGATCTGCATTCAGTTTGTGGCACAGCAACAGAATTGAGGGCCCATTTCAAAGAGAGAATCAAGGAACAGATCAGGGTAGAAGAGTATCTTCTGCTATGACATAGATGAAAATGTTGTCTCAGTTTAACCCTTTTAAATCAAACCAAATCTCTACAGACTTTACACCATGCCCTAGGAGACTGTGTTCTTCTTTTCTCTTGTAAGGAAAGGATGTTGTATCACAGCCTGACTGCAAACCTTTCCCTAGGCTGAGCTGCTGCTGTGTTATGTGCATTGATTTGTGCTGGGAGAAAGGCACGTGCAGAGCTCACAGAGGCAGCATCTGCAAGGACTGCCACTCATACCTGAACATTTCCTATGGACATCTAATGTTAAGTATAAAGAACTTGAAACTTTTAGGAGCAGGGACAGGTTGAAGTTCATCTTGTTTTTAGTTCTGCTACAGATCATCACACTCTTTGGGTCCCTGTGGTCATTTAAAAATAGGAATAAAATGCCTCCAGCCACACATTTTTAGACCATAAAACCTCTGTGTTGCACATCTGAGTTATTGTGTTACTGTCCTGGGTGAGAAAGATGCTCAGTCCTGCAAATGGAAGGGTGAAATCATGTACTTCTTGAGACATCCATTCCTTTCAAAGTTTGTCTAGAGAGAGCTTCCAGACAAATTGAGCCATTTCACAGAATAATTATGGTTGGAAGGGACCTCTGGAGATTATCCAGCCCATCTCCCTGCCAAGGCAGGGTCACCTAGAGCAGGTGATACAGGAACATATCCAGGTGGGCTTTGGATGTCTTTTCAAATTAATCCTTTACATTAGAATGCATCAAAAGAGATAAAAGCGAAGGAGAGTCAGTTTTTCTAGCAAGAAGCCATTGAGCTTCTCTGAGGTTGTCTGAAGAACTGAGACAAACATTAATTGCTTCTCCATGTAATGTAGCACTTTGATCAACAGAGTGGACTTTGCATTTCACTTACAAGAACAGTTCCACATCACACCTTGCACAAGCTACTTTCAGGTAAAAACAGAGTGCCAAATAAGTATATAACAAGATTTTTTTTTTTTTTAATTTTTGAAATTAAGCAAAGGTTGTTTAAAGTTTGTCTTTTTTTCTTAACTCCCATGGTGATTGCTGCACTCATTCTGAGAACATCTATGCTATGATGTTTAATGCATTTCTAGGTGCTCTCGTGGTTACAGCATCCCACTGAACACAGGGGATGGGAGAGCTCTGGGCTTCAGGGTCTGAGCACACCCCTCATGCCTGCTGAGCTCACAAAACTGCTAAGGCAGATTGAGTTTTCTCTGGCTTGGCTGGGCTGATGTGGTTGGCAGTGGGAGTTCAGCAGAAGCCCTTGGCCCAGACACTCTGGGCAGCTCCTGCAGGGCCTGGTGAACACCTGCATGGTGAGAGGCTCCTCTGAGCTCCTGGCACCACAGCTGCTCTGAACAAGGGTTTGGCACTGAGCTGGGAGCTGGTTTGTGATGTGGCTACAGCAGCAGGAGGGCTCTGCTCAGTGACACTGATGGCTTCCCATCCCAAAAACCAGCAAGGACACGAATCACTGTCCAAGAGTTTCAGAGTCCTGGTGGATGCAAGCATGCCAGGGTGAATGAAATAGATTCAGAGCACTTTGTGCTGACTTGAGCACAGTGTGAAGAGCCTGAACTTCCAAAGCTGCTCACAAATTCTGTAGCCATATGAATAGGCAAGGTCTCTGTTACTGATTGCTCAACACTTTGTTACCTGCTGAAGTTTAAATGCATTGCAATAGACCCTCTCCCTGGCAGCCCCAATACTATCCATTTCTTTAACAAACAGATAGAAAGCAGCTTTCTAAAGCTATCTGTAAACTTTTCCAATACTTTAGCTACAGGGTTACAGGGTCTGCAACCCAGATGGGTTGCTGCTATTCTCAGTGAAATATACTATTAATTAGCTGCTGACAGCACAAACTAGCTTTAAACTGTACAATTGGAGGAGGGTGGGGGAGACATCAAATGAATCTGATCTTCAGGGGACAAGATAGAAAGGTAACAGATGTTGGTGTGCCCTGACCTTGGTCTCATCACTGTTCCTGTAGGACTAACATAAATAAAATTTAACAACCAAAGAAAAAAGTGAAAGGGATTCTGTAACAACTCCCAGCTATGCTCTAGCACTTTGGCAGATGATAAAAGCAAGGGTTGGGTGCTCAGCATGAGCAAGTGGAGCTGTACTGAGTGCCAGGTGAAGATCCCCAAGCACACAGCATGGACAGGACCCAGCAGCACAGCTCTGGCAGAATCACACGTGAGGAAAGGGCCTGGCATTCCATCTTCCCACTAGTGGTGGATACCACACACTTGGGAGAAAGGAGAAGACAAAGTGCCCTAAATTCATTAAAAAGCCCTTAACTCCTGGATAGCACAGTGCTCTGACACAAGCACAGCCTCAAGTCTGACTTCCTCATGGACAGGGAAAGAAAGACACGAATACCACCTCATCCTTACATTTCTGAAGTCCATGAAACAAAAACTAGAATTAAAAACAAACAAGCACTATAGGTGACTGCTCAGATTGCAACTGCAGCAGTGAATATTGTCCTAGGTTACAATGTAAGGATGTGCCCAAAAGTGTGTATTCTATCACCATCTGCTGAAACCAGGTGGGGCAGGGATCCTTATCTCTGTGGAGATATCCTCTGCTAATGGGCCAGCTGTTAAAACCAGATGGACAATGTTCTTTATCTTTCCACAACCCATCCTTCCTCCAGGAGATATCTCCTGTTAATGGCCATTTAGTCCCAGTGCATGACTGATAAATTACATCATCCCACTGGGAGAGGCTCCACCCAGGGGGAGGAGCCAAGCCTTTCCTACCTAGATAAAAACTGAGATTTGGAACACCAAAGCAGCCCTTCCCCACTGGTTTCCAGAGGACAAGAGGTGCCAGACCTTTCTACAGGATCACTGCTTCAACAAGACCACTTCATCTGCACTGCTACCACCACCCTGACTAGCAGGGTGTCAAGCTGTATTCTGATTCAGTGCTGTTTCATTTGTACTATTGCATGTATTTTATTTTTCTCTTTTTTCCTATTAAATTGTATTTCTGACTTGGAGACTCTCACTGGTTTTGCTTTCAAATCATTAAATTATCTAATACAGAAATCAAACTCTAAGGTACCTACAGATGCTTTGGGCAGGAATCATGACATAAATCCACAGAGTGTCTAACAGGAAAAAACCTCTTGGGACTACCATGACCACAAGAACAGCTGAGTAAAGTGGCTGAAAATGAGAGAAGAGGCTAAGAAGCAGCAATAGAGGTCTGAGATCAGGGAAGGTAGGTATAGGAAGCAATGAAATGCCATTCAGTTAGCAAGAATTGTTCTGCTTCTGTGCCAATCCTGGCTTATTTATGACTTCCAAGAAACTAGGTTCATCTCTAGATGCCCAGCACACCACCAAGCTGAGACCTTCAAAGTGGTCTTTTAAAAGTAGCCATGATGGGACCTGTAAGACTGAGAATAAACAAAAGAACAATGTACTCCCATTGCTCTTTGTCCTCACAAATTCCCTTCCATGTCACTAATCAGACAGAACAAGCACTCCTGGAGCAGGATGCCACAGCTGATGAGTCAGGCAGATAATCAAGCACAAATTGTGCCAGCTGATATCAGGATGAGCTGATGGCTTCTGAACAGGTGTTATTCACATCTGGCTTTTGGGACATGACTTGTACTGGGAAAGGAAGGAGCTGAAGAGCTCTTCACACTGCAAAACCCTCAGCAGGAGGGTTTTCCTCTTGCCAAATCTATTCTACTCTTCAGCCTTCTTGCTGATATCCAAACCTCCAAAAAGATACATGCAGGATGAAATCATGTCAGTGATCTCAATCTGAATGCTACCAAATGGTTTAATTATTTTGCTGTCTCCCACACTAAGAGTAGTTTAAATTTCCCACAAGTTCAGCAGTCCAATTTAAGAAAACAACTATCCCAAATTTTAGACGTTAATCTTGGGTGCAATTCCAGTACAATCAATGAGCCACAAGGTGGAAAAAAAATGGCAAAATATTTTATCTCAGACATGACTAAGGTTTCATGGGCTACAGAGAGAAAAATTGCCTATTTCTAACAAGTCAAAAATGAAACTCCACATCTGACAAAGAACAAAAACACATTATCCAGTGCAAATGCCACAATTTAAAATGTATTTGTCAACATCTCTATCTCACATAAATCAATGAAACCATAATGTTTATGTGCTATCAATAAAACTTTCAGAATCTTTTTGCCACAAGTCATAGTCAAACTCAGCTTGTCACAGACACAGATATATTCCAAAGGTATCTGAATTTCAACACTGAGGTGTTTGTATATAAAAACTGAGATCTGCAATCTGCATGTATGGACACAAGAAGCATAAATAACTTAGAGCCATTAACTGTGTGTATGGGTAGAAATAACTAAGGTCTGGGTTCTCTCTCTCTATATCTCTCTCTTTATATATATATACAAAGACTGGACAGATTCCCTCCTGACCTGGAAGCAAAACACATCTCTAGTATTTGCCTCATTGAAAACCAGTCTCCTTTGTTAAACTGTGCAAATCCCTGGTAGGAATTTACCCACATTTAGCTGCTCCAATGACTTTATGAATCTGTTTCCTTATCTTCCCCATTACCTGTGTTGGCTCAAAGCCATCACCTAACTAATGGGACAAATCTGAGTAAAACACCACTCAAAATATTAATGGGGAGAATAACTTGCTAATGGATAAAGAAGGAGATTGTCTGAAGAAAACCCAAATGATTAGTGATTAGTGCAGACTGAATAAGCACATAATGAACAAATGGTTAGAAACATCATCAGCACAAGGACAGAGGAGCAGGTAACCATTTTTTTACAGAAAAAGGCAAGATCTAAAATTGGCAAAGCTAATTTTGTGTCCCATGGCCTCTTCACACATTCACACCATGGAATGATGAAGACCTGCTCACATTCTGCCCACTCCATTCTCTTCATAATACTGATATTAAATTTATCACTAGTCCCCACCCATTTTCTACTTTGCATATGCTTCCTTACTAAAGAAGGAGACTTTAAAAAAAAGAAAAACCCCAAATAACTACCATTACAGGTGAAGCAACAGTTATAAACCATACAGAAAATCCCTACAATACAGAAACAGAAACTCAGCTTTGTGCTCATTAGAAAGAAAATATGTGACTGTAGGTGGGCAATGAGGCACTCAGGTTCCTGGATCATTACTGAAGCCCCTTTGCCCACTGCCAACAACAAGTTGAAAGAAAAATGTTTAGTTCTAGAGTCTGACCTAACATGCAAGCAAATCCATTTGAACAGCCAATGATATTTTGATTTAGCTGATGAATGAAAAAATATGAAAGGTCAAAGTGGCAAAGTGGGGAATATTCACAGTGAGGGAAACTGCAACATGCCTGCTGCCTGCAGCAATTTGGCAACTCATTATTAAAAGGAATAGTGTGAGGAGCTGTTATATAAAGTGACAGGAAGCAACTCCCATTGAGGGAGAATAAGGATGATGAAGGTGTTGGAAGATTTTGTTCATCCATTCTCATTTGTGCTGTTTCACTCTATCTAGAGGAAGCTAAAAATAAAAAACCTCCTCAGAATTTAACTAGGATTTTATCATCTGGTACCTTCCATATTTAAAGGAAATGCATCTGCTAAACTTGGAAATTAAATAGAAGGAAAAAATTATGGAGGACTCAATTTTGCTTATAACTTTTGCTCAATAAACACGACTCCCCAACTGGTTGCATCAAACAGGTTGGCACAAGGTTTATTTGGCAGCTTCTCCTGATGTTGGACAGGGAACAACAGTGCTTTGTCAGCAGAATTTGTTGGTTTCTGGAGCACGCAGAGAAAGCCCAGTAATAACCCAAAAACCAGAGCAGATGCATTGAGCAGTACCTCAGCTTGCAGCAGAATGTTGTGTCAGAGTCTCCTTCTCACAATTTATTCCCTCACAGAAATTGCAACAAGAGATTGCCATGTACATTAGGCAGCTTGCTCCAAACACTTGAAAATCAATTCTAAAGAAAAATCCAGGGTCCTCTAGGTTTATACCTAGTTCTTAAAGACTAGGAACCATACAAATAAATTACAAAACCCCTCATCTCTTTAAAAAAAAAAGATTGTTTCTAGTCACAACTCCCCTTTGAAAATTTACCAGAGCAACTTCTGGGAATGCATTTTCCTAAGCATGGGGCAGATGAGCCCTGGGACTGCCCAGAGTAACAGCAGGGCTTGTTCCAAGGGCATGGCCAGAGCCAGGAGCCAGGACACCATGGGGAAAGGAGAGACTTGGCAGGAGGGCACTGGACACAGCACTAAACAAAGCTGAGACCAGAACTTGGGGTCACTGCTGGAGCTGGAAGGCTTCCAAGGGTCTGGTTTTGTTATGGTTTCACTCCTCAGGATGTGCACAAAGCATCTCATTTCTCCCCCCATTTCCAGAAGGGCTCATGGCCAGTTGTTAAGGGGTAAAAACCTGCAGGTTCTGTTGCCTGGTATCATCTGGTGGGTTTAAATTAAAGGTATCCTACTGGAAGCAAATGGTGTTCTCTTCAGGACACTCAAAAGCACCTCACAGTAAGTTTCAATTCATTCTGAAGCATAATTGAACTTACACAAAGTTAATGAAGAACAAGGTTCTACTCACACCCTCGGGCCCTTCTAAGGCTTTAATGGTGATAATTTATCTAAAAATTAAGGCCTGGTCTTGTAACAGGTCTAAGATACTTTCCATACAGTGTCATGATCAGATAAATGCTTAACACTACTTCTGACAGATAACATAATTTCAAAGGTGTATCAACAGCAAATCACTCACTAACTTTTGCACACATACTTTTTTTTCCACAAACCAAAGGGAAAACCCTTCTCAAGAGACTGTCCAGTAAAAGCCACACTATCAAGAAACCCAGAGGTTTGAGCCACATCTTGAAAGCCTCTCAGACTTTTGTTGCTGTGTTAAAGGAATCAGAAGGGCTGAAACAGATTTGGCTTGCAGAGACCACTTGACTCAGTGGGATCCCAATTTAGGATGCTGTAATCCTGGAAAAGAGCCAAGCCTGTGAGTCAGATCTTTCAGCCAAGAAACTACAACACACCTATTTCATCATTTCAGACCAGAAAATATTTTTCTCTGACATATCAAAACCCTCAGATTCCCCTGGTGGCATATCAGGCCTGTAACATAAATATCAGCAGTGGCATGGGAGCTGATGGCAAGGGTGGGAGATAGGCATCTGACTAAGGCAGCACCTCCATCAGAATAAAGATGAAAATTACAGTGAGAAGCTAAAAGCCAAAAGTGGACACACTTGCAATGCCTTCAGCCTTCCTTGATAAACCTGTTTAGATAAAGCTCTCAGCTTGCAGAGCAGCTTGGGGCTTGCCTGCTGTGCCAACAACTAGGAGCATCCTCCCAGTGAGAGCCTCACAGCTATCCCAGATTCTTCTGTTTGTAAAGACTCCAGTGTCATGTGGAATTCAGCAAACCACACAAATGACAAGTCTGTTCACTTGCTCAGTGGATTTGTGCCCTAGTGTGGGGTTATAATAACTCTGCAGAGAGTTGGTTGTGCTGCAATCTCTTTTGGTGCTCTGACAACACAACAAAAATACAAGTGTTTCCAAAATTATATTTTATTATTCTTCTGGGGATGCCAATCTGCCTGGAAATGGTAAACTTCTCCTAGGGAACACATCCCTGATAGCTTAAAACTCTCATAGGTCCAAGGAAATTATTAACATCCTAAAGGTTTGTGTCATTTGGTTGCTTTCATATGAAATATGCAATAATTTGATATCAAGACAAATTCCTCACCTGGTATAAAACACAATAGCTTCTGCACTTATATTTATTTAGCTTCCACCTCATGTCAGATTCTCTGGAATTTGTAAGCCATTCTTTGTCTGGTAATTTGTAAGTTACTCCTTCTCACTTTACCACTCCTTTTCAGAAATAGGTTTTAGATTTCTCAGTTTTATGCTGGCAGTGTCTCCTTTAATTCAATTTACCTTGAGACAAGTGTAACCATGCTGTAACCACGTGTTTGCTTACTGGAGCCACAGTAAATCTTTTTTTTAAGGATTGGAAATATCCTTGGCAATGTTGTCTTGCCTTCCTGAGAAAAGCAGTGTCCTGATGGGTTTCTAAAGCAAGTGCAGCTGGACTAACTCTGGGTGGGAATTTTCCTTAGGGAAGCCTGATTTCAGTTTTTAAAATTTGTGCTGGATATCTCAGATAATGCTTCCAGTTTCTAGGAGCAAAAAGAAAAAAAAAAGCAAAGAGACAAGAATGCAAGCCTACAGAGAGGATGGAGAAGATGAGAGTTCCTAAGAACATTTTGTCCTACTTCATAAATAATTGGGAATAAAAACTTCAGAAAATTTAGCCTGCACACACTGCTAATTGGAAGATATTTTGATAACACTTGAGTGCAAAATGTTTTCTTTAGTCATCTTATTATTTCTGGAAACCTCACATAGGGAGGATATCAGGCATTGGCTTTCTCATTCCACTGCCTGATAAAACTGAAGAATGAAACATTCATAGGCAACAGATACAAGACTGAAACTTCCTTATTTAATTAGATTATTTTTCATGATTAACTCTTGTTACTAATTCTTTGCATGAGGCATTACAAACAGCAGTTGGAGTATCCTCAGTGCTGTATTTTGTATTACACCCATGGAGCCTGAGACAGCCAAAGGTGAACAGATCAAGGCACTTCAGGCTCACTGACCATCATTAAGACACACCTTGGGATTAAGAAAAAAAGGAAATGCTCAGACCTAGGTATCAAAATCTCACAGGTATCAAGCCTGACATGTATATTCAAACCCTTCTGGTGATTTCCAAGTCCCCTAAACAGCTGGAGGAACATGTGCTATATGCCCTCATATTTTCCTCAGCAGGAAGCTTCAGAAAGGGACTTTAGCCTGGACAAATTTTCAGGGTTTTTAAACAATCAATTGGTTAAAAAAATAAAATATAAATAAAAGATATATAAATAAAATTAAAAAATTAAAAAATTAAAAGGTCTGTCCTGGGTACACTGGTAATTGGCTTTAGCATCAGGGTGGGTTTATTGCCCTTGAAGGTATATTTTGGAAGCTGCATGTGAGATTTATTGCAATTGCTACAGAAGTGGTGGTCCAGTTTCTAAATCATTCCCTACAATATATCAGGGAAGAGCTTACAGAAGCAAAAAAACAAGTTGCTAAGTACAGGTAAAAAAAAAAAAAAAAAAAAAAAAAAAAAAAAAAAAAAAAAAAAAAAAGTCAGCTCCATATCATTCACTAAATTTATTCTTATTTCTGGCTAAAGTCACAGAGGGAACTCCAATGTGAAAACACACTGGAGATGTGGCTGCAGTGCTGCTGCCTCAGTGAGGAGGGAACATGGCTCTGACCCTTGGTGCTATGCTGGGGAGTCCTTGCTCAATTTCAGAGAGCTTAATTGCAAAACAAGGTTATTTTGCTTCTTTCCTCCCAGCTTTTGTATGAGCTACCTAAATTACATTATTTATTGAGCCCTAGTTACAGCAAACCCATCTCAGGGCAGCCTTGATCTATAAACCACCATGCAAAGAACTGCCACTATGAAAACCAGAATATTTTCATTTCTTGACCCCAGTACTCAATAACTGTCATTTACCTGTCACATTCATAAGATCTTTTTTACATGTAATTCACTTCATAACTATAGATTTCTGTACAACCAGAACCCTAAAGGACTGAAATAACTTCTCATTCTACAATCTAATTATAACACTATAAGGAAATGCTATTTTAAATCTTTTACACTCTACAGGAATAAGTAGGAGAATTTTTCTCTATGAAAAGATGCAATCTTTTGTGCCAGGTTGAGTTAGGTGTCTGTGAGCAATTCCTATGGTTACCATACCAAAAGGCAGCAACTGTGTCAGTTTTACTTTCATTTAGGAGTTATCATAACAGCAGTGGATAAATGTGCTTGTACTTGACAAAGAATTATTAAAATGGGCTTCTCAGGAAGATTTCTAGGAAACATAGAAATTTTACCCCTGACAGTGCAATTAAATCAGAGGGGAATTTCAGAAAACATCAAGCTTCAAGTTATAAAAACATATTCCATTTACTAACATTTTAAGAAGAAAAGTAGATTAGTGCAATGAAAATGTACTTCTAGGTTATTGTGGTAACCCTAACCACTCTCCCAAACATGCTGAGTGACTTGTTTCAAGATGCTGGCATACAAGTGGCTCCCCTGAATCCATGCACAACACCCATCTTTCTGCCACATCCCATGTCCCCAGGATGGGTTCTTCCTTCATTCCAATGGAATCTTCCATTTGCAATCCAGCTTCTTGTAAGAGCAGCCAACTGCAAAAACCCCACAGCCCCTGGGGTTACCTGGAGCCATCAATACATATTTGCAAAGAAACCCTGAAGAACATTCAGGTTTCTCAGCCCTAATGCTTTGAGCAATGGAATAACTGGAAAGAACACATTTTAAAGTGTATTTTAAAGCATTGTATAAATATTATTTTCTGCAGCCATCTGCATCTTTTTTCTGCTGTAACCACACATACTTCAGCATGACTCATGCCCATGACAGGAGCCTGGAATTCCCATGTCCCAAGCTATAAGCCAAGACAGCAAGTTCTCCAGTTTCCAGTCTCCTCCTGTTTTCAACTCAGCATTTGCTCTCACCCAAGCCTTCATTCTATGCAGTATCTTGCACTCCAAGAGTTTTAGAGACAGCCTTGTGCTCTTCTCTGCTTTTTATACACAGAGGATAAGTTGTGACTGCCCAGCTCCTAGGGATTAATGAGCATACTTCAAAACAACCCAAAGCTACAAGGTCACCCCAACTTATTTTGGGGGCACTATAGTTTAGAGGACATTTCTTTTTTTTTTTTTACACTCACAAAGTGCCCAGCAGCACTGCAAATATCTGTACTAAACTCAGTGTTAGCTCATTCCTTGTGCAAGGAATTATGCAAGGCAAAGAACATGACCCAGCAAGTGTAAGCAATTTAAGATATCTGCATGTGCCTCACAGATACCACACTTTTTTGACTGATTCTGAACTTTAACTGGGGATGCAATTAGTATAATTAGTTGTTAATCTACATATAACAGGGACCTGAGACATTCTCAGTGTGCAACTCTCTGCCCACAGAGGATCCCTGTTAGAGCTAAATCCAACCTGCAGTGCCTGGTGCTTGTTACAGCACTCACTGTGCCTCTCCCCTCACAGCAAAAAAGAAATCAGGAGATGAATTACAGATGCAGACAAAATCTTCCAAGCCACATTCAATTTGGTTTCTTTATCATCACTTAGTCCAGATACCATGAGATGTTCAGCTGCACAAAGGCACAGACTCAGATGTCATATTAATGTTATCTATTATTCTGTGCCTTTGAGAAGGGGAGCTTTCCCTCTCACAAGCTGCATATTTTTAACATCTGCTATTTTAATGCAATTTAAAAAAAAATTATTTCTGAGCTCTGCAGCAATGAGATTATTGGATGGCAGAGTCCCACAGAGCCTAAATTAGGTGTTTTAGGTCACAGGAATCTCTTATTTCAGCCTTTTTTTAGAGGCACACAGTACCTGGGGAGAAAGTTCAGCTTGTCTGTATCTAAAAACACACAGTATAGAAGAATGAGGATTTATTTAAAGCTGCATTTTATACATTTCAAAGAGAAGACACGACAGTTTAAAGATGTTTAACACCAGCTGAATGTGCTTTTAACCTTTTCCTGGCTGTGTGGACAGAAATCTGCCAAATGAATCAGAAGACTTCCCCTAGGAAAACTCACCTGCCCCACACAGGGTGAAATCTGTGCCACTGTGCAAAGGGGCAGTGAGAGACAAGAAAAACCTCTGTCTTGAGCTTACACATGCTGTTTTTGGGTTCTGCAGGGGGGAAAGGCTCTGTCAGAGCTGCACAAATGAGTGATGGAGGGATGAGACACCAAACACAGCCCTGCTGTGGGCTCCCCTCCAAGCCAAGAGCATCCCCATCCCTCTGCCCCCAGCCAGGGAGCAGAACTGGGGGGACTGGACTAGCAGAGCCCCATCTCCTGACTCCTGTTAGCATTGCACAGCACTCTCACTGCAATAAAAGCTTTGCTTCTGCCTTAGCTCTTTGGAAATAAGCAGGATTTTGTACTGGGAGAGGTTTCCCTTCCCAGTATCTTTTCCACAGGAGCAGGAGATCACCACAGAAGGGATTCCCACAAAGTCCCAGTTCCCCTTGGAGTGTCCCTTTAGAACAGAGGGCTCTCCAAAATTCTTAATGGTTTTTTGTCATGGAAACATGGACTTAATCATGAAATCTGACACTGACTGAAGGCAGTGGTTTTGATCCCATGGATTGTTTGCACACTTAATACAGAAAAGCTGTATCTGATTTTGTTGGTTCCCACTAACAATCAGTGCAAAATGATGAGGCATCAATGCTATCTGAATTCTTTCCTCATTACATCAAACTTCAGAAAACATGCTGTGGCAATTTGCACTTGTGGCATAATGAGTGTCAACTGCTACAAAGGAAGCACAGACAATCTGAGAACCAAGGGATGTGAGGATTAAAGTGATTCTCACAGACACACTTTTATCTTAACCAGGGGTAGTCTTGCTATTAAATTCAAGCATTGCTATTAAAAGCAAGCATCACTCAGAAAAGCTCATTTGGTAGCAGTGAAGTGCCACATTCTCCAGTGCAAGGAAACATTCAGGTGCTTTACCAGCCCTGTGGGCCAGGAGGAACCAGCAGTGCTGGCTCTGGCTGTGCTGTGCTGGTCCCAGCAGCACCAGGCTCACCCCACAAGCCCCACACATCTCCCAGAGCCATCTGTGTGTCCTCACCTGCTTGGGCACAGCCTCCAAAGGATGTCATTTAAAGCTGGCTTGGGTAAGCAGAAATTACTCAGTCTCTTGCAGGGCAGACATGCCTAATCCACACCAGCATGAGATTAGACATCAAACACTTGTTTCTGTTTTGCAACAGGAAGCAGGCTGTTTTTAAGGGGAAGAGGTTGGAAACCTGTGTCATTTTCAAATATATTGCAGTTACTGATATCAAAGTAAGAATGCTTAATTTTTTCCCATTAAATTTTTTAATTTCCCCATTTTTCCCCACTTAATTTTTGTTTTGTTGCCTGCTTTATTCCTATTTTGACTTGTCTTGAGATCAAGAGCTCACTATGCAGAGACCATTGCTTTCAATACATTTATATGTGAGTGCATTTGCTCTTGCCTTCATTGCTCCTGACCCCAAATGGGCTAAAGCTTTGCCCTGTCAATGTCTGTTTGAGGAACAATGTGGTCCATCTGTTAATCCTGTTTTGCTGCTTTTCCTGCAGTGGCTTTCCAAGCTAAAATCAAGGCCCCCAGATCCCTCATGCTGTGTGTCTAGAGGAAGCATTATTAGCTGAGCTTATAGGTGGGCAACAGACAGATTAAACACTTTGCCTCCAGATTACTCAAAAAGTCCTGAGCTGAGCCCAGGGCTGAGCTCAAAACTGTCTCCCAGCCAGTCCTCCAGACAGGCTTTTCTTCTCTCCAATAGGATCTGTAGCTATTCCATTGAAAAACCATAGAAATTATCTGTTACTATTTCTGCACATGAATTTCCACATGAGGCTAACAGAAGAAGAAAAATAAGACAGTGGGGAGTAAAGTCAGAGAAGGGAGCATGTGATAGCTGTCAAAACTGCTCAGGGCTGACATTCCCAGGTTTTTACACCCAAGGAACTGAGTCAGCTTCCTCCCAATATTTATTTGGATCACTGGCCACTGCCAAGGTCAGCATGTGCCAGACACTAACATTGCTTAAAACAGCACAAACAGCTTTTAACAATCATGAAATTCATCATTCTCCAGGTGCTGATAAGCCTGTTCCTAGTCCTACTCCAAATTTGTTATTTTTAATAACTTACTCTGGAAGGATTTGGAATGTGAATTCCCTTTTTCATTCATTCCCTTCTATTATTACAGTCAGGGATTCCAGTTGGTTTCAAGTGATATTTACTGCTAAAAGCCTGTCAGATGTGCTGACTGGTAAATATTCATTACACTGAAAAAAAGAAACCCCTTTTGCTGTTGATGCACTGAGTTTCTGCTCTCCAGGCGGTCAGCTTCACACCACACAGACAATTTCAAAACTAGGAAAAATTCTGTTTTGAATTCCAGAACTCCAAATATTAGTAGCAGCAAAGCAAACGAGCACAAAAATGGTGTTTCAGTGACCTACAATTTTTCCCTCAAACAGCCACAGGTGGCCAAGGTGACCCTGGTGGCCACAGCAGCCTCACAGTGCACTTGAGGAGGAAGGATGTGCTCAGCTGCTCTGACAACAGCCCTACTCCCACTGTGAACCCAGGGTTCCAGGAGGGACATCATACTCTGGGTGTTCTCAACTGGGAGAAACCTGTGAGCCAAATGCAAAGCTCCAGGAAGCCTTTTCCAGCATTTTCACCCTGGAAAAGAAACCAGGGTGGGTAAGGGCTCCCCAGTCCTTCTCCTATTGCCAGGTTCCCCAGCTGGTGGATACAAGAGGACACCCCAGCCTTGGGAGATGTTTGGGGCTTGTCACAGCACTTGGGTTTTGGAGGTCAGACCAAATGGAGGTCTGAAAGGCTTCCAAATGTGCCAGACTAGGAGAAAAATCTAACTGGCAGCAGCAAATGATGAAGAACTGAGTCAAGATTACAAAGCAAACTCTCACACTTTTCAGTAGTTCAGATGCAGCTCATCTGCAGCTCATACTGTGCAGAACTATTACAAAAACATTCCTCCAAAAGCTCTTCCCAACATCTGCACTTTTTAGAGTCACAATTAAGGGCTGCTGAATGTTCTGTTCCTGCTGTTTTTCCTAAAAATCACGTCTTGGCAGAAAACTCCATGTTACATCTTTCCTGCTGCAATGTCCTTCCTCTGCCAGCTACAATGCCAAGCATTATTTATAGCCACATAAAGCCAGAATGAGCTTATACTAGACAAGACTGTCTTAGCAAACCCAAATTAAGAAGGAATTGCAAACAGATCAACTTCTTTGTTTAGTAAATCTGTTATCACAAATCTAGGACCTAGAGAACTGCAAGCCTGCATGACAACAGAGAAGTTCATCAGCTGAGTCCTGTTGTCCACACTCAGGCAGAATCATAGAATTATTTAAGTTGGAAAAGACCTTTAAGGTCATCAAGTCCAACTGTTAACCAAGCACTACCAAGCCTAAGCCACAGACTAAACCCCAGTACACCTCTTGCAGGTATAAAGCACTGTGAGACTGTACAAGCACCACACCTCTCTACTTTTGTCATAATTTTACATTCCAACCTTCCACAAAATTCACCCTGACCTACACCAGTGTAACCCTACCTACAATCAGACAATTATTTCAAGGTAGCACAGCAGCAGTTTGTAGAGCTTGGAGAGCACAGCAAACTGGGAACAATCGTGAGGGATGGTGTCATTGAGCACTAGAGAGTAGGTGATGTGACTCATCCCATTCCTGGCTAGTACAGGATGCTAATTCTGGCTCAAGAACAGCAGTGAGGTGCAAAGGAATGGGAGGAGTGGGGTCTCTGAAAATGATGGGCACATCCTGAGAATGAGACCTGTGTCAGACTGCAACAAAGAATTTCAAAAGGGAATGAGAGAAAACAGTGAAAATAATAAGCTTCCTGCAATTAAAATATTATCAACTCACATTATTTATTTGAAAAACTACAGCTTTCCCCTGTAATGATGAGGAGGATCATACTACACATATATATGCACCAGACATTTTTGAAGCCTACTTTCAAGATACTTAAAAAAATGAAAGTGTAAACTTCATCTTGCAAAAATCTTCTTTCAAGCTTTAGGGTTTTCACAGCCCCAGACCACAGTGACTATTCAAGGAAGGACCCAATGAATCCAACATTTCCTTCCCTTAGGACTGTTGCTAGAGATTCAGTCACCAGTTTCCAAGTCTTTTCTCCCCCAAGAAGGGATCCATTGCTAGGAATTGTACATCAGACCTTCCTGTGACCCTCGTGCTCCATCTCAGAAAATTCCTCCAGCATCCATGATTGGTCTACAGGCAGAGTGCTCAGCAACAAAACATCCATAAACCTCCTAATCAGCACAGCTTATGCTGGGACACCCCTCATTCTACAGCTTTTTTTACATATCTGACCACAAGACATTAAAAAAAAGGAGTTTCCAGCAAACTTTGGCATGAGTGTAGGCTTACATCAGGTTCTTAAATAAGTTCAATTAACTGCCCTAATCATTCTATAATGCCAAAACATCATGCCATGGTATTTGCAAAAAGGAGAGAAGTATTTTTCAGAAGCACTGAAGTCCCCATCAGCAAAAATCCTTCTGGAAATTGCTTCTTTATTTTGATAAACTTTTAGAAGTAGCACCTTTAACTGGTGCTGGGTTGCTGAACAAGCAATGAAAAGGTCAATCCTAGCAACTGGAACTATTTCAGTCTGAGGTGTTATACCATACCTATCTATATTAAAAACACTTTAGCCAGGTTGCAAAGCCAGGTGTTCAATAGTTCAGAGGTCTGCTGAGCTTTTGTGTAGCTTCCTGAAAAGCCTGTATGATGATACAGTCTAATTACATGATCACATCTTATTTTTCTCCAGAAGTTCCCCATCTTATTCAAGAAAAAATGATAATATTACATTTCATCTCCTGTGACTGGTACTTACCCTTCTGCTCCTCTTTACTGCACATTGCTTAAAGTATGCACTAAAGAAAAAATATTTCTTTATGGCTTTTTCCAGTGCTCAACTCTTGCATCCAAGCACTTCAAACAAATTATTCTCACAATAAAACAGGGAGATGAGGTGCTTTTACTGTGTATACAAAACAGGCTCTGCACCTAAGATAATGCACTCCAGACCTTCATCTCAGCCAGCTAACAGCAACTTTCACAACCCTTGACATGATATTTTCTTCTTGACACAGAACAATTTTTAGTCAAAACTGGCTGAAGGAGAACGCCAGAACTCTGGGCACTGAGCAGAACTGACTGAAAAATAATGGATGCACAAATAGCAGATGGTGCTGACAATTCCACAGGAACCCAGGGTGGGCAGAGTGTGTTGGGTTGCAATACAGGCTGTGGCCAGCAATGTGTATTCTGTCCCATCTGTTGGAGCCAGGTGGGGCAGTGACCCTGATCTCCTAGCACATATTATCTGCTAATGGGCCATCTTTAAACCAGCTGGGGCAATCATCTTTATCTTCCCACAGCCCATCCTCCCTCCAGGAGATATCTCCTGTTCATGGCCATTGAGTCCCAGTGCATGACTGATAAAATTACATCATCCCATGGGAGATGCTCCAGCCAGGGGAGCAGCCAAGCCTTTCCTACCCAGATAAAAACTGAGATTTTGGACAGCAAGGAACCTTCTTTCCACTGGATTCCAAAGGAAAGCCAGACCTTTCCACATCATCCCTGGACCTTCAGAGGAAAACTGCACCTTCTCCAGGAGCACTGCTCCAGCTGAACCACATCTGCCACTGCAGGAGGATGCAGCCACCATTGAATGGGGCTGCTGCCACCACCCTGACTGACTGATGGGTGTCAGCTTGGATTCTGACTCTGGCAGGGCTGGGATTGTTCTTTGTAATACTGCATTTCTATTTTAATTTTCCTAGTAAAGAACTGTTATTCATAACTCCCATATCTTTGCCTGAGAGCCCCTTAATTTCAAAATTACAGTTATTTGGAGGAAGGGGGTTTACATTCTCCATTTCAAAGAGAAGCTTTTGCCTTTCTTGGCAGACTCCAGTCCTCCAAACCAGGACACACAGATAAAAGGCAAGGCTCAAACTCCCCTTTCACACATCTTAACCTCTTCTCCCCACAGTTCTCAGCTTCTCCTGCACTCCAGCCCAGGAGTCTTAAACCTTTACAAAGAAAAGTTTATAAAAGAACCAGTATATAAATACAGGTGCCATTGTTGCTGAAGCTTCCCTTAAACATCAGGTTAATGCAGATCTGCAAACTGGAAAGTTTTAGCCCACAGTACTCACAGCTTGATGAGGTTTACAAGAAGGTGCAATAGACCACTTCACCTGAAGGTGCAGCTCCATCTCTGAGTGTGCAAATAATCTTCTTTAAACCCCTGCAGCACAAACAAGCAGAAGCAGTGCTTCCCAGCAGGCCCAGGCTGCCTGGCAGGGCATCCCAGGCTGTCACCTGGCTGCAGCTGGGCTGTCCCCACACACACACAGATGTTCCAGTCCCTATGGAAACAGAGGGGGTGGCAGCACTGAGATGCAAGAGGGGCAGAGGAACTCAAATTAACATCTGCACACAGACTGTGAGCAACTAAAGGACATAATATGTCAGGTTGCATTTGTTCACCACACATCTAAAAATATATTTGCACACTTTTAAGTCTGAACTCTATGCTTTTGATGTTTCCACCATTCCTTTAGTATCCTTTACTAAGTATGGATTTTGCCATTCCATAACAAAAGAGGCAAAAAAGTGACACAGAAGTGCCTCTGCTCCCACTGCCTCCCCTCCCACCATGGGCACATCAGTCAGCACAGCAAGATCTGCAGCTTTCCAAGGAACTAAAAGTAGCAACATTGGAGCAAAAGTATTGAGTGTCAGTGGTGATGATGAGAAAATTTTGTCACGAAAGAACAGATACCATCTGACACATGGAACAGCAGCACTAATTTGGAAATTAGAGACCCAGGCATATGCTTTCTAAAATTATCCATGAAACTAAAACCAAGGGCAACATACTTAAAATACCCTTACAGCAAGCCTGCAGACTGCCTGCATGCACACTGCAGGCCTGCCTTCTGAACTGGACTGGAATCTGCCTTTGGATGAGCAGCTTTAGCCTGTGCATCCCCACCTCAAATGCCAATGCCTCCATCCAGTGCTGTGTGTGTGACATGGCTGGGGAGACACACTCAGACATACCTTGGGTAGCTCTTGTTTCATGCCAGATTGGTCAAAGTATTCCACATTTATTTTAGTGCTGCCTAATTGACTTCCCTCCCCCCAGGATAGCAATAAGCACAGCCAGAACATTTATTTGTTTGATGCAATGTGATTTTCAACCAACTGGAGAAAAACTGGCTTCTCAGTCAGGCTCTCAAGGACAAAAGTGACAGTGCAGACAATATTTATCTGAAAATAGCCCCAGTTGCCCCCACCACAACCCTGCCTTCAGGCAGCTGTCCCTGGGTTGTGGCTGCCCAGTAACTCACCCTGCCCTGACAGAGCCCTCCTGGCATGGAGCAGCACTGGGTCAGTGGCAGCCACAGGCAGACAAGGCACAAAATCTGGGCACTGGTTAAGCAGGACAGTGTTCAGGGATGCTGATTTAGCTCAGCCACAGCTTCCCCCAGGGAGTTTACATTAAAGATAACACCCTCAAGTGCCAATGAGACATCACTAGATACATCAACCACTGGCTCTACAACTTTCTCTTCTTATCAGCTACACCCCACCTTTTCCTCACTCTGCCAAAACCCCCAGTTTAAACAACATCCTGGTGTCAAAAAAGAGACTATGATACCAAACCATGCAGCAGAAGGGCTCTTGCACTGCCGTTTCTTTGCACCCCAGTGCTATCAGTGACCCTCTCTCCTCCCAGGGCTGTGCTGCTCCAGGCAGCTCAGCAGCAGCACCCAGCACATCAGGCAGGGCAACAGAGGTTTTGCAGTGTGGAAAACAGGCACACAGAGGAAGCCTCCAGTGGGAATGCAGCCCTAGGAACAGCCAAGAACAGGAGAGGCAGACCTGGTGCTTCTCAATGACACTGCCATAGTTTGACCCATCCCACCTGTGCATGAAGGGGAGACGTGGATTCAGCATTTACTGGCAAAAAACAAGTGCTTTGATGGTTAATGGAAGGACTTAATGGAGCATTTCACATTAAAAAAAAAGTGTGAATAGGATCAGGGACACTTGCAGAGGAAGAAAAGATTAATATGGGCATTAAGGTGGCATTATATAGCCCAGCAGAGGGAAGAGTAATAAGCAACCAGGCAGGAAGGAAACATGTGGGAGTTACATAGGTAGCCTGGGTAATCAGACAACATATGGCCATTTGAACAGTGAGGCTTTCATGAAATCAATGAGGAATGAATTCTGCCACAAAGTCTGAAAGCACAGAAATTTATTTAAAATGCTAGAGAAACCCCAATGAGTTACACAAATTCTTCAAAAACCAACTTGCAGAAGGCACAACGTGGCTTCATGCTAAGGCTGCAGCCAGCTGCACTGGGTCTGGAGCATTACTCCTTGTAGTTCAGGTTGCACCTGTTTTGATTTCCTGCCCCTGTGCCAGGCTGGTCACTTGCAAGAAAGTGCCAAGCCCTTTCCTCATCACACCAGGCTCTGCTGGTGCAAGAAGTTTAAGGGTGGATAATGAACTCCTAAACCTGTACCCTCTAAAACAGCTACAGAGCTGAGCAGGTGAGGTGATCCTAGATAATCTGCAAATACAAACACTCCCAAAGATTTACCTTCCTCCCAGCTACTCAGCATAATCCCATTATCACCCTGAAGTGGCAGCTTGCATAAGGCAACCACTTGGGAGTATTTCAGGTTAAAACCTACCCAAAAGCCAAGACAAAGCTTACTTAGCACAGCAGACCCAGCTAAAGCTGTGCACCAGCCCTTCAGCAGCTCAGGGGCAGCAAAATTGAGGAGATTTTACACTGATGAGCAAGGCTGCTTCTGTCAGGACAGCTCAGGGTGTCACCCAGGGGGACTGTCCCCTCTGCAGCAGCACGAGCTGCCATCCTCACCCTCAGTGATAGGAAGGGCTCCTGCCCCACCTGCAGGGAGGAAACAGCCAGGTGAATGAGAGCCTTGCTTCTGGCACTCAAAGCAGGGGCTGCAAAGCCTTTGCTGGACACACACATCCTGTTCAGCCTGCTATCCACCAACATTAAATGCCACAGTTTTTCAAGACCCCCAGAGCCTGCAGTGCCACACATTTGTGCCTCCTGCAGATGAAGACTGGAGCCAGAGTCAGGGCTTGCATTTGATGTCTTCAGGATCTAATAAAAACCAGGAAAATACTACAAAAGAAACCAGGATTGTTTCAGAAATTTGAGACAGGTGACAGGGAACAAAAGTCCTTCTCAAACTTTTCAGCAAAAGCTGAGATTTGGGTTTGACAAGATTATCTCAGGTCTCATGGAGACTTTCAAAACTTAAGCCAAGGTCAGGCACAACACAAAAGAAAACAAGTAAATATTCATGTCTGGCTTTATGCCTCTTTATAAAAATTCAGTCCAGCTTCAGTCCTAATTTTCTTATAATTTCTTAGCATTGTTGTCACCCTGTATGAACTAGATGCTATTGATATATGTGCCCAGTGTAAAGATTAATTGAAGAATCACAATTCAGGAGGGGTAACTCAATTCCCTTCTACAGGTGCACTGCAGTATTTCAAACAACTTGTGGCCAGGAATACTTTATTAGTTCCATACAAGAAGACCCATGGCAAATGCTGTTGCTCAGCCTTTGCTGGCTGAAGCTGCTGCACAAATTCCAGATCACAGAAGAGTCAGGGGAGGGGATAAGACAGGGAAGCTGTCAGGGAGTACCTGCTAATTTAAGGACAGAAAATAGAGACAGGTTTACTAGATCAGGATGGAAGGACAAGTGCACAGACCTCTGTTTTAGACTGAAAAGGATGCTCACAGGGAGGACTGGGCCAATGGTACCATTGCTTTTGGCTCCCAAACAAGCAAAAATAGAGTTTAGGGGATGGAGTTTTTCTTTTAGTTGCTTGGTGCTTTCAAGAATAAGAATTAAGCCTGATACATCCCCTTAGTTTTGAGAATAATTATCCAACAGCTTGAAACCTCTTCACCTAATTTGGACAAAAGCAAAGACTATAAAATAACCCTGGTGGTAAAAAACCTTTACAGAAACACATTAATAGAGGTTGTGCCACTACTTGAAGCAGTAAAAAAAAACCCAACAAAAGACAGTGTTACTCTGAGGATGGGAGAGTGAAGCTTTGCAGGCACAGAAAGCTCCTGCCTGGCCAGGGGCTGGTCCCAGCTCAGCTTCAGGTGCTCAGACAAGTTTCTCCCAGCACCTGTACTCACATTTCCACACCTGCTCAAGACCAGAGAGAGCAAAAGAATGTTCTCATCAGCCTCTACTGGGCTGCTCCCTAGACTTGGTTTAATACAGTGGAAGTTTTATTCAGGCAGTCAGTGACCTTGTCCATCCCCAAAGGAATGACCAACCAGCTTCTGGAAGTTTCTGGAACACCCTTGACCCCTCTGTGACACCTGCCTGAAAGGTGCTATCCTGGAAGCAAAACAAGCAGCTCAGACACAGGTTGCACTCAAAGGCATGAAGAAGGTAAAATATTGGTTAAAGCAGAATTTCAAACTAAATATTTAGAAAAAGAGAAACATGTGCAATAGGAAATTCTGGCAACTGGCAATCAGTTTTACAATTTGAAAGCTCTGAATGAGAGTGTCTACATAAGTTGTATTTGCATCAGCTCTTAAAATCAGATCTCAGTCTTGCAGCTGAATCAGAGCTCTGCTCATGGTGCAGAACTTTCTACAGGTCTCACCAAGACAGCCTTTTTTGTGATCTAATATAAATGCCAATTTCAGCATGCAAATTAACTGTGAGGCCAACCCTTTGAAGAGCTGGCTATCCTCAGTTCCCAGCGAAGTCAAGGGAGTCAAAGAATCCATAAAGGCACAGGATCAGAGTAAATTAGAAAAGGGATGATTACAATGTTATGAGATCCTGATACACTCAGTTAGTTAAAGCTTCTGAAGAGTGGAAGTTTAGCCAATAATAGGAGCCAACAGTTCATTCCAAAGAATTGGAGGAAACTAGGGGCAGTCAAATTCTGTTTTTCAGCCTAAATATTATTAATATCTTCCTATATAAGTGGGGAAAAAAAAAAATCAGCTGTAAGTATTCTCTAGGTACAATAATTAAAGCTCCACTGTGACATGTCTCTGCAGACATTTATTTTCCATTAATAGAGGATCAGAATTACAGTTTAATTATTCATAGGGTTCTAAAGAGATACTCTATTTTATTCAAAAAGTCATTGTCTGGATTACAGGAAAAGTCCACCAAGCTCCCATCCACTTTAATAAGGCAAGGCAACAGACAAAGGGCAGCCTCAGGAGGGAGATGGGAGAGCACTGGCAGGGATGTCACCCCAGGCACCCTCTGGGGACATATCCTGGGCCACCTTCCTTTTCATTCCTGCCCAGGTAGGAGGACTCAGCTGCTCAGCAGCATTCCTGCACAGCTGTGTGCCAGCCTGGCACTTCCAGGGGTCACAGAACCCCTCAGCAGGCAGAGCTCAGCTCCTGATTTCTCACACTCCAAAGCCTCAGGTTGGGTTATTCCTGCCCATACAAGCCCGCCCTCCCAAGCTGCAGGTGTGGATGCCAGGCTCTGGACAGAGGCATCCCTGCCCCCCCAGGGGCTATCCCAGCCTGCAGGGCCCGGGAGGGGAGGCTGGCTGCAGTGACAGAGCACACACTGCACTGATGGCTGGTGCCCTCTCCTGGCACCCACAGCCAATTCCTGCTAAATCCTGCCTGGATTGTGACAGACAGAGTGCTCCAGAAAGCACTTCCAGGGCTGTGGGGACATGAGTTAAACTGTACACTAAATATGTAATTTTATAGCACATGAGCACAAGGTACTGACAAAACTCAGAGGAACATGTTTGGGCAAACAAGCTTTCTGCTTCCCAGAGGATCAGACAGTTTAATTCTGATTGCAAATTTCCCAACCTTATAAAAAGAAAATTAAAACACTTTTAAGAAACGCTTCTGATTAGTAAAAAGCCCTTCAATTATTTTAGAACTTCTCAACCAACAAATAATGTGAATATCTAGAAATTTTTCTCTGCATTTATCTTCAAGAGAGCTGGGTATTGGGACTTAAGCCCCTAAACTAGCTAACTATTTCTAGGACATGTTGCTTTAAGTGATAGATTTAAAGCCAGAGATAATGTACATATTCCCCCAGACAGATTCATTCTCTGGTTGAAAGACTTTACAGAAGATTACTGTAAAGAACATTGCAGTTTCACTGAGTATTTGTGCAAAATTGTGAAGACATCAGGAGCAGCTCACAGAGACACAACTTTAATGTTTAAACCAAAGTGCATTGCCTCTTGTCTATAAATAGAAGTCAATTTAACACACAAACATGTATCTCCAATTCTTTACTTTTAAACTAGCAGAATTTTAGAACTGGCCTACTTACTAGTCCCTTCAGTATTAATTACTCATTAGCTCCCCAACCCCACATTTTGTCTTATATCCACAACTGATACAAGCAATCATGAGCAAAAATTCAAGTCAGAATTTTCAAGAGACCTCTCACACAGCTGTTGAAAAAAGGACTCTTATTCCAGATCACTAGCACAAAATAGTCTTCAAATGTGCTTATGAATAAAAAATCATGAGGAGACATAGAGAATTCAAGGTTATCAAGGAACCCATGCACTGAGCTTGCTGTCACAATCAAAGCTGCTCTGAGTTTGCTGACAATAACATGGTAATAAGGTAATAATAGCCATAGAAGGCACTGCAGCCCCAGTCACACAGAGCTATTTGGAAGCTGCAAAGCATGTTTTGATAGAGAAGCTCTTGTTCCATGACTGGATCAGCTTCCAGTCAAACTTAGAGAACACACAGCAGCACGTTTATGGCCAGTGTTCATCTGCCCCCCCTCCAAAGCCCTGTGTGAGCACACAGGACACTGGCCAGGATCCTCTGTGCCCAAGGCTGCTGCTCATGTGTTCCCATGCTGGCCTGGGGTTCCAGACATCACCATCACCTCCAGGGGCTCAGCCTGGACCATTCACTTCCTCTGGGTGAGAGCTGTACAAACAGAGATGGTAGACAAAGAACACAGGAGCTGAAAACCTTACAGCCACCTCATCAGGAACTCACTCAATTGCTTCAGCAGCATTTCTCTTTCCAAACCCACTTTACTCTCAGGCCCAGCATTACAACCTTGGCCCCCAGGACCACCTTGCCCTGCCAGTGTGCTCCAAGGAAAACAGCTCTGCTCCCAAGGAGTCTGTGCCAGAGATGACAGAAGGAATGATGCAATGGGGAGCTGTACACAGGACAGGCTTTTGGGGAGTTTTCCATTTCTAACTTCTGTTTTATGTTCCAGGCTCACTCCTTGGTGATTTTTACATTAACTAGCCCCTTGCCAGGTCCTTTTTTCTTTCCTGAGACCAATGTGCTTTATCAGCTCTCCAACTGAACAGGCTGGAATGGAACAGGGCAACAGCCCTTGGTCCTCCAGTCCTGCTCATCACTCCTGCACCTTCCCTTTCTTCATATCCCAGTTTTCCTGAGAAAGGCCAATTTGGGAATACAGTGGCTACAAAGCAGCAGCACGGCTCACTGCTCAGCTGCACTGGGCTCTGTGGGAGCAGGAGCTTCACTCCCCTGCCTGGCAGACTTTCAGATTTGAAACACACAGTTTAAAACCAGCATCTTCAAAGTGCCAGCCCTCTAGGTCAGAATATAACAGCAATAGAAACAGCAATAAAGTCCCAGTGCATTCCAATACAGGGCTCAGCCTAGGGAGCTCTCTCCAAGCCTGAGAGGGTCCAAAGGACTGACAGGACCACAGCAGCCCCCAGGTTCCCACCAGCACAGCCAGGTGCTCCTCAAGGAGGAATTGCTGTCAAGGCAGAACTTGAGAAAACTTTAACATCTGTACTCTCTTCAAGTGAAGAATCCAGCTGAAGTCAGCTGGCCTTCCCTCAGCACACCACACCACTCTACAAGAGAAACCAAGGGAAAAATAAAAATAGAAAACCAGGAAAGCCACACCTTATGATGCAGGGGGAAACAGAACACCCTTGCTGAGGGGTGGGGAGCAGTGCTGTGGCCCTCTGTTCCATTTTGGCTGTAGAAGCAGTGGAAAGGATAATGCAACAAAGTCCTTCATGACATGGAGGAGCAAAAGAGAACTTTATTTAAAAATAAACTACATTTATATATAGAGTAGTTAGTGCAAAACAGAAAAGGCTCATTGGTCCAAGAGGGCAACACCTCTTTGAAAACATGCTTATGCAAAACATCACACACCCAGCAGGTGTTTAATCATTGTTGTAATTTCTGAGAAAAGGCTGCTTTCCTGGCTCCCAGCAGTATCCTAATGCCAGCCCTCCCCTGGCAGGGCTGCCATCTCAGAGAGCCCAGCAGAGAGGATTTGCTCCTTCTCAGAGACCAGCCCTCATCATGTGCTTCAGGACCACCCACCTCAACAAGCACAGCCAGAGACACTCATTAGAGAGCATCCACTAAACAGGGAAAGCTGCAGAGGCCACACCTCCACAAAGGGTTAAAATATTGGAAGGAGAGTGCCTGCCAAATTCTAGGAACACAAAATGCCAGACCTCCCATATTTTTATTGCAGGCTCTGCAGTAAGAGGCACTCCCTTAGTCCCCACCAAAAAATGTTAGGTCCCTCAGCTTAACAACTTCTAAGGGAGCCCTTTCACACCCTGGAAGCCAAGCCAGGCTGGAATGCAAGTAGGTGGTACATAAGGTTTGTATTAACTCTCATATGTCTAAACAAAAAGGTGTCAAGCACTGAAAGTCATCAACTGCAAAAAGTCTTACAATTTAATTGCAAACACACCCGTTGTCTTCCACCAGAGATGATTAGATCAGCAGTGCCTTTGCCCAGACCCAGAGGAGTCCTTAGAGGAGTTTCTGACCTTCCCAAAGAGCATCCCCATGGTGCAGCCCACACTCACACAGATGTCTCCCTTTGCATTCCAGTGGCCATGGGCTAACAGGACTTTGTTCTGTACAGAGCAGTAAATATGAATATACTTGCTACCCTTAGACCTACAAAACACACTGAAATTATTTTAGGAGACAGTTCCCAATGAATATAACTTCTCCACAAAAGTGCTTTTCTCCAGAAAGGTCTAGTGCCTGGTTTAAGTCTCTGCAGTCTCATCTTCCCTTCTCCATCTGCAAATCTTCCTTTATACTTCTATTTTGCCTCTAATTAAAGGCAAACAACATTAAAATGACTACTTTGTCCATCTCCTAGAGGAAATACATTTCCACAATCAAAAGGTCAACTTCATTAATTTAACCATACAATTTTAAATTGAAAATGTCAGTCAGTTAACTCTGGGGGACAATCTATGACCTGGCTAAAACCCCATTCTTCCCCAGCATTGCAGATTTACATGCACACCTATGCTAAGAGCCCATTTCAGCCTCTCCCAACCTCCCTGGCTCCAGCTCCTCTCAAGCAGCTTTCTGCAGCAGGAGCTGAAGCCAGCTGCCCCTAAAGGAAGGGAACCACTTCTTCAGGTTAATTATACCATGATTAATGAACAGCCTCACTAGTTCCTCAGTATATCCCTCCTGCAAAGTGGAGGCAGAAGTTACCACGAATAGCAGCACCATTAATTTATCTTCTTTCTTGTTTGGTTGGTCTTTAAAAGATTCAACAGAAAACTCTGAAACACCCAGAAACATTCCTTCCTTAAAGCACTCCTATATAACAAAGAGATTCCTCCTTTCCTTCTGCTCATTGCACTAAAATCAGCATGTGGAAAATACCTGTTTCTATCCCAGATAGACAGGGATTAAAGCAATAAGACAGGAAGAGATCAAGCTTCTGGGCCTTCAGGGATCAAAGGTTTTCTCTTTCAGGAAACCCCCTCCTCAATATTCACCCAGCACAGTGAAAGTCCCAGGAGCAGAGAGCAAGAGCAGAGACAAAATTTTGGTCCTGCCCTTGGTTTTAAGGGGTTTTAAAGCAACACCTGCTCTTAGTTAGTGTCTGAATGAGGACACATAACCAGAGTCCTCCCAGACTGATTTATTTCTCCTGTTCAGCATCCCTCAATATGGCTGTTCTTGTGACACAGGGCTGTTGATTTTCATCCTCACCATCTCATGCCACAATTTTCTCTGCCCTATTCTGATAATGCAGCCTGTGAAATTCATGACTGAGATATTTGCAGGTCAGCCAAATTCAAATTCTCATACGTCAGCTTTATCCTGTGGGGGATTTGCTTTATTATTCAGATATCAGTTGGTTGTGATTAACATAGCAGGGGACAGAAATGCTGAGCCATGTTCTTGCAAAAACATGTATTGCTGAGATACCTGTACAGAAAAATGTGCCACTTTGAGATTATGCAAAATTAACAAATTTCAAGCAATCTCGGTTTTCTTACTGTTTCAATGGAGCCCAAATCATGGCTTTTTTATTTAATTGCATTTATCCTGCCTCAGCATTTGATTGGGGAGAATTATTACAACCAAGGCCTGGACTCTGTTGTGTCAATTACAGCCAGAAGACTTTAAAACACAACTCTGTTTTAAAGGCTATTTCTTTCCATACTGACCAACAGAGTGCTTGTTATTCCCCATTCCCCAGATAGGGAACTGAGTAAACCAGTGTTCTGCCTGAAAGTGGAAGAGGAAAATATTTCACCACCAGCTTGAGTTCATCAGGAGCAAATGTTGGGTGTGGTGAGGCCAGTAAGGATGTTCTGGACACCCACCACATCCTGGAAAGGTGAAGAGAAGTGAGAGCAGAGGATACCAATTGGCACAGGGTGTCTGCAGCAGCACAAGGTGAAATCTTGCAGAGGGTAAAAATGCAGCTCTTTGATGGGGCTGAGGGGCACAGACAGCAGCTCACAAGGGGCTTCATTTCTTTGCCCTCGTGGAGCAGCAAGTTTAATTTCATTTGACCCTCTGCTCTGCACCTGCCTTGGCCACCATATCCCACTCTGGGAAACAGGAATTTTCAGAGGCTCAGGTCAAATGCTGACTGTCTGATATCCATCCAGGAGAAAGGGGTCTGTGTGCATCTGGTGGATATATTGCTCTTTGATCTCGTTGCTGCTGATCTAAACCAGTGTGAATTTCACTGAAAATGATGAAGCAATGCTGGCATGGAACCAACATATGTGAGAGGAAACTCAAGCTTCATGCCTCCATGTATTTAAACCACTCTGCCTCCATGAATTGCTGTGTATCACACAATTAAGATAACACATTGCACGGTGCTGGAGCCAGATGAAGCAGCATCTGCCCTTTCCTGAGCTGTTGGACACTCATTGGTACCCATGGTACAGACTGACTGAAAAACAAGAGCATGTGCATGGCTATGCTCCTGTATGGGCTCAGTTTACTGCTGAATATTGCAATCTACAAAATATTCCTGAGCACGGGAACAGGTGACAGGCAATACATGTCCATTTTCTCAGCATGGTCTGGTCCCACCTGTTCAGCATCTTCTTTCTCCCCATCTCATCCCATATGAGTGTGGTAGATGCAGGAGAGGACTACAGCTATAATTTACATGGCATCTCCCCCAGTGGTCCCCATTCTGCAGACTTGTTAATCATGAATGGTTCTGTGAATCAGTTTTTGAAGTATCTGAATCTTCCTTCCTTCCTTCCTTCCTTCCTTCCTTCCTTCCTTCCTTCCTTCCTTCCTTCCTTCCTTCCTTCCTTCCTTCTTTCCTTCCTTCCTTCCTTCCTTTCCTTCCTTCCTTCCTTCCTTCCTTCCTTCCTTCCTCTTCCTGCCTTCCTTCCTTCCTTCCTTCCTTCCTTCCTTCCTTCCTTCCTTCCTTCCTTCCTTCCTTCCTTCCTTCCTTCATTCCTTCCTTCCTTCCTTCCTTCCTTCCTTCCTTCCTTCCTGTCCTTCCTTCTCCTTCCTTCCTCTCCTTTCCTTCCTTACGTTCCTTCCTTCCCCTTCCTTCCTCCTTCCTTCCTTCCTTCCTCCTTCCTTCCTTCCTTCCTTCCTTCCTTCCTTCCTTCCTTCCTTCCTTCCTTCCTTCCTTCCTTCCTTCCTTCCTTCCTTCCTTCCTTCCTTCCTTCCTTCCTTCCTTCCTTCCTTCCTTCCTTCCTTCCTTCCTTCCTTCCTTCCTTCCTTCCTTCCTTCCTTCCTTCCTTCCTTCCTTCCTTCCTTCCTTCCTTCCTTCCTTCCTTCCTTCCTTCCTTCCTTCCTTCCTTCCTTCCTTCCTTCCTTCCTTCCTTCCTTCCTTCCTTCCTTCCTTCCTTCCTTCCTTCCTTCCTTCCTTCCTTCCTTCCTTCCTTCCTTCCTTCCTTCCTTCCTTCCTTCCTTCCTTCCTTCCTTCCTTCCTTCCTTCCTCTTCCTCTTTCTCCATTTCTATCCCTCTCTCTTTCCCTCCTTCTTTCTTTCTTTCTCTTCCTCCCTCTCCTTCCTTCCTTCTCAAGATTAGATCATAAATGATGACAGGAAATTCTTTCCCACAGGTAAGACCTTCAAGTGTCCCAATGGTCAGGGCACAGCTAGGACTGTTAATGGAAAGCAAGGAAATACAGCACAGTTTAGCAACTTTCCAAATGTGTTTCAGGACTGGATCTGTGACTGTGGCACGTTGCTTGTTATGGTGACAGACCAGGCTAAAAAAAATGCCTTTCCCAAGAAGTGACCCACACAGAGGATGTCACTGCTGCAGCCCAGCCAAGTGTCCTTTCCAGGAGGGTCTTTCCATATAGATCCATGCTTCTCCTGGGTGAGGTCTGGAGCAAATTGCCAGTTGCTGATGAAATGTAGAACTCTCTGTTGCTCTCAGTTTTTTAAAGCAGAACCAAAGCTACAAAATATTTGATTTTTATTCAGGTATATATACTTTTTACACCCCAAAGCAGTTGAATAATGAAGTGAAGCATAAAGTTATAAAGAAAGAGGAGCAGAACACAGCAATTTAGGTGAAACCAGAGAAATTAGTCTAATTTCTGCTTAAATACATTGACAGGAATAAGTCCCATCCTAGATCCAGGGAGATAACTGAAGATAGAAATGCCTATTCTATATTTTAATATTACACTTATTACTATTTAAATCAAAGCAGCATTTTGGTTCACAATTCCCCATGGTTACAGAGGTTCTTTTTTTATCCTGAACTGTGTTTGGAGAAGAGGCTTGTCTCTCTCCTACTCAGTGACAGGAAAATAATGTATATTAAAAAAATACTTTTGAAGCCAAGTTGTAAAGGTTTCAAATTTCTTACTATGCAACCAATTCTCACAAGATGCCAGATCTTGGAAATAGGGGTCAGAGACTTTGAGGTTTTCCCACCCTCAATATTTACATTCACAAATGGTTTGCAGCATAAGATTCTGAGAAGTGGTCAGAGTGATTTTCCCATGTTTGTTTATCCACAGTGACACTGTGGACAGCTAGCTCATGAAATAATAATGGGCCTGTTTCAGTGTAATACACAAAGAACTGCACTTCCACTGAGTTCCAAGTCAGAGGGGGCTATCTGTCATTTTTGTAGCTGAACTGAATCAAGTTGCTGTAACCTTCAACCTGTGTTATCTTTCCCTCCCTGCATTATGGAGTTAATTTAAATTACTTCAGACAAAAACCATGGTAGTAGTGGTGCTTCTGTTGATAAAAGTGTGCCTTGGAGCACTGGCCAGGTTGCACACACATGGAATTAAGCACATACAGAGGCCAAAATCCTGGCCTTGGCAAAGTTAATGGGAAATGTTTCAGTATAAACAGGCCTTCTGTCTGTCCTTCCTTGCAGGGAATGAGATAGGAGGGAATAACAAAAATAAGAAGATGATAAATCCTGAGTTCTCAATCACCAATTGTAACTGTGGCAGCAGAGACCTCTACACAGCCCCTTGTTTGGCATTAGAGATTACCCTTTTTCTGCAGGTCTTACACAGAGTCAAGGTCTGAAAAGAGTTTCTAAGAGAATGGCAGAGCAATGTGTTGAATCTTGAGAATCAATCATATACATTATTTCTGAAAGTACCCTGCCAATTTCACCCACACATGTGATGACAACATTCTTTGGTCTAGAGCCTGAACCCATAAGTCACAGGTTTCAGAAAAAGCCCTGTGATTTCCCTCACTACCAGAGGCATGAGCTGTGAATGTTCTGTGCCCCACAGATGTGGGCTACCTGCATGGCACAGCAAAACAGCTGCATCATTGCTCAAGGGGGAGAAGATGGAAGGGATGGCAGCACAGACCTGCACCTCCTCTTTGCCTTGGGTTCCTGCTTGTGCTTTGAGCTTCCAGTGTGTCACATCATCACCAGGAGGACACAAGCAGTCACTGGAGTATTCAGTTTTCCTCAGTGGCTGAAGCAGATAATGAAAGACATCTGTATTCCTGTTGGGAAGGGTTTCCCAGCCTTCCCTAATTGATGTCAGCATCAACACAGCACTTTTGCTGCTATGGCTCAGTAGCATTTATGGTAGGTTTCTTTTTTTAACTATGCTTTCATTTTTTCCCTATTTCCTGCTCTTAGAATCTTGTCCTGTAAATTCCTTGTTTGGGTTTTATGGACTTTTTGATCATATTTCTTAGAAGATAATTCTTTTGAGATGTCACAAGCGCAGAGGAACTTGAAAGAATTACCATTGTTGACAAGATGTTTGGCCATGGACAAGTGTTCCTCATTAAGAACAGGTTCTGTTTTCTACTTATAAAAACAAACTTCCTGCACACTCCAGTTACAAGGAAATGGCCTTATTTTTATAAGGATGTGTTTATGTTTGAAGCCAGCAAGGGGCTTAGTCCTTGTCTGGCCTTTTATCACGTTCATGGTTGCCTTCCCTTGCCCTTGCAGAACTTGAGAGAAATTCCTCTCAGTACACCATCAACCCTTGACCCAAAGCAAAACAAAAGTACCTTAAAAATAATCTTGTGTGCTTGCTGCAGACTGGCACAGAGCTCCACATCAGAATGAGGTCTAGAGTAATCCCACCCATTCTGGGCTCCTGCTGGCTCTGCCCTTGCCTTGCATTACTAATAACAGTTTAGGACTCCTCTGCCATGTTTCTCATCTTGCAGCACATACACTGATGCAAATGGAATGCCAGGAGCAATAGCATGAGCTGCCTGTGGTTATCCAGAAAAGCTGTGACAGAACTCAGTATAGAGCCTGGCTCTCTTGGGTCTTATTTGGATTTTTTTTCCTTCTCAGTGCCATCTTCAGCAGCCTCCCTAGCTGCAGCTTGGCACAGCTGACTGCAAGGCAGGCAGGAGCAATCCAATTAAAAGGAATGGAGCTGTTGGAAGGCTTAAAACCAATCATCTGGATAAGTTACCTGATGTCACACAGGGTGAAGACACTGGAGATCTAAGGTTTTGGCTTAAATCCTGCCAGAAGCCATGATTCAGCAGACATTAAAGCATGTACCTAAATAAAACCTCCCACTGTCCCATCCCTGGGCAATCAGGCATGTGAATGTGTTTAGGGCTTGTCAGGAAGAGCTGCTGCTTGCCTTGTTACCCACAGCTAAGTACTCCATGCTTTTTCTGCCTGGCTTTGGACCCCTGTGGAGCTGTTTGCAGAATGAATGAGGATTTATGGCCACACTGCAGTTGGGAAGACTCTTGGTCCCACTGTGCTGGTTCTGGCAGCTGTGCCCTCCTCACTCCTGTGTTGTAAGCCTGGGCATTTCCCCCTGGCTGCCTTACACACTCATGTACCCTCAGAAAAGTCTCCCGTGCTCTCAGCAAGGCTCTCTTCTAGTCCTCTTTATTTTCCATAAATCATCTCCTTGTGATGCAAATACAGGGCCTGAAAGGGATGATATGTTGACAAAATCTTTGCTTACTTTTATAACTTCAGAACAAAAAAAGGATGGTAAAAGGTTTTACATCAAACCTGTTATTTCCATTGTAACAACTCCTGTTATTTCTTTTTCATCTTTTGTAAGGGATGACAAGAAGGCTTCAGGTAATGGGAAGGAGGGAGAGCACATTTAAATAATTTATATTTTAAAGCTTTAAAAAAGGTTTGTATTTTATTTAAAGCTCACACTCATGCATTTGCATTACCCCTAGCCAAAAAAAAAATTCAAACCAACAGAATCTCCCACAGAAGGGTATTTCCCTGTTTCAGGCAACTCTCACAGCAATGAGCCTGAATTAATTTTGGCTCCATCCTCACACGCTCTGGGCTCTGGCCCCAGTCCAGCAGAGCACTTTGAGCAGTGTTTCTTGCCTGTGTTTCAGCAATTCCCTCTGCCTGTTTTCAAAGATCAGCACGTGCACAGGGGTGTGCTGGAGCCAGGTCAGAGGCAGCCCATGGACACTGAGCCCTTTGTATCTCCACAGCATCTCGAGGGCTGCAGAAGAAAAGCCCTGCTGTACCAATGGAGCCAAAGTTTAGATATGGAGATGTCTGTAAACTTTAAAATGTAACCCTGTGAGCCTGCAGAATGTGATGTACCTGCACTTGCCTTTTTTTTTTTTTTAATAAGCAATATGTAAAATATTATCTGCCTCAGAGTTGATACAAAAATAAGAGGCTGTGCCTCTTCCAGATGAGAAGAAAAAAACCATGCAAACAAGCTCACACACATACACAGAGAGTGAAAAATACTGAATGCTGAAGGATTTATAGTCTGTATTGCTGGGTCCTCCTGCTTCACACAGATGAAAATGGGCATCTAATCATCAGCATGATGATAAAAGCATTAAAAATCATGTGAGAACAAGAGAAAGGAAGAGAGGTGGGCCTGACTCAAAGCAAAAGCACTGATGTGAGGGTGGGCTCACATTTGCAAGCTGCTGGCAAAGGGACAGGAGTAGAAGCAGTTTGTGGAGCAGTTTTGGCTGCTCTGGCTGAGTGGAGGGCTGGGGGAGGGAGGTGTTGGGAGGGGGGGGGATAGTTAATCATGTCTGCAGTGTTTTGGCAAGGTCAGGAGTGGATTATGTGTGTCAGGCTCTGGCTTCCCTGGCAGTTTGAGAGGGATTAGGAATTGTGCTGGCTCAGGCAGTGAGAAGGTGATGAGACTTTGTTATCTCCCATACATGAATTTTTGCTAATGAGGGAAGGAAGGACACTGGGGTCTGGAGAGGAAAATGAAAAGTCTCTGCCCTTAGGCTAAGTGAAAGGAAAGCTGCATAATGAGCAGGGACATTTAATGCAAAGGGTGAGGGGTATTCTGGCACCTTGTTCAGCAAGAGTCAGAAAGTAACATAGCAGGTTGGTTACACTAAAAAAGAGAAGTTTGTGTTATAGGGTAATTTTTTCCACACCTGCAAATGGACAGGATGGAAATGGTGAAGGGAGCAGAGATGTAGGGATGTACAAACACTGGGAAGCACATAGTTTTGAGAAAGCTGCAAAAGCAGACCTCAGAAACAACAGAACTGCAATTAGAGAGCTAAACAGTAGCTGTAAGATTTGCCAGCAGAAAAGTTCTATTGGATGTAGAAAACAGCACAAGTAGAACAATGGTCTGTGCATTAATGCTTGGCTAGAATAGCTCTCTAAGCAGCAGAAAAGTAAATCTAGCAAGATATTAGGAAGTTATAAACTTAATAATGGAGCTCTGTGCATTGTATTTTAAGGTTTATAAGCAGGTATTATATTTGAAATAAGCAAGCATTTTTTTTACAAAGGTACTTGTAATTATAGTGGTTGGATAAAACTACTGTCAATATGCTTTTGTATTTTTGTGACTGGTCAAAAAACTTTCAAAGTGCATTGTAACATCATGTCCTGCAGCTGCTGCTGAGGATGTGAGCTGCTGGCATCTTCCCATTGTCCCAACCATGTAATAGGACTGATGCTTGGGAGGAAAAAATAATCATAAAGCAGCTTGAGACATGCTCCATTTGTGATTCTGTACATAAACCCATGGCTGGCATTAAAAGTGCTGTAACTGACAGCATTGAAAACTTGGTTTTCTTGCTGAATAGAAACCCAAGTGGAATAATATTTTTTGTTATCAAACTCTCAAAGAAACTTGCTGACCTCAATTGCAGCCAGGATGGAAAATTGCTGTGACTGAAGCCCACTGTCCCACACAGTGGTAGAGGGTGAGGCCCTCTGGGCTCTCCTGGACTGCAGTGGGCTCAGAGCAGCCCCTCTCTGAGTGGAGCCTCTCAGAGCAGAAGAGCTCTCAACAGTGCTGCTGCTGCAGGACCATCACCAAACCACAGCAACAGAGCCTGGGCTAATACCCCACTCCTGGGGGCTCAGCCCTGAGGAGATGCAAAGACATCCAGTGTGAGTCTGAACTCAAGGGAATTTTCACAGGGATTTACCTTCTACATGCTCCTGTAGATCTGGGGCTGAATATGCTACAGCCAGTGTACAATGAGTGTTGCTCTGCTGGATTCTTGAGTGCTTTACAGTCATGAGTAAGTTAGGCCTATGAGTGAGAAGTGCTACTATAAGTCCCATAAGAATATTTCATTAAATTGTTTTGGTTAAGCTCTCAATTAAGTGCTGCTAAGTCTAAGTGCTATTAAAACCTTTAGGTCTAAATTATTGATGAAGTCCAGGGCTGTTTGGCAAGGGGGTTCACTCTGAATGTTGTGACTCAACAGGAGGGTCTTCCTTATTCTTTCTTCTCCTCATCCTTTCCCATCATTACCCTTTTCCCCTTCCCATCCTCCAGACAGATAATTTTTTGTTGATTTTTAACTTCAGATTGATTGATTTTGGGTTTTAGTGCAGTTTTTCTCTGTGTCCTTTAACCATCTAGTAAGCAGTAGAGTGAATCTTGCCAACAAGTTTGTCACATTTTCACCTTTAATATTAAACTTGCTTTTGCTGGTACCTTTGCCAGCAATTCTTTGAGCAACCCAAAACAATAATTTGTGACAAATTGTTGCAGTCAGCAGGATGGGAAATGAAATCACTAACTACTTACAAAAACATGGAATAAGTCCAAGTCCTGAGTTCTCAGATGAATGGGCTCAGAGTAATTGGCATGATTGGGAAGCTGTGGAGGAATGTCTAGAAGCAGCTAGGGGCCATATAAAGGCTGGAAAAAACAAAGGAATTATTTGTAAAATGTTAGGCACCTAGAAGCTGCCTGCTAGTATAGGAAAGATCAAGTTATAGAGAAACAAGAGCTGAAAACTGAGAAAGAACTCAGGAAAACAACTGAAATACTACTGTCCTTGGACATAGAACAGTTGTAGAGACAGTTATAAGAAGAAAAGAAAAGAAAACAAAAGCTGAAGGAAAAAGTTGAGCTGATGCTCATGCAGGCTCCAAATCCTCCTAACATTGTGAAAATTAGAAAGCTAATTGCATACCCTGAAGATTGGGATGGAAACATATGGGGTGATCCCTGCAGTAATAGACCAGAGGAAAATGATCTTTTATCTCCTTCAAATTCCCCTGTGCATGAAGTTATAAAAACAGAGGTAATTACTGGACTTTAGGGTGAAGAGAGAAATCATAACCAAACCCCAATGCTGTTTGATCAGATGCAGATGGCAAATTTGCAAGAGCTCTATGGCCATAAGCCAGGTGAAACTGAAAAATTATGGCAAAAAGAGGAGGAGGCAGAGTCTTATTAAGTGGAGAAAAAGCTGAAGGGTTTTTGGGCCCTGCAGTCTTTTTAACTTCTGGTTTCTACCCCCCTAAATGATGTCCATTCAATTTCAAGCAGGGTGGCACACTGGGCTGGTGACACAGATGTGGGGGAGAGAGGAGAGCCTCTGACCATTGCCATTGAATCTTTGAGTGAGCTCTCCACTGTGTTGTGAAAGCTGCTGGTCCATGCACGAGCCTTGCCCTACTAATGCTGCCATTACAGCACCTGTAAACTGTGAAATGTTAAAGCTGCTAATTAAGGGAGCCCCTGCCATACTCAAACCCTACCTGGCTTCAAAATGAGATGAAATTAAAAGAGACACAGCTTTTAAGGCAGAATTGCTGGGAGTGTTGCTGAAGTTTTAGAACACAGTGAAATCCCCAGCTGGGCACTAATGAGTGACATCATAAATTACCGTTGAGATAGGATGGAGTGATTTATCCAGTAAAACCAAAAATAAAAGTCATAATTTTAGATAAATTGATTATTCCTAGGAATGAGGACCTAAAGGCCATCCATCCAGAAAACAGAGGTGCTAGGAAGAGCTATACAGCCATGTATTATCATTAGGGATTCCAAAGGGTGCAATTCAGAGACAGCCAGCTGGTGTTATCCAGAGCCTAACTGATGCATTCCTGGGATGACATGTATGTATATTGTATGGCAGGCCATGTCAAATTCCACATATTCTGGGAGAAATTCACATGAAGGGGAAAATTGACTTGCAGAAGTATTTAATGGCTCTAAGTTGCACTTTGCAGAAGCTCCAGAGGTTCATTGTGTTATCCAGACCTGTAGGACTGAAGACGCCTGCTCATCTCTTTCAGCCTGGAGATAGGATCTATGTTAAATGCTGGGATAGTGACCCCTGCAAGCTGAGTGGAGAGGACCATTCCAACTCCTAAGGACCCTGGATTCACTGCTCCAGAGTTCAGAGGGCCTCTGCTCCTGGAACAAATGGAAAAACAGAGATTGGTACAAACAATGCTGTTTGAATTGTTTTTCCTGTGATTACTGTCTGCAGAGTTGGAAACTCTGATTTGTGATGGCTAACAGATACAAGTAACCTTGACCTTGACTTGATCAGCCTGTACCTGTGAGGAAAGGGAGTAAAATCTTTAAGGAAGAAAGCAGTGAAAAACAGAAGGACTTAACTACCACTTGAACCTTGGAGTGTTGTGTTCATCTCTTCTGGGACATCAATTCAGCTTTGGAACCAAAATTCCCATGCAGCTCTAGTCCAAAATGTATCCAATGCTCTTCATAAACACAGTTGTTGGGTTTGTACTCAAATACCAAGAATTCATCAGGATAACAACAATTAATTGGTGTTTTAATGAATGAGACAAACCTTAATGATAGCTGGGAACAGGTCACTAAGGACTACCTCCTGTAACTATAAGCAGCTTAGTTCCTGATCAAGAAAATTATAAGTTTTCCTGTGTGGTGGTTGATGTCACAGGAAAGGTCATTCTCCCTCCATACTGTCATAACACTGAATCTAAAATAAGGCTAATCCCAAAAGCCACAGCAGATTGGCACAGACACCCTGGAGAATGGTTCCCCCACAGGGTTCAGGATGTATTGGATATGTAAAAATGAAGCATGGAAAGTTTTACCCCTTGATAATGACCCTTGGGGCTGTTATTCCAAACAAGCAACATTTGATCACCTCAAAGAACAAGTAGATAGATGAGGACTTATGTAAGGAGGGTGAAAAAATCCAATAATCCCCTTGCTGAGTGTCCCATGATTTTCCATAGTGCAATAATAGCTCCTGTTCCTTCTTTAGAAATAATGGAATTGGAGAAAGCAATTGTTAACATTTCAGCCATTACTGAACACACTGAGAGCAACAAATCCCAGACTCCCTTTTGTGGGAGTGTTAGTCTTTGGCTCTGCTAGAGTTATGAGTGTTTCTGTTTTATGCCTCCTGCTTGTATATTTGAGCCCTTAATCCATGGAAGGCTGGTATGAGCACTGCTTGACTATAAGGGCTGATGGAGGGAGCAGAGGGGTTGAGAATGTGGTTGTTTTTTCCCCCTTGATGCTATAAAGGTGAGTGGTGTCTGCATAGAAGATGTCAAGTGCTCCTAGTCCTTTTTTGTACAGGAAGAAATGATATATCCTTCAGCCACAAAAGCAGTCTGCTTGAAAGGGCTTTTCACCTGTGTACCTTTGGTCCTGCCTTTTATCCATCTCCTGCTGCAGGTGAAGTTTTACACCGACTTTATTGACATGGCAAGCTTGCAGAAGCCGAGTGGGCTCTGTGCCCTGCCCTGAGAGCATCTCGGGATCCGGGGACAGCAGAGGGAGCCGGGGTCTGTGCCCTGCCCTGAGAGCATCTCGGGATCCCGGGACAGCAGAAGGAGCCGGGCTCTGTGCCCTGAGAGCATCTCGGGATCCCGGGACAGCAGAGGGAGCCGGGCTCTGTGCCCTGCCCTGAGAGCATCTCGGGATCCAGGACAGCAGAGGGAGCCGGGCTCTGTGCCCTGAGAGCATCTCGGGATCCCGGGACAGCAGAGGGAGCCGGGCTCTGTGCCCTGTGAGCATCTCGGGATCCCGGGACAGCAGAGGGAGCCGGGCTCTGTGCCCTGTGAGCATCTCGGGATCCCGGGACAGCAGAGGGAGCCGGGCTCTGTGCCCTGTGAGCATCTCGGGATCCCGGGACAGCAGAGGGAGCCGGGCTCTGTGCCCTGAGAGCATCTCGGGATCCCGGGACAGCAGAGGGAGCCGGGCTCTGTGCCCTGAGAGCATCTCGGGATCCGGGACAGCAGAGGGAGCCGGGCTCTGTGCCCTGCCCTGAGAGCATCTCGGGATCCGGGACAGCAGAGGGAGCCGGGCTCTGTGCCCTGAGAGCATCTCGGGATCCCGGGACAGCAGAGGGAGCCGGGCTCTGTGCCCTGTGAGCATCTCGGGATCCCGGGACAGCACAGGGAGCCGGGCTCTGTGCCCTGAGAGCATCTCGGGATCCGGGACAGCAGAGGGAGCCGGGCTCTGTGCCCTGAGAGCATCTCGGGATCCGGGACAGCAGAGGGAGCCGGGCTCTGTGCCCTGAGAGCATCTCGGGATCCCGGGACAGCAGAGGGAGCCGGGCTCTGTGCCCTGAGAGCATCTCGGGATCCCCGGACAGCAGAGGGAGCCGGGCTCTGTGCCCTGAGAGCATCTCGGGATCCCGGGACAGCAGAGGGAGCCGGGCTCTGTGCCCTGAGAGCATCTCGGGATCCCGGGACAGCAGAGGGAGCCGGGCTCTGTGCCCTGAGAGCATCTCGGGATCCGGGGACAGCAGAGGGAGCCGGGCTCTGTGTCCTGTGAGCATCTCGGGATCCCGGGACAGCAGAGGGAGCCGCAGCCCCGCACAGCAGCGCCGGGCTGGGCTCACTCCTGCCGGAGCTCCCGGGCTGATTCACAGCCAGAACTGGCTGGCCCAGCTTCAGGCCAGCTGTGTGCCCCCCCATGAACGGAATGAGAACCTGGTAAGGCTGCCCTGCCCACGCACATGGCTGAACTTCAGTAATGGTGACAAAAATGGCTTTAAACTGAATGGTGAGGCAGGTGATAGTCTGAGCTGCCAGGCAAGGTCAGTGCAAACTGACTATAAAATCATGTGTCAAACATAGGCAGTGATTATCAAATTACAAACTACATAGCAATAAATACTGTAGGCAAGAACTGCTTTCTCTGTGTTTAAGTGTATGCATCAAGGAATTTGAGTGTCAATGTGCTGTTTTAAAGATTAATTTATTTGGTCCTGATATAATAGGTTCAGTCTTGTTCAACTGCACTGCACAGCAGTCCAAACTAGAATCTCAAACACAATCTCTGCAAAGTTGCTTAGTAAGGCCACTAACTAATATACTGGAAGCTAATCTCTGCCTTCAATATATAAGGCAATAATCTGAGTAACCATAATTTACAAGCAGGGTTTGCTCTTCTACTGTAGTGTTAGTACTGATCACTGTAACCCAGAAAACCTAGGGCAGAAGGTATGTGCTGTTTCATTTTGGGATGGTGACTGATAGTCTTTACTTTGTCAGTCTTTAAAACAGCAAAATTTTGTAAGGTGGATAAACAGAACAATTCTTCCCGACCTACATGTGATGTTCCTTGGGTTTGCTAACCTGCTTTGCTGGTAGCAAAGCCTGTGTGGCTTTTGGTCTGGCTACTGCTGCAATGATACAGCCACTAACAGGCCTCATTGATTGCTGATATCAAATATACTGGCAACTTGCTCACATTTGTGATGGATTTTTTGTAATCAAGCTCATCTCTTCATCAATCTGGTTAATCAATTTTATTGTCCCCAGGGCAGAGCTGCTTGTGGACAGGTATAACTGGTGATATTGAAGTAGCCTTGACATATGAATCCAAGGGAAGAATAGACCCTGTGTGTAAAGAAGCTTCTATTTATCCTACTGAAAACTTAACTTTGGTAATGAAATATTTAATGTGCTTTTATTTAAAGAAACATCTCTGTGAAATGAAAACAATAAACAGCTTGATGGCTTAAGTGTAGCTGGAGCATTCAATCAGTCTGAAAAAATTGTGAGTATATTTCAAAATGGTGGAGGTTATTGCTATGATACATCTAACCTTAATGGCAATGGGAAAAATACATCTTCTCGAGAGTTCTTGAATAAACCTGTCAGTTTGTGACCAGTTTATTAGATTCCCTCATGAGTTCAGTCATCTGTGGCTGTGCTGAATAGCTGAATAAGGCTAAAGCAAAGAACCTACCAATTTATCCAAAAAGGTGCCTTGGATGAGCTCAGGCCTACTATGGGTGCAGGAAAGGCAAGTACAAGTCCTGGATGCCCTGCTGCTAGAATACAATTGCTGCTGCCTCTCATTCTCCCTGCAGCAGAATTGTTTGGAAGCCAGTGTCCCTCACTGCCATGTACCTTCTGTGCTGCTGGCAGGCATTGCCAACTGCAGCTGGGGAACAACATGCAAGAAACCAAGTGGACTTGTTGGCTCTAATACTCTATTTTGCCTACAGCAAAAATAGTTTGAAATGTTACCAAATCCTAATCCACTCTGGTGGCAGACTAGGTATGAGGTTCCTGTCATTCATATGAAAATTTGCAGATGGGTGGTAGAAAAAAAATGTGTTGGTGTCAGTGGTGATAGGAGGGGAGAAGTCAGCCTGCAGCTGTTCTTTGCTGGTTCTGGAACATCTGCTTGGCTGGTGAGCAGGAGCACCAGCCTGCTGTGTTGTGCCAGCAATGTTGCATGGACCCTAGAAAGCCAAACCTGGTGCTTGGAGCTGGGAGTGCTGCCCTGGGAGTGAAAAGGGGCACTGGAGCAGAGCTGAGGATACTCCTGGAGAGTGGCACTAGGATATTGGGCAGGATCTGTCCTGATCCCAGTGGAATTGCCCCCCTCCTTTGCCTTCAGTACCTGCTGCTGCATGCAGCTACCTGTGAACCCCTGGCAGCTCATCTGCATATACAAATATAACCTTTCTTCACATAGAGGTGAAAATGATAAGCTGAAATAAATGTGAACAGATGCACTTACTTGTTGGCTCTTAAGTATGATTGATTTAAGTGTAGAGCTACTCCTTAACTCAATGGTTTGTAACTCTGACCTTCCCAATTAGCTCTAGTACATCTGCAAGTGGTTCATTTTCACTCAGCTATCTCTAATCTCACTGCAGTTATTCTGTTAATGGTTTTGTAACTATCCAAATACATCTGCTATGTCTCCCTCCAATTGCTTCCAGGGGCTACGATTATCAGGATGATCAAACCACTTGCTGGCAGTAAAGCTGTCTGTTCACAAGAACTGGAAATATGTCACTTTTCAGTAAAACTGACTGTAAGATCAAGCACAGGGTCAGCTTGGGAGCTCACCTGGTCCAGCAGCAGAGGAGTGAGACACAGAGCAGAAGTGCAGAGCAGTTCTGCTCCCAGGCCAGGCTCACACACTGCAGCCTGGACACTGTGAATTTGAAAATACATCATGGCAAGACATTCCACTGCTTAACTATATCAAACCCCACTACTTTTTGTCTTGAATAAGCTGTTGCCAGACTAATTTGGTATCTCTTGGTAGAAATGAAGGTCTTGTCATCCTTTTGCTGGCTTGAAGATTCCCAGTTTACTTTAGCTGGCCCTTGTCTGCTGATTCTCCTCACACTCTTCTTTGTACCTTGTGTCTTGTTCAATCATTGCCTTCTGTTATGTGAGACCAAAAATGTAGGCAATATTCAAAATGGGACTAACTGGCACAATGGTAAAGTGGTATCTTATGGATTTTGCTTCTGACTTCTTATTTGATTTGTCTTTTTGTCTACGATTGAGAATTAAAGAACATTGTACCACAACTATGTTTGGTAGCTGTAAATCTAGTTTGAGTGGGAAAGGTCAGAAACCACATGCCTTGAAAGTGGGAGAAATTTACACAGGTACCTCATTTTACATTTACTGGTCACTTTGTTGCTTGGCTTGTTGGTACTGTGAGCTCTGTACAACCTGTCTGAGCAAAGCATATTCTGGTCACAGGAATCTCCTTTTGACCTGCATTATTTGGATTAAATTGCTGGAAGAAATAATCAAACATTTGTTGTTTTTAGGGATGGTCAATATATCACTGTCATTAGTTGTTTCTTATGTGCAAAAGTATTGTAGCCCTATGGAGAACATTTTGTCTGCTCAGCTCAAGGGCAGAGCACTCCAGATGAATCTATTTAGCTTTTAAATAAGTTCCTATGGAGCTCTGCATGCATTTGCTTTTGTCTATTGATTAAATAGGAAAGATTTTGGCTTTTTAAAACGATGTACAGGGTTTTTTTCAGTGCCTGGAGGTTTATAGATTTTTGTGTGTGTGATACCAGTCTAACATAGCTATTGAGAAAACAAAGGCATCCATAAAGTTGCCTTTATGTATTCCTTTATCTTTGTTTCAAGTTAATCGACAAGGAGAGCTGAATTGCTCCACAGGGGTTGGCTGTGGGTAGAGCAGCCCCATCTGAAGGCAGGCTGGCAGCTTCAGGACTGCTCCCCACTGAGGCACACAAACACCTGTGCTGCCCAAATTGCATTCCCCTAATCCCAGGGGGATGTCCTCTGTGCTCCCATTGATTTCTGTCTCTGACACGGCTCTGTGTGGGATTTTCTGGCTTTGAGAGCAATCTGCAGAAAGGACATATTGATTGGATCCTCCTGGGATGGGTGGGTAGGAAAAAACAACAGCCCTTTCTATCGTGTGGCAAAGCTTTTCTGAGTGAATGGCCTTAGCTAAAAAACTTTATGCAAACTTTAGAGTCAGGAACCCAAAGAACTTCTTGTCAGCAGGAATAACAGCTTTTTGAGCTAATGGGCTGTTCTGAAAAAGGAGAACAGTAAATTTCTTTCCAGAATAAGTAGAAATTAATACACTGAACTCATTAAGCAGCTGCCCTGTTAAGTGCTGTAGTGTCTGCTGAAATGTGGCTGCTGCTGAGCAAGATTTGCATTTGTGGGCACTATGGCATCTCCAATTACTGCTCAGCAGTGAAGAAGCCTGCAGGGCAGCAACTATTAGCAGAGGGCTCTGCTAACTGATCCATGCCAGCACTTGTGCTGGACATCCAGTGCTGCTATTTTAATTGCCCTCAGTGTTGAGTTTGAAAAAATGAAAGTGCTCCTAAAGAAATAAAAGAACGAAAAAAGAAAAAAAAATAAAAAAAAAAGAGAAGGGGTGAAATGAATGTGCTCACATAGTGTTGCAAATTCTGCGAGTCAGAGCACCTTGTGTTCTGAGACCAGCCAGTGCAGGTAATGAGAACTTGCCAGTTTTTCTCTAGTCCAGCATTGTGTTTAAAACAGACCCAATTGGACAGGTAGTCATGTACAGCAATATAAGTGTTGATAAAACAGGTTGTATCCTGTCATGCAAGTTGTTTTCAATCCTAAGTCTTATCCTATTTCTATAATTTCCTAGGTCTGCTTTAGCATGGAAGCTCTGATAATTTATTCACATCTCCAGGATGTGCACTAGCAAGTGGAAAATTTTGATTAGAACTAAGTGCAAGTGTATAATTGTTAGAAGACTGTTGCACAATGTCAGGTCAGTGATCCTCCTGGCTCTGGAAGTAACTCCAAGCTTCAAAAGACAGAACAAGAAGATGTAAAGGAGGTAGGCAGGTAGATGTAAAGGTGTGTGTCAGCCCAATAGCTGTGGGATCACACAGTGTTGTAGCAGACCATGATTGACCCCGAGTCTGATAATCTCTGGGACTTTCTCATCCTCCTACAACACTCTTAATATCTCAAGAGGAGAGCAGCATGATGTGGCTGTGTCAGGAGCATCATTATTCTCCTTTGTCATCATCCAAAATATCTTATCTCACTTCCCACATGGAACTACACCTGGTTTATCAACTGCCAAAACAAAAAGTTACTGATGGATGTGCACAAAAGTAGCTTTGTGGCAATTATTCAATTAGAGCTGATGACTGTTTTGTGTAGCACACCTGAGTGCTTCTGGTTTTTTATTGGAGAAGGATATGCAGACTAGGCAGTGAAAGGGGGTGCAGGCAGTGCTGGTGGGTGGACCCAGGCACAGGGATGCAGCACAGGACTCCAAGGAAGAGCCTTTTCTTTTCCCACCCACAGCTGCTGCAAACCAGGAGAGCGGGCTGAGGTGCTCCAAGAATGTGGCTCATGCAGGTAGCCTTCCTACAATCCTAGGAAATATATATTAAGCGGGAGGATTAAAGCCTTTCAAAGATGGAACAGGTTCTGCTTTCACAATATCTTTCTTTTCAGCCTGCACAAGACTTGGCACAGCCTAGTGTGCTACAAAACACCCTTCCCCCCCCACCCCCCCCCTTACTCAGAACATCTTGAATTAATTCTTGGCAAAACTATCTAACTCTGTGTGTAGACAGGAGCAAACTCCAGCCAAGCTGGGTCCTCCTGCAAGGCCACTCAGCTGGCTGTCTCTGCTGCAGGGCTTTGTGAGTACACAGATTTCCCCTGTGCTTCTGTGGCAGATGGGTGGATGTGGCACAGAAAGGCACCAATGTCAGGATCCACACATGCAGATGTCTAGAACTGACACAGAAATGATTCTGTAGAACATAAAGGCAACTGAAAGTGCCCAGCAAGAGAGAGCAGCTCAGATCAGCACCTGTACAGCTGGATCTCACAGCATGAACGTGCACAGGGAGCTCTGCACTGGCATCTCAGCAGCTCCTCTCAAGAGAGGAACCATCTGGAAACAGCAGGAGGTTTGGCAAGACAACCTGAACTGCCACATCTTTGAGAAGCATGGAAATCCCCAGTCTGCCCAATCTGTGAGCCACAGAACACTTTCTGCTACACCTTAGCCCCTGACCACACCTGCTGCCATCAGGGGGTGTGTGCCAGATGAAAATCAATCCAGATGTGCATGTCAACTGAATATTCTCCAAATTGTGTCTCCCCTTCAGGCTTCTCAAGTGCTGGATCCATACAGCAACCTGCACAGGCTGGAGCCCAAAGCAGCTGCTTGGTGTGGGAGAGGAATGTTTCCAGGAAATGGGTATAATGTGAAAATTCACCTTATCAACCCTCTGAAGGCACTGCACCATCAGCATGGCTGCAGTCCTTCTTACTTAATGAAACCCAATTGATTTTAGTGGGCACTCGGGCTAATCACTGAATTTGCTTCTGGATTTTTTCCCTCTATCTTCCAAAAACAAGTGTTATTGCCAAAGTTGATTCTGACTTCCTTTCAGAAACTGTCCACTGTCTCTTCCATGGGCAGTGCTGAAATATAATGCAAATGTGAGCAGTTGAAATACCTGAAGAAGACAAAATCAGATTGGTGTAGTAACTCAGTGACGTTTCCCCCCAGCCTTCCTTACAAAGCACTGCTGTCTTACACCACCAGAAATCATTTGGAGTTTTGTAGCTGACTCAGAGCTGCAAGAAGGAGAAAAGAAGAGAAAGAGAGAGGTAATTTCCAAAGTGAAATTAAATTAACCACAAAATGAAACATTTCCAAAGACACTTGAATTCATGTCAGTTCAGAGGCACCTTTTGGATTTATGCCATCTAAAACCAGAATATCAATACACATTTCAGGACTGACAGTCTTTTAATATGCTGTGTTGCACTTCAGAAGCTATAAGAAACATGACTGGATTTTGTTATGCCTAAATTACTAACTAGAATCTATCTTGGAATGTATTTTCTATTAAACAAGAAATAATGGAGTTTATGTAATTACTAATCTCTTGTAATCCTCAATTTTACAGATTACTTTTCAGAAACACGAGCAGTTTCTTGCAGACAAGATGACATTTACTGGCTTGTTTTTCTTCTGTATGCTGACAAACATGCTAACAGGTAAGATTACTATCAAATTTATTCTTGTTTATTTTTTTCAAGCCACCAGAAATATTTTGTTACAACTATAATATTTTCTATTTCGTATTGCTGACATATTAATCCCAGCTGTTCAGGCTGTGAGTTCTGACTAACAGCCAGACTAAGTTGGTTTGTAGCAGTGACTGATTGCAAATGGGGAATTCCTTGTTCTGCTGTTGAAGAAACAAAAATCCTTTTGCTACACAGAGGGTCCTATGTGGGCATTAAAGAACTTGTGAGCTTCTAGTTATACATGGAAAATGTTTGGTTAAAAGAAAGTCTTTCTGTGCAAGAGCTGGTGCTGATGTGTTTTCTCTTTATTTACAGATGCCCGATCCATCCAGGATAGAGATGGTAATTCCCAATGTGTTTTTATTTCCTTTGTTTAATTATTAGGAGGGTAATTTGTAACTCCCAGACTTGATGGCCAGCAGTGACTTTGGCAGAAATGCTTATGAACCTCAATGGACTATGGAAAAGCTTTCAATTAGTTCTGGTGGAAAAAGAATAGTGAATTTTAAAAATTCCTTTAAAATTTATGAAAAGGTGGTGGCGTATTAATGTATAATAATAGAGCTAATATCCAGTCTTGAAATGAAAAGGGATTACAGTCAAGTCACTAATTCTGTTGTACAAAATCCTAACTGGAATGCACCAGACTTCTAAATGTATAGGACATTTGAGAATTTTGTCTGTCCTGAGCATTAATGCAATAATGTATGTGTATCTGCTTTTTGGCAAGAGATACTGACTTTCATGACAAAAAGCTTAAAATTTACAAATTGCCACAAATCCAATTAGAGAAATATTGGAATAAATCCCTTAGCACAGTTACCCTGTGGTTCATGTCACTTTGTATGATTAGTCCATTGGATTAGCAATTGCCTTTGATTAAAAAAACCCTCAAAACCCTAATGATGTTTACACTGGCTTACTGATGATTCCAGCATTAAACCTCTTTTTGGCTTTTCAGACAGAATTCTGTCTGAAAACAGAGTTGCAGAGAAGTATTTGCAATAACCAAGTTCTGCCATTGCTGGTGTACATCTCAGTTAACCAGAGGACAGCCAGTGCACAAATGTGCAGACATTATTATAACAGATATGAGCAGGACAAATACACTATAAGGTCTAATATGATTACTTATAATTCAAAATTTTTTTCCCGATGCTCTGTTATAGTTCTTTAGAAATACATATTTTCAATATATTATCTCTAAAATATTTTAATATATCATCTGTGTTTGTGTACAGTAAATATTTTTGTGGCAACTTCTGTGACAGTCAGGAAAGCCTGCATGAATCTAGAATTATAACCCTGTTCAGGCAGTGTCCTGTTGCTCTCATTACCAGCAATTATTGTTTTCTTTCACACTGGGCCAAGCAGCAGCCTGCAAAGTGAATCTGAGGTCAGCTGGTATAAACAGTGAGTTCTCCTCTGCAGACAGCATTTAGCTGGTTCATTTGGTTTGTTATGTGCCATCTGTGCCCACACGCTGCAAACTTGACTCCTTAAAATTAAAGTCTGACAACAGGATTGCTGAAGACTCTTAATTCCTACTAAAGACCCTGGCCCCAAGCTGAGTGGAAAGACTTTAATTCATCTAAATGGGTTTCAAATCATAATAAAATACTGTGTTTAGCTTTGCAGCACAGAAGGACATTTGTGACTGCTGTTTGCATTTTATATATGCTTCTCTGTTTGCCCACATTTGGGCCCAAGGGTGGTTGACTCCTGTGTTTTCAGAGCCAATTTTCTGTTCCTGTTGAACTGTAAATCTTGTTTCAATGATTATATCACATTCTGATCCTGCTAGAGCAGGCCCAAATACAGCAGCTGTCTTCAAAACAGCAAAGCCTTTCCTCTTGTCAGGAACATTAATCCACAAACACCAGAGGTTTATGTCCAAACAGGAGATAGAGGAGTCCTTTTACTTTATTCCATTAAAGGGAGAGGCCATGGGGCATTCCCCTGGGATCTCTCAAATTTTTGGAGGACACAGCCTCCTTTTTATCCTAATTTCCTGACTGCATTTCCCGCTCTCTCTTTCCCCATGGGCTGAGGTACTTGAGAGGCACAGACTTCCCAGAACGCCTGATACCTGAGATTCCCCTCTAATGTATAACCCTCCCTTTTAATTTTTGATTCTTACAGAATTCATAGGTTTTTCTCCATTGCTCCTTTCATCTTTCAATATCCAATTTCATTTATCAGCAAACCTACAGTTTGTTTGTAAAGGCAAATTTCTTTTTCCATTCATGAATCAGTGGAATCCTTCCCATTGTTTCTTTTATCTCTCAATGCTGGTTTTATCTACCAGCAGACCCACAGCTTGTTTGTAAAGACAAATCCAACATTCCTCTCACTCTCCATCCCCTTAGCTCGTTTCCCTACAGTCCCCTGAGAAGAGGCTCAACTCTTCAGTTCCAGGCAGTATCAGGGAAGTATGGCCCCAGTCCCTGGAAGTTCTGTGGGCAGTATGGTCAGCTGCAGGGGCACACCATAATTTTTATATCAGGAAAAGCAAATTATGTGGAATGAGGAAAAATGGCTTTTGATTGCAATTGATCCTTGCTTTGAAATAAGCAGCAGCCTTCTAGAAATTAAACCAGCCTGATGAATTCCTGAATTGGCATAAATGTGGCTACGTCCCCTCATTCCTGCTCCCCATTTGTCCCACTCTGTCACTCCTGCTGCATCCAGAGCAGGGAATACTGGCTCCATTTTCTGCAGAGTGGGTCACGGAGAGGGGTCAGTGGCTCTTCTTGCCTCTCTCCTGCTAGAGGAGCACACCAGCCCCCAAAGGGAGCTCACAACCCCAAACCACGGTGCCTCCAAGTCCAACCTCTCAACAAAACTGATTCACATTCCAGTAACCTGCAATATTTTCTTTTGGCTGGCTTTTTTTAGATCTCCACCGGGAAGCTGCAGCCTTGCCGTACTGGCCCTTCTCATCCAGCGATTTCTGGTCCTACGTGGAATATTTCCGGACCTTGGGAGCCTACAGCAGGATCAATGACATGGCCAGAGCCTTCTTTGCCCAGTTCCCTTTTGGGAGCCACCTTGGCTACCACGTGCGTGACCACGAGCACTGAGTGCCTTGCCAGAGCCGCTGCCCCGGTGCTGGGTGAGCACCTGTCTGCCAGGGAACACACCTGGGCTGCCCCAGCTGCTTTATGATATCCGTGTGCAGTATTTGAGGGCTTCAGTGAGTCTCTTTTTTACCATTTCTGTACAGGTGTTGGAGTGAACACCTGGCTGCCAGCTAACGCACCTGCACGTGCCTCAGCCCATAAGTGACACTGCAGCCACATGCAGCATTTCAGACTTTAAATTAATCCCTTTTTTACAATTCATGCTTCTGTGTGACAAAATAAACTCCTCCATTCTGCTTCATGGCTTTGGGAGCTTTTTTTTGTTACAGGTGATGCTCTCAGCTTCATCTCTGGAGACTGCCCTCTGTGTATGTTATAAATGAGAAACAAAAGTCTCAATATTTAGCAAAATTGAGATTGCTTTATTTTATATAGACAGAGCAAGCAGAGCTGGGGAGGCAGAGGGGTCACAGCCCACTCCATGCTCTACCCAACTTTGGTTTGCAGCTCTCTTTAGTCAGCAATAATTGTTATTGTTTTGTTGTCATAATTCTGCCAGGTCAGCAGTGGTGGTCTGTGGGATGGCTGGAGGACGTGAGTCTCTAGATAATTTGTCAAGTCCCACAGATAACCATCCACTCTTGGTAGGTAAGAAATGGCAGAAGTCAGGCAGTCTGGTCTCAGGGATAGGCTGCAATTGATCCCACAAAGGCAGGAAACCTGATTTTGCACAATCTGTTGGGCTGTGTGAAAGCCTTGTTTTGCAAGCTGTCAGTAGATACAACTTGTTTAGAAACATAATATATTCATAACAGGAGGATTTAAAACAAAATTATTTCATGTTTCATTTCATACCTAAGTATTCTGGTTTATACAAACTCCAATACTTTTATGATTAACACGAATCTTTATCAATTATCACAGTGTAGAAAAGTTATGTGTGTACAGGAGTTATTCAACCAGTGCACCCAGTTTGGGGGCCGGAAGAGCCCCCAGTATCATCGCACCCTCGGGCCTGAAGGGGTGCAGAGACCGCCATCATGGTGACAGGGGCGGGGTGAGCAAGATGGCGGCTCCCTGTGTTGGTCGCCATGGCGACGGGGGGCGGGGTCAGCAAGATGGCGGCCTCCAGCGTTGGTCGCCATGGGGACGACGCGGGGCCCGCGCGGGGGCGACCATTGGGCGCGATCGCGCTGCGGCGGCGGAAGTGACGTTGCGCGGGGCCGCCATGAAGCCGGCGGTGGACGAGATGTTCCCTGAGGGAGCCGGGCCGTACGTGGACCTGGATGAGGTGAGGCGGGCGCGCCGCTGCCGGTGGCCGGGCCGTGGTGCCACGGCGCGGAGGCGCTCAGCGGCTGCTTTCGCAGGCAGGGGGAAGCACGGGGCTGCTGATGGATCTGGCCGCCAACGAGAAAGCGGTGCACGCTGACTTCTTCAATGGTAAGGAGGCCGTGCTGCCGGGTTATCTCGGCAAACCTCGCCTGGCTTCTCTCATGGTGCCCGCTGGTCTCCGGGAGCGGTGTGAGGCCGCCTCGGTGACAAGTCATGCGGTGGGAGCGATAAAATGCGAGTTTTTCCTCTCCTGGGAGCTTCAGTGTGTTAATCGCTACAAGGAAAAATACCTTGGTGTGTTCACATAACAAATCGCTTATGTTAAACAGTGCAAATAGATGTAAAAATGTGTGCTTCTCTGGGCAGTCTGTTCCGGTGCCTCACCACCTCTCACAGGGAAGAGTTTTTTTCCAATAGCTAAAGCTCCGTTCTGTCGGTTTGAAGCCATTCCCCTTGTGCTGCCTCGGGAATAGTCTCAGCCTTTCCTGTGGGCTCCCTCAGCTGCTAAAGGCTGCACTTAGATCACCCTGAAGCTTCTTTTTCCACGCTGAGCAATCCCAGTTGTCTCAGCCTGTGTGTGAGTATTTACAGCTGCTTTGAGGGAGATGAGCACATATCAGCCACTTATGGGTAGAATACACAACACTCTGCTGCACTTGGTTGCTGAAAAAACACATCAAGACATTGCAACAGTGAGTTTTAGATGTTATTAAATTTGCTTGTTGTGGTAGTGTTAATATCACAAACTGGTGTTAATTACAAAATAAAGTACGTTTCTCATTTTGCTCCAGACTTAGAAGACAGGAGTGAAGGGCTCTCAGCAGCTGTGGGGGACACCCAGCTATCTGTTGAGGGCAGCATATTCAGCCAGCTTACTCATATAGCACATAATTCTACCATCACACCGTGGTTTTGTGTCCCATTGGTAGTTTAGGGCTCTTCTAAATGAGGATTCATCCTCAGTTCATTGCACAGTACTTGTGAATTGCCTCCTGTGAGAATAAGGACTTGGGTTCAGTCAGATGATTAGTTTATGTTCAGTATACAAAGAAAGATGCAAAGGTGAGTTGGGGTACAGGTGACTAAAACCGTTTCACTACTGGGAGATGTGTTCTGAGACAAAAGTGTTATTACCTTTAAAGCAAGTGAATGTTTTTGAAGAATGGGTTTTTAACACAAGTTCCAATTAATTAATCTGTAAAATTATTACTCTGATGCTACATTTCCAATAGGTGATGGTGCAGTAACTCTCATTCACTGAATTCACCTTTATTGCTGTCCTTAATCCGAGGAACTAAGTACTGTACTTGTATGTGCATTTGTAACACTGAAACTTCTGAGGTTAATTTTTGTCTTGTTTTCCTGACTAGATTTTGAAGATCTCTTTGATGACGATGACATCCAGTGAACTGAGTTGCCCAGCAGTGCTGAGATGTGGATTTTTCTCTAGGATCACCTGTGCAGTCCATTATTTATTAAATTAATCAAAATGGGAGAATCACAGAGGAGAGAAAAAAGCCTGGATAAGTTACTTGGGGAATATGAAAACTAAAGAGGGAGATGTGCATTGTTATTTCTTGGAACCTGTCTATAGTTTTTCCTGAAAATTTTATTTGCTAATGTGCTTACTGAATAAAATAAGAAAGAAACTCCCCTCTCTCTGGCTTATACTTTAAAGTAGAAATTGCTATCTTCTGAGCTCACTTAGAGTGATTATTCTGGTGCTAAACAATTCACTGTTGCTTTTGGATGTTACATAAAAGATATGCAGTAGGGCACAGGCTGCCTACAAAAGTTTTGTTTCATCCCATAATAAAGGATTGTCTTGGGTTCAGATGGTTGCTTGTTCTGAGTAGTCCAGCTCATTTGTTGGTCACACTGAGAAGAGTGTGGGTTGTCTTTTGTTTCAAAACAGAGAGCCACCATCAGTACTTCACTTTTAATTTATGGAACACAGAAAAAAAAGAGTAATTTCACCTTGATATGTGAAGCAGAGAAATGGTCTGACCACAGATTATGGGAATGCTTGGATTTTAAAAATATAATTTCATTCTTGAAATTGTACTTGATAGAAAAAGAAACAGAAAATTATTTTCTTTTACTGCAGAAGTTAATGCACTTATTTGTGCTTAAGAGGTACAGTATGTATGAATCAGGCTGTTGAAATACTAGTTCAGATTTTGACATAAGCTTTTCAAAATATAAAAATGTTTCATTCTTACCCTTCAGTGACCAAACTGAATCTCAGAATGGGAGAAACAGGTGAGCTTTTAGTATATTTTTTCAGAGTCAAGAGTGTAATGCTGTTTAATCTCAAATGCAATTTGTATTCCATATATTGATCACAGACTTAATACTGCAACTGATCTTTCTTTAAACACTTCACACTAAATTTTACCTGCAGTAAAAATCTTTCCTACTTCTGTCACATTTTTACTTCTTTAGTTTGCCTTAAAAAAGGAAATCTTAAATCTAGCAGTAACTGTTCCAACCAGTGATCTTAAAAATGAAAGCACGATAAACCCAGTAGGATTTGAGATGTCTTCTGATTGTGTTGTGGATTTCTGGACAGCCTGTGTTTCATCATGCAGTGTGCCCTGCTCATGCAGTGGCTTTTCCCTTCTAGTGCCTGCTCTGCTGAGGGCCTGGGGTTTCCAGTTTTCCTCATTGAGACTGAGGTAAAACAATTTGAGTGGTGGCAAATGGGCTTGGACTGTCTCTGGTCTTGGTGCTGTGTTTTCTCCAAACTATGTTTTAAGATTTCACTTCCTTCTAGGAAATAGAGGCAGCATTTTTGGCAGGTGCAAAAGATGAAAAAAACTCAAGAAGCAACTCTTCTCCTCTGCTCTTTTATCTACTTTTGTTGATTCCTTAATATAGTTGGTTTTGGAATGTCAGTGTTTTGTAGATACTAATTTGCTTTTCATTTGCTTCCTTAAATTGTAAGATACATGAGCTTTGAGTTTGATCACAGCAGCAGGAGTATATTCTGTGACACAAGCCCACCTTGAGCAGCTGCTCTTCAGTATGGATCGTGTTCTCACCTTCAAAGATGTCTAGAACCTCAGTGAACCCTGGTTTGAAGGTGCTAATGGTGGGTGGTTTTCCATCCTGGTAGGACATAACTATCCACTCAAGGTCTCCTGGCTGGAACGAAATGAAAGGAGCATTCAGAGCTGGGATAGGATATTAGCAAACCTGCATCGTGGAGCTGTCTGCAGTATGAAGTTCCCTCCTGCACAGTGAGACTGAGGGTGTGTATCCCATCATCCCTCCAAAGAGGGCTGTCAGTGTGTTAAACTTTCATCAGGAGCTGGGATTTGTTTGGGTCCCTTCTGGAAGAGTGTTAGAAGAACAAAATGTCCTTCAGCTTCACATTTTCTGTGTTCCCATTTGTCAAGGCTTTCAGTCTAATTACTCTGTGGGCAATCAGCCTGTTGTCAGAAATAATTGCAAGATGTCAAAATCTGTAAAAATTGATGTAAAGGGCATTTGAGTGCCTTGGCCAATTCATTTACTGAGCTTTGATTCCTGTCCCTTTTGTGGAGATTGGCACCTCTCATAATAGGTGTTTCTTAGGGAGCAAGGCTGTTTGAACAGCAATATGCACACATTTAGACTGATGTATATTAGTTTATAAGCTGCTGGGTACTGCTCAGTATTTCAACGTCCAAATAAAGGCTCTAGTCTGAATAGTTTAGTGAATTGTCCTGGTGATTGCAGTGGCACAGCTGGCAGTCACTGAAGCTGACCTGCCTGAGAGTTGGCAGGATCAGGTCCTAAGTGCTGAAATGCCTTCGAAGGGTGTAGCCAGTGGTGCAGCACAGATGAAAAGCAATTCCTTCAAAACTTAAATGTCAGCCTGTTCCCTTCCATACTCTGAACAGGCCACGGCTCTGTTTGCAGGGAGCTGTAAACTGTCCCAGGACATTCTTTGGAAATAAAAATGTGCAATCTGTTTTGAGCTGAAAAGAATCCACTCATTGTAAGGGAAAGTTCCACGTTAAAGGAGCTGGCTGTCATCTGTGCATAATATTTCTGCAGTGCTGGTTTCCAGGTTATCCAGTATTCAGGCTTCACTGCTCTTCATATGTGCAGGAGCAGGCAAGCTCAGACCTAGTGTGGCTTTTCTTGGTGGCTTTTTGCTGAGTTAACCTCCAGAGAATGAAAATTTTTCCTTTTAACACTTTACTTCAATAATTGAAGTGAAAGGTATTTTTCATGATAAAGAAGGAATTCATTTAGATGAATAAATGGACTTCTTCCTGCTTCCCTGGGGTGTTGAGAAGCTGGCAGGCATCTTCCTGCTCTCAATGTGCAGTTGTTGAGCACATGAGAACATGCTGGGCAGATGACAGTGCAGCCCTGTTCCCTGCCAGTCCCTGTTGGTGATGGGGCTGCAATGCCAGTGTCACATCAGGGATGTTTTGGAAAAGCACAATGCAAGTCAGTCCTTGGCAGCAGGGGTGGCTTTGAGCACAAAGACTTGCTTCCATGTTTTTGCTTTCAGGTTTATTTATTTTTTTCATTTGCCTTTTGTATTTCTTCCAGTTGGAACAAGCAGTAGTTAGAATTCTGGCCCATGTTACAAACCTTTTAGTCAAGCTTCTATAAGGAGTTCAGAGCAGAGGATGACAGGAACAGTGTCTTTTAAAACTTTAAAATTCACAAATAGGACTATTTTGTGAATGCTTCTTGCTTATTTATGAAAAAAAGTTTTAATCTTGAATGACCTCATTTAAACTTAAATCCTCCTGCAAGAAAGGACTCTATTTTGAATCTTGTGAATAAACAGATGCACAGCTGAGAAAGTTGTGTATGAGGTGGATGATGGGGCAGGGGGATACAGATTGCCAAGAGAATGTGACAGAATATCCCTGGTGCTGGCAGGAGCTGCTCAAGGGAATGGGACAGAATATCCCTGGTGCTGGCAGGAGCTGCCCAAGGGAATGGGATAGAATATCCCTGGTGCTGGCAGGAGCTGCCCAAGGGAATGGGACAGAATATCCCTGGTGCTGGCAGGAGCTGCCCAAGGGAATGGGACAGAATATCCCTGGTGCTGGCAGGAGCTGCCCAAGGGAATGGGACAGAATATCCCTGGTGCTGGCAGGAGCTGCCCCACTAAGGGAGTCCCAGCTGGGAATGCTTTGGCAGGGACACTCCAGAGGGGACTCCTGTCAGGAGACAGTGGCTCTGTCCTGTCAGAGCTCCCTATTCAGGGCATGCCTCAGCTCCCAGTGCAGCTTGCTGAGCTGTGTCCTGCTGTGGCCTTTTGTTTTGGTCTCCTACTGCCTCTGCATCTCTGGGTACAGGTATGGTGTGGGAAGGACCTTCCCTGTGCTGTACCTCGTCCAGGATGGCAGATTCACCTTGGCCTTACACCACTTGCCAAAACATGGAACAGCACTAGAATGGCTTCTCTGGAAATCCCTGTCAAGGAGCAGAGAAGCTGTGCTGTCCTGACTTTTAGGCAGAGCTCCACTCTCACAGATGCCCAGATTTTCAGAGGGAGCTGGGTGTGTTGGTTCATCCCCCTTGTCCTTCCCTGCCTGACTCCAGAAGGGAATTAGAGATTGTTTTCAAGTGTGATCTCTCTGCCTCCCTCCCTCATTAATCTGTCCTGCTTTTATGTGAGGGATTCCACAGATTGCCTTGAGGGTGGGAATCCCTGCAGGAAGAAATAGATACTGACACTTAATGCTTCAATTTCATTGAGAATAAACCTTTCCTTTCCCCTGGATTGGCTGGAGGGTATTGAACTGCACCTCCATGTAAGGAAGTCTCAGTGTTCTCAAGGAGTAATGGGCTGGGCTGATCATCCCAGGATGAGCTGGGGGTGGGTTTGCTGACTTAAGTCCCACAGAGACTAAGTCTTTTCATTCATTCCTACACCCAGCACAAATAAAGTCATAAAAACGTGTGGCAGCCTGGGCATGCTCAGGTTTCCTGCACAGTATTTCAAAAACTAAATCTGATGGCATTTCTTCTATGGAAGAAGAGTGGCTGATTAGCCAAATGTCAGACTTGATCCTAATCCCTCTGCCTGCTTCCATGATAAAAACCCTCTAGTGAGTTTATACTTCAGGAATGCAAGTCTTGCAAGCAATTTATCTTTTTCTTGTAGCTCGTCATGGTTTAGTGCAGCTGCTATTTGTATTCCAATTAATTATGGGCACAAGTGATTACATGGGGTTGAAGTACAATTAGGAGCAGTCTATAATTGTGTTTGAAAGGGCTATGGATGCTTTTACAGATGGCTTCCCTGCTGGATGAAGCTGGTCAGTCTCTCCAGCTGTCTCCAGCTTTTCATGTTATTTCTCCCTAATAGTTAGTGCAGTGACTTCAGTCTTTCATTGGGGAGTGTTCTTGCTTTCTGCCTCTTAGAGTACATTAGCTTCTAAAGGGAAAATCATCAATTTCAACCTGCCACAGCCAGACACAGTAAATAGTGAGACACAACTTTGTACAAGGCATCTACTGTCAGGATTGATTAAAACCCACAAATTAAAACACTTAAATTTGCTGGAGAGCAGGTGATTCTGTGCTCTCTCATCAGGCCACTGTCATTCTTGCTCTTTTGTTGCAAGATAATTGTGTGTTGGATGCAGTGTGATGCTCAGGAGCCAACCCAGACCTTGGGGATGTGCCTGTGCTGGCCAGGTTTTCACCTCCTGTGGGTTTATGAAACATGGACAGATAGTAAAACCAGAGTAAAACTCCATGATGGAAAAAGGCTGGATTCCTTAAGAACTCCCCTGAGCTCATCCTTCCTTATCCCCCAAATCCTTTTTTTTTTTTGCAGCTCTATCCTGAAAGCAGTCCAAGGCCAGCATGTGCTGGTGGAGGTTTGATATCCCTCCCACAAGCAGGAATTTGGAGGTGCTGAGCCTTAAGGACTCCCCCAGGTGATTGGTGGCCACACTCAGCTGCTGCTCCCAAAGCTTGCCAGCACTTTTTGGCTGGCTGAGAGCCCCATGCAGACCCTGCAGGGGCTGGGCAGCCTCAGGAGGCAGGAACAGAGGGGAAAGGGCAGCTGGGGTGCTGCAGAGGGGCAGAGGTGGGGGTGCTTCTCTGCCTTCCCTGTGTCTGTGCTTACTTTGTTGATGAGTTGCCTTAGAGGAGAGATGGGACCAAACTCTTAAACTGGAATCTGCTGCCTGCTGGGAAAGTGCCTGTCTCAGCTGAGCAAGAATCCTACAGAGATTTGAGGTGAAATGCTCCTTAAAACAGTCCCAGCCCCTTTAGGGAGAGCTTTGACCCATTTCCATGCAGTGGGTGTTTGCTGGGGTTGCTGTTTGCTGGGTTTTGAGGTGCCTGGCTGGGACGTGCATGAGCAATACAGGAACTCTCCTGGAGTACCCTGGGGAAGCTGTGGATCAGTATTTGTGTCTGTGAGAAGGGGGAAGAGTCAGTACATGGAGCAGCAGTGTCTTAATGACTCTCTTTAAATTTTTTCCCAAGCCTGGTGTGCTGGTGTACTGGATAATGCTGTAAGCATGTTTGTTCTCACTGCATGGCAGCAAGGAAAGCAATAATTTGTTTTGGTTCCCTCTTGGAAACTGGTCTTTAAACTTGTATAGCCTCCTAATGTTTATCCCAAATGCCTGTTAGTACTCTGACTTTTTCAATTTTCCCTGCCTTCTGAAGATCCATCTGAAAACATTTGAGAAAAACAGTGTAAAAGCTCTGACTTGTTCCTTTCAATTTAAGCCTCTTATGCCATTAGATCCAGCAAATGCTGCATTTTTAAATCTCTTTACGGATTTATGGGTTTTTTTTTACTTTTGCCTTATTCCCTTCTCATTAATTCCCATGATAAGAGCAGGGTTTTTCCCAGCTCTCTGAATTTAGAATTGCCAGATTGAGCATCAGTTTCACCCTTGCTAAATCCAGTGTGCTTGAAGCCTTCAGGACCATCAGAGGCCTGGTGAGGCTAGGAGTATATCCCTTTCTTTCTCAAATCCTCCCCAACAACACGCAAAAAAATATGGAAACATCCTCATTGAGAGAATTTTTTATTGTTTTTTATTTGCATGTGGTAATTGGCTGGAGTGTGGAAAATGATGTTGCAGGTAATTTCAGTTGAAGCTCTTAGTGCTGTTTTGTGCTTGTAATTCTGCATTAGCTCTGATCTGTGTTAGCTTGTTCTGAAGCTTAGTAGTAGCAGGAGTCTTCTTTGAATGTATCTGAGAAACCACCAAATCCTCTTTTAGCTGGAAGTCAAGCAAGGTCCTTGGAGAGCAGTTTGATGGACTGACACCAATCCCAGCCCTAACACTCTTCTGCATTCAGGTGACCTTGCCCAGAGCTGGGGCAGGGATGAGGGTGCTCATCCACATGGGAGGCTTTAGCAGTACCTGGAGCTCTGCCCAGCTGGTGGGCAAACCATGCCTTATGGCACACTTAGAGTCTGGAAAATTCCAAACACAGCTGATAGATCTCAACTTCTGGGTGCACCTGGGACCTGTTTACAGGGGGGATGGGACAGGACCCTTGTGGTCACCTGGGGACCCCCAAAACCACACAGTTATTGAGCTGCTTTTGTTGTGTGGCCTCACTGCTGCTCGCAAGGCTTCTCAGATAATCACAAGAGAAGATCCCTGCCCTAAACCAGCCTGCTGTCTGCATTAGAAATGACAGTAGGGAATAAACATAAAAAGAAAATCAAAGGATTAAAATCAGTGGAAGTTAATAATCTGAATATATTCAAAGATCAGGGCTAAAAAGGGGGAGACAAGAAACCAGGATTGGAAGTAAAAGGCCCTAATAAGTGGGAGTAATAAAAAAATTGAGCCATTGATTCCAGCTGAAAACAAAAGCACACTGCTTTTATGAGCAGTATTTTCCCTCTTCTACTCAAACTTTAAAAGGCTGACTAAAATTTCTGCAGTTGGTTTAGATGGATTTAGGTGGCTAAAAGAGGGCAATTTAGAATGTCATATTTAAATGCAACCAATTGTTCTCATGTCACTTTAAAGTTTAAAGGAAGGTTCAGCCATGTTGAGAGTTTTTCAAGAGATGGCAGGAGTGGTATTCGACTTTGGGCCGAGGTTTCCACAGGAAAGCAAGAGCAGAGGTAGGAGTGAACTCTTGATTGGTGGAAATACTGGTATGATCTCACAGGAGAGGGGGCTGCCCTTGCAAAAGGCGATTTTTGTTGAATACATTATAGCTACAGCGCCCGGGGTTAAGCCACCTCCTCCTCCTGCACCCCCTTTAGTAGACATCTGGGTCGGGGTACAGGAGGAAGCCCATGAAGGTGGAGTCGTTGAGGTTGTCAGCGTAGAGGCCGTTTTTGTCCCCCTCGCCGTACACCTGGAGCCAGACCTCGTCCCCCGAGCTGAGGTGCAGCAGCACGGAGCCGCTGGCTTGGTCCACGTTGTTGCTCTGGAACTGGTCGTAGGTGAAGAGCACGGCCTTGTCCTTCCTGTAGAGGCTGACCTTGACGTCCGACAGGTACACTGTCAGGTGGTAGGAGAAGTAGTAGGTGCCGGGCACGTTGCAGAGGAACTTGCCCGTGCTGGGGTCGTAGTGGCCCTGCTGGTTGTAGAAGATCTTGCCGAAGCGGATGGGCACGCCGGGGGCCGGGCTGCGCTCCGTCAGCCCCACGCTGAAGGCCGAGCGCTGCACAAAGGCGTCCCTGCCCTTCTGCCCTGCGCTGCCCGGGATGCCGGGAGAGCCGGGGGGGCCGGGAAAGCCGCGGCTGCCTGCTGGGCCTGGCTCGCCCTTGGGACCCGCCGGACCTGCGGGACAGAGCGGGACTGGAGCCGTGTCTGCGCCCTGCTGGGGCTGAGCTGTGAGCCCTGCTCTGCCACCTCGGGAGCCCCAGGGGCTGGGCAGAGGGGAGACCCAGCCCACCCCACCCCGGCTGTGTGCAGAGCTGCTGAAGCAGCACGTCAGAAAAAACACCGTTAACTGGGGAAACAAACCCCGCACCCAACCCTTTGACTTGGGTTATGGAATCCCCACCCCAGCAGATAACCAAAAGCCATCTGGATAAACATCAGGTATGGACCCACCAGACATGAAACCTGTTGGAGCTGGGGCTGGAGCTGCCTGAGGACTCAAGCACTGACATACCACCAACCTTCATCTCCTTTATCTCCCTTTAGTCCGTCTCTTCCATCTTTCCCATCCCGGCCAGGGACGCCGTTGTGGCCAGGGTAGCCGGGTGCTCCTCCCATCCAGTTGGCACATGGCATTTTGGGGTCAGGCTGGGTGTCCTGGGCTGCCACCCCTGTGGAGTGGGGGGCCAGCAGCAGCAAGGAGCACAGCAGGAATCCTGCCAGGCCCCTCATCATTGGTTCCTGATGTGGGCAAGTGCTTTGTTATCTTTAAAGGTTAATAGAGAAAAAGTGAGTGCTCTCCCCCCCTCCAAATAACAGGCACAGAAGAGTAAATTGGAGTCAGTACTTCTGAAGGAAAGCAGTTCTGCTGGCCCAAGGACCTCTCTGCATCCAGCATGCTGCTGGTGTGAGCTCCACGAGCCAAGCTGGACCCTGGGGCACAGCCACTGCAGAGAGCAGCAAACACCAAACTCCCTCAGCCCCTCGGGCTCTGTTGTTCCAGGACCCAGCACAGCAGATGCCAGGCTATCTGTGGCTGATCTCCTTGCAAAGCTCTGCTCAATTAGCCACAAAAAGCCCTGACTCCTGGGTGAGTGAGCAGCTGATGGAAGGTATGGGTCTGGCAGAGGTTCTCTCAAACCCTCTCCAGCCTTGAAGCCAGGCAGGGGTTTTTCACTGCCTGCTCACCTGGGTGTACCTAACATGGACAGAAACCATAGCCAGGCTTCCCTGAGCCACAACATGAAATTATGGTACTGGAGCTTTTTCCACTCCAGTTGTTCTTTGATTATGAGAAGGTAAATTGTGCAGTGTTCAGGCTCCTAGGATTGTATTTCTCTTTAATCTGGCTGCTTTGCTGCTCAGAGCAATTAGTGCAGCTGCCCAGAGCCAGGTTGGTGGTGACACCCTGCAGTCAGCCTGGCTTTGTCCTGCTCCCAGCCCCTAGTGGGCTTTGGGTCAGGGTTTTAGAACACAAGATATTTTACAATTACCACTGCTGTGTGATACTGCTCCCTGGGCAGGGTTTATACTCTGGAACCGTAAAGGTATCCTGTTAGGAGCATTCTAAGTGGCATAATAGGCAATAAAAAGTGAGCAACAGCATGGCAATTAGAGTCCCTCAGCTATGTAATTTTCAAGAAAAATAATATTTTGGAGGAGTTTCTTTGCAGGGTTGATTTTCCTAGGCAGGCTATTCAAATGTCATATTTTAAATAATGTCTTATTAGCTCTGGTGTAATTGCTTCAAAGGAAGCTAAACAAATGTGCTGGGTTTAGCTGGGGCAGAGTTAATTTTCTTTGTCATGGGTAGCATTGGATTTGTGCTGAACACAGGGTTGCTAACACAGGGGTGTTTTTGTTGTTGGTGAACAGCTCTTGCACAGCATCAAGGCTTTTTGTGCTCCTCACACCACCATGAGGAAGCTGGGAGGGGACACAGCCAGGACAGCTGAGCCCAGCTGAAGGGAATATTCCTCCAGGGATATTCCAAACCATGGCATCATGCTCAGCTATAAGCCAGGGGTAAGACTGGCCCCAGGCTGCTGCTCAGGGACTGGCTGGACATCAGTCAGTTGGTGCTGAGCAACTGTTTTCATTTCATCACTTGTCTTTTTGGCGTTTATTTCTCTCTCTTTGTTATTTTCCTTTCCATTGCACTTTTTTACTGTTATTATTACTATTTTATTTCAATTATGATGCTGCTCTTATCTCTACCCATGAATGTTCTCACTTTTACCAGTGCAATTCTCTCTCCCCTTCTGCTGTAGCAGGGGTGAGTGAGTGGCTCTGTGGGGCTCAGTTGCAAGCTGGGGTTAACCCACAACAGTAACAAAGAGATTGCCATGATTTCAGTTTTTGCTGCAAAAAAAATATTGATATTGAGGATATTGAAGGGGCTTTGAAAAAAAAAATAAATGATTAAGAGCTCTGATGGCTTTGGTGGGCAGTGTCTAACATGTAAAATCAGGAAACTTCCAAATCTGCCCACCCTGCCAGGCTCCAGCAATATAACGGGCACCCAGCACTCTGAGATGGGGCCAGCACCCTGACTTGGGGCAGTTTTGGAGATGAGGGTGCTGTGGGGTCCAGGGGACACAGCCTGAGCCTCAGGCAGTGCTCCTGTGTCCCTGCACTTTGGGAAGAGAAATGTCCCTTTGCAGCAAGGGATGTATAGTGATTGGCCATGAACCAGCATGGGCCAGTGAAACTGTCAACCCTGAAAGTGGCTTTGTTTGCTGGGAAGTGTGTGCACAGTGATCACACCTTGTTATGCCCCAGGGGATCCTTGTCCCCCCTGCCTGGGTCCCCTCCAGCACAGGCACATGCATGTACCCCTCCAAAAACAGCACAGGCTGTCTGGGAACACCTAACTGTGGTGGTGATCCATAAAAATCTGGCTCAAAATTGTGTTTCTTGAGCTGTGTTTGTTTGGGTTAGTTCTGCTTTCTGGTGTGCTGCCTAGAACTCAAATATCATCTCAATTTTAGTGGTGTGCCCCACATCCATGTCTTCTACTGGTGTAAAAGAGTCCCCACCTGTAAGGTCCCAAGCTGTGCAGGTGTGAGGAGCCCAGCAGGGCTGCAGGGAAGCTTTTCCGGGGGCTGCCTGGCCAGTTTGCTCCAGAGGGCTCAGAGCTGTGCCTGCCCCAGCACCAGTGCACACACATCACACACTCAGTGCTCTCCTTTCTCAGGACAGGAGTGCTCAGACAGAACATCTTCTGTCCCCACAGTTCAACTCAAGCATAGGTGCTTGAGAAGCCAAGCAGTTCTCTGGCATAAGTATGTCTTACATAGGGGAAGTTTTAGGCTGTGTCTACCAGGTCTGAGCTTAAATTCTGGTTTAGAAGTGATATCCTTTTACTTGGTCATTCCCATTTCCTTTTGGTTTTCCATCTGATGCTTAGCATCAGTTTAACCTGGAATAATCTGCTATATTTGAATGTCAGTTGTACCTTTTGGATAAGAAATAGATTAACAAGAAATAGATGAACTCTGTACTGCTGGTGGCTTTCAGTGATTGCCTGGGCAGCTGCTGAGTTAAAAGCACATATGCATAATATGAAGCTTATTCATTTATCAGCAGCATCTGTGAGAACAATGCCATTCCTAAGAGCTACATAATGATTCAGAATTTAAATTTCAGATAGCACTATATAAAAATTATATACTCTATACTCTAAAAATTATATACATCATTCTGCATAAAACAGACTGAAAAATCCATCTGTTTTCCCACTGGAGAATTTCCTTCAAAGGGTATTAACCAAGGCTTATTTATTTTTGCAGTTCTCAAAGCTGATGTTCCAGCAGTGACTTGTTCCAGAGGGCTCACACCTTAAATCTGAGTGGTGCGAGTTTCTGGTGAGGAACTGGTGCAACTCAGGGAAATTTGGCAAATCCCATCTTCCCTGGAGTTTTTGAGGGAGGAGGTGAATCAAAAGGTGCCAGTGCAATATTTACTGTCACAGCCATGCAGTCTCTCACTGTTATTCCTGACTACTTTTTGATTTAGGAGTTCTGATCCCTAAATAGTGTTTCCAAAAAGGGGAGTATGAATCTAAGGGAGACCAGCTATTCTTGGTTTAAAATACTCTCTGGCTATTACAGGAATAACTCTGAGAAAGACAACTTCTTGCAAACCAAGCCTGCCCAATTCAGCCCAAAAGAAGAGAAACTCCTGAACTTAGTAAAGAGGGGGGGAAAAAAGTCATGCTTACCAGCTGCTTTGAGTCCTGGTTGGCTTGCTGCAGTCTGTTTAGAGAATGAAGTCTGGCTATTGCATTGCTGTCCCTAAGGGCACGCAGCTGTCAGCTCAGACACTGCACTTTCCATTTGCTATTGCGCATGCTGACCTAAAAGTTGGGTTTTCCCACTAATTTTTTTCCTGGACATAAGTGAAGTTTTGGAACAGATCTATAATCCACTGGGATAGCTTGTGAAGATGGCCTTACAGGGAAAAGATGGGTTTGGGAGTTGGACAGGAACTGGAAGAGCAGTGGTTTGCTGGAGAGCCTGTGTGAGAGCCTGCTCAACCTGGGCTGCTGCTCTCTGCAAACTGGAAATGCTCTTAGTGGCTGCTGGAAAAGGTGTGTCCAGCTTGCAGCAATGCAAGCACATGGGTGAATAAGTGTGTTAGTAAAGGAATTATTGTGGAATAAGTTTGGGCTTCTCCTCTTAGCTGCAAGAACCGTTCCTGCCTGGAGGCTGCTGCCACACCAAAGAAGGGCAAAGCTGCCCTAGGGAGAGGGCAGCACTGGAGGAAAGTTCCTTTTTAAGGCACCCAAGCATGTGCCAGCACTATTGTAAGTGACTGGAGTAATTCCAGCCCTAGGATGGCTTTCCATGTATAAAGATTTTTTTGGCTTTAGGTCAAAACCAAGTCTCTTTCTCCCTGTATCTTTCTCCTTCCCAAAGCAGAGGTTGAACCTTGGCTAGCAGAAAGCTTAGCTTTCCTTTACTGCTGATCTGGGTCAGTTCAAAATTAGCTGGGTGGAACCTTGGCAAACCTGGGTTCCCAAAATCATACCAGGAAAAAATAGTGTGATGTGTGATGTTGCAACTGGGCATGGGGAGCTGGTGTGCTTGTGAGAGGGGAAACTCATCCAAGTGAATGCCAGCATGGCAGTGCTCCTAACTGCTGAGCTGCTTACAAGACCTGGCTATTGGGAGGGACTAAAAAGATACATAAATAAGCACATAAATAACTTTTTATATGTAAACTGGGAGTCAGCAAGAGTGAATTTTTAAGCCTGAGGAGAAGGTACAGAAGGGAGGAGCCACAGGACAACTGCATACTGCCTGCCTTGTTTTGGTCAAGCCCTTAGTCCAGCATTTGAAGAATATTTTTATTTTTTTGTTGGATGATGGGTTTTCCATACAATGTTGAGATTTAAAAGCACCTCTCATCCAACCCAGTAAAATATCACAGTGATGTAATTGGATCTGTTTTGTTATAAATGTGATTTTCTAGGGCCATGTGCATTTGTGTGTGTGCAATGTCAATGTTTCTGTTGAAGTCTCCTGAGCAATGAATGGATGAACAGGACCTTGGAACTGAAGTCAGACCTGTTTTTGCTGTGGAGTGAGATGTTTTCAGCTGCCCCTGCCCCAGGTGTGAGCAAGACAAGGCCGATTCCCCTGCCAACTTTTGGCTTGAACTCCAAAATGTTTAACTGGAATATTTGTTATGCTGCCAGGAGTTGAGGGTTTGGACCTGAGGTGTTTAACAGGTAGTGCTCTAATTACCTCATAGTCTTTAAACTCAGTTCTCAAAGAAATACCACAGTGATAAATTTTTCAGTGGTCCATCAAACATCTTCCCAAACATTATCCCTGCCTCTCAGAAGAGAGGTGGAGGTTTATCTCTGTGGCTGATACAACTCCTGGCACAGTTGCTTGCAGTTCTGTTTTGTTGCACACTTGGTTTGCAGGCTGATGCTGGCTCCTGTTCCTGCTGCAGAGGGAGATCTTGTACAATGCAGGAGCTGCTTCTGCCTTTGTGACAGGAAAACAAATCAAATACCTTCAGCTCTGCCTGGTGACAAGCAAAACCTGCCCCCAAATGTGGGCTGTCCTGGCAGCTGCAGTGCTCAGGGACAGCAGCTCTGGATGGACTGGGGGGTGTTTTGGCACAGAGAAAGCTGCTGCTCACAAGTCCTGCAGTGCCTTCTCTGCTTTTCTCCGTGGTCACCAGCCCTCCTGTGTGGGACACACTGCCACAGCCTCACTGGCTACAGGCCTTGTGCTGAGCCTGGATGTTTCCTCTCTTGGACCTGATGCAATATGAAGGACACAAAACTGGCTTGATGGATTGTGGCTCGCAGCTTTCAGTAAGAATGAGATATAAGCACAAGGTTATATTTAGCCATCTATAAACAGGAATAAAATAGAGCAGAGGCTCATTATCAGCTGTGCTCTGTCAGATCCCTGCTGGTGTAGTTTGAGGGGTAGAAAGCTGCTGTGGTCACAGGGAGGTTGGGGTGGCTGCCTCAGCAGGAGGTTGGTGACTCTCCAGGCCCCGCTGGTCTGTTCCATGGGGCTGGAACATGCAGCAGCCCTCAGCTGCCCACCACTGTCCTCTCCCAGCAGGACCAAGCCCAATTCCATGGGAACCCTCATCCCCCTGGCCGTCCTGAGGCTGCTGTTCCTGTGAAGGGCTGGGGCTGCTCCTCTGGGATCTGTCCCGAGCACTGTGCTCCAGTTCACTGTCCCCCTGGGATGCCACATCATTCCTTGCTTCCCTCTGGCCCTGGATACCGCATGTCCCACAAACAACACGCATTCCCCACTTGGCTAAAAATGGCCCAAACTGTTGATGCTGTCTGGCAGGCAGCCTGGCAGGCTGTCCCTGCTATTTTGGTGCTGTCTGCAGAGACCACGGCCCCTATGCCAGGGCCCACAGCTCCATGCCAAGGGCACTGCTGGCTTCTGCCCAGCACACTGCAGGCAGCCTGGACCAAGTCAGCTCCAGACAAGTCCACTCCTGTGGCCAGCCAGACCCTGTGCCCCTCCTGCCACTCCTCATGGCCACCTGCAATGGCTGCACCACAGCAGAGAGTGTTGAGGAGCCAGCACCAAAGAAAGGGCAGTCAAATGGCCTGTGCTGCCATCCCAAACTGCAATTCCCTGTGATCCTTGTGTGCCCAAACCCTTCCCTGTACAGCCTTGTACTTCCCTCTAGTGGCTAATTATTAATGAGAGCTCTCTCTGTGCCCAGCTGGAGGGTGTCAGGCTGGTCCTGTGTGCCCACAGGGCCTGCTCAGCCCCTTTCCCATGGAGCTGGCACCATGTGCCATTCCTGTCCCCAGCAGGGAGGCACCAGGGCCACCAGCATGTGGCACAGCCATTCCTGTTACAAACTCCTGGGTTTGTTCCCATGAATTACAAACTCGTGGGCCTGGATGTTCCTCCTGGATTTCCCTCCATGAGCGTGGGGGTGGCACAGGTCCAGGGACAGGCAGGTCTGGCAGTAGTGCCCAAGGCCACTGTTTGGGTGTGCAGCATGGGCCAGTGGCTTTCAGTGGCCATGGGAAGGCCCAGCTGGGCTGTGCAGGGTGGCTGCTCACCCAGGGCCATGGCAGTGTGCTGAGGGCAGGAGGGCACACACCACACTGGGGATGCTGAGCCAGCCCTTGGGTCCAGGAGAAGGGCACACACCCCACTTGGTGGCCTGGGGGGACCCTGTCTGTCCCTGGCTGCAGGGCATGGGACCCACTGCCACCCTCTACCTTTGCTCCATCCAACCTCCTGCCCAGTGCTGGGATTCCTGATTTCTCAGCCCATTGCACATGGACAAATGGGCTCTTTTCTTCCCTCTGATGGGCAGCTTGGACAGAACAGCTCCTTGCCAGGCTTGAGCAACAGTGTGTTTCTCTTCTTGGCGAGTGCAAATAAACTTCCCTGGCCTCAGGGGATCCTTACTTGGCTCCTAGTGAGGCGAGGGATCTTGGCACAGCAGGATTTCTCACGAGGGATCTTGGCACAGCAGGATTTCTCATGCTGAAAGGGACATTGAGACGTATGTGTCTAGGAAACAGAGCCCTGTAAATCCTGCTCAGAGCTCCTTTTATTAATGTCCCAGCTGCTCCCAGGGGGAGCAGCTTTGGTTCAGGGTGCTGCTCTGGCCTCCCAGGCTGGCCAGGGGAAGGAGGGGGTTCTGCATGGCAGCATCCATCTCTCCTCTGCTCCCAGGCCAGCTGAGCCAGGTGCTGGCTGCTCTCAGCACAGCCTGGGCTCCTCTGGGGCTCCCTCTGGGCTGCCAACAACTGGGCAGGGGCCAGAATAACAGTGGTGTGCAGTCACTGCCTGTGAGTGACATCCGCTGCCAGAACGGCTCTCACTCCTTCAGGATCGCATCTTTCCGACACCTGAGGCACCTGAGAGCGGCACCTCTGCGTGCCTGAGCTCTTAATGAGGTGCTTAATGAGCTAATTAATGACATCGCCGCTTGCCCGCTGAAGGCGCGGCTCAGCGCGGGCAGGGATGGAGAGCTGGCTCACCCCGTGCGCCCAGCGGCACCGCGTTTTCCAGGGTGCGGGGATTAGTTATCAGGAGAGCGATTCTGAGTCAGCCCGCCGAGGAAAAGCGCGTTTCCTTGCCTCGGAGGAGTTTTCCCAGGCAGCTCCTCCGCCGCTTGGACAATAGGTGGAGCTCAGCGCCCTGGCTCTGCTCGCCTGGCCGAGCCCGGCACCGGGGACACCCCAAAGAGCCCCGAGCTCGGCACCGGGGACACCCCAAAGAGCCCCGAGCTCGGCACCGGGGACACCCCAAAGAGCCCCAGCAGCCTCCGGGGACAGCCAGCCCCTGTCTGTGCCCTTGGGTGGGCAGCAGGGGTAAGGGAGCCGCGACCCAGCCAGCTGGAAATGAAACGGAAAAGGAAAATTGGGGTTTGACTGAGGGTTTGTAACATTTGTGCCATGTGGTGGACCTAATCCCAGCACAAATTCCATGGTCTTCCCTGTCTACATCACTCCTCTGTCCTTTTCAATGGGTGCCCGTCCCCAGTCCCCTATTTTTCTTTGGTTGCTGAGGGACAGAAATACATCATCTTCCCTCATCACCATTTCCCATCACTGAACATGTGTCTCTTCTTTCAGTCTCCTCACCTGCTCTCGGTTTGGGCTAATGTTGCTGGGGTTTGGGATAACAGTGTTGCTGGGGTGGCTGAACTGCTCAAACCAGAAGAGTGCATTTGCTCTGGCTCTGATGGTGAAGGGGGCATCATGTGGATCCCCAAAATCCCGAGTGGCTTGGCAGAACCTGAGGGGGGTTGGTGGCTCCATGCAGGGACCCAGTGCAGGCAGCAAGGAGCCATGGCATGCTGGAGTTACTGGAGTTCCAGGGAATCCCCAGCCCCCCACACTGCATCCAGGTGGATTTAGGACTCCTTGCAAGGGGATTTTCCTTCCCTCTCTCTGTTCATTTCCCCCATACATGGCACAAACAGGGTGCAGGGAGCAGGCAGGGCTCCTCATGGCTCCACAAACCACAGCCCTCCTCTGCTGTGTTTGGAAGCCCTTCCTGGTGACAGCCCAGTGCCATCCATGTCCATGGTCACCCCAGAACCAGGGTGAAAGTCAGGAGCCCAGGGGACATGACTCCTTCCCATCACACTTTGCTCTGCATTATGCAAGTTCAGCAGGACAATTTTTGGCCATAATGGTTTTTCCATTCACTGAGGTATTGATCCTGAGCCACCAGCCCAGTAACCTCTGCTGTGCATTAGCTGACTCCCTGCCCAGATGCTGGATGTGGGATGTGCTGTGGGTGGCTTTGGCACTGCCCTGCTGGAGTCTGGGGCTCTTCTCCCAGTGCTGGACTGTCCTGGATTGTCATGCAGCTGCCAATGAGACTGAGTCACTGTGTTCCCTGATCAGACCCTGCCTGCCTTCCAGAGGGTCTGTCTCAAATTCAATGATCTTTGAAAACACCAGTGAGGTGCTAAGGGATAACAGTTTGCTTGTTTTGTGATCTACACAATCTATTCACTTAGAAATGAGGATGTAATTAATTAAAAGCAATAGGAATCTTGCATCATCTATAATGTGGAATATCATTGCTTAATCTGAGTGATGCATGTTTCACAAAGAAACTATAAATCTATTAAAAATTGTGTTTCTACTTTGGGCATAAATCCCAAAGGAAAGTGCTCTTTGGGAAGTCACAGAGAATGACACATCCATGACACTTTTGATAGGGCATTTCTTTGTGCTTTGCAGGAGGTGTTTGTGTTTACTGTAGGACTAATAAAGGCTTGTAGTATCTTCAATTATTCATTTTTATAAGTACTTGTTCTCCTGACTTGAGCAATCAAAACCACACTGTCACTGATTTTAGCAGTAAATTGTGGGTTTTTTCTGCAATCAAATGACTTTGCTTCCACTTTGCCTCTCTTCCACATGAAAAACAATGGTGGTTCACTCAGCCATCCCATTTTTGATGTTTCTGGCTTTGGAAGGCAGCTTTCTTTGGAGAGGCAGTCTGGCAGCTCTGGTGGCAGCTGGCTGAGCCAGCAGCCCTTGTGGCTGCAGCACCTCTCCTTGTGGCTGCCAGGGGTGTACATGAGACCTGGACAAGCAGATCTGGGAGCAGAATGGGGGCCTCAGCACCCTGTCCCAGCAGATGTGAGGAACTGGAGGAACTCTGGAAGGCTGATGGGACATATTCAGACTGTGGTCAGCAGCCCAGTGAGAGTTTGCTCCTTCACACTTGCAGCTTGGCCTGGGCAGAGCTATGACCTGATGTTTTAAGAATCCTTTACCAAAGCACACACAAAAGTTGTGCTGGTTGTGTCAGTGTCCCTGAGCTGGAGCTGTCATAGCTGGGTGCCAGGGACCCTTTGCTCTGGGCACATGGCAGCTGTGAGAACCTTTGTGCTGCTCACCTGGGCTGGAGACAGCTTCCATGCTCACACAGCAGCCCTGGGAGACCTGGACACCAAACCCACGGGCAAAACATGTCCTGAGCTCTCCTGCCACTGCACCCAGCCTCCTGCTGTCCCTCCTGGCAGGGTGGGTATCCTGGTTGTGAGCCTTGCTGTGCTGGGCTCAGACCCTGCCACCTTGGCAGCACTGGGAAAGCTGTAGAGATAGAGAGGCAGGTGGGAGTGAAAGTACTCCTATATAAAACACATTTTCTGGTGCTCTTTTAGAGGTTTTTAATGTGATTCGTATGTCCCTGCCTGGCCCATTGCCCAGAGCCAGGCACTCCCCTTCCTCCTGCTCCTCAGTGCACTGTTTTCTGTGGATTGGGCTCAACTGGATAATTTCATCTCCTTTGTATTTGTAATCCCTGTGAGGGTGGTGTCTTTAACAAAAGCTTTTCCTTCTCATTGCTTTGGCAAAGCAAGCAGCAGCTCCCTGCTGTGCCTCTGCTCAGATGACAGAGAGGTTCTCTGAACAGCAAAGAGAGAAAACAAAAAGAAACAGCTTAGATACTTTCTTTTTCCAGGCAGCTACACATATCCACCTCATGATACACCTCATGGAAAATTCCCCCCAGTACTTTGGATTTTTCCTTTTCATGTGCCTGCATCCACAAGGCTCTGCTTGCTGGGTCATAGATGGAGATGGGGACATCAGAGGGAGTGTCTGACAGGAGGAGAAGAGTGAAAGAGGAAAAAATCCCCACAGCCAAAGAGAAAAGAGTCAGGAAATTCAGAGAATCCAAGTGAGATATGATAAAGGTATTCTTTATGAGCAACACCCCAGGACCTGCACTCTGGGACTGCAGTGGGCAAGTGGTTCATCTAAAAAGTAATTTAACTACTATAATGGCACAAGCCATCCCTGTGCTTGATCGTGGCTGCAGACTGGAGGCAGAAATGGCATTGCCTCATTTTCCCCAGCAGGGCAGGGCACCACTGCCCGCCGACCCCCGGCCCTTTTCATCCCACTGGCTCTCTGGGCAGGAAACCTTTGGGCAAACTTCCCAGCAGAGCCTTTGGAGGGCCCTGCTGGTGGCGTGTGGCACTGACACCCCACCTGCCCTGTGTGGCTGTGCAGCTCTGCTCTGCCTTCCCAAAATGCAGGTGTCCCTTGCCCCCACACTGTGCCAGTGCCATTGCTGTCCCTGTGGGTTTCTGGGGGCATGTGCAGCAGCACAGGGCAAAATCCAGCCCCTGAAGCCCACTGCTTGTTTGTTTGTTGTCTCTGGGCTTGCTCTCTGCAAATATTTGTATGCAGCTGAACCAGAAGTAATTGCTCAGAGCTCTGCCATGGGGTTTGTGATGAGCCTGGTAGCGTCTGTGTGCTGCAGATAATCTGGGTGCTTTTGTGCTCAGTGCCTCTGGCATCTCACTGCATCTCTTTTGTTTCTGGGCTCTCTTTGTCTCCCACTCTCCCCTCAGTACTGGTGCCTTTCCTAAAGCCTCTGAAAATAATTGACTTCATGCCTTGATCATTCTCTGTGTTTGTTTCAGGCAAGTAGGAAAGCAGCATCTCTGTGTGTGTCCCTGGTGACTGCTGCTCACACAGTCTGTGTCTTTATGGTTCAGTTAAACACCTTGGGACATGTCCCCAGCAGGCCCCGCCACCATCCTGACACAGCATTTGCTACCTTGATAGAATTTTCCAGTTTGTCAGCGTAAGGTTTCTATCAGCCCTTCCTTCTGGGACAGCACTGCAATGACTCCAAAGTGCAGTGTTTCTGCCACTCTGAAATAGAGATAAAATGTAACCCCAAGGACTTTGCTAAAACATTTCTCCAAGACTGAGATTACCTGATTATTGAAGAGGAATAAATGCAATTAAATTAATCACAAAGTTCTCTTCTCCCAACAGCCTTCCACTGCCTCACCTGGGACACAGAGTTCTCCTTGGCCATATAGGTCCAAAGCTTTGGCTCTCCTGCTTCCCAGAGCAGCTTTGTCACCTGCAGGAAGGTTTCATACATGCTTATCAAAGAGAATCATTGGCCATGTTGCATTGCCCAGAAGAAATATTCTTCTCCCCTGTCCTGGTAACTTTACCCAGCTTCTCTCCATCACTTTGTTACTCTTGTTTCTGACACTGTTAGGCCAGTGTTTGGTTTTTCCTCACCTTCTGCACATTCAGTTTGTTATTTGCAGCCAGTCCTGACCATGCCATAGACCTGGCAGCACTGGAATCCTATTTTCCACTGCTAGTGTCAGAAGGCAGCATAAACCAATCTGTTTGGCCAATGGCAGGGTTATGGTGGAGACTTTATGTATAATGAGATTTACTAGAGGTGGGTAAGGAAGCACTGATGACAAGAGGTAGGAAAGGAGCGTGGGTGGGAGCCTGGCTCAGCTGCAGCCCCTCTCCACCAACATTGCTGAGGCTGCTGCAGGGAGGCCCAGCCTCACACACAGAAAGCTGAGAGAAAGCTCTGTGCTGCTGTTCCTCTCTGGAGCAGGCAGTGAAACCCAGCAGCACAGCCCCAGGGAGTTGGTGGCAGCACAGAAACCTCTGCTGTGGTTTGCTCTCAGCAGTGCTCAGCTCCATCCTCCCTGTTTGGGCTGCCAGCTCCTCTGCAGCATCTCCTGCTCCTGAGCTGGGAATTGCTTCCCCAGAGTCTATGCAGGAAAGCCTGAGATGAGCAGCTGCAGCAGAGGCAGGGATGTTGCATTTCATGGCAAAGCTTTCTCTTCTCACTGAGTGTGGTTTTGAAGGTGGAGGCTTCTGACTGATTCCTTGCAAGAGATGGGACTTTATCCACAGTCATCCCTCTCTTCTCCAAGAGGGTTTTTAAGATGTTGCTGTTGGGTTTTAAACCAGAAGCAGTCTTTCAGAAGCCTTATAAAGTTTTGGTTTTGTGTTTTTCTATTGCTTATCAGCTCATCAGTGTATTGCTTGTATTACCCTAAGGTTTATGGTGTCCTTCCTGCCTGAGAAAGGGCTGAGGCACAGGGTGCAGCTCCAATGGCTGTTTCCTAAAGCAGTGCCTTCCTAAGAGCACACAGAGATCTTAGGGTGGGATGAGGTTGGTTGTTTTTACCCCTGGAGGAAATCAGCAGAAGCCTCCAGTGTGGAAAAGTATCTGCTGCCTGTCTCACCACCAAATGCAACTTCTCACACTAAGCACAGGGAAATGTCTGTTCTGCATACTTGTTCAGCTCTCAACACAAGCAAGTGTTGTCATCCTTTGATTTTTCATAGAAAAGGAGCCAACTCTGCTGTCTCTCTCACTTTTCTTTGAGATTATTCACTCTAATCATTCCCTCAGGTTATATCTGGCACCTTGCATACACAGCAGCTCTGCTCACAGCTTGGCCCTGCTCTGGCCTCTCTTTATTCCCACCACCTCCATGCTCCTTCTGAATGTTTCCTGCCTTTTTTCTTGGTGTGGATTTTGCAGGAAGCATTTCCTCAGGGCTCCAATTTCTGCCCCCTTTGGCACATTCCTGTATTTTCCATGCTGCTCTGCTGTGATATTGCTCTGCAGCCATGCAGCCCCACTCCTTCTTGTGCTGTGCATGCTGCCCTGTTCCAGCTGTGGATTTCTATATTTGGGGAGGAATATGCTTATTTTAAATTTCTGAGCCCATTATACCCTGAGTGAAGAATTTCCCTGTCTTCCAGAAAAGAACATACAATTTGGGTGCTTTTGTTCTGTATATAAAAGCTTTTTCACAAGTTTCCTGCTCCTGGTGTTTCTCTTAAATCCAACATTTTCCAAAGTTTGATCTATGAATGCAGTATCTTTAACATCCACATGGAACACTATGCTAACCTGCTTACTCTTCTCCATTTAACTTTTGAGGAGATCTCCTGCCTCTGATTTAGACATATAATAAAAAAATGTGGCTTTTATTAATTTCCTCTTTTAGGCTCCCTTTGCCTCCTTGAAAAGCTGAAGTTTTTTGCTTGAATCTTTTTCAACTGTCACAGTATTTTGGGGACACTGAGATAGATTAGATTTTATAGCTGCTCTCTTCTATATTCCTTACCTGCTTTTTCCACCTGTTGCCATGTTCTGTGTTCAGACCCTCACCTTTTGTCCCCTGCAGCGCTGTGATCTCTAGGAAGTAATTTGCAATGTGATTTGGACAAGTCACTAATATAAAGTCAGGAAATATTTGCCTGTTTCTCTCAGTTTGCAGCTGCTGAAATCACAACAGCTGCTCTGAACCCAAACCACCTTTCAGCTGGAGCCTTCTGGCATTTGCAATCCCAGCCCTTTTCAGACGGGGCTGCAAAGATCAGCCTCCTCCTCCAGCTCTGTGCTCTGGGATCTGTGCTGAGCCTGGCCCTGGCAGGCACATGGAGGGGGCTCTGGAACTCATCCCTCTGCTGCATGGCAAAGCTGGTGGCCACACACCATCCCCTTGGGGACACTTGGCTCACCAGCCTTGCAATGAGCCAGGGCCAAATCTGCTGCCAGAGGTCAGTGAGGGATGCACCCTGCCACCGTGGAAACAGGAAATGGTAAGAGGCTGAACTTTTTTTAAAGCTCAGTTGGCCATTGAGAAAGTGAAGAGTTATTTGTTGTTCTTATCTAACATTGAGACTTTGCTTCCTGTGTTATTGTAGGTAATGCAGAAATCATCTTCCTTTGTGCAGCTCATTTCTGCAAGATCTTTTCTCAGTTTAGCCTCCCCTTCACACACTGTTGTATAAAAGGTTCTCCAGTCACTTCTGATTCTGAAGCTGTATCCTGAAGAGATGCCAGGGATGTGTGCTGAGGGGGGCAGGGTAACCCTCAGTGAGGTTAGAGTTAGGGCAGTGGGGTTTGGGGATTGGCAGTCAGTGTCCTGTCTGTGCCCAGATGGAAGGAGAGAGCTCCAGAGCAGGCAGAGAGCACAGTGCCTGGGAACAGGCTCAGTGGGCATGGGGAGGGCACAGCCTGGCATGGGGCAGCACATCTCAGGGTGCTGGCATCCAGGGAGGACAGAAGGACAGGCCACTCCTGCCCTGGGTCTGCTGCCTTTGCAGGTGAAAGGACACCCTGAAGGACATCCTTGGAGACTGGAGTAACCAGGTTTGGTCTGAGCTTTTATTTCATTAAGTGTTAAGAAACATGTGTTTGATCACCTTCTCTGACATGGGGAAATTGTAAGCAAGTAGATTTGGTGACACTTAGAATTCTTAGGAGATGGGGAGGGCTGTGTTCTGTGTTCTGGGCTGTACAGGCTGCAAGGGCAGATGCTCTGCCCCCTCCTTTAGTTAGACAGTTAATCACAGCACTACCTTTGGAGAAAAAGCTTGTCCCTGGGGGCCCTGCACTCCTGGGATGATTGGTGGGGAGTCTTTGTTCACTGAGCACTGCAAATGTTCTGACATTTCCTGCAGCACATCACTGCTCCCTCCCTCCACCTTTTGGACTCACAGGCCACCTCCCTGGCAGGAGAAAAATCATCCTTGGAATGGCAGCCCCAAATCTGTTAGTGAATTGCTGAGCAGATCTGAAAGGCACCACAGCCATGGGATGATGGCTGACATGGAACAGTGTGTATGTTTTCCCTTGCCTTGGGGATGCCTCCATCTCTTCCCCCACACCTGGGAAAGGATGTGCTGCCTTTGCTGCCACCTTGCCCTCAGGAGCAGAAGGAGAGGACTTGGCCTGAAGGCTGTGTGCCTCCTCATCAGTGTACAACTGTGGAAACAAAGAGGAGCAGGAGCTCAGAGCGTGCTGAGCTGCCCATGAAGTGCCATGGCTGTGTCTGAGCCTGGAGAGTCACTGCTTTCCACCAGGGGTTTGGGCTGTGCCACTGACAGAAACTGTGTCAGGGATTCTGCCCATGCCCACACGGAAATGGCATTTCCTGAGGCTGAGACAGGCTAAGAGGAACCAGTCTGGCAGGGAAAGCATGACCAAGAGGAGCAGGGGAGGCATTGCTGAGGAGCCTGCAGCTCCAGAAATGCTTCAGAAAGCCACGATCACAGCCAGGCAAGCATAAAAATAACATTTGAAATGGTTATTAGATCAAGTCACAAGAGGTTCAGAATCTAGTAGGAACAAGTAAAAGAAGAGTCCAAGTGTTGGAGATGTGAGAAAGGCACCTTGCAAGACAGTGTGGGCATGGGGGCTGAAGTGTTCCTTGTTAGAAGTGGGAAATATGGAAAAAGAAGGAGGAGAAGGCTGCTGTAATACCTATAGGAACAAAGTGTTAAATGCATGAAAGACAAACTTGTTGTGGCATTAAAAATAAAATATATCAAGAAAGCATGGGCCAAATAGGCAGCATTTAAAACTTGTGAAAGAAAATAGTTATAGCATATAACTATCATTTCTGTGAAGAAATATGATCCTAACACCCAAATGATGGTAGAGGAGTAGGGTTATTGTTGGCACTATAAAAAATCAAGGTAACTGGTGTCAGTCTTGCAGAAAGCAGTGGGTGAGACAGACTGTTTTAGGAACAGGCTGAAGTTGCTCTGATACACCATTTGTGCTTCAGCGACTGGAAAGGAAAACAGGGTAGGAAGAGAGCAGGGAATGGAAAATGTTTGCCGTTTTCCTCAACTTTAGAAAGTTCCCTCTCAGTTTTGCAAGGAGGGAAAGCAGTGAAATTGCAGTGAAAGCAGCAGCGATCACCCAGATGTGTGCAGGGTGGGAGGTTTCTGTGTTCCTCGTCAGGATGGGAAGGAGGTGACTGTTTTAAGCCAGTGCCAAGAGGAGACAGTGTTGTTTTGTATTTTCCACACTGCATTTAAACCTCCTGCATCAGGTGGTCCCTCTTCTGTCTGATGAGGTGCATCCATCCTGTGTTAAAGGCTGGGGGGGACACAGGGCACGCCCTCAGCCTGCGATGGGTGCAGCAGACCTGAGCTGTTGTCCTGGTTTGAAGGACAGGTATCTGCCAATAAAGACAGGAGCTTCTCTTTGAAATGGAGAATGTAAATCTCCTTCCTCCAAATTATTTTAATTTTGAAATTAAGGGGCTCTCAGGCAGAGATATGGGAATTAGGAATAACAGTTCTTTACTAGGAAAATTAAAATAGAAATACAGTATTACAAAGAACAATCCCAACCCTGCCAGAGTCAGAATCCAAGCTGACACCCGTCAGTCAGTCAGGGTGGTGGCAGCAGCCCCATTCAATGGTGGCTGCATCCTCCTGCAGTGGCAGATGTGGTTCAGTTGGAGCAGTGCTCCTGGAGAAGGTGCAGTTTCATCTGAAGGTCCAGGGATGATGTCTGGCTTTCCTCTGGAATCCAGTGGAAAAAGGCTGCTCTGGTGTTCCAACTCTCAGTTTTTATCTAGGTATGAAAGGCTTGGCTCCTCCCCTGGCTGGAGCATCTCCCATGGGATGATGTAATTTTATCAGTCATGCACTGGGACTCAATGGCCATGAACAGGAGATATCTCCTGGAGGGAGGATGGGCTGTGGAAAGATAAAGATGATTGCCCCAGCTGGTTTAAAGATGGCCCATTAGCAGATAATATGTGCCATAATATGTCACTGCCCCACCCAGCTCCAACAGAGGGTTCAGAATACACATTGCTGGCCACAGCCTGTATTGCATCCCAAGACAGCTGCACTGCCAGGGAGGGGACCAGGAGCAGAGGGTTGGTGTTGCCAAGGCAGGTGTGCCTTTGAACTGGTCCCCACTAAGGCAGGAAGGTTGTACTTGAATTCCCTGAGTATTCTGCACAAAAGCAGAGGTGTTCAGGTGGTTCTGTGTGGATGTGTGGGAGGCACCCCCACACCTTCACTTCAACACTTCTACAGCAAACCAGAGCAAATGGCATGGGTGGGGTGGCCTTAATAGGAAGGAGTGCTGCCTCCCAAGTGTTTTGCTTGTGACTGTAGTTTTGCAGTTAAATGTACTGTGGACACTGCTGAAGGCTCGTGGAGAAACCTAACCTGGCTTTTTCCCAGGCTGTTGATTTTCTCAGCTCCAGGCTGGGGATCTTTCTCAGAGATAAAACAAGGGGGGGAAAAAAAAGAAAACACAAAGAAACATCTGGTGTTAACCACCAAATCGTGTGAGTATCTTGTTATATTTTGCAAAAAGCATGTTTGTTTTTCCCAATCTATTCTATATATATACACCATAGTTTTTCAATAAATCACTCTTTCTTTCTACCTGGAAATAGTTTTGTTACTGTGTTCTTTGCTGCTTCCTAGCCTTACAGCAACAATGTACCAGTCAGCATAAATCACTGTCTGAAATTCCTGTACATGCCTTATCAACCGGTGACATCTTTATTTGCCCTTACTCCTTATTTATCTGGGATCTCAAGGTCAGAGAAGAATCCTGCATGTGTTTTCCTTCAGCAGTATAAACATCACTTCTCTCTTGCCTCAGCTGCATGCTTCCCAGTGGGCTGGAGGTGCCCAGGGTGACTCTGGTGCTTTCAGGGATACTGTGCACTACCATAAGGGCTTTGGGCATCCTGCAGGGCAGGGTTTGCCATCAGCAGTGTTCCACAGCAAGCCCTGCAGCCAGAGCTCTCCTCTGACCCTTGAATCCTATACCAGCACAGGGAGCAGCCCCTCCTGGTGCCCAGAAGCACAAAGGATGTGGCAGGACCAAGGCACAGGTAGCCTGGCAATCAAAGCCTGCACTTTGCAGGATGGTGGGAAGGTTTTGTTGGATCCTGGCCCATAGGTGTAACCAGTATAACCTAGAGTTCAAATATTTTATTTCACTTACTTTGATGCCTTGAGAGCCTCCCTGGAACCGAGGCTTGACAGTGTTAAAGCAATAAAGTAGGTATTTATTTAAAAGGCTTTCAAAGGATTCACCTTGGGCAGTGCAAGAGCCCAGCCCTGGCTCCACCCAAGATGGACCCTGGGTCAGGAGTTTTCACACTTTTATAAGTTTTGGTCCTTTTCCATATTGGGGTTCATTGTCCAATTCCAGCTCAGGTGCTGCAGTCCCATCCTCCCAGATTCTCTCCTCAATTCACTGTTTGCACTTTTTGGGCTGAAGCTGCAGCAGTGTCCTTGGTTCTGGGGCTGGAAAAGGATTGTTTTGTGAGGAGAACTTGCCAACACTTTATATGAAGTTCAGAGTTACACACTAATGCAGTGCAGAATCTGGAAAATAGGAAAGCTAAAATTTAAGGCATCAACTTTGACAAGTTATGCTGCTAAAGTTGCCAAGGAAATGCTGGGTCTGCCCTGCACCGTATGCATGGCATGAGTGGAGCCACATTTCCAACATCAGGGCTAAAAGTCTATCTGGATGTGCTGCTTTTTTATTTTGTTTATGCACCATCTCTTTCCCTTTTTTTTTTTTTTTTTTTTTTTTTTTTTTTTACTGAGAAACAGCCTATATGTGTGCTGCTGGGTGAGTCCATCAGGAGCACGGTGAAGAGTAGCAATTTCTCTAAAACAAGCGTGCATGCTGTGAGTTTTAAAGACAGAAAACTTTAATTACCCTTGTCATACCAGTGGCAGTGACCATGGAGTGGTCTGATACAAAGGATTCATGTAGTGGCCAGGCACTGGAGCAGTGACAGACTTTTATCCTGAGAGTATTTTGGAAATCATTCCCAAAAAACTGTATCTTGATGTTAAATTATAGTAATGGACGGACAAGCTTTCCTGACATCTAACCTCCATGCTATGCTTATAGTAGAAGAAACTCTAGATATTTTATTAAATCATGAAGCTGTGGGGCTCAGGGTGAGCATGATCCCAGTCCCCAGTTTGTCCCATCAGGGCTCATTTGGAGTAAATTTTGCTGTGATGCAACCAAGCTTCACAAGCATTGTCATTCCTGGAAAGTGCTTTTTCAGGCACTGCTGAAGTAGGTGCTGTGTGAGCTCTTTTTAGGCCTATTTTGGACATAGTTTAAAAAGTCAGCACACCAGATAGCTGCATCCTGTTGGATACCTTGCCTCCCCTATTGTCTTTTCTCAAAGAAGGATTCAAAGCATGGGCATAGGACATGCTGTAATCAGCATTTATGGGACCCTTACAATAACCTCCTCTTGCACTTCTTGAGGAAACCAACAGCAAGACTGAGCATGAAATTATTTTATTTGTTGATCTTAAAATTCCCTGAATAGCAGGATCCAGAATTCAGAGGAGGTACACTTGAATTTCAATGAACAGTCACAAAATGAGAGACCAAATACCCCTCACTACCCCAGACAGTTATCTTGAAATCTTAAAAATGCAGAATCTTCATATTGTTTTGTTAAGCAACATCTTGCTGGGGCTATGGGGTGGAGCTTCTTGCCCACAGGAGTGTGGTTCAACAAGATAAGGGCTTTAAAATCTATCCCTGAACTCTCACATTTGTGACTAGAAAGGGCAGTTATTTATTTTGCATACCTCAGGATGATGAGTTCAGCATCTGAAGGTGTAGAGTGTATTAAGGATGCAGGTACATGTATGATGGTAGAACTGTACCCAGAAGAACCAAGGGGAAATTGTGAACTTTTAATGTGAGTGACACATGGCAAAAATATCCTGCTGCCTCCCTGCCAGGGGTGGTGGAAAGCCATACCCTTTCCAGCACAGGATTGCTCAACATCAGCTAACTGATTACTGCAGGAAGAAATGTCACACTCCCATTAATTCAAAGCACAGTTCTGGATTTACAGGAAAAAAGGGGTAATATAGTTTGTAGAAGCAGGCAGGAATGACGTGTATTTGGATGTGAGCTGGCTCATCATGAGTTCAGTAAAAAGGAAGGTAAGCAATAATTTCTTAAATTTTGCTTTAATTGGAGCCCTGCTGTGGTGAGTCAGACAGCTCCATCAGCCAGAGGAGAACACCCTGCACAAAGCATGGATGGAGCCTGTGCAAGACCCCCAGCACTCCTCTCTTTGCAGGGACAGGCAGAACTGTGAGAGGTGACACAGTCCAAAATCTCTGTCCCAGCCCTGTCTCTGCTGGGATCACAGGATGGGTATAAAATCACTCCACTGCCCAGAGGACACTGGCAAGGGGAGTTTCTGCCCAGGCCACTTTTCCCTGTTCAGTGTGTGCTGAGTTTGATGCATTTGTAAAGGTTTACTGGGCTTGCTGTGCTGAACTCAGCTCAGATAAACTCCTAATTCTGCAGCTCCACACAAACAGATAGGGTATGAAATAGGGATATGTTGTTTCTGAATTCTGGGCTGGGCTGGAACTTCTCTGTAGGAGATGTTGCATCTCTCCAGGATTCTGAGGAGTTGGATGCCCTGATGAGAACTAATTTTAAATGTTTTCTTGAATTTATTTTTCCAATTAACTAACCTTTTGCTGATTGTTTTGGGTGGCAGTTTTTTCCCTAACAAATGTAAGAAAAATATTTGTATTAAATTCCATCAATAAAAGCGCTTTGAATTGAGTGGTTTTCATGTCAGAGTTTTTGGTTTTCGTTAAAATGTTCTGTTACCACTAATGACAGGTGCTGACCAGAGAGGATGAAATCTTTTTTTCAGGGTCTGATTCTGGACTGCCTTGTAATGAAATGGTTTGTTGTGCACAGTCTGATTACTATAGACTGACAATCAAATAGGATGACTCAGCCAGCCCCAGACCAAGCTCACTGGACTTTTGAGCCATGTGGATTTCACAGGGGACAAAATTTTAATACTCCTGTAAAAGCAACTTCTGGCTCAGAATATTCCTCTGGACCACAAAAGAAAGACCCTGCACGACTTCAGGGCACTGTGACCATGTCAGATGTGCTTTTATCATTGACCTGTGATGATTTACAGTAGAGAGAGGAGAGGGAAGGAGAGGAGAGGGGTTTGGTGTGTTACTGTTTCAGGACCGTGCAGTTCACATTCATGGGGAAGGCAGTGGCCTCCCTAGTCACTCCTTTCCCCACCCCCAAAAAAATTAAAGTGCCAAAACACAAACCCAAACACTTCAGAGACCCCAGAGAGTGAGAGACCAGAGCCTGTGGAAGCTCTTCAAAATCAGGCAGATGTGGGCTGACTTTGGAGAAGTGAACTGCCACTCTCAGAGCTGAGCAAGGGGGATAATCCAGAGCTATCTAAAGTCTGGATTACCACAAGGTAAGCAAAATTTTGGGACTGTCTTTAACTAAAGTCTGACTGGAGACAGCTGATGGTTGTGTCTTGGCTGTGACAGCTGCACCCTGCATCTGCAGAGGAAAGGACAGCTCTTCTGCAGGCAGGAAATCTTTCAAGGATGGGCACTGGCCTCTGCTGACCCCCAGGAATGAGCATTGACCACGGGCTGGCTGCAGTCAACTGCACTCTTCTGCCAGCCTGAAAAAACAGGAGAAAGGAACAAGACTCTGCACAAGGGCTCCTCTTGCCCAAGAGCCTGGGCTGGGAAAGTCTGTTCTTGTCCAGGGAAATTTCTCTTGCTCATCTCTCGACCTCCCAGACTGTTGGCTGTGCTCCAAGGAAGATCTCTCTTCCTCCTCCAGAGCACTGATGGGGCTGCAGCAGCCTTACCTCCAGGAAATGAGTTAGTGAAAAACTCCCAGTACTCCCCATCCCTCCCTGCCTGTAACAGCTTCCCCTGGGAAATCCCAGCTGCCTCCTGCTGCTGTCTTAGTAGGTTATGTCTCACAGGGTAGGTGACACTGGACTTTCTTCCAGAATTAGGACACTGCCTTAGATATTCAGGCACTAATTTAAAGATGTTTGTGTTACATTTTGAACTTAACCAGTCTACAGATTGGTCTTTGGAGGACAGCAGGTTCTGTGGCAATAGCAAGGGCCTCAAGTTCCCCCCACTGATGTTGTGTAACCTCTGTGATCTGCAGAAAAGGATTTCCTTATTTTCTTTGTAGAAAGGCTAACATGCTGCCCTCCTTTTATTTTTTGCTAACTGTGATCAAGATAATGTGCAGGGGTGAGGGGAAAAACGTCACTGGTAATCTGATTCTGCTAAGCTTAAAAGTATATGTGTTCTTCTCTTACCTAAAGAACTCTCAGTGCCATTTTCTTCCCCACTTTATAGTCTCAAAGAGCTGAAGACATTAGCAATGTACATAGTCACGGATGCTGGCTGTAGGAATCATTCTAGGTTTTCATTCTTCAGACTCCAATCTTCTCTACCATGTGAAGAAAACAAAGAAAATTCTACCTACAGTTTATTTTTAGCTTGGCTGGAATATAACAGCAAAGGGAGTGCTGTGAATTCTCTCATTGGCATGTTGTTGTGCATCATGATCTGGCTTCAGAACAACTTCCTCCAGTGCCAGCGTGGGAGGAGGTGGGAGGTGAGTGGGGCTGGGTTACCTGTCTGTGCATTTGCTGTTCTGCCCCACTGCTACAAAATAATCATCACAGCCTGGGAGGTTATAGAACAGCCTACATGGGGTTGTGCTGTGCCCAGAGCATGGCATGGGGCCCTGGAGGCAGAGGAGCAGTGTGCTCAGTCCCCATGACCAAAAACCACATCTGAGAAAGCCCCAGCTGCCGTGACCTGCCACACCGTGTTTCACTCATTCTGCAAAGATTCCAACTCCCTGCCAGGCTTGGACTGTAAAAAGGATCCAGCCCCCTGCCAGGGCCTGGTAAATGCAGTGCCTGGGCAGAGCAAAGAGTGACTGCTGTATTTAATGTGTGCTGTGTACTTAACCTCACACTTTTCTCCCTGCCCTGACCCCGCTGCTGTGCACAGAGGCAAAGCTGGGCTGCCCTGACAGTGAGCTGAGCACAGGGTACCCCTGGTGAGCCACATCCCAGCTCAGCATCTCTCCCTCCTCTGAGAGATGAAGGGATGATAGACTGCTGTGCCATCCTAAGCTCTGTGCTTGTGCTGCTGGAATTGGAGAAGAAACCATGGCCCACAGGCTGCTGGATTTGTGCTGACCCGTTTATTTGCAGGCAGGATCGCAGCTCAGAGCGAGCTACTGCTTTCTTCCATGGGAGGCAACTCAGTGACACAGAATTTTCCAACCAAAAAGATGGGATCTGCCTCTTTCACTCGGACTGTGTGTAGACTTGCATTTGTAATGTCTGCAAATGAGATCTGAGACAACTGAACCTGCCTAATTGTTGCTGTGTGTATGTGCTGTGTGTGTGCCAGCATGGATTATACATCCTCCCTTCTCCTTGTTCCTGCTGCCTGGGGTGTGCTGTTTCTGCCACAGCTAAATGTGTCATATTTTTATTGAATAGCAACGTCCCAACTGAAGAGATAAATACAACACAGGCATAATGAATCATGGGCTCTGTGGACTTGCTCAGACCCAGGAGGCTGGAGCAGGCCAAGGGATGAAACACCACCGTCTAACTCTTGTTTTCTTCACTTTTGCCTTTAAACTGCACCCATGGGAATTCAGGGAACAATACTCATCCTGCCTGTGCAAGAATCCAAGGATCCTAAAGAGGCCAGGATGAAAAGCATGTGCTGGGGGCAAGAAGGTTAAGTGGCATAGTGCTCCTCTCTGCTCAACATCCCTCTCTGAGGAGGGGTCTGGCTGCTGCTGCTGCTGCCTGGAGAGCCTGGCCAGGGGTTGGAGGGCACTGATCTTACAAAAAAGTCCTTGGCCAGGCTGAACATGAACCTCTAAGGACATTCCCACTGTGAGAAGAATAAATGAAAGGAAGAATACAGACAGGAATGCACCTGTGCACACCGTGCAACCCTTTCCCTCTGCTCAGGGCAGGGCAGCCTTCAGGGCAGATGGGAAAAGGCAAAGCTTGACTGGGGAAGAGCCAGAGATGGGCAGCAAGGAAGAGTGGAGGACTTGGAAACATGACCTGTGAGGACAGGAGGAATGAACTGGGATCAGTTAATTCAGAAGAAGGAGGACTAGGGAGACAAGGTAAGCCTTTAAGAGTACAAAAGACAACCACAGAGTAAGGCTGTAAGGTCTCCCACTGGGATTAGGGGAAAATTACAATAATATTTTTGAAAAGACATTGAGAGAAACTTTCCAACTGCAGGATAAATAAGGACTGGAAAATATACAGGTTGGCATATCTCCACCAATAAATATTTTTAAGACCAGGTTAGACAAACTTCTGTCAAGAATGCAGGTTTTGGCAGCAAGGACAATGTGGGGTGTTAAGATTAATTTCAGTATTTTTTGTCGGCTGGTTTCACTGTGCAGAAGCCAGAAGCTTCTGGAGAGAATTTCTGCCATTGCACAGGGTGAAGTTATTCATGCACATCCCCAGCATGGTGGGATTTCCCTGCGGACTGCTCTGCCCAGCCTGTGTGGTTTCCCTGTGGTTTAAGGACAGTCAGGTCAGGCAATAGAGGAGGTGGCAACTTTTTATCATAAAGCTATTAGAGCTTCAATCAAAGAGCTAAGAAATTGAAGATGTGGCAGAATATTTTTTCATGTAAAAGCCACTCAAACCCACCTTTACAGGCCTCTCAGTAAAGGAAGGAGCCTTTGAGCGAGATTCTGTTTAAAAGCCCCGTAAAAGCATTATCTGTTTTTCTCAAACTTCTAATATTAGTAGGCACAGAACATAGATATTAATCACTTCACTGGGCAGCTGAGTGCTGCTCTGTCACATTTCTAGCACTGCACAGGTAAGTGTGCCCCTTCCCCACTGATTCAGTCAAGAGTGAGGTCACACACACATCCCCCAGAAAATCAGTAGTGCTGGGACACGCAGCAGCAGCTGCTGATGCTGAAGGTGGTACAGGAATCCCTGAACTGGTCTGGGACAGGACAGGAGCATGCTTGGACAAGAGCCACGTTTATAAGCTGTTCTTCAGACTCTTTAGAGTGACAAATCAAGAGGGGGGACTGCAACTCCCAACGCTTTTCCCTTGCTTGTTCTGCAGCATAGGAAAAAATTACTTGAATGAAGATGCTGATGCCAGCTTTGTTCTCCAGGAAGAAGCTCTGCTGGAAGGTAGGAGTCATGAGCCTGAAAAAAACAGCACAGCTCAGCACAGCCCTCTGGAATCCGGATGCTCTCCCTCACCCACCCTGTGGTCTCCTGCTGCTGCTTGCCCGGGGGCATGGCAAGGTGAGTGGGTGAGGTTCACCCCCAGAGCTCCTGGGCTCCAGCACAGTGCTTTCAGTTATCTCCAGAACTTGTAAGGGTTTCCAAAGCTAGGGAAGGGTTTTATCCACCATGGGTGGTCCCTGTTCAGGTATTCTCATGGTCTGAAACCTCATTACAGCAAGAAGGGAGGGATGAGCAGTCTGTGTGTGTGTGTTTTGGGGAAGTGTACAGTGGATTGGCAATTTCAGTACTACCCAGGCAGGTGAAATTGTAAAATTATGCTTCTTTCTGCAAGCAGCACAGCACAAGGGGAATCTGAGATGGAGCCAAGGAGTGGTGGGAAGGGGACATCTGTGAGAAGGGAGTGGGTAGAGGAAGAGGCAAAATGCAAGCCCCATGTGTTCCTGACCAGCAGCCCTGACACAGAGGGCAGGGGCTTTTGTGCAGCTCCGTGCACTGACAGCAGGAACTTACCTCCACACGGTCTGAGTACAAAAGAACTGAGAAGATGCTGAGTGAAGGATCTCAGCCCAGGGTAAGACCTTTCTGAGCAAACATCCACATAAACATACCTCAATTAGTGGTAAGTGTGGGCTGGCCAGTTGCCCATCTCACTTATGTCCCTACTCAAGAGAGCCACAGGAACTCATCTGCCTTCAGGTTTAGCACATATGTAAGGCTTAACCAGCTTTTAAAAGCCAGGAAGTGTCCTAAACCACTTTGCCTGTCCAGGAAAGTGTCTGCCTGCTGTGAAACCCCAGCTTCAGTGCTCATGCCCCAAGAGCAGCACTCTCAGCCAAGGGCTCTGAAGGGCATGAGCTGTGTAACCCACCCAAGACACCAGTCCTGCACCTTGTCCAGGCAAGCAGGCTCTGCCTCCCTGATTCTCCCAGGAGCTGCTCCCATCCAGCCCCTTTGCAGCCGGGGAGAGGCACCAGGAGACATGAAAGCCACAATTCTCCCCTGCCAGCTCTCCCTCCAGCACCTGGCTCAGACTGGGACCAGCTGTAATGGGAGTACCTGGAGAGTGCACAGGGTTGCAGAGTGAACCTGAATGCTGCAACAGCTCTGTGGGCTACTTATTTTCTGAGGGTTTCTTTCATAATAATTTTGTATTTTTATTTTACAACCGTACTTTTATTTTGTAGTGTTTATTGTGTATCTTTGCCACTGTGATGTTGGAAAGCCCTTGTGAAGACCTTGCTCCATCCAGTCAGAGCAGAGAGGTCCATTGTGAGAGGGAGCATCGTCTGCAGCCAAGGTGGAAGTAAAGCACAGTGAGATGCTGATTTTGGACACAAACTTGTAAAATATAACTCCACATCAGATGCTGACTCCTTTCAAGTTGGGAAAAACAGGTCTGAGCCCCAGAAACGGTTTGCTTGCTCTTTCCAGGTAGCACTGGAAGCACAGCAGCCGGGATAGGCACGGTGGTACCATGTCCTGCAGCCCCAATGGGGACTGGCACTGATTTAAGCAGGGCATTTGTTCCAGCTTGCATGGCCAGGGCTCAGAGTAGGAGCTTTTATGATCACAATAATCAGGTTGCCTTGCCTAATTACTACATAGCTTGGCAAACTGTATTGCACACTGCTCATGCTTTTGTTTGACAGAAAAGAAGGCGAAAGTAGTTGAAGGCTGTAGCCTTTGTTCTGGCTTGCATGGCCAAGGCTCAGAGTTTGAGCTTTTACGATCACAATAATCACGTTGCCTTGTCTGGACCCTGATTACTGTGTAGCTTGGCAAAATGTATTGCACACGCTGATCCCTGCTCGTGCTTTTGTTTGAAAGAAGAGGCCAAAGGTAGTTGAGGGCTGTAGCCAGCCGCAGGCAGGCAATAGCCATGTGTCCCCTTTCCCATGCTGGGGGTGCAAGGGGTGCTCTGAAGCAGCCGTGTCCCGGAGGGCTCTGCCTGGGCAGCGCTGAAATTGGGCTGGGGAAAGCTGTCTGGGCTCACTAATGAACTATTGATGTATCTGCGGCGTGTATTCGCAATGAGCCCGTAGTGATGGAGTTGGATCAGCCCTGCCAGCGCGGGGCTCTGCCCGTGTTCCTAACGGGGCACGATCGCTTTACGGAGCCTTCCCACACGGAGCCCCGAGGCGGGCGGGCAGGGCAGGCGCTGGGCTCCCACCGGGGCCGCTGCCGGCTGCGGGGCGCTCTGTCCCGGGCTGCGCGGCACCGAGCGAGCCCCTCGCTCCCAGCCCGCTGTCACCCCGCTCCCCGGCCGAGGAGCACCGGGCCGTGCCGCGGGCTGCCGCCGCTCCTCCCCGCGGCGGTGCCGAGGGGCGGGGGATGGCGAGGAGGATGCCCCGTGCCCGCCGAGGCGGCCGGGCTGGCGGCGGCGCCTCCCCCGCCTCAGCCGCGGCCCCCGCCTCCCCTCGCCTCAGCGCCTTAAACGCCTCGGCCGCGGCGGCAACAAAGGCGGGCGGCGGCCGGGAGTGAGGGGCCGGCGGAGGGCCGGCGAGGCGGGGCCGGCGGCGAGCGGCCGAGGGTCGGTGAGTGGGCGAGGGGCAGCGGGGCCGGGCTGGCGGGGAGGGAGGCACCGAGGGTGGGCGAGCGCTGAGGGGCCGCGCGGGCCGCAGGTGCGGCGGGAGAACTGGGAGCGCCGTGCCCTGGCCGTGAGGGGGGCTCCGGCCATGAGGGGTGCTCTGGCTTGTGAGGGGGGCTCCTGTGGGCAGCGCGGGGCGGACCACCTCCGCTACGGCGGAACTTCTGTTAATTCTTACTGTTCACGCTTACAACCCCGTCAGTATAAACTTCTGAGCACGGCAGATGTGTATGGCGGCTGCCCGTCCCCTGCTCCTGCCGCTCTCCCGCGGTTTGGGCAGCGCTGAAGGCGGCGGTGGCTGCGGAACCCGGGCACGGGGAGAGAGGATGGGCAGGGGTGCGGCAGCCCCCGGCCCCTGCTGCCCCCGGTTCGTGTCACCCTCGCCCGCAGGGACCGCCAGTCCTAGCACGGGATTTGCCCTGTGAGTGATTTTAGAAGTAGCTGCATTCGTCTCTACTAGCGCACAGCAGGTCAGGCTGCAGAGAGAATAAATAATGTGTAGCGTGGTTTTTGTACTCGTCTTCCAGGGCGAATCTCTGCTCCTGCATTATGAGTCCCCGGTAAATCGGGGCAGTGGGTGGTGACCGGGGGTGAAGGATTGGGAATTGCTGCTGCTTTGTGCTGTTTCCATATCTGCTTGCTGCAACTGGATCTAATCACTGACAGTGTCAAAACAGAAATATCTGCAAGGGGAAAGGTGCCATGGCAGAGCAGCTGGATGTAGCAGGAGATTTTCTTGGCTGTGAGGGAGTGAGAAACCAGAGCTGCCTATTAATGTGTGAGGAATGAGTCTAACTCTCTCTGTGTGACTCCTCCTTTAGTGGCACGCTCACAGGGCTGCACTTGCCTAAAGACTGGTAGCTAATCTGGAATACTTTTTCTGAGCTGGGATAAGTTTAAATAGGTGGGAGTGCTGTGATGCAAGGCTGCATCATCCTCCTGCTCTCAGAGGGGAGTCAGTGGAGGAGACCCCAATAGAATGGGGTAAGTGTACAGAAGGTGTGTCACTGAGGGGGAAAGGGGCAGCTTTGTCCTTGGCTTTTGCTGCAAAAGCTGAGTGTTCTACTGACCTTGGTTGTGTGTTTTGGGAAGTTCTCCTCATCTCCTGGTGTCCAGAACAAAATGCAGACATTCATCCCTTGTGTTTCATCCTAGTCCCTGGACCACTGTGCAAGGGAAGGTTTAGAAGGTGCTTCTATAGATACCAGTGATACTGAATCTTCCCTAGGAGGAAGAATATTAACAGGAAAAGTCTTTCCAAAAGGCCCCTGGGACAGAGGCCAGGAGTGCCTAATGAGGCAGACTTTTCCTGTTAGCTGCAGTTCTTGATGTGGGAGGGTGAGGGCCTGGGGGTTGCAGTGAGCCAGTGTGGGGGCAGGCAGCCCATGGCCGGGTCTGCTCTGGGCAGCTGATGGCCTCACCTGGGCATGGAGCACTGCTCTGGAGGTGATGCAGCTGCTGAGTCAAGGCAAATCATCTGTTTTCCTCTGGTTCAACAAATAAATTGGTTTGGTGATGATGCTGCAGGGATGAGCAGCTCTGTAGTGCCAAGGTGTGTGTCCTGTTGGTGTTGGGGACAGGACAGCTGTGCAAGGCTTCAGCTTGGCTCCAGATAAATCTGTCCACTGCTTTTCTTCTCTCATTTAATGGTTGCTTCTCTTAGCTTACCTAAACATGGTGGAAGGAGCTGTGTTTTTTGGGTTTAGTAGGAACATGGTGGGGTCCTCTGCTGAAATGTGTGCCTCTGGCAAAAGTGGTACATGGCCTGAAAATGGAGCTGGCCACATTATCACTGGAGCTGCAGTGCTCAGCTGGGTGCGTTTGTGTCTCTGCTGGCAGCAAGTGTGGGGCTGGGTTTCAGAAAAGAGGAATATCTGATCATATCTACTTAATTCCTGAACACAAAAATATCTGTTGATGGGGCTTTGAGCAGGCTGCCTGCACTGGTGGCTGCTGTTTGTGTGCTCTGCAGCTCAGTTAAAACCAAAGAGTGAAAATGCAGGTGTATCATTGTTCATAGAGACCTAGTTTTCTAGGGACAAAACTGGTGAGTACTTCAACCTTGTTTTGCAGTGGCTGCTGGCAGAGTCATCTCCTGCAGGAGCTGGGAATCCATGAGAGGAATTAGAGGTGCCAGTATGGGGTGGGCAGGGGTGGCCTAACGAAGGGCAGAGCAGATGCAGTAATGTTCTGTATCTTTACTGTCCTTGAGACAGTGGTGCAAAGAAGCTGCTGCAGGAGCAGATTGCTGTCCATTCAGAGTTTGTGTCCCTGTGGCTCTGCTGGAGGGCAGCCCTGTGCTGAGGGGTGTGTCTCCAGTACCCACACAGATCCCCCAAACCACACCTGGGCAGCACAGCCTCACCCAGCTCCTGCCCTGCTCCAGCTGGAGGAACCAGGAATGGGAATGGATCAGGCTGGGCTGCCCTTTGCTCTCAGGCTGACTGATGTGCAGGAGGTGATTGAACTCAAGTTCTTTGACTGTCAGTGCTTCTCCTCACACCCTTCCTCTGTTGCATTGGCAGTCTTTGGAAGGGCAGAAATGATGCTGCAGTTGTGATCCTTGTCCCTTTCCAGGAGAGGTTCAGTGGTGTGCACAACTGCCAGTGAAAATGTCATTTTCCTGTTCTCTACTCAACGTTCATAAAGATCACTGTAAAAGGTCTGACAGAATTGTTTTGATGATCTTTAACAAAGTATCCAGACCTTTTCTCATAGCCCTTAGATTTTGGAAGAGTGATGTAAATCACAATGTTGCACAGGATTAGCAATCAGAGAGCATTATGAATCAATCTCATACTTTGTCTTAGCCATAGCTGACCTACATATTACAGCTCTCACTGTAACTGCTTCACCAAGGACAGGCTTTGCTTCTAAGGCGGCCCAGTGGCTGGACATGTTTGTGTTTGAAGAACATTCCTGGTGGCTTCAGATGTGCTTGAAGTCTGTGCTGCTTGACTGGGTAACCTGTCACTGAAGTGTGAAATACAAGTGGTTCCTTTGAATGTTCTTTTAATTATAATTGTGCTGATGGAAAAACTAGAAGATGAAATGAGATGATTTCTGTATAAAGTGCTCTTAGATGTTGAGCCAGCAGGGATAGTTGTTACCAGTTCCTCTAATCACTTGTGAGATTAAAAACCTTGGAAAAACTTACATGTTTGAGCACTTGCTTGTAGGTAACAATGAAGGTTTATTGCCTTTCTGAAAGTGTGCTGCAGCTCAGCCTCTGAGCTTCTGTAAAATCCCTCCCTGTGGGTCACTGATGGCACTGAATGTGCGTGCACATCTGCCTGTTCCACTTGCAGATGAGTTTTCCTACTGATTCCCAGAGCGACGGTGCGAATGATGATCAAAAGGAGAGTCCAGCACTGTGTCTGCAAAGCAGTGACTTGGCTGATTTAAGGCAGCACTTAAGCCCATTCCTACCTGTCATTATGATCCAGCTCTGAAGGACAGATTCTTTGGTTTGAGGGATGCTGGAAGCAATGAGAAATGCAGGTACTGCTGTGTGTTAGCATGGACCGTGGTAGTGGAGTGTGTGTACAGCAGCATGTTCACATGCAGATCTTGTGTATGGAACATCACTTGGGTGTGTGGGTGTTCAGGAGTTCTTCTGTGAAACCAGAACAGAGGAGGTCTGCCCTGTAGTTTTTAGTCACAGCAGTGCCTTTGCCTAGCTTGGGTTTGCTGGTCCCTCTGCAGCATTTGGAAGCTTCCTGGGGTTTTTGGCTTGGGGTGCCTCTGAAATTAGGAGCTCTGCCACCAAGTCACTGGATTTTTTTTTTTTAGTCTTTTTTTTTGTTTTGTTTTGTTTTAGCTTTTGCTTGTGGTCTGTTGCTCACAAGCTCCCACAACCTCCGTTGTCAAACGGGTTGGTGTAGGAAGCTGCAGCACAGCATCTTGTGGTTTCTTTTTTTCTATAAATAACTAAAATAAAAGGGTCTGTCTGTGAGATTGAAAACATTGCACATAATATCTCATATTCTAACATCAGGATGCTGAAGTGCAGGGAGGTCTCTGCTTTTCTCCCTTGTCTCCAATGCCCCAGACTCCTTTGTCTGGGAATGGTTTGTCTGTACAGGCAGAAGGGAGCTCTGTGCCAGACTGTGCTAACGTTTCTCTGTGCTCCTGATGTGTGTTAGCTCTGGGAACTGGCAGCTCCTGAAGATGAGCTGAGCAAAGCTGCTCCTGCTACCTCAGTGCTGCTGAGGAAGTGGAGAACCCAAATGCACCCAGCACAGGATGCCAGTTTCTCTGGCTGTACATCCCACACTGATCCCTGGGCACTGGCGGGCTTGTTTGTCACAGAGCCCAGCTTCTGCTTGGGACTCCTGGGGCTGGTGGAAACTGGAAACAAGCTAATGCTGCTCACTTCCTAAATATTGCATCCATTCTGCTTACAGTGGCTGCAGCAATTTGGGTTTTCAGCTGTAAAATTTTGCAGAAAAATAAAAGTTGTTGACAGCAGTGATTAATTTTTTAATATGCATTGCAGCTTGCCCTGGGTGTCTTTGCAGTACAGTGTTTGCTGATTAGGAAATCAGATGGGTTCCAGTCAGCCTGACTGTGCTGACTGAATTTTCTGCAAGTACCCTGTGTGTGTCAGCAGAGTCCCAAGTGTGTGGGGAGAGTGTGATCCTCACTGGGATGGAATGACAATAGAAAATGCCATGGCAGTTGTACAGCAATGACAGCTTTCTAAAATGGATGTCCTTGGGACTAGAAGACATCTGCAGTCCTGATTTCCCCTGCTAATCTCAAGGACCCACTTTAACCTTGAAATAACATTTAATGTACAACATCAGAGTAATGACTTTTTAGTTCTGAATTTGTTTGTAAGGTAGAATCCTTAGGAAAGGCTGCAAGCAGAGCTCTGTTGCATGAGTTGCTCTCTTCCAAAGACACAGAGCATTCCAAAAACAATTAGTTTATATCTCAAATTAATAAAAAACTTACCAGAGAAGATGTCTTTATGCTGTGAGCTGCACTGTCTAGCAAGACTGAAAATTTGAGTGTGATCCTTTGTTAACTAAGTTGGGGTCATGGTATTTATTTGGTTGGTTTTTATCTTTTTCCCCTCACAATTAAATTGTTCCTAATGTCAAGATTTGGTCCAGGGATGGATGATCGCTGTGTTAATTCTGTGGTCCTGCCATTCTTTGTGCTTGCAAGAGGTCTTAAAGAAATTAGAAATTTAGATGTACAAGATTGTAATTGTTGGGATAAAATCTCTCTGTTGGTGTCATGAGGCCCCAGCTGGGGTCCCCAGCACAGTAAGGGCATTGGCCTCTTGGAGCAAGTCCAGAAGAGGCCACCAGGATTATTAGAGGGATGGAGCCCCTCTCCTGTGAGGAAAGGTGAGAGAATTGGGACTGTTCAGCCTGGAGAAGAGAAGGCTGCAGGGTGACCTCACTGTGGCCTTCCAGTGCCTGCAGGGAGCTACAGGAAAGGTGGAGAGAGACTTTTTACAAGAGCCCAGGGGGACAGGACAAGGAGAAATGACAGAGAGCAGGTTTAGGTTGGGTATTAGAAGAATCTCTTCCCTGTAAAGGTGGGGAGGCCCTGGAACACATTTCCCAGAGAAGCTGCTGCTACCCTGGCAGTGTCCCAGGCCAGGCTGGATGGGCTTGGAGCAGCCTGGAATAGTGGAAGGTGTCCCTGCCATGGCAGGGGGTGGAACAAGATGATCTTTAAGGTTTCTTCCAACCCAAAACCTTCTATGGTGATTCTATGATACTTTATATTTTTTGGGTTGCTTACATTTTTATGTAAATTTATATTTGTACTTCTCCAGCAGAGCTTCAGTGTAAATAATTGTCAGAGAGTTGGACACTTTGTAAGTGAGGTTCATTAGCAGAAATGTAGCAAAGATGGAAAAGTTGTGTTCTAGATCCTCTGGGCTGGTATTTCACTGGCAAGTCTGATGAATACTTTATATACTTTATGAGAGTGTGGAAGGTGCTGGATGGATTTTGCTCTCATCCAGATGATGGTGTCTGTGAATATAAAGCTTATTTCTTATTAACAGCTGTTCTTGCAGTCTCAAAATCCACTTTTCACAAATGCTTATGTCCATGAGAGTGTTGCTTTCTTGGGAAGATCATTGAAGAGTGACTGGTTGTATCTTAACACATTCCTTCCAGAGCTTGATAACATTTATTTTGTGAAGTCTGTAGCTGCCTAGGGAGCTGCCTTGCACCTTTCTGAATAGAGCCCATTGTGGAGGGAAACCTCCTCCCCAGTGAGGGATGTGTTATGACTTGCCTCCCAACAAGTGCTGCAGGGGCAGGTTTCAGTTGGACAAGGATGGCATTCAGGGTGAAGGAATTGGGAACAGAGATGAAATAGTCCCAAGGATGTGTTTTATTATTGGAGGCAGGGGGATTTCCAAAGGCAAAAATGGAATTGGTAGAAATAAGTTTTGCTTTTGCTGACAGCATGAAAGGGGATTTTTTAGAGACACAGGAATCCCCAGCTGAAGAGGAAGGGCAATGGCTGGAATGCCTTGTGTGATGGGTCAGTCAGACTTTGTTAATGGGATAAAGTGAGGGATCACTGACAATTTTAGGATCTTCAAATTTAATGTAATGTTTGTTTAAAGAATAGCTATCTTGAACACAGCTACCTGTAGATTGACTAGTATGAAAAGGTGATAGAGCCTTGGAGTTGGGCAGTGGTTCCATGTGCTGTGTGCTTGGACCACTGCCAGGCTGCCTGCTTTACCAGAGGGGTCTGAGCAGAGCAGAAAGTGGGGGAACTGAGTAGATGCAATGTAATTCTCTGTTGATTAATCTGCTGATTTTCAGAGCAGTTACTTGTGTCTTCTGTTATACTCTTATGTAACATAGGGTAGGTGGGGAGTGGCAATTATTTTAGGTTCTGTGGATGTGGCTCAGTAATTTCAAATGTGGTTAGAAGTGTGTTTTAAAAAATTGAGGTGAACTCCCTAAAGTCTGCACCTGGGGTAACAGTCTTTAATTTTCAAGTGTGATATAACTCCCCTCTCCCATTCCACATTCAGTTTTGGAAACTTCTTACCCCCTTGTAAATCACTTTCGAAAATATCCATCTCTTGATGATGAACTACGTGCTCAAAGGTTAAGAAGCTTCCCTAGTTACTAAGGGAGTGCAGCTGGGTAGCTATTTATTCATGGAAATCAATTCATAGATGAATTGTTTAATTAGATAATCATATGCTTGCAATCTAAGGAGAAAAATTCAGAAAGGTTAATTAAGGAGTGGTTAGAAAATCTGATGTCAGAAATTGTGTTAAGTTTCAGCCTGGACTCTCTTAATTAAAATTAGTTTAGTTCATGCTGGAAGTGAATGGAAATGAAGGAAATTTAAGCTTACCATGGCTACAGATGTGGGAGTGTACCAAGGTCAGTAATGCATATTAACTCATATTTTCAAAATTAATTCCTGGCAATTATTTGGCTTGATTTTTCCTGTCTGTCTTCATCAGACAACACTCAGGGATCCTCACTTATTTGAGGTATTGCAGAAACGCCTTTTCCCCCTCACTATTCCTTTGCAGCCTGAGCTGAGATTTTACACTGTCTGAGGACAGCAAGTCAAACCCTGCAGGTGGTGTTTCAAATGCTTAACTGTGCACCTGAACATTGTCCTGCTGCTGCCAGCACTTCACCTCTGTGAGGTGTTCCCAGGTGTGACAGTCGTGTCCTGGCACATGCAGGGTGGGATCCAAGGAGGGGAATACCTCGGTGGGGTGGCTGGGGCAGGGGAGGGGTGGCTCTGTCACCACTGCTGTGTCACAGCTGCTTGTCCAATGTGTCAGAGCTGTCCTGGTTTGAAGGACAGGTGTCTGCAAATTAAGACAGGAGCTTCTCTTTGACATGGAGACTATAAACCCCCTTCCTCTAAATTATAATAATAATTTTTAAATTAAGAGGCTCTTAGGCCTCTTAAGATATGGGAATTAGGAATAACAGTTCTTTACTAGGAAAATTAAAATAGAAATGCAGTATTACAAAGAACAATCCCAGCCCTTCCAGAGTCAGAATCCAAGCTGACACCCGTCAGTCAGTCAGGGTGGTGGCAGCAGCCCCATTCAGTGGTGGCTGCATCCTCCTGCAGTGGCAGATGTGGTTCAGCTGGAGCAGTGCTCCTGGAGAAGGTGCAGTTTCCTCTGAAGGTCCAGGGATGATGTGAAAAGTTCTGGTCTTCCTCTGGAATCCAGTGGAAAGAAAGTATCTTTCTGTCCAAAATCTCAGTTTTTCTCTGGATAGGAAAGGCTTGGCTCCTCCCCTGGCTGGAGCATCTCCCATGGGATGATGTAATTTTATCAGTCACACAGTGGGACTCAATGGCCCAGCAGCAGATGATATCTTCCTGGAGGGAGGATGGGTTGTGGAAAAGATAAAGACAAGACTTAATCTGAAAGATGGCCCATTAGCAGATAGTGCCAGGAGATCAGGGTCACTGTCCCACCCAGTTCCATCAGATGGTGACAGAATACACATTTCTGGCCACATCCTGTATTGCAGCCGGTCAGCGCCGCTTGCCTGGTGTGTCAGAGCCCCCCTGGGTTGGGAGCTGAGCTCACAGAACCAGCGCTGCTGTCACAAGATCTCTGCTCTTCCTTCCCACGTTCTACCACGTGGATTTCCCCTGGTTGCTGTAACTCCCTAATTGGGAGGAAAGCAGACGTGGGGTGTGGTAAAAGGCTCGGCAGGGCTCCAGTGAGAGGGGGAGCAGCTGTGAGCGTGTTGCCAGCCCCCCCACATTCCCCCGAGCGCTTGTGCTGTTCTTGTCCAGCTGGTGCTGGGCACTGCAGGATGGTGTGATGGCTTTTGGAGAGCGTGGGTGCCATGGCTGCTCTAAGCCCACTTGCCAGGGTTTCAGTAACCACAGGCTATTTGTAGCTTGCTTTTTGCATCACTGGCTGCTTTTCTGAAGTGAAAAACTCAGGCTGGGTGAGAAGGTGATCATATCCTGCTTCTCCTCATCTGAGATTTCTCCCCACACATTTTAATGCTGTGTCTTACAGTCTCAAAGTTGTTTTAGAGCATTTTCTTTGGCCTAATTCCTGGCTAGCCATATGCTCCAAGAAATCTTCTCATCCCTCCAGTATTGCTCCTTCTAGCCCCTTTCACCCCCTGCCAGATTCCTAAGCAGCCATCTCTTAGACAGCTTTTGGTCTCTCTGGTCCTTGAGCGTCTTTTAGCCCTCCCACATACTCAGCTTTCTTTTTCTTAGGTTTCATGAAAACAAACTCTTGGGGGGAAAAAAAATCCAAACCCAAAAATACTGCTGTGAAAACCCCTGCCCACTCTCCAAATGTCCAAATCCATTCTGTCTCTTTTCTGTAGTTGCACTTACTATTTTTCACAAAACTGAATTTAGCTGTTGGTGTTATCAGTAGTTCTAATGAAAATTTTTATAGCCAGCTACCAGGAGGCTATTAGCTGTGTTTTTGTGTCAAAAAGTAGGTGTAATGGTTCAGAGCAGATGAGCTGCAAAAACTACCCCCTTAAAAAAGGCCTAGAGAGAAGATATTTGAAAAGCTATTTTTATATTGCTCACTGGAGAGATTCTTTATCTCTGGTTTAGGGAGGAGGATCAAGGAAGTTAGCCAATCTTGAGCAAGATGGGTTTGAAATGGAAATCTTGGTCTGCAGTACCTGGGGAAAGCAGTGAGAAAGTTGGTAGGTGTGGGAGAAGGATCCTGCTGGGGCATTGTTGGGATGAGGCTGTGGCTGGTAAGAGGTTGAATCAGCCATAACTTGCAGTGGTCCTCTTTCTCCATGGCCACTGTGTAGCTCCTGCTTGAGCACTGGCTGTGAGGGTTAGTTGTGATGCCTTGTGTTTTAGCTTTTATATTTTTCAGACTCTCTGCTCCTTGGTGTGTAACTCTGAAACTTCATGTTAGGTGTTAGTAAGTTCTCTTCAGGGGGTAGTTAGACAAAACAATCCCTTCCCAGCTAGAGAGTCAAGGACAACTGGTACCCAAAAAGCAGAGCAGCCAAGGGAAAGGGGGCAAGCCAGAGGATTGAGACTTCATAGCCTGGGGCTGTGGTTGGACAATTGTAGCTGAACCAAAACTGATAAAAGCGTGAAACTCGTGACCAGAATCCATCTTGGGTTTGACTTGGGTGTGGCCCTGGCCTGACTCATGTACTGCCCAAGGTGCATCCTTTCAATAAATACTGATTTTATTCCTTTTGCTCTGTCTAGTCTCTGTTCTAGGCCTGCCTTTCCAGGCATCAGCTGTGTCCCTGTTGCTGCATTGTATCCTGGAGACGTGTGGGAGCCAAAGTCCTACTTCAGCTTGCCTTGCAACAGGTGAGTGTCTCTGTTCCTGGGAAGAAAGTCTAATAGCAGGGTATCCTGATAATGTCTTGATAATTTGGTCTGTTTCCCCAGGCCTGTTGCCAGCTTAATAATCAGTAACTGGATTTTCCATTCTTACCCCTGTTCTGGGTAGCAGAGGTTGAGGTCTAGCAGTAGTAATCACATCAGTCTCTGATCCCTGACAGTGCCTTTGCTGCTCTGTGTTCCTGGTTCCTGAGCCTCTCTTCTTCAGAAGGGATAGTGTTGGGTTTCTTGCTCTTCTGTGGTGCTGCTGAAGTTGCAGTATTTGCACAGAGCCAGTTCTTCTGAGATGATCATTCTTCTGTTTAAGCACAGGCTGCCAACTCACAGAATTAAGAATTCAGAATTGCCAGTGGTCTGCAGTAGCCCTTGACTTGTCCTAGAATTTTCTTTAATAAAAGAGTGGCTCTTTAATGAAAGTGGAAGGACTTCTATATTTTCTCTAGAAATACAGAAGGAATTGCAAAGCCAGGCTCTCAGAAGGCAGGACAGCTTTTAAGTTATACAGCCCAAATCTGACCTCTGAGCGTTGCAGGTTCTGATTGCCTGGTTCCACAGCTGCTGCTTGGCCTGATGCTGCCTTGCTCACTGTGGATAATCAATCTGCATTTGTGGTTGTTTCGTGGGGTTTTCATTTTCCTTCTTGCAGCTCTGAGGTTGTGCTTTACTTGTGCACTTAAGCCCTGCCCCAAGGTCAGAAACACAAGTTGTCCAATAGGTTCCTCTGTGGTGCTGCTCATAAGAGTCTGAGCAGCTGCAGTTCATGGTGTGTTGGTAAGAAAGCAGCTCTGTAAATGGGGAGCTGAGGCACGCACAGGGTGCTCAGCCAGTTCTGGGTGCTCTTCTGGGGAGCTGCCAGGAATTCTCTCCTTTTAATTTCTGATGTCTGAGAAATGGAGTTCTGTGGCCGAGAGCTTGGCCCATGTGCAGACCTGATCGTGGGTCTGTCCTTCTGCAAGGGTCTGGCAACAAAGGATGTGAGAAGTTTATTTTAAGCTTTGTTCGATTGCATAGCAGCTGTAAAAGAAGCGAGGCAGGAATCACTTTTTTTGTCAACTTTGGTTTGCCCCTCCTGAGACTTTATTTGGCTTTTGTGCCTTATTTCCTACACCTTAAAAAAAAAAAATTGCTGGAAAAAACCTACCCATGTAGAGTGTTATTTCATCTCATTCAGTGAGTGTTTCTGCTGTGGAAGAAGTATACTGTGACAAAATGAGGGGCAGGATTAGGTCTTTTTTGTGTGTGTTTTATGGGTAGAGGAGAGGGCTGGGCTGTTCACCACACAGGCTCATCCTGCTTGAATCATGGCCAGGCAGTGCAAATGAGATGTTGTCCTCCCTATGGAGCACCAGTGGGGAGGGCAGGCTGTGCAGACAGAATTTGTTGCCTGGTTGACACCAGGGGAACCATGGGCTCTGCTGGTGGCCCAAGAGCAGGTATTTGTTCCTGCCATTGCTTCTCTGCAGGCTTGTTCCCAGCCTATCTTCCAGTCCCTGCCTTAGTGGTATTCATGGACCAATCCTGCTCTGAAGCTCTGCAGTGTCTCATTCCACTTCTTGTCTTGAGATGTTGTCTGGGTTTCATCCTGTTCCCCTGTGTCTGATAGACCTGCTCCATCCTGGCTTCTTTATTCCTCACATCTTCTTGTGTGACTGATGTGACCAGAGGGTGCAGCTGTCCCTGCAGTGGTGACATTGTTCGTGTCCCTGCTCCCCAGCCAGTGTCTGTGCCCTCCCAGCCATGCTGGCTCTGTGCTGTGGGGCTTGGGAGCATTCCTGGCTGGTGCTCTGCTCTGCAGAGGCTTTAATGATTTTCCATTTAACTGTGATTAACCTGACAATCAGGGCATTGTTTATTGCATTCTGGAAGAGTTGTGGTGGCAAGATTTCTAATTTTGGGATGAATCAGCATTAACAATTAGGCAATAAACAAATACCATTTATTTTACAAGAGACAGACAGCAGGATGTTTTCCTCTGCCAAAACATCTATCAGGCTATTGCCTATGCTGTAGCTGGTAAGGTGGGAAGGAGCAATAATTCCTCACTCATAGAAAAAAGATAAGTCATGAGTCTTCATGGGCTGCCAGTGGGAGGGATGCTGAATGACAGAGGGGGTGTTGCCTCCTCCTCCTGGTCCCACAGTCTGGTGATTATTACTGGCTGTTAGTGCACAGGCCTGTCACACTGGAGCCTGGATGTTACTACAGTGTGTTAAATCCCTTCAGACAGACAAACTCACCTGGTTGGTGCTTAATTTACAGCACTCTCCGGGATCTTTCCATATGGGTCCTCTGTCTTAGGAGGGAAGAAGAATTAATGATAAATGAATGAAAATTTTATATTGTTCTGAATTAGGGGGTAATTTTTGGCCCCTACTTAACCTTGCTGTCTTTCAAGCTATTGTCTCTTTTAGTAATTATCTGCTTATATTCCTGATGGTAAAACTTGCCTTGTAGAAATGTTGTGTTGATGAATTCCTCAAATTCTGGTTTGACCAGAAGGCAAGGAGGCCTGATCACTCTAGTGCTCATGGCTTTCAGAGCAAGTGCCGAGGATTCAAGCTCTGCCAAGGAACACTGCCCACCCTGCAGCTGGTGGCTCTCAGCACCCAGCCTAGGCTCTGTGCACATCTGGAAGGTGCTGGGCTGTCAGAGGTGCTCCTGAGCAGGCACTCTTGCTGTCCTGCTTTGCTGGGGGACACGTGTCCTCTTGCCCCTTTTGCCTCCCAGGGGTGCTGGTGAATATTTTTAAACATTTTGCCCTGCTAGCAGGAAGGAGTGAGTAGATGGCTGGGAAACTCCCTTGGCCCCAGCTTGGCTGCTGTGCTTCTTCTTGCATCTGTGTGGCTGCCCAGGCTCTGCCACAATAGAAGTTGAATTGCCTCTGGTGGCATCTCTGAGCTCACTTTCCAGTCATGTGTAAAGGCAAACTTGAGCAGGTAGCCAGGGGTGGCTTGCTGTGTGTTTTTAAAAGTGCTGCCCCTGAAGAAGTGCTGGTTGGCTGGACAGTCAATGTACTGGTCTTGTTCAATTGTCTGTGCCTCTCTGCATCCCTTTTATCTCCTGTTTGCATCATTTTTCTCACTTAAATGCACCCTTTCTGCAGGCCACAAAGGCTGGTGTGAACACAGCCTGCAGCAAGGGGATCCTGCTGAGTTTGCAGGCTGGGGACTTCCTAGCCTGGCATATGAAAGTGCTGGGACTCTAGCTCATCATTACTCATCCAGCCTTCCTGGTCTGCCTTAAAGCAGTCCTGGGGTGTGCCTGTGCCAATTTCCTCACTTGCTGTGGTGATTGACACCTTGCACTGTGAGGTGCTTCTCAAAGGTGCAGCTCTGCTGAGGTACTGCTACAGGCTGGCAGACACTGAGAATGTTATTTTTCAGTCTAGCAGGTAGTTGTTTCTGGTTTTTCCCTTTTGACCTAAGCCTCAAGTATCATTCTAGTAGCACTGCCTCTCACCTAGCAGGAAACTTCACAGCCTGTGCTGGTGGGACCTTAGTGCTTGAGGTAGGGCACTGTGTGTCAGTATCTCTCTGCATGGGCAGCACCCCTCTTTTTAATATCTTCCTCCTTTCTTGTTTTTTACCTTTCTTTTTTCCTGTATTCCTCCTTTTCTTCATCACACAAGCTTATCTTTTTCCCACTGCTTTTCCTTCTCTGCTGTGGGTTAGGGTCCTTCGGATGGCTCAAGCTGGCAGTAATTTGGGATATGGACACATTGGGAGCTGTTACCAAACTGTGAGTGCTTGAGTTCCCTACTGAGAGCAGAAAGCTGAGCTGCTGGGGTCGAGGTGCAGCATATGCCAGGCCATGCACATACACTGGAAACTTGCCCAGGGCAGGATAATTAAGGGAGGCAGTGTTTCCTCAAGCAGACTGCGCTCTTGCTTGCTAAACAGTCTTGTGATTAATATCTTATTTAGGAGGATTTTTAAGACATGTGCTTACACCAAGTTTCTTTTAGAAGTAGGGGAGAGGTTAGAAATATAAACTCTGTAAAGGCCCTTCTGTGTTTCCAGCAAAGCTCACCAGGTGATTGCAGTGCATCACTGCTTTTGTGTCAGAGTAGGCAGTAGGTTTTGCTGTGGCTGGCTCAGTGGGAGAGGGATCCTTGAAGGGTTTTGCACGTTTTTGTACAGGCTGCATTCCTAAGATCTCCTTAGGGACCCATAGCTGCAGCACTAAGGGGGAGTTCTTCTGCCCTGATGTCAGCATTACCAGCTCGCCCTGGCTCCTGGTGTTAGGCTGGCGAGTTCTGCAGCCAGCAGGTGTTCACCAGCAGACTTTGCCTTCAAAACAAGGCTCTGTGTGGTGTTTTACTCAAGTAATGTTTCAAGGTGTCATTAGCTAGATTGCTGGCCTTATTCAGGTCATGTGGCATGGACACAGCACCCATCTGCATGCTCTGGGTGTTTCTGTGCCACTGCTGATTTGCTGTGTGCTCTTGGCTGGTGGTTATAGTCTCCTGTCCAGTAATTTCTGATCAATCTGATGTAGCTAACACCTTCACTCTAATTTTTTTCCTAGGCTAGAGAACTCAGTTTAGAGGGACATGGGAGCATGAAGAATTGCATGGAGGGCATGGATGTACTGTCCATGGTGGAATCTCCTACAGCTCTTACCTGGCAATCTGCTGCTGCCTGCAAGGGATTGACAGGAACATCTGTGGACAGCAAAGGAATCTGGAGATGAAGGTGATGACCATGGCTCTTCCTCTTTTTGGTTTTTTTTTCCCTGCCTCTTTTTTCACTTCCACAAGTCTGCAGCAAGAGCAGAGGTACTGTCAGTGTGACAAGGCTGCATAGATTGAGGTACTGCTGCTTGTACTGCAGTACATGCAGAGTTGGGAGGGTAGTAAAGAAAATGGGGAGGGCTCCTGATACTTCTTTTGCAACTATCCTATATTTCTCTTTTAAAGCAAACTAGAACATTTATTGTTCTTCTTATGGGAGCCCTTGTGGAAGCTGATAAGTAATGGTTGTGCACTAGGGATAAGTCTGATATCCAGTGTTTATTCTGACTTGCATAAAATGAATATGAGATGTGTACTGGGGCTCATTTTGGTAAAGCTTTCCATAGAAACCCTTTGGGGACATTGCCTTTGGCTCTAGGTTGGAGTAATTAGCTGCCTACTTACACAGCTGACCTCTGCTGATCATGCCTGAAGTGCTTCTGTTGTCAGTGCCACTACTTTTCCTATCACTCTTCCCCACTGGTGTCCTGCTCCTTAACACAGCACAGCTGCTGCCCTCAAGGATGACAAACATCAAGTGAGCAGTTGCAGTGACTGTTTCTGATGCTGGGACCTCCCTTTTTTTCTCATGCATGGAAAAGCTGACTTGCTAGGAAGCAGTTTTAGAGACAACTGCAAATATATGTCTTGGGTTTATGCCTCTTTCTGTGTGTGAAGAAGGTTTGGGAGCACCTCATTGTATAGCTGCTTCTCTAAATATCTGACTTGCTGGCATCAAGACAGCTAGCTGTTGCTCCTTACTTCCTCTTCTGTTGGAAACATGCTAATGTCCTCTCCTCCACTTAAAACCTGATCTTTAATGTGGAAAATACACTACCCTTTCTTCTTTCTGGCTGAGCAGAACTTCTATCCTCCAGTGTTATATTACCTTTAGCATTGCAAACTGCAACACTTGGGCAAGGGTGGTGGAGTTCCAGCAGCCTGCTTGCATCTGGCCTCCTGGACTTCTAGCCCCAAAGAGGGCAGAGAGCAGCCAAAATCTGCACAGAGGTTGAGACAGAGCAGTATGGAGCCTGGAGGGCATTGGCAGGAGTGGGAATGCTCTGCTGGAGGTAGGTGAGTGGTAAATACAAAAAAAGCATAGCTCATTGCCTTGGGCATCTCTGGCAGTTGCTCTTTGCACAGGGAAAGAAGAAAACTAAGCTGGAGACAGCTTAATTTCAGTTAGATGGGATTTGGGTGGAGAATAAAGGATTAAAGAAGCAGTTCAGGCAATCCTCTGCTGCAAAACTTCATTTTGGTTGTTGTACAGAAACAAAGTTTTTTAGTTCTGTTTTTCTTCCTTGTTCCTCTGTGAAAGTGCTGTGCTCGCTGGACAGATGTGACTTGTGGTGTGATGCCAGGTGAGATGCTGAAGTGGCTGGGTCCCATGTGGACATGGGAGCCATCCTCTCTGAGGCTGTGGCAGCACAGGGCACATCCATGTGAGTGTGCAAGGCACAGACAGGCAGCCGACTTTATTATCTTATAACATAGTGTGGGTGTGGAGTGGCAATTATTTTAGGTTCTGTGGATGTGGCTCAGTAATTTCAAATGTGGTTAGAAGTGTGTTTTAAAAAATTGAGGTGAACTCCCTAAAGTCTGCACCTGGGGTAGCAGTCATTAATTTTCAAGTGTGATATAGCTCCCCTCTCCCTGGACTACTGGCCTTGATTGTCTGCCTTTGGGACAACTGAAACCCAAAGCCAAGCTGATCTTTCAAGCTCAGAGACACTTTTTGTGTGAAGATATTCCTTTTCTTAATGAGCATTGGTAGCACTGAAGAGTCACCTTCTGTTTGTGCCAGAACAAAATCTTAAGCCCCTTTTGAGATGCTCAGAATTCTTCCTTGTCAAACCCAGCCCTCTGTTACTAGGTCTGGTTTCAGACTAGGTAGGCCTGGTTAGGCCTGGCTTGCATGATGGCAAGGCTGCTGGAGGAGACAGATATTTGAAAACCAACAAAGTGATACATTTGGCCTGTAATATCTGTATCTCTGTCTACCCTCTTCACAGCAGTTACATTGTTTTACATGTTAATATCTGAAGTGGAAAAGGGATTTCCCTCTGGAATAGGGAAGTAAAACCAAAAATAGGCACATTCCCCTTCATGCCCCAGTGCTCCCTGGGGGTGTGTAGGAGCCTCTGATCCCTTCCTGCTTTAGAGGAGAGGATAGGGATGTGCTTTGGTGTGTTGGGTCCAGGTTTAGGAGTGGTTTTCCAAGGTCAGTGTCCAAGCAAGTGGACACCAGCAGCAAAGCCTTCAGCCATGCACTGAAATAGTTTCCCTTCAGGATAAAGGGATGATGCACATGGAATGGTATTGTGTAAGGTTAACAGTGCCATTAATTCTGCCTGTGCTGAAGTGCAGTGTGAACCCCTCTGCTTGTTTTGGCTGCAGTTTTGTGTGTGCTTCACAAAGAGTCCCACCAGTGGCTCTGTCACCTCTCTCACACTGGTGGCTGCTCTGTTTCTGAGTACTCATGCCTTCTCCTCTCTCTGAGGTCTGTGCTGTGGCAGGTGACTCTGGGGGAGCCAGACCCTCCAGATGAGTGTGGGGAATTTCTGCTCTGCTCCCCTGCTCTCATGCAAATGATTTGTCACCTCTTCAGGCCACAATCTGTTGAGATCTCCAAAAGACTTGTGGTATTCAGTCAGCTTTTAAAGACCTCCCAAAAATGGTTTGGGAGGTTTGCTGCAAGTTTCTAAAGCACTTCCCTGTTTGAGATGCCTCCAGATAATGAATGCTGTACAAAGATCCAGACAAGATAAAGAACCTATAAACTGGGGCTGGTTTGCAATTTTTAGCCTTGTACTTTGGGGAAAATTGCTTAATTTGCTTAAATTGCTGTTCTAGCAGACTTCAGAAAACATTAATCAGGCTGATGCATTTTAACTAGTGATTTCTATATTTGTTACTTTGGAGTGAGGAATAAAAATTCGGAGCTAAAACCATGTGAAAGTAATTTCCCTTGACAACATACAACTCTGGCCTATATGCATGTTGGACAGCTTATGAAAAAGCTTTTATTTCTGAAATGTCGCTGTCTTATGAATGCATTATTTCTTAACTCAAAAGTAGATGAAGCTATGTATATAAATATGTAAGTACATGTATTCATTATGAATCTGAGAGTTTCATTGGAACAGAACCGCTTCAGCTGAATTGGCCTGATTCTTCAAAAATAATTAGAAAAAAGCCCCAAGAAACCAAAAAACCCCACAAAACCAACAAAAAAAACCCCAACCCACCACGAAGACAATGCAAATTAAAAAACAACAACAAAAAAAGCAAAATAGAAATCCTAGAATAGTTTAAGACAACTTTGCTAGGCTGCTCTGCTGTTTTTCTTTGCTTTAATATTAAAAGTGCTGTGGCTCCTCTACATGAGAGGAGTTATTCTAACCAGCATACCCAGGGCTTGAGGATTCTCTGCCAGTCTAACCTCAGGGGATAGTCAGCATGAGGAAGGGGGAAAAAAACCAGTGTGCCTCTTGTCAGGAGATATCCAGGACTTTTTACCTTCAGGTGCCTATGCAAGTTTAAAATACAGTATGGTAGCAGCCAAGTTCCCATCCTGCCAACCTGGAGGGGAGTTTGTGGACAGGAGAGTGAGGTACCTTGCTGTCAAGGATCCTTCTGGCAGGGAAAGGAAGGAAAGGGGAGATGAAGGGTCATGTAAGATCAGCTCCTGTGAGACTATGGTGCCATTCTCATCTGAAATGCTTAAAAATTTGTCCCTTGTTCACTTGGAGTGAAGGTAGGGAGATTTGTTTAAATAGAATGAGTGAGCAACTGTTAACCTACAACTTGTTGGGAGGCAGATCAAAAGTCAGCTTTGTTTAATGTTCAGTGAACTTTAAGCCCAGTGCTTTCCCACTTTGAGCTGGGATTGGATGTTGAACAGCAAGAAGAAATGGCCTTGTGCTGAAGGGGCCATCAGATCCTCTCCCAGTGTGGAACAGCGTGGGGTGTTGTGGCACTGAGATCACTGCTGTTGGAAACGCCCTGCTCTAAAGCAGTTAGGCATGGTGTCCCCCCAGGGTGTCCTGGGAGTACCCCAGCAGCTGGGCAGCCACCACCAGCCTGTGGAACATCTCTTCTGCATTTCTGCAGGCTCCTTGTCTGCACAGGGGCACATCCATTCCAGGCATGACAGATGGCTGACTTCTGTGTCTGGAGAGAAGGAGGAAGTCTGGTGTCTCTGTGGCCAGGTGGCACTGGGTGACCAGAGGGAGCTGTGTGTGCTTGTGAGCAGGAGTCCAGCCCTTGGCAGTAACATCCTCCTCCTGTTCCTCCATGTATCATCCCTCCTCTGAGATTACATCCATCCTTCCAGCAAAGGGCTGGCTGGTTGTAGGAGAAGATGAGGACCTTTCATTGCTCTGGGGGGCTCAGAGAGCTTTTTGAAGTCTTACAGCCCCTTTCTAACACTGCAGAAATGTGTTGTACTAAAGGCAGTATGAGAGCCAATATTGAATGGAGGAGATAGAAAAAATGTCTGGTGCCTCCTTTACTGCTTTAGGGAGTAACTTGTGTTTTCATTGGAATTATCTGCCTGGATCCCTTAAAGTCCCATGTATATGAAATATCTTAAATACCAGAGGGCGGAAAGCTGCCTGCTTCAGGGAGTGGGAGTTGGTTCAGATCCATGATAAGTCCATGCCCCTGTTATCTGCAAGCTCTGCTGCCAGACTTGGTTCTGAAGTGCTGACTGTAGGAGGTGAGTGATATGTTTGGGAGCAGGAGCTGGGTAGTGCTTTCCAGGCTTTACACCTGTGTTTCTGATGGTGGAGAAAGCAGGCTAAAAACACTGGGAGGAGGTGATAAAAGATATTAAAGTGTCCTTTATTGCCTTGCCTTTATTGTCTTCCCAGAGCCCCAGTAAGCTTTATATGTGTTTAAAGCATGATGTTTTCCTCCCTTCAGCAACTGTCTAGACTTGTGTTTCACATCAATTCATGGCATGCCAATAGCAACACTGGTTCATCACTGGGATGCTGTCAGAGTGTGTAAGTGGGAAAGAGACAGGGAATTCTTTGGCTGTAGTGTACATGGCACCATGGAGCTGCCAGATGGGTGGTGTGCTCTGTTTGGGTGCTGACAGCTGGAGGTGGTGCTAGGCTTTGCCAGTCCTCCATCCCACCAAAGAGGGGGTATTGCACATCAGAGAGACACCTGCTTGTTCCTGCTAAATGTTCTCCATGGTGGATACTTAAGCAGAGGACATCATCTTGGGTTTGGGTAGGAGATAGTGCTGAACCTGCTTTTCTTTCCTAAGCATCTGGGAGGATGCTGAGGGAAGAAAACAGCGAGGAGGTTTCAAATGCAGTCTTTCTCATGAAAGTTGTATGAGTGTTCTCTGTTCTTCTAAATATGTACATGAAACTTTGAGGGTGGAGAAGTGTCTTAAGCTCTTTAAATGGCTTTCAGTATGTCTAGGCACCTGGTTTTGTGCTATACATTGATATTGCCTATGATTTATACAACTGAATTGTATTTAGGCAAGGTTGCTTCCCTGGCAATATTTCTGTGGGCTTATTGACAGTAGGTATGTTTGAAATGCTGATACAGGGGCATAATGTTCCCAGAGAAAGGTGTTTGAAAAACAGGACAGCACTTACTACTGAAGTTCAAGAGCTCCCTGTGTGAGAATGTGACTTGATGTGCTTTGGCAAAAGATATTTGACATCTGCTACTGCAGATACTCAGACTTTTGAGAACCTGGCTGCTGCTTTGACATTGAACAATATGCAGGATCTTGGAGTGCATTGATTCCTGTGTATCTGCTGCAGCCTGACCTGAGCTTGGACCTGGGCTTTGTCAACAGCTTGTGTTGAGTTATACCTGCCTTGCCTCTGGTTATTTCACTCTCAGTTTAACCAGTGGAAATGGTGATGCATGGTAGAAGTGGTATCAATTAAGCTTTCCTATTGCTGTGGTTATGGAGACCAAAATCAAGTGGTTTTGATTTGTGGAAGAACATCTGATTATTGTAACATGTTTTTTGTTCCTGCCTCCTTCCTTATCAGAGACAAAATAATTAACTCTAGTTTTGAAGTTCCTATTTGTCTTCCATGCCTCAAGTTCCTTGCATAGAAAAGAACTACTTTGATTTTTGCTGGATAAATAATTGAGGTGCTTGTTACATAATTGTTTTTACAATTTCTCTTGTGGTTATTTCCTTTGCTGGGTTCCAGTGGTTGCCCTTTCTAATGCTCTCCTAATTACCATCAAGACCTGCCTTTTTTCACCACCTGATAGTTTTTGATGAACAGTCTTCACAGTTCTATGTGTTTTGGCATTATAAAATACGTATTTCTTAATGAAAACCAGTTTATTTTAAATGTAATGCAGGAAGTGTTTTGCTTAACATAGAGTAGTTTGAGGAGGGCTTTCTGAAGTCAATGCCAGAACTGACACTTTGCTTTTTTCTTCCAGTGAGGTTGGTGTGGTAGAACAGTGCTGTTTGTTGAGTACCAGCCCTGCCATCCCCAACAGGGATGAGCTCTGGGTATGGAGAGAAAAATAAATCTTTGTACCACTATTGGACTGAAAACCAGGATTGGTAGATCTAGACTTTTGCAAGTTTATTTCACTTAGTGAAAGGCTGGGTCTTAGATTAAATTGAATTAGAGTCTTATTTGAGCAAGTTGTAAAGAATTACTGCATTGTCCTTGATTCAGACACCTGCAAGGGCTGGTGTCAGATGTGTTCTCCTGAAGGGTGGTGTCTCTGCAGCTGGCACACGGGGTTTTATTGCGCCGATCACGTGTCTTGGCACACGGCGATGTTTGCAGAGGCATTAAAGTGCTGACCTGCCACATGCTGTTCATTTCAAATAAGGAAGCATCCCCCGTTTGTTTTGAAGGATAAACATCTTAGAGGAACACATACTTGGGGGAATGATTTGAAGGTGTAATGTTCCATGTAAATAGTCACAAATGAGCGATTGCATCCTGGTCTTTAGAGCTGGGCATGATGCCCAAAGTTTGAGCTTTCATGTTTTCTAGATTCTGTACTGCATTAGTGTGTAACTCTGAACTTCATATAAAGTGTTGGCAAGTTCTCCTCACAGCTCAGTCACACAAAACAATCCTTTTCCAGCCCCAGAACCAAGGACACTGCTGCAGCTTCAGCCCAAAAAGTGCAAACAGTGAATTGAGGAGAGAAACTGGGAGGATGGGACTGCAGCACCTGAGCTGGAATTGGACAATGAACCCCAATATGGAAATGGACCAAAACTGATAAAAGTGTGAAAACTCCTGACCCAGGGTCCATCTTGGGTGGAGCCAGGGCTGGGCTCTTGCACTGCCCAAGGTGTGTCCTTTGAAAGCCTTTTTAATAAATATCTACTTTATTCCTTTAACACTGGCTAGCCTCTGTTCTAGGTAGCCTCTCAAGGCATCACATGGGGTATGAGGATTTTTGATGCTGGCTTCAATTGGGAATGGCTGTGATAAAACTGACTAATGATGAAATCCTCACTTGTAAACCCTGACACTGGGGTCTGGGTACAGAAGAAAAAACAGCATTTTCAGGAGTTGGTGCTGTTCATGCATGTACTTTGCCAGTTTCGCCGTCAGCTGGAGAAGTTTTAGAAATGGAAAAGGGTTGTTATTAAGAGGGGTCTCCAGGTATCTTGCTGAGTGAGACCTCCATGGGCACTTGCCCATCAGGAAATGGTTTCTGTGCTGAGCTGCACAGGGAGCTGCATGGTGGCACCTGGCAGCCTGCATCCGAGTGGGAGCATGCTGCAGGAGAGCAGAGCTGGCCTGGGGCATGCAGACACCCCATGTACATGGGCTCTCTTTCCTCCATTGCTGTAAACAAGGAATATCCAGCAGCTGTCTGCTTGTCTGTGGGGTAGGAAGGGGGTTTTGTAAGGGAGAAGTGCTGGTCCCACCAGCTGAGGGCTTGGTCCTGTTATGGAGTTCATAAACATGCTGTCTCTCTGAGCAAGTAACCCACCAAAGAAGAGGCAAAGCATGGCCCACTACATTCCCTCTTTAATGGCTCAGTATATTTCATAACTGGAATCTATATTATGAGCCACTAAAAGCACTCTTTATAGCAAGACTAAAATGTAAACCTTTAATTAGATGAAGTGCTGGTAAATCTGATATCCTGGATTTAAGTGGCTGAGAAAGCAGTTCTAGCTTATTAATATTATTACTATTATTGTTAGAATGCTTTAATGGTGAAACTTAAATGCATGTATATTGTGGTTAGGGTGCTAGATCCATATAGAATACTGGCATAATTATTACATATAAAAAAGCTGCTGCCCTTCAGAGAGGGCTGAAGGGAAGGCAGAGTGCTGCTAGGCACAGCCACTCTCCAAAACCAACATGGCACATAGAAAAGAGCAGGAATAAAGGGCTGACACAGTCAGAAACAGAGGCTTCTCACTTATATTAAACCCCAATGTTTGTTGACGTGTAAAAGTGAAATGAAACACATGCTTAAACTTTCCCCTGTGTCTCCCTCCAGAATCTGCCTCTCCTGTTCTCCTGGGAAGATTTTTTTTTTTTCCAACTGTGACAGCAGCATATTTTCACTGGCACATGCAGAGATTTTTTAATGCAGGCAGGATTAACAGAATTATTTATTTCTTTACAAGTGACTTCAACCTATCACCTGAAATTTAACCAAGTTTCTCACATAAAATGCTTTTTTCCCCCTCAAATCTCTATGTAAAATTTCCTCATTTTCCCCTTTCTGTTTTGCTCTGTTTGGTGGCATTGGGAACATCTAAATGTATGGCTCAACAGATGTTTTATTTTCACAGCACAATGCTATTTTGGAAAGAAACCAAGAATTGCTAAAAGCAAGCCTTCCCTGCTTATATGTTTACAAATCATGATACACACAGTTGAATTAACAGGCTGGAATAATTAAGATATCAGAGAGATCTGAAACTTAACTCCAGAGGGACAGACCTTTAGCTTGGAAAATGTTTTGTCACCTTTCATCTGCTGTATCCAGTGTGTGGGAAGTGTAGCTTCTTCATTTGCCAAATGACATGAACATGGTTTTTTAATTAAAATTAGGGGTCTTGATAAATATTTTTTCTTCAGAACAGGAATAGGGAATTTTAAGTTTTGAGGTTACTTTTTGAATCCAAATTTTTCTCATCTTAGGTTTCCTTGAGTTGAACAGAACTCCTGCCCTACATTTCCATGTTTTTTCTCTTTTCCACACACAGTGGAACTCATTCAGCCTCTGGTACAAGCCACTGCTCTTTATAGAGATGCTTTACAGAGGCTATTGGATAGAGGAAAGGGTTAGCATTGAGAATGTACCAAAAAAAATAGACAGGTGTAGTTAAGTATAAAATGTTCATACAGGGCAGCATAAAAACATTCAAAAATACACCAGCAAAATCTGGGAACAAAGCTTTCCTACTTTGTGGGCAGGCATGACATAATTGTGGCTGCAGATGGAAATGCATAAATGAAAATCTGGAAAGAAATGTAAATGCTCTGAGTTTAAATATGAAATAGTTATCCCATTATTATAAAAAAAAATAAAAAAATTGAGGAACAACTTGCTAAAGTAAAAAGCTTTTGAGCATCCATCAGAGAGAAGGGAACTGCAGCTGAATGATGCTGATATATAAATGGCAGGACCAAGCACAAGTGTGGTAGACCAGGTGCCTGTGGTCCCTGCATATCCTATAATCCCCAGGGTTACACCCCTCAAGTCATGAATTAAATTAAATTAAAGGTGTTACTTGACATGGTTATATTTCAGAGGGACTCTGGTGGCATCCATTGCTTCAGACCAGTAAACATAATAAAATAACACCTGTGGGATATGTAACGTGTTTGAAGAAGGGTCATATTTCAAATCTATCTGTGTATTGCCTCTTCTCTCATTTTCAGAAGGTCATGAACAGGGAGAGTGGGAGACCTTGATTTTTCAAGGTTTGGGTGAGATTGCTCACCAGGAGCCTCAGGAAAAGCCACCCAAAGGTGTCTGTGAGATGAGACTGTTCCTATCGAGGATTAGCGGGTTGGGAAGCAAGGGCTCAGGTTTCACAACATCACAGAAATCCCTCAGGGATTTTCTGGGATCCCTACTCTTGAATGCTGATAGGGGATCCCCAGAGGAGAGGAGGACGGGCTGAGTTCTGAGCTTGGCTGCCTTTGTCACCAGAGGGGCTGCTGGAACCAGGGGAACCCCTGAGCAGCCACAGAGGGGTCTGGTGGTCCTGGGTGCCCGGGCAGCACAGGGGCAAAGGAAACTCCTGCTAGCAAGGCTAAGGTAATGCTCTCTCAGTTGTATTTTTTCCTGCCCTGCAGCAGGAGCAGCTGGCATTGCAGACTGTTCAGAGCTCAGGGCTCCGCAGTGGTCAGGAAGGGAAATAAAGGGAGGAAGTTTCACAAGGAAAACAAACCAGCCCCATTGTTGTGCTGTGCTGGGCCATGTGGCGTGAGCGTGTTCAGCCGGGCTGGCCCGTGTGCTGCCTCGAGGGACGGTCACGCCCTGCCCATGGCTCGGGGAGCTGACCAGGAGCCTCTGGGGAGCAGAAAAGGTGCAAGGAGGGGTGGAACAAGCAGGACAGAGCCTGGGAAAGCAGAGAGAGGAGAGGGTGTCTGTGTGCAGCTGCAGAGTTCATTGCCTCGGGCTGTTAGAGAAATGTGAGTGGTTTCAAGAGCCGATTAAACAAGTGTGCAGAGGATGGGCATTGGTACAGCTGATGACACAACTTTTGGGAAGCTGTGTGCATTTCCTGGAAGAAACATACTCATACCTTTGTCCATACTCGTGTGGTTTGTCTGTGTACCGTCTGCCCGGCGCTATAGGAAAAGATAAGGGCTGTTTGAGATGAGGATACTTGTTTGCATTTTTAGGGTAAATCTGCTGTGGGATGTGGAAATCAGGATTGCTGGGTGTTCTCTGCCATGGCATTGCTGGCTGCAGCTCCCTGGACAGACAGCAGCCTCTGGGACACCAGAGGAGCAGAATTTTCACACTGGTGTTATTTTGCTGGTTAAGACCTGAGACCAGTGAGATAATTGGACAATAAATGTTAAATACAAGAGTGTGTGGACAATGTATTTGCCTGACTGTCTTGAAGATATCACATCTTACACTTGTTCTCTGCACAGAATTAATTTACCCTCAGAGGACTTGCTGTGTGGCTTAACCTGCCAGCCACTGCTGTACCCTACAGCTGTGTCAGGTTCTGGGTTTCAAGGAGACAGCTATTTGTTTAAGTATTTTTCTAGGTTTGGGGGATGTTTTTTCCCTTTCTTTCCTCATAGCTGACACCTTGTGTTTTCTGTATGTGGCAAGCTTCCAACACCTTTGCAGAAGTACCTTTGTACTGACCACTGGCAGACAGAAGTGCACACAAGTGGCCACTTGTGGGCTATCCTACTTTGCCAGGAAGAGCAGATGCTTTCCTTCTCCACATCAGAGGTTGGATGGCAGAAAGCTTGAGAGGCACCCCATCTCAGGGCTCTGCTTGTGCCAGTAAAATAAAATCCTGTCATGTGAAGCAATGGTAATTAAACTGAATTGTGAAGTATCCATGGGGAACAGAATTTATCTTGAAATGTTTTGGCTCTGCTAAAACATGTTTGCAGTGCCTACTTTGCCAGCTTAAAAATCAAAGCAAACTAACTGTTCACATTGCAGCAGTGTGTACAGTCAGGTGGGGATAATTTGTGAAGAAGGTGAGTTTTCCAAGTGCCTTTGAGTGGCCTGGAAAGGAGAGGAGTTGTTGTGACTTGCTGTGCACCACCAGAAGGAATGTCCCAGCAGGAACTTGCAGAGAGCTGTAAAGTTGTTTCACTGTAATGAAGCTGCCACCCATCTGGATGATTCAAGTGTGAGATGCAAAAGTTGATGGCTACTGAGCTGTGCCTGCTATCACCTCCACCTGGAATCCCCTCAGGAGATGTTTCTGAAGTCAAAAGCAGGGCAGTGTCCTGCAGGGTGGTAGACTCTGAGCTCCTCTGACAGTGCTGGGGCTCTGTCCTCCCTGCACAGAAGCTCTTGGCTGGGTTTTCTGGAAGCCAGACTCCTGTAAATACAGTGTGAATGAAGTCAGGCTGGGCTGTGTGAAGCATGCTCAGAGGGAGGTGTCTCAGAGTTGGGTACTAAGCTGACACTGAGCTCTGTTTTGGTGTTCCTGTGCATTTGGAAAGTGTTGCTGTGTGAGTGGTTTGCCAGCAGAGCCCTGACAATGTGGGGGCCGACTCAGTACTGCTTTCCCCACCAACAAATGGCTTTGCAGGCAGCTGCTTTCACCTGGTGCTTTCTGCTCTTCATGGCAGACCCCAGATGAGTTGTCCCAGTGGGGTCCCAGCTGCTGAGGGGGTGGCAGGAGGCAGCAGGGAGAGTCTGAGAGACCAGGAGGAGCCATGAACAGCATGGAGAACCTTGGACTTTCTGCTCACAGAACAGAGCACAGGAGTGTCCTGCACCCCCTCCTGATGCCCCACCTCTCCAGACTGCTGTGCCTCTCCTGGCCAAAAAGATTTCGGTCTGTCCACCTAGTACACTTGTACTTAAGGAAATTAAAATTCATAGTCTGTCAAGGCAGGGCAAAGAGTCTCAATAAAAGCTGGAATTACTTGTATTTCTTGCATCTTGTTATTTAAGAACTGGAGGTACAGAAATATTTGCTTTTCATTGTGGAGTGCTCTATAAAAATAATTTTGTTCTTTAATGAAGTTAAAATGTAAGTTGTCAGCATTAAGATGCTTTAATAATTTAGGATTTAGTCCTGCAAAGGATAACGTTTGTAATTTAGTTCATGTGGCATAGTATTGACTCAGACTTCCTGTAACAGCAAGCTGCTTTCTTGATTTCTCAGCTAATACTGTCAAATCTCCCTTTCTCTTGCTGCATTTCCTTTGCAGAGTGAAACTGTAAAGTCTAAAACACATTTATCTATTTTGTGAAGACTTATGAATTAAGATATATTTTATAAAGCAGCTTTCCATGCATCTTGTTCCAAAAGAGCAGTGAGTCTTCTCTGCAAGAGTGCCTGAATTACTCAAGGATAGGCAATAAGATATTTCCCTAGGAAAAGTTAGCTTTTTCTTTCTTTTCCCCATTCTTTGTGTTAAGCACCAGCATCAGGTTATTTCCTTCACTGTATTATGGGTGTATTTGGTGCTCAGGGTGGATCTGATTGCTCTGGTGGGACCAGAGAGCAGGCAGCCTGTGAGCTGGTGTCTGCTCTAGCTGAGAGCAGATTTCAGACAAAGAAGGAAGATTCCCATTTTGAGTGGGCATTTAGGCATTCAGAATGCTTATCTGGTGTTAATGTGTTTGCTGCTGTCCTTCCAGGCCTGGCAACAGCTTTTTTGGGACCACCAGGCTTATCTGAGGCAGTACTTGCTCATCCTTGAACTTTGAGTTTTTTCCTTAATAGGTTTTCTTTTTTCCTCTTTTTTGTTTTTTGCAGGTATATCTTGAACTCTTCAGCATATCACAGAGCTGTTGTGTTTTGGGATATCCTTAAGGCCTTGGAGGAAAATCTGCCAACAGCCAAAAATGACTTGAGTTGGAGAGCTGCTGCTTTATCCACAGGTAGTGATTGTAGCTCAGTAACCTCTCTGCACTGCAGTGTTTGCTTTCAGCAGGTTACTCAGTGAGGAAGTTGCTCTTGTGCCTCCCTGGGAATGGCAGTGATCTGCATGTGTTTGTCTGCTGAGGACACCTGGAGTCTCCATACTGTTCCCATGCCTTTGGACACATCTGGAGCAGCTGTGTAGGGAAATGAGCAGTCACTGTCCTGTCTTCTGTGGTCCTGTGTGCTGCTTGTGAGGTGTTTATGCATCAGTGTACTTTTTATACACCAGCCCCCTGTAAATGAACCTAATTTGAGCTGTATTTTGGGCAGTCCTCCTGCTGGATTCCCTTTTGTGACATGTGAGAGCTGGAGGTATCTGCTGGTGTGAGGCAGCTCAAACGAGGACAGGCAGTGCTGTAAACAGTGTCTGCTTTCTCCAGAGGTAACTTACCTGCAGTAATGTTCATACAAGTGCATTTGTGAGCCCAAACATGCCCCAAAGCTTACTGGGGCCTAATCAGCTTCCAGCAGGTGTTCAGTGAGGTTTGATGTTGAGAGTGCACTCAGCTCACTGCAGACTTGCAGCAGTTTCCTGGAAAGTCACCAAAGTACCAGACTGGTGAGCTCCGGTGCTCATGAACTCAGAACTTTTTTTTCTTTCTTTTTCTTCCAGTTCTATGCTTTATAATGTTCTTCATTAGTGTTAAAACCTGTGGTCAAGTAAAAACTCATTTCTGGAAGTGCATTTGTTGACATTTGGGTGTTGACTGTCAAGGGTGGGAGATGCAACAAAGCAAAGTGGAGACTTATCCTGCTTGCTTGTGTGATACTGGCAGTGTTCAATTTGGCTGACACTTGTAGAAGGGAGTAGAAAAAGGTTTGAGTGGCAGTAGCCTCAGGTCACCATTATATAGCATGTGATGGCTCATAGCCAGCCCAGGTCTTTCTGTTTGAGGTGGTACACTTTCAAATGAGATCTTTCAATAGCCTGAAATGTTAGAATTACCCTGATGATTTCTCTCTCCCCTCTCACTGCACACAGATCTGCATGACTTTACCTGTGCCTGCAGCCCTGACTGAGCTGTTTCCTTTCCCCAGGGCCAGCTTCCCATCTGGATGCACCGTGCACTATGGTTCACATCAATGTGTTGAAAAAGTTCATTTGTGTTCTTGTGGTGATACTGGTAGCACTGACAGTTTGCCTGTGGAGAGAAACAAGAAGAAGCTACTATGATCCTTTGAAGAGCAGGAATGATGATTTGCAGGGGCATGGGAGTTTGGAGAAATGGAAGACGGTTAAATCACAAGGCCTTTTCCGTGAAGCAGCCGGTGAACTGGGGCAGGTATCCAAAATATGGCTTGCTACCCAAAACAAAGGCAGCATCTCTGAAACTGCTGAGAAGTCCAAGAAAGCAGCCGTTGGGAAGGTATGGGATAAGGACAGCTCATCCAGAAATCTCATACCCAGGCTGCAGAAGGTCAGGAAAAACTACCTGGCCATGAACAAGTACAATGTGACTTACAATGGGAAGATGAGTGCTAAGCTCAGCCCAGAGAAGTTGCTGTGCCAGCTGCGGGACAGGGTCAATGTGACCATGATCCAGGGGTCAGATGGTCCTTTTGGTACCCCTGAATGGCAGCAGTACCTGCCAGGGAAGAACCTCAGTGAAACAGTGGGACACCTGGGTCGCTGTGCTGTCGTGTCCTCAGCAGGCTCTCTGAAATCATCTCGCTTGGGACACGAGATAGGTTGGTATCCTTCTGTTAGCATGGAGTCAAATGTCATTGTTGTATAACTTGGGCTGAGTAGAAGTAACCTGCTGTCATGCTCTTACTGATAAGTCTCTTGTGGTCAAGCTGAAATGATAAACTTCTGAAGTCAGTAAATATTTCAGCCTAGCTGGAAATGGGATTAATAGATAGCTGTGTTCTAGCTAGTCCTTTTGATTTTCATGATCCCATTTGCATCACTAGAGGGTCACATGAATACTGGATACCAGAGAGTGATGTTGGTTCCTTAAGTGTTCATTTCTTGAGAGGGCTTGGAGTGGTTTGTATAATGCTTATTGCACAGTCTGGAAAAAAAAAATTCGTACAGGAAGACATTTTCAGTGAAGAAATTAAAGAAGATGCTAGAGGGGAAAAAAACCCTTGAATATAGCCCTGAGCAGTCTGTGTTGAGCAGAGGGCTGGCACAGCCAATCTTCAGAGGTCCTTCCAGTCTCAGTGATTCTGTAATTCTTGCTCAAGGCTTTCCAAAAGTGGCACTGCTTCATTCTGAGCTGTAAGGCAGCTGGCTGAAATTGTATGGCCCAGAAGACAATCAAAAGACTTAACAAAGATTTATCTCTTTGGACAAAGTTTGATGATGCTTTGCAGTCCCATCTGACCATATTTGCATATATAATACATAACCTGAGATTAATGCATTAATTATTAACTGATGAAGCTTTGGTCTTTTATTGTAGATTATAGAGAAGCATGTTTTGATGCCATAATGTTCTATGTCTTTACAAAAGCAGCATGCTGGGAAAACCAGTTCTCCAGTTTTCAGCTCGGGATTTTGTACCAGGCAGAAAATTCTCCAGAGTCTGCAGCTCCCTCAGCTTGCTTCTTTATTTGTTGTTAGGAGCTCACTAAGGTTTATGCTTCACTGAAGGAGAAAGTCTCAGAGTTTTCTCTCAAGTGGAAATTGTTTCCAGGCTTTGGTGTATTCATAAGTTGTCTGTTGGATCAGATCCCTTTGGCCTGCACTAAGCTGCAAGCAGCCTTCATCTTCTGAAACTAGGTAGATGGATAGCTTTTAATGCATCAGTCATGGACAACTTTGGCTAAGCCTTCAGAATCATAGTCCCTCGTGGGAGACAGTGTTTAGTTCTGGTACACATCAGAAGTTCTTCCCCAAACTCCTCCGTATCCACACAGCAGGTAAGCAGGAGCTAGAGTGAGGCTGAGCTGTTGGAAGTGTGTTAAAATGCTATGAAATATGCAATGAAGAGCAGAATTGCCTCCTGTTACAAATTACTGGTGGAAGTTGGTTGATGTAATTGTTTCTGTCTCTTAGGAGTGTTTCAAGTGAGATAGATCAAGACTTGGGAAGCCAGTTCTTACTTTTTCTTCAAGTAGCTTTATCAGCTTGTTTGGGTGCCTCTTGGAGTTCAGAGCTAAAGGTTTGAACAGAAGTGACCTTCTGTTGAGCAGCCTCCCTAGTTCAGCTGCCTTGTGCCCAGGGTGTCTGTGTTAGGCTCCAGCATTGCAGCCAGTGCTTGTTCCTCTGGAAGGAGACCCTCACAGGAGTGGGAGGTGATGTTCTGGAGTGTTGGAATGCAGTCCCTGCACCTCTGGATTGGCTATGGGAGCAGCCAAGTGGGATGGGGCTGTGCTTTGGCTCTGGCACAGGCATCAGACAGGCCAGGCCATTTTGCTGTTCCCACAGCCACTCTGTGAGCCCTCCCCATACTGAAGCAGTGCTTTGTTCCAGATCACAAGGGATGGATGCAGGGGAGGTCACTGTGTAGGGTGCCCAAATGTCATTAACCCTTGCTGGTGTCCCTTCCCTGTGTTTCTCCTGCCTGGGTCACAATCTTTCACCTTTCTGCTCAAGCAATTAACTCTGCTGGTGCTTCTGCAGAGTTTGAGCATTTGCAGACTTGAGGTAGAAGGGTAAGTATTAAGGATTCAGGAGCATTCAGTGTATTTCTGTAGGTTTCTTCCCACTTTTTCCATCTAGGAAGTGTGGCGGTATTGGAGGAAGTTGTTGAAAAGGTACTAAATCTTACAAGCTTAAAATGAAGTATTTGTGTAAATGAGCACAATGGATTGCTGAGCTATTATTCAATGAAATATTTGTTCTATGTAATCATGTTAAGATATCAAATGAACAATTAGGTAAAGTAAGGGAGGCTGGCAGAGCAGCACAGGGTTTCAAACAATCACCTTTTACTGGGCTCTTGGTATTAGTGAAGGTAATAAATTGTCACTGAAAAATCTGATGTGAGAGATACTGAGTGCAGCACAACCACCTGGAGACAGAGCCAGCTACTCTGCCAGAGTAACTAAACACCCTTTTGATATGCAGACTTAGGGCATATTAATGATTGCTGTCTGGCTGAAGTTATGTGTGGGGAAATCATAGCCCTGGCTTGCATTAGTGCAAGGTAGGATGTGGAGCTAAGGGTCTGTAGTGCTAACAGCAGAGCCATTTCTCAGCATGGAGACAGTTCTTTCCAGAAAAATCACCTGTCTTAGTTTTGGCTGGGGTTTTGGAAGGGCTCTTAAGAAGCCCCACTTGTCTAGGAGAATAAAATAGCTGAGAAATCAGTCTTTTAACTGCCAGCATTAACTGTTAAAGCACTCCCATTTTCAAGAAAATTGTCTCATAAAGACCCAGTTCTGGAAGGTGGGTCCTTCTGCCCTGGAACTTGGCAATTCCCACAGACCCTGACTGCAGGTGCTATGTGTTACAGTCATGTGGCCTCAGTGGGAATGCAGGAAAGATGACCCTGCTTCTCTAACTCAGCCCCTCTGATCACAGGGAAGGTTTCTCACCCAAATGCAGCCCCAAGGCAGGGAAAAGCCAGGGTGGCAAGCAGGGTTCCCTGTGTGTCCCAGCAGCAGCCTGACTCCAGGATGTTACGGTGCCTGGCTGGCTGTGCCAAGGCAAAGGAGGGTGCTGGAGGAGTGCTGTGCTATCTTAAGAGATGATGCCAGCAGAGGAAAATGCAGTGAATCCCAGGGCATGTAAGAGGCTGTGTCTGTTGAAGGCACAGCAGTGGGTTTATTTCTGTGGGAGGCAGGCTGGCAGCCTGAGGTCAGCTTGGCTTTCCACTGTGGTTGGTATACATATTTCTAGGGTTGGTCAACCTCCAGGCTGGAAGAGAAGATGCTGGCTTTCTACTACTTCCTAGTTTCTTAGTTTGCAGCCAGCCATGTGGTAAATTAATTGTGTATTGGTCTGTCTCCTGGTAAAGTGTTTGGAAGGAGGAAGATGGAGAGCAAATGCTGGGGTTGTGCTCTCAACCTGGCTGTGGGTTGTAGATTTTAAGAAGTGTATTGATCTTGAAGTTGGAGCCCCACCTTCCTCTGAAGAATCTGAATTGCTGCTTCTAGATGTTAGGCTGAAAGGCAGGGATTAGTCAGGTTCTATCAGAAGTGCAGGTGACTAATGTCCCTTGTTTGTGGTGCCACTCACTGGTACCAGTTGCTGGCTCACAGGTTTTCCCTTTGCCTTTCAGACAGCCACGATGCCGTCCTGCGATTCAACGGAGCTCCTGTCAGGGGCTTCCAGGATGATGTGGGCCAGAAGACAACAATTCGTCTCGTCAACTCCCAGGTAGGTCTGAGGAGTGTGCACCAAGCAGGCCAAGCATGGCAGACCTGTGTGGCTGCACTGTCTGGGAGCTGGGAGGAACAGGGCTGTCCATCTGCTTTCTCCTGTCCCTAGCACATAGCTGCAGGATGGGGATGTTTCTCCTTGGAATTGGGACAGTTGGTGAATCTGAGGTGACTGGAGTGACACTGGCATGCATTTGCGAACTTGCAGTAGCCTGCTGAGATTTACAGCAGGCACAAAGTAATTTGTGTTTTGTCTTTGCTGAAAGGCTCTGTGTGGGCACAGCAAGGCTGGCTCCATGCTGCTGTGCCTTTGGAGGGAAAGGCAAGAGCAGCACCACAGCTCAGGCAGTGCAGGTCTGCAAGGAGGGGTGTGCCAAGAGATGAGTTGTACCTGCCCCAGAGATGGGTGTGAAGAATGGAGGATGTTTATCTGGCTTTTAATGAAAGAACAGTGTTTCTTTACTGCCCAGCAATGCTGCAGACTCTGTAAGGTAACACATTAACCCGGGCTGCTGCATGGCTGAAGACACTTGACAAAAGCTTTAAAGCTGTAGCCTGTGCACAGCCAGGAGAGGGATGGGCTCTGGTGTCTCCAGGACCTCTTTGCAGAGCATGGCAAAAGGTGCCTTTAATGCAAGGCTTTGCTTACAGAGTTAAATCTTCCCTGCTTCTGAGAGCTCTTTGTAGGTATCCAGGTGTCCCTTTGCTGATTCCCTTTGGCCAGCAGTACGCTGTCAAGTAAACTCTCCAGGGTTAGAGCCACATGTCACAGTGCATTGGCAGAGTCAGTCTGCCACTTGTCCAGCAGTAGAGTTAGACCCTTGCTTTTGTAGGCACATCTCAGAGTGTTGGCACCTTTCCTCCACAGACCTGTTACCTTTCATAGTTGTCCTCTGTGGGAAGAAATCTTCAGGTGTAGAAAGAGGAAATCGCAGTAGGATGTGCTGGTGAGAGAATGGAGGAGGACTGAACAGGCCAGGAGTCATGTGGTTAAAAGATCTGCTGCAGCAAGTACAAGAATCGCCTCACCCCACAAGAGGAGGAGGAAGAGGTTGCAGGCTCATAAAGGCTGAGGACCTGAGAGAGGGAGTGATGAGTGACTCAAGTGTAGGTTTTGTAATACTGAAGGTAGTTTCATTTCCTTACCCCAAAGGTAAGATCTGTAGGCCTGGAGTTTTCTCACCTGCCCCAACGTGCATGGATGCTGTTGTGTAATGAGGTTTGGAGTTTCTCAAAACAGCAACAGGAGCTTGACCATTCTCTTCAAATGCAAAAAGACATAGAGTTAATGTGTAACCAGTTTGTCTAGTTCATTTTGTGTGTCTTTTAGAGGATATTCTTGGTTGTGTGAATGCTGCTGCTAACTCTTCCTGCTCTTGGGTCACTCTTCATTTGCTCTTTGCTGTTGCTTGCTGCATCTCAATTCCCCTGCATTAAACCCCCAGTCAGAAGGGTCACAGTTTGTCCTTTCTGAACCAGTCTGGTTTGAGCAGACAGATCTGGCTGCTGACTTCTGTGCCCTGTTTGACATCTGTCTTTTTTTTTAATCTTTCCCGTCTCTGTGTATTTTTCTGGTGTCAGCTGTTAACACGTAAGCAAACTTTCTCTGGAGGATGTGCTCATGGCCAAGCTTACAATGATAAGAAGAGAAAATATGTGCATGACCTATATGCTATCAGTGTTATCTGCACAGGAAGGAGGGCAACTGTGTGGTTGTATAGCTGTGATAAAGCTCTCCTCCTTCTTTGGACCAAGTGTAGTTACAGCCACGTCATTATAGTGCTTCTGTTCTCCATGCAGATCAGCCTGCAGTCATGGGTGGTGTTCCCTCTGAATGGAGACACCAGCTTGGAAAACTTCAGTTACAGGGAGAGCAATATTGCTGAACAGTAGTTTTTAGAGGCTAAAAGTACCTCAAAGGTAGCATTGACGTGGCTGCTGACCAGGGAAAATGATGCTTTCCACGTGTGTAGTGCAGCTCTCATCTGGGGTATCTGAACTGAGCAGTAAGTTCAGACACCATTGAATTGGAAGACCATTGGTTTTCTTACATGTTTTTATTTGAACTTTGAATGGCTCAGTGCTGTTGTAGTCTTGGTGACATCATTTAAACTTTCTTGTTAGTGGGGTGGCCTGATCACATTCTCTTTTCAGCTCACTGCAGGAGCTGTGTCTTATCTTCCCTTGCCCTGAGCTCTTATAGGCAACAGGTACTGGACAAGCTGTAATTTGTTCATGTTCTGGGCTGGCTTTTCTTATGTTATAACTGGGAAAAGGAATAGGTTTGGGGCTTGGCTGCTTTTATTTCGTCTCTTACTGCTGATCAATCCTCAGTCCACTGCCAAAGTGAAGGAAATGGGATCTCCTGAATCTGATCTGTCAAAGCTGGTCTGTATTGAGTAATATCCCTTTGGCACACATGGCCAGTGGCCCAAAGTTTCTTAATAATTGCTTTAAGATACTTTTCTGTAATTTGCTGGCCAGTCTCTAGGACATACATGGGAGTGGATAGTTTTAGCAGTAGAGTGGAGTATCTTGTGCATCTGTGTGCATAGAGAAAGATTAATGGGTTGGTGCTGACAGGAAGGCAAGAAGTTTAGGACCTCCACATCTGAGGATATGCTTGTAGGTCCAGAAGCTTGGTCATTGTTCTAAATAAAGAATTTATTTAATGTTGCCTCATTTATTTGCTCAGGCCTTGACTGGTTCATCAGTACTGCTGCTTTTTTAATGGCATGTTTTCCTGCAGTCTGACACAAGGCATTGATTTGCCCTGGGAAAGCAGTCACATCTTGCAAAAGCAAGGACTGAAATACGTGAGAGGAGAGTGCCAATGTCATGCTGGAGGACACAGCTCCTTTTTGCAGAGCTGACCAAGGACCAGGGTACCTCATTCCTCCCAGCCCTTGTTTCCATTCTCCTGGGCTGCCTTCTTGCTGTCACAGACAGGACTCTCTGCTTTGTCTGCCTTTGCTGTTATTGGCACTAATAGTCTGCAGGGAGGAAGAGAAAGCAGATAGCACATCAGTGGAATGGAGGAAGGCTGTGGTGGGAAAGAGAGCATGTTTAGATTACAGGACATTGACTGCTAGTAGCAGGAAAGAAGGAAATCATTGTGATATTGCCAATAAATGTACTAAGAGGGTAGGGGCTGTATTAACAAGATATTGTTACACACTGAACTGGCTAAAGAAGAAATCAGACAACCAATAGATCAATTAACTAATTAGGATCAAAAATCTAGGCAAGACAAATCAGTCATGTAGTAATTTAAATGAATTTTGCTACTTAGAATCACTTGCTATTAAACAACAAATGGACACTAAAGGTAAATGGGGAGCCAGATTCCTTCAGCAGACAGGTTAAGTGACTGGTGTCTAGCAGGCCAAAAGTGCCAAGAGCCAGCTCCAGAGTGTGGGAGGGCACAGGAAACAGTGGCTGTGGAAGTGCTCCCCACCTGCTTTCCTGTCCCTTTGCTTTTTGTGCCTGTCACAGCTTCTGCCAGCTCGCATGGTTATAGAAACGAGACATGGAAATGAAGTGCACGTGCTCCTTGCCATATCCCTGCCCTTTGCAGGCTCCATCCCACTCCTGCCCAGCTGAGGGGATGGCTGGTGCCAGCTGCTGTGCCCCTCTCTGTCTCTGCTGTCCCCAGGCTGCAGGCAGATACACCTGCAGCACTGCAGTCTCCAGCTGTCAGTGGCCTAGATACTTCAGCTGCTGTAAGGAAATGAAAGCAGGCAGTGCACCTGGTCAAGGCCAAGGCCTAATCCCATAGAGTTAAGAACAGATGTGAGGAAACTCTTTTTGCTTTTGGAATAATTCCCATCTGGGCTGGTCCTTGTGCTCTGGTTGTGGGCACAGCCATGCAGGCAGCTGGCTGCAGAGGCAGCCAGGATGCTCAAGGACTAATTGAGTAACTCATAATTAGATCTGTGGAGAAAATCAGGACAAATGGAAGCTGCTTTTTATGATTATGTTTAATGATTACAATGTTTATGAGCTGTGCCTCTACAGGTTATGGCTTTGGATGGGGAGGACAGAAGATTGTTTGATTAAGATTGTTTTCTTTCTGCTGCAGTCCTGGGTTACCCTTGGGTGTCCCAAGCAGTGCTGGTTATGTCCAGAGTGTAGAGAGAATTCTGTTTGAAGTTTTCCTTTTCATGGCTTCACTCAGGAGATTCAAACCTTCCCTGCCTGAGCTGTCCCCTCCCTGTTCTGCAGAAGTGATGGGGAGTTGGCATGAGGCAGGATTGGCTGGGGATTCTGGAGTCTCTCATCTCTTACACTGATGGTCTCATAGCAGGCTGAGCACTGGCTGCCAGGGTTCCTGTTGCTGAGAAGAAACCACCCACCTGCACTTTTTGGGGGGATTAAATGAATGTTCTTGATTAAACCAACAGTGTGTTTGCACCAGGCTCTGCTTGGGCTGTCCTGGTGACTGCTGGCAGCAGCTGGTGTTCCCTCCTGGTTCTGGTGTTGTAGTGATGGGAACTCCCACAGACTGGGTCACTCTGTGGGTTCTGTCCATTGTGTCTCCCTGGAGATGGGTGTAAAACCTTGTAAAGCTGCATGGCAGCTTTTCTTGTGACTCTCCACAAAGTCCTTTGCTGCAAGGCAGGACTGGCTTGGGCTTTGAAAGGGCTCTGCTGGGGTTTTGTCCTTGCTGCACACAGTGGGCCATGCTCAGTAACCAGCAGTGGGGTGGCTCTGGCTCTTTCCAGGTGTGTTTTATTGCTTGGCTGCCTGCTAATTCTGGGAGCATACTGCATGTCATTGTATCTGTTGTTGTTTTCCAAGCTTGTAACTGTTGAAGAGCAGCAGTTCCTGAGGGAACCACTATATAACACTGGAATCTTAATTGTCTGGGATCCAGCACCATATCATGCAGAAATTCATGAGGTAAGGCTGACTTTTTTGTAAATAAAATCAGATTGACATGCTTTGAAGTGCTTCTGTTAAACCACTTCTCCTGATGTGGGCAATCACTCATTCTAAGGCCATTCTTTTTTGTTATTATGGATATCTTAGTGTGTACTTCTGGGAGTATCCCATGGGTGAGTGCTCCTAAGAAAACACTTGGCTGCTTCTGATCCCTGTGAAGGTCCCAGGCCAAGGATAATAGGCCACCACCTTTGCTTTCCCATGGGCTGATGGTGCAGGAAGGAGGTCACTGCTGGCTGCAGTAGTTGTCTCATCACAGGGTGATTTCCTCTCTCTGACACTTAATCTAAGATTTGCTGGTGGTTGATGCTGGGATATTTCAAGCACCAGCCAGCCATGGGATATACCTGATTCATTATGAATGGATTGGGAAAGCCTCTGAAGATCTATTTCAGCTTTCATATGTGGGTGTGCAATCCCTCTAGCAATTCACTTTTGATTTTGAATACAAAAGAGCATTGTTTGATATGTGATGAGCTCTGGAGGCTCACAGTGGAAGCAGGTAGGAGTGAATAGTCCTTTCTTTACTTTTATTTTTAAGCTCTGGCTGTAACAGAGAAGTCTTTGCACTCTTTTGTTTGGCCTGCATTTCCTATTTTCTCACTGATGTTTATTTCTGTGGCTGGTCCCATGGCTCCAGGAGGCATAAGGGGCTATGGGCAGCATGTTCAGGAGTCAGTAAAACCAGGATGGGATATTTACAGCCCAGGGGGGGGAAAAATCTCAAAATGATTTTACGAAAATTTAAACTATTTCTACATTTTTACTCAAAGGGGAAATTCAAGGATGCCAGTCAGCTCAGCCTGGTTCAGGAGACTGAGCTGGGAACACTTGCCTGCAAAACAGGGTGCTTGGTATTGCAATGTGGAGAAGAATCTGGGTCTGGAGTTTTTAAGGCAGAGTTCTCAACATTGTCTGCTGTTGGGGAGTGCAGAATGAAATTACAAAAGGTGCTGATCCCATTCAAGGGTCCTTCTTTGAGATTTGGGGTTTCCCTGCTCTGTTTACTGAGTCATCTCACCACAGTGACCCAAGGGGACAGTATGAGTGAGGATGCTTATGGTAAGTGAGGGTGTGTAGCAGCATGTTCACTTATCCTTGTTTCCTGTTGCTTACAGTAAAGTGGGCCAGAAATAAAGAATCTGACCTGCTGTTTCTGTTTTGCAGTGGTACAGAAAACCAGATTACAACTTTTTTGAAAGCTATAAGGCTTATCGTAGAACACATCCAGAGCAGCCCTTCTATATCCTGAATCCCAAAATGCAGTGGCAGCTCTGGGATATTCTGCAGGAGAATTCCCTGGAGCATATTCAGCCTAATCCACCATCATCAGGAATGCTTGGTAAGATGATTGCCCTCTAAACTTCTGGTTCAGTTTGCAGGCAGGAACTCTCCAAGATGCCTTTTTTCAAAGACAGCTACAATTTTATGGTGCTTATCAGTTGTTTTTACAGTGTTTGTCTTGTGCCAAAATTTAAGCTTCCTGTCTTCAGAGCAGCAGCTCAGTTGTATTAAAGTAAGTGGTTTGCAGCACCCCTCTGAAACAGCAGTCACAAACATGGCCCAGTTCCAGGTGGAAGCAGGAGAGCAGACTGCAACACTGGGGCAGTCTCTAGGATTTGTAGCTTCTAGTGCCAGAGCAGCTCCCACGGGGTGTGAGAGGAAGGATGTGTCTCCTTCCAGGCTCAGATCTGGTCAGGCAAATAAATCTGTAAATTAATTACTGTAAATGAGTTCTAAGGGCGTGCCTGTTTCTTTTCCATATGCTATTTATATATAAATATATGTGTGTGTATATATAAAGACTTAGTGAGGGCCTGTGGAAGGTCAGACTGAATAGTTGCCCTGACAAGGTCAGTGAAATACCTGCCTCAGCAAAGGAGGGAAAAAAACCTTCTTTTTACATTCTGCTGTTGCAAAAGCTTTCCTGCTTGGTAGAGAGCAGCTGAATAAAAGGGAGTGAACCTCTGGGGAGCTGCCATGTGTTTGAAATCACAGCATAGCTGTAGAGTCTTGCTTTCCATGGACTGTCCAACTGCTGTGCTTCCTCCCTTTGTCTGCTGCCACCTCTGTTCCATCACTGCTGGGGCAGAGGCACTTTCTGTCTCTGAGTAAACAGAATTGCTTCATGTTTTTGCCAGGCCCAGCACCTATTAAAACATTTCTTGGGTGTTTGTACAGCAGCTGTGTAGCAGCACAGTCAATAACTTCAGCAGCAGAGTTATTAACTGGTGTTGTGGGCTTAGAGACACACGCATCAGGCAGCAGTTCTTCCAGGGATTAACTTCAGGCCAAGTCACCTTGCTTTTTGGTTTGTAAAACAAGTCACCTTGCCAAATTCAAGGGCATAGATGAGTACCAGTTTCCAGCTCTGTGTTCCCTGGAAGGCCTGAGTGTGATCAAAAATCTTCCTTTGAAGAGGTAGATGAAAACATGTTTAAAATATACTTTAGGTTTTTTTTAATATCTTACAGTTCCTCAGGTTGTGCATGGTCCCTGATGTCTCAGATCCTGCATGAATTTTCTGTGATGTTACACATTGATTCAGTTTCTCTGGTATATTCTTGCTATTTCTTACAGTTAGAAGAAAAGTGGCCTGTAGGTAACTCTGGCTACCATCTGATCCAGCTGTGCCCAGCACTGACTGGTGTGATGTCCTCGGGTGAGAGACACAGGAGGGCAGCACTGCTCTGCTCCGGGGAGCCTGAAGAGCAGAGGCTGCTCAGTCTCCTTGAGCATCTCCCAGCACAGTCCCTTTCATGATCCCTGCCACTCACAGGGGGCAGCTGGGACAAATGCAAAGGTCTCATCTCTGCTTGTGCAGGCAGGTTCGAGATGGGCTGTTCAGATCAGCTAATGCAGTGCACGCTTGGCAGACACCCAAGTTTCTGTGAAGGTCACAGATAATGGTAGCACTCATAAAGAGTGTCCTTTTGGCATGGCTGTCAGCATAGCTGAAATCACACTTTGCAAGGCCTGGCTTGTTTTCTCCCCTGTGCTCTGAGTGTGAATAAAGGAGCCCCTTCCCCCTGGAGCTGCCTGTGCCTCGGGGCTGTTTGGAGCTGTGTGGTGTGACGTGGGGTGTGCTGTCTGTGCCCGCAGGCATCGTGCTGATGATGACGCTGTGTGACCAAGTGGACGTGTACGAGTTCCTCCCTTCCAAGCGACACACAGACATCTGCCACTACTACCAGAAGTTCCACGACCACGCCTGCACCATGGGAGCTTACCACCCCCTCCTGTTTGAGAAGAACCTGGTGAAGCACATCAACCAGGGCACGGATGAGGACATCTACACCCACGGGAAAGTCACCCTGCCCGGCTTCCGACAAGTGCGGTGCTAGAGGATTGGTTTTACTGGGTTTAGTCTCCTTGATTTTCAAAGCACTTTTTTAATCAGGGTTGTCAGATTTGTTAGGTCTAAGCACTGGTGTGATTTGACAGCTCTTCCATGTAGCAAGGCTTACTCTTAGGACTTTGTTGCCCAACTCTGAGCTGTAAGGCTCGCTGTGGTACAGCCACTGAGCTGCATGAGTCACTGCAATAAATGGACTCCCAGTGGAGCCAGGCTCCTGCAGCACGTGGATGCCTCTGGCTTCATCTCAGCCCATGGTGGTGTAGGGGAGGCTCTCTAAGCAGAGATTGCACAAGTTGGGATCATTCAGTGAAAATAGTTCTGTTTGCTTCCAAGGGGTTGTGACAAGCAAAAACCTGGGCCATTGGAAAAAATAATGAAAAATAATTTAAAATTTGTTCCCGTAATCAGGAGCTCTTCAGAGTAGGGCTGATTTATGGAAATGCTGTCAAGCTGTGTAATGATAAGCTAAACTTCTAGTCCAAAATATTTGATTTTATAAGCAATCTGTGAACTTTCAAATTGTAAGACTTCCAAAACCACTCAGGTGACATTTTTGGCAAAGGAAGAGGAAAGCAATTAAGAATTCAATGAATCTTGCAGGACTTTTTAATCTTTTTGCTTTTTGTAAAAAATAATTTAAAATAAATTTTAGTGATCATTTACTTTTCCAGTCCAGTGCTGGGTTTGGTACAGAAGAACCCTTATTATCAGAAAGGTTTTGGGAAGATGCTCCAAGACACAAATGGGAGAACTCACTGGAAGTCGGTGCCTTTTTCCAGCTCTCTGCTGCTCTACCTTTGCAATTGTCAATTAATTACTTTCTGTACCCATTAACACAAGCACCACAGAGCTGCTGCTAGATGAGTTCCAGCCCTCTACAAGCTGACAGAGGGGCTATCTCCACTGCTGTGTGCTTTTCTGCATAGGTGGGGAGCAGGTTTGCCACTTCCATGCTTCATGAGTGGTGGGGAGGGAGAGTGTGCTCTGCTTCTCTTGCTGAAACAGGCAGAGCTGAGAAGGGCAGAGCTTTTTCCTGCCCCAGGGGTTCCTGTGGCAGCATGGTGGGAGTGGTAGCTCTGCCATCTCAGTGTGTTGGTGAGAACAACTTCCCTGTCTTCTGTACTTGGGTGTTTGATCAGGTCTGTAAAGAAAGCATTCTCCTGTTTTGAATAAATCCTGTGAAACCTTTGGTCTGGCTGTGGTGAATGGTAAATGTCTTGTCTCCATAGCCCTGGGGGTTTGTATCAGCCTTGCATCACTGCAGGCACAGCTGCTCCCTGCTCATTCCAGAGAGCCCTCAGCTCTTGCCCTGCTGCTTCTCCAGCCTGGGGGCTGCTTTTCTGCACTCCCAGCTCTTGGGATGGATTGGATCTGTCAGTGTTTACAAATTATGTACAGGTAAAAGGTCCAGGTCCTTGCACTGCTGCCCAGGAGCACCACGTTCCACTAGGACAGGAATGCAATGGAGGCAGCTTGGAAAGCATTCCTTCTCACTGCTGGGGAGGAGGGAGCTTGCAGAGGAAAAGCCATGAGGGGTTGCCTGGGAGAGCCACAGTAATCCTTCCCCCATCTCCACTCTTGGGTTTTGACAGCCCTACCTCTCTGTTCCTTGGATCAAGGAGATATCTGCCACAGCAATTTGCTTCTTACTATGTGCTTAGTTGAGATTCAAATAGCTTCTGACTTTTTTCCTAGGCTGTTCCATCTGTTAATTCTCACAACACTATTTTCCACCAACTCCCCCACTGTGGAGACCAGTCCAGCCACCCTCCCTGGCTCAGGCTGTGTAATGAATGGATGGGATGTGGCTTCTGGGAATTAGCACAGTTGCCTGCTGCTCACCTGGGGTCCCAAACCCACCTGCACCCCTGCAGGGCTCCTACAAGGAGACAAAATGTCAAGCAGCTTCCCCAGATCTCTCAGAACCCTCAGTTACTTAGGGGCAATAGTCTTGCTCTGAGCATGCAATTTCAAATGTTATGCTGACAGTTTTAGCTACATCCAACGTGTGATTCATTTACAGTCTAAACAGTTTTACAGGAATTATGAAAGAGCTTGAAATAAGCCACTGCTAACCCCTTCTTTCCCTTTTTTTTTCTCTGCCTAGATGAAAATCTAATATAAAGTGCAAGTGATGACAAATCTGGCATTTGGAAGAGCCAGGTATAAGTTAGTGGGCAGTAACAGGATTTTAACAGAAGTCCTGTCCTTCTGCAGTCCTTACCATTTTCAACATGAACAGCTTTCTGTCCATGTAGAAAGGGGAAAAGGGCAACCCTACCCTTTCCAGTTAGCCACTGAAGGACTAAGTACTGGGAAGGATGCTCTGTAATTCCATGGGAAAGCTGGAAAACATTTCCAGCTGGGGCCTGTTTTTGCCCCTCTGTGGCTTTGAATTTTAGAGAGCCATGGACATGGGTGGGAAGTAGTTATCTGGTAAGACCAGAGCCCAGGGGAGGTAAATGCCACCAAGGAGGGAAGTGTCAGCAGTTCATGGTTGGACAAGGAAGAATTTGGGTGATGCAGAAAGGATGACAGTATGTTACTGGCAGGGGAACACTGGACACTGTTGTTATTAAAAATGTTTCCTTGTCTGGACTGACAAAGCTGCCTATGGGTTATTGTGGTTTGCTTTTACTAAAGAAAAGGGGGAAGAAGTCCCATAAATTCAAACTGTAAGCACCTGAGTCAACACAGCCATCCTGGGTTCCCCTGAGAATAATGGAGTGGGTGAGTGGGAACTAGATCTGACAACACACCGGTAAATCAGTAGCGGTGGTTAAAAAGATACATGCTGGCACTCCCTGAAAAGAAGCACAGCCGGCCCAGCCTTTGTTTCTGTGCATGCAGGCAGCTGAAGGTGTGGTACAGGCAGGATGGCTCATCCTCCTCGGCTCTGTGCAGTCTGACGCTCCTGCCCGCAGCTGTGGGTGTTGGGTTTCACTTGGGAATTGTATCAGCCTGGCAGGGAAGCTGCAGCGCTTTCATCAGGGGGTGATACAAGGCACGGGATGGGAGCATCAGACTTCATTTTGGAGCAGATAATTGGTGTGCATGGCTATCCTATTCCTGTGCATTTATAAGAGAGGTGAAAGTTGTAGTTTGTGGGGTTGCCTGGTGTCACTGTGTTCAGCCAGGCATCACCTGGGAAATGCTGGGAGCAAGCTGAGACCCAGCTGGCTTTGTGCCTCACTCCAGAAGGAGCTGCAGGTCAGGACTCCTGCTTGAAGACAGAACTTGCAAGGGAGAAGATGTCCTTACCTCTAGCTTGGTTTTGGAAGAGCAGATGAAGGTGAAATTGTGTGTCTCAGCTCTAAGCAAACAGCTGCTCCTCTTTTTGACCTGAACTCAGTGAGCTGCTTAACAGCCTTTTGTGTGTGATAAAGGGAGCAGTTAATTTAAACTTTATCTTCTGACAGCCAGGTGGACTTGAAGCTTAATGCTCGACCTCTAGCTTGTGTTCAGTGTACAATGAAGAAGACTTAGGGAGAAAATTTAAGCAATGAGCATTAGAAAAAATTAAAAAGCTCCTCGGTTCAAGATATGTTTTAGGAAGATATGTGGATGTTTGCAAAAGCAGAATGGAAGATGAGCAGGGAATATCAGGCATGAGAGATGGATTGAAAAAGTGATTGTTCAGTGCAATTTGTTCCAAGTAAGTCTCTTAAAGCCAGAGAAAGGCAGGAGCAGAGGGAGTGGGCTGAAGTGGTTTGGTTTGGAGTGAGTGACTTCTGGCAGAAGCTGGATCTCTTGGAGCAGACACACTTCCCAAAGCCCAGTGAGCTTGGTTTGCTGTGTCCATCCAGGGCTGAGTGTGCAGCTGGTTTTGGATGTCAGTGTGCATGGAAAGCCGTGCTTATGGGAACAAAACCAGCTTGGAATTCTTCATTTCCATTTCTGCAAATACCTTGCAGTGTTTTTCCTGCCTGGCCCTGGCCTGTTTTACAAAAACAACGGTGAGGTGCTTCCATGGGCCAGCACTGGTTCTAAGCTGTGACAAACAAAAGGGTCCTTGTAACAAGGGGATCAAATCAGCCAAGCCTTTGCTAATCCTGCTGCAGGACGGGTCTGCTGTGTGTTTGCACCTGTTCCAGCCCCTTGTAGTTCACACAGAGCCCTCCATGGGTGCTTACCTCATACCTCTCTGGTGATGCTGAAATGCCCTGGGCCCACTTATAAACATAACTTGTCAAAATGGAGACTGGCTGAATCTTTCTCTAATAGTTAAAGACAAAATAAATGCAGGGCCCTGGATGGTGGAACTGGTAGCAGCATTTGCAGCACTAATTTTATTTCCCAAAAGAAAACAAAAATCACTAATATGTGTGAAAGTAGGCTGCATTTCATTAAAAGCCTGTTTCAGGTACATCCAGCAGCATAAAAATAGGAAAACTGAATTGCACGCTTAGTGTGTTGTTTATATATATTACAAAATCACTGTTATTTGTGGTGCCTCGAGTGTTACATAAAGACTAATTTTAACAAGTATAGAGAGTTTTTTATATTAGTTTTCTCCTGATATCTGAGTGTTCCACACCCATTCAGAAATATCAAATTGTTGCATTACCATGTAAAATACTTCCAAAAAAAGGAAGCTGGTCTTTAACTGGGATAAGTCACTGAAGTATCCAACCATCAAGGAAGTTATAAATCATTTTCATGAATTGAAAACCTCTCTCCCCTCTTAGTTGCCTGCTTTTTTCCTTGGTGTCTTCATAAGAGACATTATCCTATTTGATTCTTTCTTGGTTTACCAAAGATACATTAAAGACATACATCTATTAAATAAATGGGGGGGGGGGGGGGGGGGGGGCATTTGCACTGGAATTTAGGAAGAAGGCTGAGCAAATGGTTAAGGCTGGAACTCCAGTGCCTGGGACAAAAGGCAGAACAGTTTCTTGCTAGGGGAACAGAGTTTTAGGGAATTTAGAAGATACTGTCTTGTCCCAAGTGCCAGTTTAAGGCTGTTTGTATGGTATATGTGAACTGAGATTGAAGCCAAAGAATTTAAGGGAAACAACAAAGAAAAATTGTTTTGTTAGACCTGAGATGCTCAAAGCAGTTTTGACAAGAAGCAACTTAATCTTGTTGAACTGTCATGGCAGATAATTTGAGTCTGACCAGGCTAATTGTGACCCGTGGGTTAGAAAAACTCTTTTCTTATTTTTAATAAGAATTCTAATTTGCATAAATAAGATATGCAGTCTCTGATTTGTTTTTCTTTCCTGCTTCCAGTTCTAGACCTTGTTTTTGTAGGGAGGTTGGTGAGTGCCTGGGACAATGAGATGGAGATTTGGCTTTGGCATGAGGCAATTGTGTGGGTGAATTGTGTATCCTGGCAGCAGCCTGAGCTCCCTGAGCTGCAGACGTGCCAGATGTGTGGAGTGCTGTAAATGCCCCATCATTTCAAAACCACCCCAGCCTTGCTCAATCAGCCTTGTAGACTGAGCTCTCTGAGAGAGCTTCAGCTGTGTTTGACCTCTCATCTCAGCTGAGCTGTTGCCTCTGAGCTCCTGTGGAGGTCTGAGGTGTCCCTGTGCCCCAGGGTGGGCACAGTGCCTCCTGCTCTGGGTCATTCTATGACCAGAGGGAGGTGACACAGCTGTAACTGGCAGTGGCTGCTTTGCATTCCACCATCTGACTGCCTGTACTGGTGAGGGATGCAAAAAAAGAGCCATAAAACGGGTGTATTTTCATGAACTGAGCCCATGCAGTCATTATTGGATTGACTTTTCACTGCTGGGACTCTGGGGGTGAGCTGGGGGTGCTCTGGGTAAACCTGTTCTGCAGCAGTGCCAACCTCTGTGTTTCTCACTACTTTGGAACTCAAAAACTTGGGTGGCAGAGCAATAAAACCATCTCCTCCCTGGCTGTGCCCTACAAGGAAGGAAGGAGATCTCTCCAGACCTCAGTTCTTGACGTGTGTAAAGCAAACAAGGGCAGAATAAGTGAGTGTGGGTGGGTCTGGGGTATTCAGGGACACCTGGGGCTGGGAGCTGGGCTTTGGTGAGGCTGTGCTGCTCCAGGTTTCATGGTGAAATTTCATCCAGCTCTTGTCCCTGCCTCCTTCCTGCCTGTAGACACCCAAACCTGTGCCTTGAAGGAATTCTGAATTACTCCAGTTTAATTTTACATTTTAGTTAATAAAGAAATAGAATGATGATGCTATAATGCAGCATTGTCATACGTGGCAGAGAATGGAAAAATAGCAAATGAGTAGCCCTGGTGGTATGTGTGAACAAGGAAGTGGTGTGTCAAGAAATCAGCTATTTTTATCACTGTTTGCCATAAAATGAACAGTGCAGGAAATAGTTTCAAGCTCAGTTAATTTTCAGTTCCTTTGAATAACTATTAATATTAAAGCAAAGCTTGTGTTGCCCCCTGCTCCCCCTGCTCTCTCTCCAGCCCTGTCACCCCAGGTGTCAATGGGCAGGCTGGCACCCAGGGATTCCTGCACCATGGAGGAGCTGTGTCCCCCTGCACCTTCCCCTGCCCCAGAAAGTCTCCAAGGGGCTGGAAGGAGCAGTGATGGATGTGGGTCTCTCCTTTATGAAACCTGTGTGCTTCTCCTTTCTGAAAGCTGTGTGTATACCTGTGCTCTAATCCCATCCTGTTCTCTGTCCATCCATTCTTAGGAGCAGATGGTTCCTTTAGAGCCGTGCTTGATATTTCCATTGCCTCAGCATTACATGGATGCTTTCATTCACTAATCTGCCAGTGTAAGCAGTAAAGCATCTTTGGGAAAGCTGATACACAGATTAAAAGCAGCTGAGCTATCCCATCACCTGAAGTCATGTTTTGTTTATTGCAAATAGACTTCAATTCCCCACTGTGCCCAGCTGTCACTGTATGGATGTGTGTGTGTGTGGGGGGGTCTTACAGGGGAGCTGCTTAGGAAAAACAATAAACACAGAAAATTTGAGTATTGTGGTTTGCTGAAGCAGCTGAAGCTGAGGGTGGAATGCAGCAAGAAGCTCACTGAAGGTGAGAAGAGGGATGCAATAAAGGAATTTTACAGAACTGAGGAGATGCCAGTACTGTACAGCAAGGGTAAGGGAGCTGAGCACCACGCTGCTTTCAGCACAAGGGCACTGGAAGGGCAGATTTTTTGCATCCCTGATACAAACCATATGGAGGTGAATACAGCTGTTTTTGTGCCAAGCATTTTGTTACAAAATCCCAGTTCTGCACAGCTTAGCTTAATCCCTCCAAACTCCCCAAAGCCCTTGGGAACACCTGGGTATCTTGCTTGAGGTTTTCAGTTGTGATGAAGTTGCACTTCAAAGCTCTTCTGTGGATCAGCAAACGCCAGAAACACTTTATATTTTCCTTTCAAGCAGGGCTGAGCCTCCAGTGAGTGCTCAATGCAAGCCTGAAAATTGCAGTGCTTAGGAAAACACCTAAAGTCAGTGACATCTCTCTGACCTGGTCAAGTTAAAAATTTTCTCTCTGTTTATTTGCTAATGTACCTCTTGCTTTGATTCATAAAGATAGTGATCTGGCAGAACTGACTGCAGTATTTCCAAGAACACAGCTCTTAAAAACAGCCTTTTTGAAGTCAGAAGGTGATTATTCTACCAAGACACTTGGCACTTGTTCATGATCAAACAATTACAAAAACTTAGTAATCATCAGAGAAAGTAAGCAGGAAATGGCATGTTGGATGAGAATGGGAAGAGCTGTGCAATCAGTTTCAGGAAATTCTATTCAATAAACAAAACAAAGCCCCAAACCAACTTAGAAGCAACATATCTAATAGGCAAAGTACTTGACAGGCACCTTCACACTTGGAGTGTCCTGAGTCAATGTGATTTTGCTGCATTATTAACACTTTAAGCTCCTTTACTGAAGCAAATTCACAGGCACCTGCAGTGCTACGGCAACTTTACATTCACAGAAGTGAACAAGTCCTTGCCTGCTGCAGAACCTGGAGCATCTCACTGTGGGTGACTGATGGGAGCAGCCAGAACTCCCTGGGGAGCTTTGTGCTGGAATGCTGGGCTCCTTCTCACTTGGCCAGAGCTGTGCTGCCCAGTGGGATTTGAGTTGTTTGTGCACTCTTGGGACTCTGCTGAACCCACTATTCAGGATTCCCAACAGTTCTGAGGATGGGGCACAGGTTGGAATTTGGCTAGTGGAGGCATTTACACACACTTCAAAATGTGAGCAGGTGTAACCAGTGGGGATCTTCACACTTCAGCTAAAGGCCATGTGTGAGTGAAAATGAGTTTCTTTCATTCAACTGCTGTTAATGAATTTTGCCTGCCTTAATTGAGTTCCCAAGGTCAGTGCTTCCAGTCCATTCAGGTTGTCATAGCTTGGTCAGTGCCTTCATTTTGGTTTTGTAGTGTTTGAGGTTGTTAAAGCCACTAGTGTAGTCTAAACCCAGGTTTCCAATGTCTGCTGCCACAGCTGTTCCTCAGTTTGTCTCTCAAGACTGGTAATCTGATTATTTTAGACATCTGGCTGGAAGAAAAGAACTCAGGGAAAAAAAAGAAAAAAGGGCCTGAATGTATCAAATATGATAAAGTCACTTCCTCCCTCCAAATGCAGTAGATACTTTCCACAGTAAAATACACACTTAAATTAAAACAGCATTTGGTACGTGATACAAAAACTCACACCTGTCTCATTACAAAGCTAAGGAATTGAGTATTTAAAATGAATATTTAAACTTGAATTGTTTGAGGAAAAATACCTGGAGCCTGATAGTTTTCTCATGTGAAGCAATCTGACATCACCTCAGAACAACAATTGTCAATTTTTTGGTAGCTTTTTCTAATTATAATTTTCTGACATACTCCCTGGAAGCCAGAGTTGTTAATATTTATCCTTCCAGGACTAAATGCCTCTGTTCAGCTCTGAGTCACCCTTCCAACTACGAACTAATTTATCCAGTGTTGCTCTTTGCTGGAACGAGCAGCAGTGAGCAATGCACCAGTCTCAGGCTGAAATTTGCTGAAGGGAAGAGGTGACATGTCTGAGGTGTCTCTCTGGGGTTCAGCTTTGTGAGGGTGCATTGAAACAGGCTGAGAAGCCAAAAGGGAAGTGTGAGGGCTGATTTACTCCAAGGAGTTTTGCAGTGTGCAAGTGGGAAAAGCCTCCAGGGCTTCTCCCCCTCACCTTCCCTCCCTGGCCCTTTTGAATTCCCCTTGCCTTGCTCCCTGCTGCACTGCTCAGGACAGGATGGGGGTTGCTGAAGGCATTAGTGCTCCCATTTGCAGACCCACAACTTGCCAAAGAAGTGTTTGTTTAACTGAGTTGCTTAAGATCACTCTTCCCTGGTGAAAAAGAAAAAACACAGATGCTTGGCTGTTTGTTATTTGAAATAGAAAAGGCTGTTTAAAGGGTTCCTAAAAGATGTAGGTGCTGGAAAATTACAAAAAAACTTTTTTGTTGTTTTTGTTTGTTTGTTTGTTTGTTTGTTTTTCTTTTTATTTCCACCTCAATGAAATCTGCAGTGTGCCTAGTCCAAACTTTGGACTGAGTGGTGAGAATCCCTGTTGGAGTAGAGGGGAGTCAGAACCAGTCATGCTGAGGAAGCCTGCAGGAAAATCCTCTGCCTGAAATGTGGGAAATGACATTTGCTCTGCCAAGACAGAGAACTGTCCTGATCAGTCAGTGGATATCTGGAGGGCATCAGCATGAGAACCTGCTGTGCATTTGGGTCATCAGTGGAAAGGCATAAGCTCAGATGCCTTTGGGGTCACCTGAACTGCAGGGAGGGCATCCCATGGCAGGGCTGCACCTCACCCAAAGGCAGAGCTGCCCCTGACCTGGGGAGCTGCTCCTTAAAAGCCAGATTTTGGGGAAGCTGCAGTGCCACCTGCCTGGGTCTGAGTTATTCTGTACATAAACCTGTGCCTTGGCAGAGGGGCAGGGCAGAACTCTGAGTTGGGGTTTCAGGTTTAGTGGGCTCAAGAGAAGCACAGCCTGGCCAGGCACTTTCATTCCTGTAACCCTCCCTTGCCTGCTCACTTCCAGCAGGTCTAGATGGATTTCTGCTGTCCCCCCTACTTAACTATTTCATTCTTATCTAAAACAAATTCAGAGAAGTGCAACTAAACTAAACATGCCCTCCCTTTTCTTGGAAACACAGATCCCTGTTTGCTGGACGTGCCTGTGACCTCCCAGGTTCATTTTTAATGCAAAGTGCTAGGGGATATTAGGCAAATCATATTAAAAACCCCAACATGTAGAATTAACATTGAATGAAGTTCTTTGTGCTGCTAATCAGGCTTCCTTTATTCCATAAACATATTTTTATCCTTTCATCATCCTTTTGGATTGAAGGGAACATTTTTTTTTTATTTCCCATATTTATAAGTCAGTCATGTTGGGTTTTTTCCTTTGTTTTCCTCTCCCTTATTTATAAGATATAGTTTCCTCTTTCAAGGTGAAAGCCATGACTGATGCTGGGGTTTGAAACCCTGCTGTGACTGGAGAGCCCTGGATCCCAGGGGTCACTGGTGCTGTGCCAGCTGAGCTGGGCATGGTGTGCTGGTGCCTGTGGTGCCCTGGCAGGGTGTGCTGGGGAGAAAAGCCCTTTTTAGGGATCAGAGCCCTGCTGGGGAAGGGCTCTCCATGGACTGCACGTACAGAGGTCACTCCTGGGCTTCCACCAAAGAGCTTTTTTATTTCTGCTTTTTTATTTATTTATTTCTTATTTTATTTCTGGGACACTTGAGACCTCAGTGTTTTTCATGCTAATTTTAATCTTGTAAGATGTTTCTCATGGGCTGTTTATAGACTGGTTGGCTCTTCAAAGGCCCAGAGGGACTTTTTCTGTAGAGCAAGCCTGAGAACTTCACTCAGGGAGACTTGCCAGGAGCCCATGTCTTTCATTTATTATCCCCAAATGCACAGCCCACTAGAGAGGGTAAATCCTGCAGACTTAATGCAGCTTCTCAGCCTGGGCTGACCACACTGATGCTGAGGGAACTGCTCAAAATACTTCAAATAAAGGCTTGTATCTGCATGGATGTGTGTGGGGCTGGGGTCAAAGAGACCCCAAAATCTGTACCTTTTGAAAACTAGGCTGCTGAGTGAAGATCTCCAGCTGCCCTGCTCCTAAAAAGTTGGAAGAAACCACCAATAAAATCTTATTTTGGCAGTTTTCACACCTGACCCACTCAGTATGCAGTAGTTCCCTACCTGGCTCGTGTTTTGCTGAAAAACTTGCAGCCTGAGTGGATTCATTGTTTTGGAGCATAAGGGGAGAATCAAGTCCCTCTTCTGCTCAGTAGTGCACATGCAGAGGTTTCTTTCTGGAGGCAAACCCCTCTGTAGTGAGGATTGAGAATCAATGGGCAGAAATAAAGACAAAGGAACAAACAGTCCTCTCAGAGGTTGTTATAAAAGCACTGTGCAATAATACCTCAAATTATTGCCTGTCTTTGTGTTATGTGGATGGACAAGATAGGATCTTTTCCCTGTGTTTCCTCAAATTCCAATCTGATGGGAATGAATTGTTAAACCCAGGCAGTTCTACAAAGCAAAGGCAGATAAATGGTGATATAATGCCTGTATAAATCTGTATCCAGTTCTTGTGGTGGAACAGAGTTGTGTGCACTTTGATCATCTTCTTTTATTTTCCATCTTTCCTTAAATAGATGCTGAAATTCCTTCTCCATTCTTCATCAGTTTGGGCTGTGTAACTGTGTTAGTTGCTAATTTAGAGCAAGTGGAATAGGATCCTCTCTACTCATTCCCCCCATGTCTCCTTTGAAAGGATGTTTTTCTTCTTGGATCACTTCTGCTGGAAGTATTTGTGGCTGGCACTTAATGCATTTTTACTACATTTAGATCATAAGGGTGATCTAAAGAGTGCATGAACCCTCATCAGTGGAGCTTTTTTCAGCATCTTTGCCTTCAAAAAGCACTCCAGGCTTTTAAATCTCATCCGTGGGAGCGGCTGTGCAAAGGTTCATTAGGTGTGAGCAGCAGGCTTTGATTTATTTGATGAAAACATGTCTGTGGAGTGTGAGGCTGGCTGCTGTGGGACTGCAGGCAGTGAGAAATGTGAGCAGCATCAGGTGTGGCATGGCAAATGTGCTGCCACTGGGACAGAGGGAGAGGCCTCCTGTGAGCTTGTCAGGGTCTGTGGCTTTGTTTCCATCTCTGTAGCTGTGGCTGAGGGTGCTGCAGCCAGATCAGGCTGTCTTGTGGTCACCAGCAAATCAGTGCTGGTGCTGATGCCTTGGGGCTCCCTAGAACAGAGGCTGGACAAGGTTAAGAGAATAAAGTGGGGATTTATTAAAGGCCTTCAATAGACACACCTGAGACAGTCAGAGGCTACACCCAAAATGGACAATGGTCAGGAGTTTTTCAAACAGATGTAAGTTTGGTCCATTTACGTATCAGGGGTTAATCCTCCAATTACAGCTTCAGGTAATGAAGTCATTTATCCCCAGTTTGCTCCTCCCAACAATTCACTTTTGTTTGTACTTTCCAGGTATGAGGCAGTGAGATGTCCTTGGCTCTCATTTCTGTAGGGGTTGTTTTGTCTGACCAAAGTGTGAAGACAGTAACTCACACTTTATTTGGAGTTACACACTGAAGCAGTACCATATTTGAAAAATACAAAAGCTAAAATCCTTGGGCATCAGTGCCTCATAAAAACCCTTGTGAGCTGGGGTGTCCCCAGTGCCTGGGGCTCCTGCCCAGCCTGGGATGGTTTTGGGGTGGGATGTGCTTGGAAGGAGCTCTGCTCACAGCAATCCTGCCTCCAGCCTGCTGCAGCCCTGCCCCTGCTGAGGGACAAACCTAAGCACTGCAGTGCTGTTCACCTCCTGGGGAGCAGGGGAAGGGATGGCAGGAGCTTTTTGTGCCTCTGGACTGCCTTCCAGAAGTCTGGAGCTGTGGTGCACCTTGCAGGTTAAAGAGTGGACCTTGCTGACACCCGTGTTTGCCCTTGGGAGGACTTGTGGCTGTGTGAGGGTGTGGAAAGTTGTCCTGAATTAACATTTAAAAAAAACCCAGATAATTTAAATTGGTTAAACCCTCCTGTGGACTTGGATTTCAAATAGTGTATGAGGTACTTCAGATTAATTACATCTGGAAGTAGAGTAAGGACCACTAACTCAGAATCAAAGCAACTTAATGCAGATCAAGCAATTAACTTGAATCCACACCCCAAAGTTAACCCAAATCAATTTCCCCATGTCCCTGTGCTCTCCAGAGTGGTTCTTCTCTCCCAGGCAGAAGCAGCTTCTAAGTAAAGGAATTTGATGGCCTAAAATTGCCTCATCATTCCTTATTCCCTTGTTGGAAACAGCCTCTCTGTCTGCAGAGGAGCAAACATTGTAATGTTACAATTAATGCCACCACTGTAATTAAAAACTGCCTGGAAGACACTCTGTTCCACTTCTAGTTGGAAAATCTCTTGGAAACCCCTGGAAAAGCTCTCTGTATGCATCATCTCAGCGACAGATTTCACTGGCAGTTCCAACACTGCTGCTTTTATGTTTAAACCAGTCCTTTTAAACTAATCCTTTTGTTTTATGTTTAAAACAGTCATTTTATGTTCAAACCACAACTGATAACTTGAAATATTTGCAAGAGATGGGGTTCACTCTTAGCTGGGTGCTGCCTTCCATCCTTCTGGCAAAGTAAAACTGGTAACAGATTCCAAAGCAAATTATGTGCAAGCACTTGTGTGATGATCTAGAGCTGGAGAATTGGATGCTGCCTCCTCTCTCCTGCTAAGAAAAGGTACTGGAAGGCTTTCTGCAGAAAAACCTGTGGGGGGAAATGAAAGCTGCTCTGCAAAAGTTGTTCAAAAGTTGTAGCTGGCCCTACCTGCAGGACTTGCTGGTGTTCAGTGAAAACAAGGAAATGAAGGAATCAGGAAAAGGAAAGGGGCTGCCTGGTAAATTCTCTGTACTTGGGTTGCCAAAACATCATGAAAGTGTTGCACAATCCTTTATGGGCTGTTTAAAGTACTGCTGTCATCCTGCTGTGATTTGTTCATCTGTTACTGAACTTGCTGGTAGTTTGATGGGAAAATCCAATAAACTTAAAAACATTTTCTGGGGGCTGGGTGTTATTTCAGTTGCCAGAGGTGTGACCCAGGAACATCACTTTTTGCGGCCATATTCTCTAAGGCTTAGGGGAGAAAAAAGCCCTTGCAGAAGACAAATAAAATCAGTCACTACAGCAGCGAAGGTTAATCCCACTAAGTTTAATTCTCCCCTGGTCCTGTGCTGTGTAAAAATAATGTGTGTCAGCTGCTGCCTTTCTGGGTGTTGTCCTGGCCACAAACCTGACAGGGTAACTCCAGAATGAATGCAGGCTGCCCCCTCTTGCACATGGCCAGGAACCACACATTTCCTTGGGATTTAGCTCCCTGCAGCCCCAGAGGGTGTTCCTCCTTCTCCTGCAGGACTTGTGCTTGTTCTGCTCCTAGTCTGGGACCTGGACCTTATAAAGCTAAACTGGCATTTAGCTTCAATTCAAGGTGAGGCTGAGGGTGACTGAGAACTGGTTTGCTTAAAATTCAGTTTCACACTGTGTGCCTGAATCTCTCTTACAGTGGAGAGAAAACTCCCATTGCCTGAAGAGAGTTTCCCTGTTTCTTCCTGGAACACAATCCAGATATAAAAGGAAAGAGTTCTTGAAAGCTTTTTCTCTAACCAGTGCAAGGGGGTCTGTGCCTGTGGGAGGTGACATCCAAGGGTCCCAAGGGTCCCTCCTCCCTGGGTGTGCTGGCTGTGCTGTAATCATCCTCTCCTACTCCTGCCAGTGCTAGGAAGGGAGAGCTCTAAAGAAAATTTGGACTGTTTAATGGCAATTTCCTTCCTGGTATCAGTTTTGCTTGACTCTAAACCCAGTTCTTGGGTCTGCATCTGAAAAATCTGCAAAATCTCTATTGGAATATCCCAGGGGTTCTGGATCTGCATGCAGTGAAATGCCCTAATTCAAAGCCAAATAGCTTTTCCTTATCACAAAACAAAAGGATGCAAAGCAGTGCTAGGGATGAATTTTGGTCATTTAGCTAATTTTTCATATATTGAAGGTGCTGAAAAACATGTAAGGAAAAGCTTGGGTGCTTGCTGAAAACCCTGGGATACTTCTGGTTACACAGTTAGAGTGCTTTGGTAAAAAAAATCCAGGTAAATGGTTATGAAATTACCATCTATTTTAATGACAGCCATTGCAGCAGCAAATCTACCTGCTGAAATGAAATTACAAGCTGCTCATAAATCTCAGAAAGTACAGAACTCTACACTCACTGAAAAGAAAAAGTGGGAGCTGTACCTCCTTTCCAAGGAGGAGAATTTTGCTCTCACTTTGGCAGTGTAAATTGAAATCTGGAGGGAGGGGGGGGGGGAGGGGGGTGTTGTTGTTTTGTTTGTGTATAGCCTTTTCTGCATGTTTTTAATCGAATTGGTGTCACCTAAATCACATTATTCATCAAATTGGCCAGAGCACCCCAAAGGAACTGTTGGGCAGCACGAGTCAAGGGCAGTTCCTGTCCCTTGGGTGCCAAATTTGAGAATTGTGAGAGAGTTGTAGCAATGAGCTGTTCAGGAGACAAGGCTGGTGAGGTACCACAGGAAAATATTTTTATTTACAGCCACAACATCCTGCATGTTTCCAAGCAGGGCAGTTACAAGCTGCTCTCAGGTGGGTTAATGAAACAGAAACCAACACTTTGTGTTGAAAACAGACATTTTTATCACAAACCATGAACTATTTAACACCTCAAAGACATCAACCAAGGCCAGATTTCCATGCTCTAAGACAGAAGAGATCCTTGAATATACAAAAACCACCAGTCACAGAGCTGCAATATTATTATTAATACAGAAAATAATATTGGAATTTAACAATCCACCTAGAGACAATATCAAGGGAAAAAAATGAACTGAGAATATCCTGGCATGCTTTCTAATCTGAAAATAACAAACTACTCTTTAAAATTATGTGCTTGGGAATAAATAATTTATTAATCTTGTTTAGCAGTAAGTGCATCTATTGCTTTGCTTTTATCCACGAATGCAACCTCAGTAAAAGCCTCAATTCATGGCTTCTGCTTCTGTATTTTAAAACAGTTGGTGTTATTTAAGTTATTAGTACAGTCGTGGAATGAAAAAAGAAATAGGTTGTGAAATAATGTTGTGACTACAAGGAAGCTTTTGTTAATATTGCAAAGAAAAAATAAACCCACAACTCTGGAAGAACAAGACAGCTTTGATCATCTGAAAAATCAAAAATATCCTTTTGGAACAGGTACCCTGGTAATGATATGCACAGTGTTCACTCACCCAGGCCCCTCTGTTGGCTAATACATTGTAATTAAAGCACTCTGGTACAAGTTTTTGACAGCTGTGTTGGCAGGGCTGTGCATTTTCTTCTGTGTGAAACTCCTCTGAAAGAAGGCATTTCCATGCAGTTTGGGATTTGAAAAGCAATTCTCCACAGAACAATGTTATTTCATGTTTTCCTTCCAATTTGGGGTGAAAATATTGTCAAAATATTGAGACTGTGCTCAGAGTTAATGAGGGAGAAGGTTGTTCCCTGTTTGTTTGTTTGTTTATTTATTATTCTTCCTCCAGCTGCAATTCTGAGGCTTCCCAGTGATTTTCTATTTGTAGGAGGCACCACCTGTCCCTTCCTTCCCAAAAATGGTCCAGGAGGGAGATGCCATAGGAGATTCCCACCCAGTTTCCCTGCTGGGGTCACTGGGACTGTTCAGGGTAAATCCACTGCAGGGTCCCACTGATGTTCCTCTCTGCTCACAGCCTGCCCTGGTCCCTTCTGCCCCACACTTGTACAAAGGGCTGGAATCTTGTTTTTTCCCTAATGCTCACCCAGTGGCAGATTTCCAGAGACCAGGGCTTTACCCAGCTCAGTGCTGTGAATTCAGAGTTGCTTCCTCACTGAGTCTTAGGAGGAAGATGTTGTTAGGTGCAGTAACTTTGAGACTGATCATTAAAAAGTCCCTAAAATACTAATTTTCCTTAAGCTTCAGCTGCAATTTCTAAAATTTGAAACATAACCAATACATACACTTAAATTTTTAGTAGAGCTTTACTTTGAACTGCACATTTCTTCATAATCCTTTCAGGTTTGTGTTGAAAAGCAATGAGGGACTTCTTGGAGGAGCATAATCCACACCAAGGAGGGAGGGACCATCTTCCAGCTGATCATTTCCTCCTGTTTCCTCCTCTCTTCACATGCAGGTTGTTTCCCGGAGCTGTCCCACAGCACCACACTCTATATCCCTGTTTTGAGGTGGCTGGGCTTGGTTGGGCTTTGGCAGAAGCTCTTCTGGCTTTTGTTGCTGCTTTTTTAACCTGGACAAGGAACTCACAGGAGATTTGTTGCATCTCAGGAGTGCCAGAAAGCACCTGTAAAACTGTCACACAAAGAGAACAGCAAATCAGCAGGAATTTAATTAGTCTCAGGTTTTTCTGGAACAACATGGGTGTGATAATATTTTCTATTGGAGGTTGAAATGTTTTGTAGAAAATAAACATGTCACTGTGCCAGAAGACCTTGACCTCAGCATGAGGAGTACAGAGGGGACAGAGACATAAACAAAATTCTGGGACAGGTTGCAGGGCTGTGAGACCTGTCCTGCGCTCTCGTTGATTACAAATGTGGCTGACTTTGTGACAGTGCAGAGAGTAGCAGGGACTGAGTTCTCTCCAGCTGCTTTCAGGTCTGTAGGGTCCTGTCACCTGGCTGAGCTGATGAAAACCCTGCTGTGGCATGGAGATTTTGGGCAGCTGACAATCACTCCTGCAGTCAGGTCATGGACATATCCCATTGATAAAAGTGTGGAATGGATTGAACTAATTGAATTACCAATGAAACTCATGCTGGCTGCTCTGATTTGAGTTTGACCAGGGAAAAGATGAGAACTTGGTTTAAGCTCTCAGAAGAGCTTAGCTCCATAACTGGAGGGGTTTTTTCTGCTGTATGGCAAAATATTCTGTGTATCTGAGAGCAGAGGGAATGTGTTAAGAAGGAAAGTGCCTGTACCTGAAAAAATAGGAATTTTAGGTGATGTGGATTTTGTGCATGGCCTCCCTAAAGCTGCAGGGTCAAATGCTGATAAATGATCTCTCTACACTCAAGAACCCAAAACAACATTGCTGGTAATTCTTTGTACAACAAGCTCTGACAGCTCTTGTTACCAACAGCCAAATGAAAAAATCATGCTGGTTTTTCATCAGCAGCCTTGCTTGCTGGGGAAAAGGGCTTTTAAAAAGTTTTACACAATTTTTGCATCAGCTGAAGTTCCTTTTTTACAATGAGAAGCTGCATTTCCTCAGGATTAAAAGCTTACTTTGTAATAATCATACATTTTTCATCAGCCGCTCACCACTGAGCACTGAAATATTAAGCAGCTTCAAAACTCGTGGGGAGTACTGTCTGTTTTCTAGTTTTTGCTTTGCCCCCTCCTCTCAGGTCAAGCTCATGTGGCTCTTCCCAGGCACCTTTCTGCAGCTGTTTAATCCCCAGAAAATTCTGTTACAGCTTGAGAGTCTCTTCAATCTGTTTAACCTTCACCTTGTCCCTGCCTGGATGTGTTTCCTCCATGTAAATGTTATTTTATCTGGGCTGTTCTCAGATTTTATCCAGCCTGATTAGAGATTTCTGAGCATTTCCCAAAGCAGGAGGGGGGCCTGGAAATAGAATTGTTTTAGGAATAGCACAGAATTAGAGGGCAATGACAGCTGTGTGAGGTGTCAAGGCATCTCCTTTAGATTTCCACAGCCTCAGAAATGCTGTTGGTGTTGAATGAGGTTTTCTGGATGACCAGCACCCCCTGTTTTCACCTGCCTGCCACTCGTGGATGGCTGCAGCATCTTCTGGTCTGAGATTCTCCCCTGAGTGCAGAGAAACCCAGACCACTGACTTCTTACTCTGCCCTGAGCATAGAATCCTGAGCACTGGTTGCTGCTAAAAGGCTAACAGAGCAATGGAAACCAAGTGTAATTTAAAAAAAAATCCCAAATCAAAAACACCAAAAAACCCCCCACATACAAAATGAAGCATGTATGGAGCATTAGGAGTAAAAATTTATGGTGAACTTCAGGAGTCCAACATGGATAAACCCAGTTTTATTTGTGCCAGCAAGCTATTTAGTAAAAAAAGATTAATTTAGAATTGCCTGTAGAAAACTCCTCTGCACAGTCTGTGTTGTTTTGGAGTGCTCTTTCCAGCCCATGCACACATTATGATCAGCCTGTGATTTCTGAACTGCCTCTCTGGATTTAAGCAGGGCTGGATGTGTTTGGGGTGAGTCAGAGTTACCCTTTGTGTGTTGGTGTGCTTGGGGCTTTTCCTCTGGCAGGGGATGGGAACAGCTCTCCAGTGATCCAGGTGGTTTCATGGGAGAGTTTATTCAAAAGTTGATAGTAAAGGAGGAGGGAAAGAAGGGCTGCTATCACAGGGAAGATGTCAGGGAATTCTGCAGAAAAAGGATGTCAGGGAATTCTGCACCCCCCTGAGCTGTTTGTGGCGGTGAGTGGAGCTGATGGATGCTGTGGAGATGATGGATGGTGCCATGGAAACTTTCACTCCCTGGGAATTTCTCATGCCCCAGTAAAAACATCCACAGCTAATTTAAGCCAGGCTTAAATCAATCTTTTATCATCATCATTTGTTTTCAAGAGGGACTGAGCAATTTACTGTCTGTGCTTCCTAAAAACTTCCAAAAATCATTTCAGGTGGAGGACTCAGAGAAACAAATGATCCACCTGCTACAATCCCAGCAAGGCAAAGGTGATTTCAATGTCCCTGAGCACATGGGCTGATGGAGCTGGAGCTGGCTGAGGGTTTGGAAGGGCTCTGATGCACTCTGTTTTCCTCTGTAGATCCCTGCTCATCTTCACTTTTGTTCTCTGTGCAAGGGGCTGTCTATGTGCTGTCCCCTGCCCCAGCTCCTGTGGCAGTGCTTCAGGCAGATCCTCACTGCTCGTGGCTCCACCAGATCTCAGGAGGAAGAGCAGGACCAAAGAGTGCCTGGAGGATTTGAGGGGGTTAAAAGAGTAGATCAGGGAGGGGAGAGTTACTGTGGGCCATGTGCTGTGCTGTGAGCTCTCAGCAGGAGCTCACATCTCACAGCACTGCTCATATCTGGGCCACCTCAGACAATTCCTGGTGCTTTCACTCTTGCCAGAACACAGGTTTCTTCTCTTTTTGTCAAATTGTGCATTGGAAAGGAGGGACTAATCATGTGCTATGTGCATATGTGAGGAGTTGGTCATCCAATTTCCAAAAGCACAGATTCTTCCAATAGATTTGCTCCTTGGAGCCCTTTTTCAGAGCTTCCCTCTCAAGGATTTGAGTGATGTTTCTCTATCTCTCCTTGCTATTTTTTCTGTCCTTGCATACACTGACTCCAATAAGGAATGAAGGAGAGGGTTTCACTGACCTGTTTGTTCAGAAACACGTAGATGATGGGGTTGTAGACAGTGCTGCTCTTGGCCAGGATGGCTGGGATGATGCTGGCTGCAGGGGTGATGAGCCCAGGCTGCCCAAAGGTGGCAATGAGTGCCACAGCTGCATAGGGCAGCCAGCAGAGGAGGAAGCACAGCACCATCACCAGCACCATGAGCAGGATGCGCTGCTCCCGGCCCCGGCCCGGCCCCCGCTGGATGCTGCTCACCTGGGGGACAGAGCACAGCTGAGGCAGCAGCACTGCTGGAGATGGAGCTGGGGTCTTGGTTATGGTACAGGGAGTGACCAAAAGTGTGTATTCTATCACCATCTGTCAAAAAGCAGGTAAAGCAAGGATTTCCTGATCTCCTGGCACATATTATCTGCTAATGGGCCATCTTTAAACCAGCTGGGCAATCATCTTTATCTTCCCACAGTCCATCCTCCCTCCAGGAGATATCTCCTGTTCATGGCCATTGAGTCCCAGTGCATGACTGATAAAATTACATCATCCCATGGGAGATGCTCCAGCCAGGGGAGGAGCCAAGCCTTTCCTACCTAGATAAAAACTGAGATTTTGGACACCAAGGTACCTTCTTTCCACCGGATTCCAGAGGAAAGCCAGACCTTTCCACATCATCCCTGGACCTTCAGAGGAAACTGCACCTTCTCCAGGAGCACTGCTCCAGCTGAACCACATCTGCCACTGCAGGAGGATGCAGCCACCATTGAATGGGGCTGCTGCCACCACCCTGACTGACTGATGGGTGTCAGCTTGGATTCTGACTCTGGCAGTGTTTTGGGATTTTTCTTTGTAATACTGTATTTCTATTTGAATTTTCCCAGTAAAGAACTGTTATTCCTAATTCCCCTATCTTTGCCTGAGAGCCCCTTAATTTCAAAATTATAATAATATTGGGGGTGGGGTTTACACTGTCTGTTTCAAGAAGGGCTCCTGCCTTTCTTGGCAGACACCTGTCCTTCAAACCAAGACAGCTGGGGACAGTGATGGTGCCTGGGAGCTTCTGGGGTGGCTGCACTAAGGGCAGGGCTGGCAGTGTCACTTGAGCTGCTCTGGCTGGAGAGGAGCTGCCCCATGGGCAGGGCTGGTGTGGTGTGTGCTCAGAGTGTGTCCCTGACAGTGATGCCTTCCTTGGACTCCCTAAAAACAGAGGCCAGACAAAACTAAGGGAATTAAAAGCAGCTATATTTATTGAAGGGCCTTCAGGTACATTTCAGGCAGACAAAATCTCCCCAGGGGTTACACCCAAAAATGGAGGTCAGGTCACAGGTTTTCACACTTTTATAAGTTTGGTCCATTTGCACATAGGAGGTTAATCTTCCAATTACAGCTTCAGGTAATGGAGTCATTTACCCCAAGTTTGCTTCCCCCAACTCACTTTTGTTTCCATCTTTCAGGGCCTGAGACAGTGAGGTGTCCTTGATTCCCAGCCTGGAGAAGAATTGCTTTGTCTGATCAAAATGGGAAAGCAGCAGCTCACAGTATGGAGTTCAGAGTTATACACTAAAGAATTGCAGGATTACAGATGCAGGAAAAATAAAAAAGCTAATGTCCTAAGGCATCAGCAGGACCAGCAAAGTGCTCTTCACCAACACACCTCCTCCAGCTTACTGCAAACCCAGTTTACCCCAGGAGTACCCTGGGCAGGACAGGGAACATGCCCTGGTGTGACAGCAGCTCCCAGAGCCCTGCCTGAGCCCTGCCAGGGGAAATCCCCAGCAAGGGTGAAATGCCCTGTACCCACAGGGGAAATGAATAACAGGGGCTGAGGGAACTTCCTTCCCTGAACCCATGGCAATTCAGGTGATTTACAGCAGGCTGCTCCCCTGAGCTCTGGGCTCTCACTGTAAGTAAATCAACATAAACACTGCTGGCCTGTGCCTCACCTTTGTTTCCTGGTTTTCAGTGTGTTTTGAAAAGCAGACCTTTCAGTGACTGCTGTGTAATGCCTGCCCTGAGAAGTGCTGCAGCAAGCACGAGGAACTAATTACTGCAATAAATTTTGTGGGGAATCCATCGGGATGTTTTTGAGAGCTGGAAGTCACCTTGAGACTAATTTAAAAATCTTACCAAAACTGTTCAAAAATAGAGCATATCTGTAATTGCCTGCTGAGGGGACTCAAATACCAAGTACTTTATTAATATCTTGTTAATGTGCAAATGAAATATTTTATGACACTTGTCTGTGATTTAAAAGGAAAAAAAAAGTGGCACTTGCCACTAGGCAAATAAAGTTGTTAATCAAAATATTTCCATTAGTGAGAAGTGAATATTTCACTCAGAGCCACCCACAGGCATCAGTAGCTCAGATTTATTCACAGACATCTCAGACAGAAAGCTCACATTTATCTTCTTACATTGTATCTCATGGAGCTGGTAAGAATTTTGTATGGATGTGTAGATCTTTGTATTGTGTAAGGATTTTGTAGGGCACATTCCCTGTGTGTGGATTATTTTTATACCCTGCCTTAGTAAAAAGCTTCACTCAGGCTGTGTGATGAATCCAAACAGCTGGGCTGGGGTAGAAACAAGGGTGGAGACAAGAGAGGGGCTGCATTTTAAATTGTGTGTGCTTGGTTTCTGAGGCTCCTGGTGAGAGGCACTGGAAGGCATCAGCACCAGCTGCAGGGTTCTGTGTCCCCACACAAACCCAGCTCCTCTGAGCCTTCCTGAGACCCTCCTGTCCACCCCCAAGGTGGGTGGTGGGTTGCATGTGGAGCACCTCAAGGGAGCTCCTTTTGATTCTGTTGATTTCCATCAGTTTCAGAAAAGAAACCCAAACAACCTCTTCCTTCAGGTGAGGCCAGAGAGGACAAATGTTTTACTGATGTCTTCTAGATGGAAACCAGGCTGGAGTGAAGCTGGACATAGGAGGAGGGATTTCCCACTGAATATCCTGGAGCAGGGCTGGGGGCACAGGGAGCTGTGGAATTCTTGCTCCCCACATCTCTGCAAATCCTGCTGCAGGCTGACACAGGGAGCAGCAGCTGCTTTGGGCCACTGCCTTAATTTTAAAGCCAGTGGGGACTTCTGCTGCTGCATGCTCCACCTGGGCAGTGCTCCCTTCTCAGGTGAACTTACCAGGCATCGCCCTCTTGACTTTTGAAGGGTTTTATCCTTTCCTTAAAAAAGAGAAGAGCTTGCATTTTTCAGATTGCTGATACCAGGAAATGGCTTCACAGTAAGCAAGGAAAGGTTTCAATTTCCTTGCCAGCAGCAGGAAATCATTATTTTCATCCTATGAGGCAAGTGTGTTTGAATATCCTTCCACTTCTGTAACTCTCCTTGAAGCATTTTTGCTTTCAACTACAAGGCTCCCCTGGTCAGTCAAGGAAACCTGAGATACTCATATTTGGCACACATGCAGAAAACTTCTGCAAAACTAAATCAAACCCAGCAACCTTGAAATGCTGCTGCAGGCCATCACAGATGGGGGCTTGGCTGTACCCAGTAACTTGGGCTGTGCCTGGCATCAGATCCCCCTCTGGAGGTGGACAGAGCAAAGAGCTGTGTGAAAATGACACTGAAGAGTGCTGCTGTGGCCTTTTAGCTTAATTCTGTCTTGAGAACTCCCAGGAAAGCCAAGAGCAAGGTCTGGGCCATCTTGCCTTTGTTTCTGGCCCATGGAATTGGAAATTCAGCTCAGGCTGTTCCTGACTCAGGGCTAACAGCAGCAAACAGCTAACACTGCAGGAGTTTAGCACAGGGGTGCCCTGAGCTGCTGTCCACTGTCCTTTACTTCTGCTTTGGTCAAAAATCTAAACTTCAATCTGCTGTGCAAGAAATTTGTTTTTAAAATCACACTGTTCCAGTAGGTTTTGGTACAGAAAACAGCCATGAAAAATGTGCTTTTATAGCCTTCGTACCTTCCTCACTGAAAATTGAGTTTCTATTTCTTCTAAAATGATGTTTTAGTTTCCTATAATTTATTTTGCCTCTGTATCATGCCTTCTATGTGTGGAATATGTGGCTCAGTGTACTGAGTTAGCAGGACTGGGGAGCTGGAAGCCCTGGCCCCATCTCTCTTTCTTCTCTTGCTTCCCATGGGTGTTGATTTTTTACTGGCTAAGTTTCTTGGTGTTTTCTCCTGCAGTGAAGCACCTCAAGGTGGTGATTCAACCTGCAGAAGTGATTAATTTGCCTTTTTAAAATTTCACTGACCACAGTTGGGATTGTACACAGCCCTCCTCCCAGTGTAGGAGCAGAAATGCTCACAGATAGTGTTTGTGGGGTGAGGCATGGGATGTCACAGGCAGAAGGACATGGATGAGTGGCTAATGCAACAAACAATCAGGACAGGTTTAAATAGAGGTCACTGTGGGCACAGCAAATCCCTGGTTGATATTGCTGACCCTGTGCAGAAAGAACAGAGTCATCACTTTGCTAGGAAAGTAAAAAATGTGTTTTCAGCACTGGGTATGGAAATTGCTCAGCCCCATCCAGGCCTGAGAGCACAGCTGGGAAATTCAGCCATGTGAAGAACTCCTGAATCTCCAGGGTTATCTGAGTCCCAGCTGAGTGAATCTGCTTTCTCTTGTCTTTTTGTGAAACCACCATGCTCTTTAGAGCCTGGAGAATTGACAGCAACACTCATGGGGCTAAGAGGATGGTGCCTCAGAAATGCCAGGATAAGGGAGACAAATGGAAGAATAACTCAACCAAAGGGTGCTGAACATGCCAGCTGAGCCCTGTGAGCAAAGCAGAGCCCAAAGGGGCAGCACAGGCACTCCTGGGCTGAGGCAGCAGCTGAGCACCCTCAGGCATTCCTGCCCTGCTCATCAGGAGCCCAGGAGCTGTGGAATCAGACCCACTCAGGTATGCTCTGCCCTGGAGGATTCATGGCTGGGGTTGCTTGAATATGCACTGAGGAACCAGCCTGTAATCTTATGGAGATGCAATTAAACTGCACAGATTGAATCCATCTGATGTATTCTGAAGAGGATGTGAGGATTCCTCGTGGTCCCTGTCCATCAGCACATGCCCAGCTTCTAAGAATTGATAAATGTAGGGAGCTAAATTGGATGCTTCAGGGGAAACCCTCAACTCTTTGGGGTTGGAATTAGATGATCTTTAAGTTCCCTTCAAACCTAATCCGTTCTATGGTTCTATGATTACTGAGAATTTCCTTGAAGTTCTGAAACAGTGGGCAGTCACTCAGTGCTGGCTTAATAGTATTTAATGATCTGTCCTAATACTAATTAAAAGAAGTTTTGGAGAGGAAATAAATGGCTGACACTCACATAGAGAAATGTTGCAAGAACAAGTTTGATTTTATTTTTAAGGAAGATTTTTCTAACCCTCCTAGCAGTCAAACCTTTGAGTTATGCTTAAAAGCCTCTAAGCACAATCATAAAAACCAGAAACTGGTTACCTGCATCCATAGTGAAGCACTGGCTTTCTTAAAAGTCCCACCCATCCAGTGCCCTGCCATGAGAATGACAGTGGGGAAAGCAATTTCTGTTCTCTGTGATAGATATATAATTGTTTTCTGCATGCTTTGGGGGACATGGGGGAATGTGAGGTGGGAGTGATGTTTTGTAAAAGATGTGAAATGGAAAGGGTTTTTCAGTCCTCTGAAAGTCACAGAAAATGCAGCAGAGCTTCCTGCTCTAATAGCCCCAGCTGCACACCCAGCAAAGCTGAGCTGGTGGGGAGGGAGGAGAGGGAAAATGATTTAAAATAGTGGCATTAGTTTCAATAATAATTCCCAGAATTATTCTCGAGGCTGGGAATCCTTCCTGAGGATTTCCAGGGCAGGAGCAAGGCTGTCTGGGCTGTGGAGAGCCTTGCACTTTCCTTCCACAACCACAGCATCCTTGATTCTTGGTTTCCTGCCTGGGACTAAGTGTGGTTTTATGGAAAATGGAGCACCTTGTGCACAGGAAGGAGTAAAACATCTGCAAGAAATTGCTTTTGCCTCCAGCTGCTGAATGATTTCAACCAACATTCCATCCTTCTGTTGCAGAAGGTGCTGGGCTGAGGGAGCAGGGTCTCAGTCTAGTTTCACTGAGGCTTCTGGGCTGCCCTGTGCCACTCCTTGCCCAAGCAGAGATCCAAGAGCAGGTGTCTGTGACCTGCACAGCTGAGAGATGCCCCCCTCTCTTCTGAGGAAGGCATGGAAATCCTCAGCCACATCACTATACCTGTGTCACTCAAGCTAGACAGCAGCCCACATGAATTATTGATTTCTCTAGTTTAACATCTTCTTTCCCCCTACCTTTTTCCTGTGCTGTTTTACCTTTTTCTCCCTCAGCTATTGACACAGTTTGGGTTGCCCTGAGCATGTCCTTGCTTTTGGAATGCTGTGGAGACCTCACCTCACTTGGCTGTACCAGGGAGAGGGAACCAGATGACAAAGGTGACCATTCATGAGGTGCAAAACCTGCTCCAATTCCCACTGATTCTTATGCCTCAGCTTCAAACCTAAATACAGGGTGTGTTTGTATACTTTAATGAGGTGAGTTTGCACCAAAATATCCCAAGTTTTCCTGCTTGTACAAGGAGGACACCCACTGGTTTGGTGGGTCTGAAAAAATCTTGTGACAGGCTCTGCTCCTGGTGCTGCCCAGCACTAAGAGCTGGGTGAAGATTTGCCCCTGCAGATCATCTTTCCTTTTCCTGTAAATGAGGGCTGTGGAAAAATCTCCTGTGGTAAGTGAGAGAATAAGACTGTTACAGTGGAAATTTGGCTAGGAGCCCTTGGAGCTGGTTATGAGCAAAGGAAGGTGGTCCCAGGCTGGCAGGGGATCACACAGCCCATGCAGGGATCATCTGCTGTTTCCAGCATTAACACAGACCTCTGCTTGCATGGAGGTGAGAGGAGGGAGAGAAGAAATCCATTCCCATTTGCTGTGCTGTGCTGATGCCTTTCAGCTCTGCAGCAATAATTTTTCTCATTTCTGAGAGGGCTTGGAAGGTGCTAAAGAAGTCAGTCAGGGTCTTGCAAAGGAGGAGCTCTCTGGCTCAGATATCCTTTGAAGTGCTCACAGCATCCTCTCACACCCACCTCTGTCCTCTCAAGGGTGAACCACATGATATGAGATCAAAATTTAAATGTCAATTCAGTCCCTCTTGCTATTATAAACAAGGAAGGCTGTAAGGAGAGGTCTTAAAGAGGTTAATTTTTAAATTGAAATATTAAAATAATTCATCCTGGTGGTTGTTTCAAAGGTTGGAGCACCAAGTTGTGGGCATGCTGTTTCCAAGTGTGGCCTCATTCCTCTCAGTCCCTGAGTTCTCTGTAACACAGCCAGGGTGCTCCCAGGCTTGGGGACTTCCTGAGCAGGGATGTCCTTTGGAGTTAGGAATCTGCACAGCCCACCTGTCAGTGAGAATGGTTATTAAAACACCTCAGCTCACACTGGTTTGGCTCCCCACTTCTGCACCTTGCACTGATCCTTTAATCAGTAATGACTGTGGTGTGTGTGTTCTCCTCAGTGGTGCCTGTGGTACACAACTGTGGGATATTGATGAAAGCCAAGGAAAGGAGCAGCTTGGATTTCCTCAGGCTGCTCAAGGAAAACATAAGAGAAAGAATTATAATAATGATTATGCACCTGCAGGGTGTGTGACAGATGTGATGTTTTGGTGAAAGCATGTTTGCAAGGGTTGTCACCTTCCTTGCACCAATGAAATCACTTCTGACCTTGCTACCACGATCTAGTCTATATAAGTGTGGTTTGTTTCTTTAATAAATGGGCTTTTTATTTCTCTTCTGCATGAAGGAAGTCTTGTTGCTATATTCTTTTCTTGGTTCACCTAGCCCAATGGAGTGCCAGGAGGGCCAGGAAGGAAGGGATGTGTTCTCTGGGAGGGCAGTGGGGCTCAGCCTGCAGGACTCAGCTGCTCCCTGCTGCCCTAAGGGACAGAGCTCAGCAAGGCTCTGCTTCCCTCACTGCCTGTGCTCGGATACTGCTGAGGTTTGGAAGCACCTGCAGAAAAATATTTGTGCTACAGGAGGAAAAAAATATGGCAGCTGCTTTGTTTTCAGCTAGAAAAATCCTTAATGGGTTCATCAGCTCAGTGACTGCTGTGGGACAAATGATGCTGTGCACACCCAGCACGAGGTACCTCCCCTGCAGCTCTCTGGAGAGCTGAGGACAGGCAGTGTCCCTCCAGGCAGATCCTCCAGGGAATCATAGGATCCAAAGGGGGGAAGTGTTGCCCATTGTTCAGAGCCAGCAGCTGGGCTCTGACCCTCCTTGCTTTGTATTCACATGATGCCTTAGGATTTTAGCTTTTATATTTTTCATATATTTGTAATCCTGCAATTCTTTAGTGGATAACTCTGAGCTCCACACACAGTGTGAGCTGCTGCTTTCCCATTTTGGTCAGACAAAGCAATTCCTCTCCAGGCTGGGAATCAAGGACACCTCACTGTCTCAGGCCCTGAGAGATTGAAACGAAAGTGAGTTGGGGAGCAAACTTGGGGTAAATGACTTCATTACCTGAAGCTGTAATTGGAATATTAACCTCCTATGTGCAAATGGACCAAACTTATAAAAGTGTGAAAACCTGTGACCTGACCTCCATTTTTGGGTGTACCCCCTGGAGGGATTTTGTCTGCCTGAAATGTACTTGAAGGCCCTTCAATAAATATAGCTGCTGTTAGTTCCCTTAGTTTTGTCTGGCCTCTGTTTTTAGGGAGTTCCAACAAGGAATCACAGGTAGGTATCAGATCTTCCACTGCCACAGCAGAAGGATTCCCTCCTGCAGCTCCAAAGAGCCACAGCTGGGATGAGGAACCATGCAGAGCATCTGGAATGGGCAGAGCTCCTGCTGCTGTCTGAGTGGGGAAATACAGGAACATCCCTCTGCATTTTCACTGGGATTGAACTCTACTGAAGCCAAGAAAGCCAATTCCTTGGTTATCCCTTTTCCATCACTGACCTGCATGGTTTCTGCAGCTCTTCTGGGCTCAGCTGCCTCAAGATTGATTTTCTCTTCCCAAATTTGAGGTGTTCCAGTGCTGAAGCTGTCATGATTTCTACCTTTGAGAATGTCTCTGTCTCACATGCCCAGCTCAGCCTCAGTTTAGGGTGGCTATTCATACTGTCAAATTAATGCTGAAGGACCAGTGTGATCACCCTTTCCCCTTCCTGCCAGTGGAAGGGAATTGCTGGCAAACAAAGCTGCTCTCCCCCAGTTTCTCCTGCCCAAAACTCCTGTACAAAGCTTTAGAAACTGCTGGACTTGCTAATTGACATAATGAAAATAACATGCAACACCTCCAATGCCTCCTTGCTGCACTTTTTTCTTTTTCATAGCACTTGAGGGTCCAAGGGGGGCAGAGGGTTGGTTGAAACCATGACCAAGTGTTGGCTTTTCCTGCCTTGCCTGTGATTACTGCTCAAGGTAGATTTACCCTGGTATGACTCAACCCAGGGCAGGAGTCTGTGCAGAAAAGCAGAATATTGAGCCTTGCACTGGTCTGCTTGGATGAACACTGGTCAATAGTCTGAAGGCAGGCCCTCAGATCATAGGAGAGCAAGTTGTCTGTGAATTAAAGGGAAATAAACCCCAAGCACACTGTAATACAGTGACAGGAAAGCTTGGATTGATTATATTTGCATTGTGACAAGCCATGTGAGAGGACTCAGCCAAGCTTGTCAATGACTCTAACTAATGACTTTCTAACCCCTGTGCTCACAAAATGATCTATCTGTTTCCAGCAAGCATTACAAGGCTGCATGTGCTGGCTGCAGCTCCAAACCCTGGTAGCAGAATGGTTGTCTGCTGCAGCATTCATGGATTTTGCCTGTGTGTTGCTTTCAGTGAGCTGGCTTTTCCAGCTGGGATCTGGATCATGTTTGCCCGGGGGGTTTGCCCAGGGGGTTTGCCCAGGCAGCCACCTGGGGCTGTGCAAAGTGCTGAAAAGCAGGAGGGGCCAGGGAGATTCTTGATTCTTCAGCTCGGGGTGAAGCCAGTGCTGGCCACGAGGCTGGTACCAGAAGAAATTCTAAACTACTGGTTTTTGGCAGCCCATTGATTGTTTGCATGGCCAAAGCTGTCCTTGGGGGTCCACATGCACAATTCCTGCTGGCTGGGGGGGTTTTGCAGGAGTTACTGACACAACCAAGCTTTTCAAGCCAGCCTTGAAAGGTTTTGGAGGAGGATGAGTGCAGCCTCCCTGCACATCCCAGAGGGTTTGTCTTGCTGCAAGCAGCCCTGACCAGGTCACCCTGACAGCCTCTGCCCCTCTGAGGCTGCCAGGGCAGTGGCTCTGCAGAGGAAGAGGCAGATTTGCTGTTCTGCTTCTCACAGCTTGCTCAGCCTGGCTGCCAGCTGCCTCCCAGGCTCTGCTTCACTTCTGTCACTTCCAAACCTTTGTGAATTCTGTCATTCCCCCAAAGTTATCTGAGCTGAGGGATTACAGCTTCTGTGCTGTGGGATGGGGCATGGATGCTGGGAACTCCTCTGGAGCTGCACACTCAGCTGTAGGGGCAGCTCTCCAGGCTCTGCTAACAAAACCAAGGCATCCAAAGCATCCCTGCTCCCTGCAGCAGCCCCCAGCTGGCAGATTTCTGCCTTTCAAGAATGGGGCTGGACATGGGGGCACAGCCACTCCTGCCATCCTCTGGGGGCTGTGGGGGAGCCAGGGGAGCAGAGATGAATCCCTGACCCAGCTGTCTGCAGGGCACACCTGCATCCTGCTCCTCCTTCCTTTCTTTTTGCCTCTGCCTGGACCCTGCAGAGTCCTTCACAGGAGAGCTATGAAACCTGTATCAAAGCAGAAAGACTTGTCAGAAATCAGATAATTAAAGCTCAATGTGACTGGAAACCTGGATAACCCTCATTTTCTAATGGTTGTTTTCATAATTCAGATTTCTTGTGGACAGTGTGCTGTAATGCATCCCAGCTCCTGTGCTGTGCATTTTAAATGGCTCAGAGCAAACCCTTTCCTGCCAGCCTCAAACAAGACACAGGAGGAAAAACAGATCTGCTCTTAGTGGTGAAAATTTTCTTCAAGTTTAAGGAAACGGTGACCTTGAAACAATCCAGTGGGAATGGGAGCCTGGACTGATTTCCAGGAGTTGAAGCATCCCTGCACAACTCCTGTGATGGCAATCAAGCCAGAAAACAGAGCAGAAAAATACAAATGTCAAGCAAAAAGATAGTTTTTCATGCCTGGCTGAAACCCAACACCCTGATCTCTCAGCACAGTTTTACTCCTGTAAGTGGTGCAGAAAATCTCAGTTACAGGCAGGAGCTGAAAGCAGCATCAAAGGCTTACAGTGTTGCCGATAATTTAGGATTCACTAAAAGCACAAACAATTTGAAAAGAAAAAAAAAGATAAATTGTTCAATTTATTAAATATTAAGCTGTCATGTGAAGCTCATTTTGTCCATTTTTTTTTTCTTTCCCTATTTTACACACCAGGGATTTTGCTGCTTCTGCACCTTGCTGCCCTGGGGGGGGTCCTGGGCAGCAGCTGGGAGCAGCCTGGGTCAGGAATGGGCATGGCACTGGGGATGGGAGGGAGGAGCGAGGCTCTTGCAGGCAGGACCTGCTCCAGCCCCAGCTGCTGTGAATACTCTGCACCAAGCAGCACCTCTAAAACAGCATTTTTAGCTTTAAAAAATGGAAAACACTGAAATCCACCTCTTGCCTGCACTCAGGAGACCAGTCCATGGTGGGGCAGGACAAGCAGCTGCTCCCAGCAAAGGGTGACCAATCTCATCAAGGTAGGTAAATCTTTCCTAGTTTTAATTAGGGTATTTAATATGGTGAAGTGTCTAGAGTGCTCTGACAAACTTCCCTCATCTGTGAATCTGCCACTGGAACCTCTGATGCCTTAGGATTTTAGCTTTTATATTTTTCAAATCCTGTAGTGCTTTAGGGTATAACTCTAAAACTCCACAGCCTGCCAGCTGCTGCTCTCCCATTTTATTCAGACAAAACAATCCTTCTAGGTCTGAAAGTCAAGGACACCTCACAGTCTCAGGGCGCAAAAGATACAAACAAAAGTGAATTGGGGGGAAGTAGACTGGGGGTAAATGCCTTCATTACCTGAAGCTGTAAATAGAGGATTAACCCCTGATATGTAAATGAACCAAACTCATATCTGTCTGAAAAACTCCTGAGCATTGTCCATTTTGGGTGTAGCCTCTGAGGCTTCTGACTGCCCCAGGTGTATTTATTGAAGGCCTTTAATAAATCCCCACTTTATTCTCTTAACCCTGTCCAGCCTCTGCTCTAGGGAGCCACCCCAACATCACCTCCTGCACACACCTGAGCAGGACTTTTGAAGCCCTGGCAGACTGGAGCCTGTCCCCAGGACAGTCACAGGAGAGGTTTCCAGGGCTGGCAGCACATCAGAGAGCAGAGGAGTCCTAGAGGTGGCAGATGGTGACCATGGCCTGTGCCTAGTTTGGGGTCACAGCCAAAAGGCAGCTGAGCAATGGACTCACCTGTCTGACAGCACAGAGCAGCTTCCCATAGGAATAGACAATGATGGCAAAGGGGATTACAAGGCAAAATATGAAAAGACAGATGATGTAGGAGGCATTGTTGGCATCCTTGGAATGCCAGTTCACAGAGCAGGTTATCCCTGGCCCTTCTGGCCCATAGCTGCTCCAGCCAAAAAGTGGAGGAAGGGTCCAGAGCAAGGAGTATGTCCAGGACAGGATGATGCCAGCCCATGTTTTCCTGTAGTTGGTGGTGTCAGGCTCTGCTGTTCTGGTCATGGTGCAGTAACGCTCATACGAAAGCACAGCCAGGGAGATGAGGGAGATGATGCCTGTATCAAACCAGACACTTGTATCAGCAAAAAAATGATATTAATGGTTTTGCTCTGTGTCCCCCAAAAATATTTCAAGCTATGGATGAGAATGAGGGCACTGGCTTTGCAAACAAGGTGGGCAAGGACTGGAGGTGTCCCCCCAAGAACAAGAGGTGCTGAGAGCCTGACTCCACTCACCAAAAGCTGGGGGTGCTTAAACATGAGCCCAGCCAAACCCAGTCAGTTATAAACGTTATTCAATATTTATTCAAGTGTTATCAATAATTAAGCACAACTGTCTGAATGGATATGTGTGTGTGTGAGACCTGCAGCAAAATCCTGGCTCCTCTGTCAGATTTGGTTCTTTCTGCACCTTTAAAATTTCAGTTTAATATCCAGATTTGCCCAGAGTGTGGGGCTGATCCGGTGCTCCTTGTCCAGCTCTGAAGTGCAGCCTTCTGAACCCTTCTTGGGAAAGTGCAGCCCCACAGGTTTTTCAGATGGATTTCATTCTCTGCATAATGAAGGGCTGTAGATTTATCCCATGTCCTGAAGCCCCCTGTGCCAGCATCCCCATGTGCCCTCTCAGGGGGCCAGGCAGCAAAGAGCCTTTGCAGAGACAGTTATGGGTCTCCTGCAATTGGGGTACTGCCAGCAGACACCAAAGGGACAATAAAACCACCAGCAGCAAATCAAAGTCTTCTTTTACATGCAGAAATGCTGGAGGGGAGGTGATTTCTAAAGCTGGTATAAGAGTTTTCAATTTCCCTCCACACAGTGCATTTCCATTCCAGGCTGCATTGTGGAAGCCATGCTGGCAGGTACCAGGGGATACTGCAGGATGCTGACACACTCTTGCTAAACCTCCCTGGCCAGGTGAAGGTTTTACAGGCACAAATTTGGCTTGTTACCCTGCATAACTTCATGAGGGGATGAGATGGCAGCAAGCACACAAACTGCAGCTGCTGCAAGTGTCTCTTTAGGGTGTGCATAAGCAGTGTCAGTGTCTGTGTGGCTGGGTGAAGGCTGGATGCCAGGCTAAGCTGTGCTCCTGGGGCTGTTCAGGTCTGTACTGATGGGTAGAGGGAAGCCCTGCTGGTAAAGCCTCGTTCCATGTGAATGCTGACAGGGTGAGAGCCCCACAGCTATATGCCAGTGTCTGCAGTGTACAGCAGTCTGGGAGAGAGTTCAGCACCGGGAAGCCTGAAGACACGAGCTATTGTTATGTATAACATGATATTGTTATGTATAACACGATATTGTTATGTATAACACAATATTGTACCTGCTGTGCCTCTGAGTGCCCGGCTGGCAGGTGAGGACACACGTGGTGAAAGGCACAGGTACACAGGGCTGCTCTTTCCTGCAGTGCTGTCCTGCCCAGGGCTGCCCATTCTCGCAGTGGGATGTGGGGTCAGGGCTGGAAGCCACCAGAATTCCGGGAGATCGCGGCTGTGCAGGCTGTGGCACTCAGGGACTGGATTTGGTCCTGTGCCTGGCAGTGCTGCCTTAGCAATGGAACTCCATGAGCTTAAAGGTCCTTTCTAACCTAAGCGAGGCTGATTCTACGCTCCGTTTTCGTCCCTTAAACTTTGTAGAGCTCTTCTTTCCGCAGCCGCTGGAAACGCGCTGTGGAGCCCGAATGAGGACTCACACTTGGGTCTGCCTGGGGGCTCCTGGGCTTTCCCAGCAAACAGCCACTGAGGCTGGGAGGTTTTCAGCGCAGCCCTGTGACCCTGGCCGGAGCAGAGTGCCGGGTGTCCCCTGTCCAGGCACAGCCAGAGTTCATCGCGCCCGCCGCTCTCGCCCCTTCCCCGGACACGCTCCCAGCGGGGCTGTGGGGCTGTGCTCTGGGGCTGTGCTGTGGGGCTGTGCTCTGGGGCTGTGCTGTGCTGTGCTCTGGGGCTGTGCTGTGCTGTGCTCTGGGGCTGTGCTGTGCTCCGTGGCTGTGCTGTGGGGCTGTGCTGTGCTCTGGGGCTGTGCTGTGCTCTGGGGCTCTGGGGCTGTGCTGTGGGGCTGTGCTGTGCTGTGCTCTGGGGCTGTGTTGTGCTCTGGGGCTCTGGGGCTATGCTGTGCTCTGGGGCTGTGCTCTGGGGCTGTGGGGCTGTGCTATGGGGCTGTGCTGTGGGGCTGTGCTGTGGGGCTGTGCTGTGGGGTTGTGCTGTGGGGCTGTGCTGTGCTGTGCTGTGGGGCTGTGCTGTGCTCTGGGGCTGTGCTGTGGAGCTGTGCTCTGGGGCTCTGGGGCTGTGCTGTGCTCTGGGGCTGTGGGGCTGTGGGGCTGTGCTCTGGGGCTGTGCTGGGGCTGTGGTACTGCTCGTGCCCTCCGCTGCCCTCCCCGGCGCTGCCTGAGCTGTCCCGTCTCGTTCTCTACTCGAAGCTCCCGAGGTTGTCCCGTTCCGTTCCGTTCCCTCCCGGATATTCCAAGGCTGTCCCGTCCCCTCCGTGTAGCTGTCCCGTCCCATTCCCTCCTGTTCCCTCCCGGGTCTGTCCCATCCCATTCCCTTCTGGATCTCCCGGCTCTGTCCAGTCTCCTCCCGGGTTTCTCGGTCTGTCCCGCCTCCTCCCGGGTCTCCCAGGTCTGTCCCGTCTCCTCCCGGGTCTGCCAGGTCTGTCCCGTCTCGCCCCCTCCGGTTCCCTCCCGGGTTTATCCCGTCTCGTCCTCTCCCGGATCTCCCCAGGCTGTCCCGTCCCGTTCCCTCCCGGATCTCCCCAGGCTGTCCCGTCCCGTTCCCTCCCGGCTCTATCCCGTTCTCTCCCGGGCTCACACGCACCCTGCTCTCCGCGGTGCTCCCTCCCCGCGTTCCCTCCCGGCCCGGGCGGGTCCCACTCACCGCAGAGGGCGGTGGCGAATCCGTGCCAGGCGCAGGCGGCCCCGGGAGCGGCGCTGGCCCCCGCGGCCAGCCCGAGCGGCGTGCCCAGCGCGCAGCCCAGCAGGTCGCTGAGAGCGATGTTGAGCAGCAGCAGGTTGATGGGCGAGCGCAGCGCCGGGAAGCGCCAGAAGAGCAGCAGCACCAGCAGGTTGCTGCAGAAGCCCAGGCTGCCCAGGGCGCCCAGGCACACGGCGGCCGCCAGCCTCCCCCCGGGGCTCAGGCAGCGCTCGGGCTCGTCCCGGCCATCCCCGCAGGCGGCAGCGGCAGCGGGGGCTCGCATCCCGGAGCTGGGTCCGCCCGGCACCGCGGGCACAGCGGCACAGGCTCCGCGCTCCGCCCCGCCCCGCTCCCCCCGCGCTTGGCACCGAGCGCAGGTGAGCGGCACCCCCGGAGGGTCCCGGAGCCCGCACGGGCTCGGGCAGGGCTGCGGCAGCTCGCTGTGCAGCTGAGGGTATCGGTAAATCCGGAGCAGAACCGCTGCGCCCCAGGGATGTGCGAGGCTCAGCTCGGCCGGCAGAGCTCTCGGAGTGATGTTGAGGAGAGCACGGGCTGACCCAGCTTTGCCAGAGAGCAGGAAAGGTGAAGCTTGAGCTGCCGAACAGCTACGGAGTAAAGGATTTCATTCCAGTCGTATCCCACCCTTCTGTAAGGAGAACACTCCCAGACATTTTCATGTTTTGTTGTGCTGACCTAGAGGGGGAAAAACACCCCCGCTCTTCTACTCACAAGGGAATTTATCTCTGTGTTTGCAAATAAAAAGTGAATTTGTCCAATTTCCTGCAGCTGGGTTGCTATGAGCAGTTAGTACTGGAGAGTGTGAAGCCTGATACCGCTCCTCTTTTTGTTATCTTTTTATCACTTTACTAGGGGGGAGTTGTTTATACACAGTTCAGAGTACTTCTGCTTGTAATGACCTTTAAATTGTTTTTTCCTTAGTTTTTCTTTTTTTTTTTTTTTTTTTTTTTTTTTTGGTTGATTGGTTTGTTTTTTTATGTTTTTTAATGTATTTTGTTTTGTTTTATTTTGGGGGGGTGTTTTTTGTTTTTTGTTTTTTTAAACCAAACCCCTGCACGTTGGGAAAGCTGGCTGCTTCTTGCCTTCCCTCTGGGCTGCTCAGGGGATGGTGGGTTAGGGATGGACACGGTCCAGCATGATGCTGTTATCTATCAGCATTTCTGAAGACCACAAATGTAACTGGGCAGGCAGCACAAGAGGGTCAGACACCTGAAACTCTGCATTTAAATAAAAAATAAAGATGGAAAGCTGGCCCTTCACCAAGTTTGTTGCTCACCTCTGGACGTGCTGTTCAATGTCTTTTGTGGAGTGATGAGCCCAGAAGTGGACACAGGATCTGAGGTGCATCCATCCAGGTAGTTTTTAATGCAGTGAGGAATGTGCCTGTCCAAGCTGTGGGCTGCCAGTTTTTCCAGCAGAATGCTCTGGGGTGTTTACTGAACCCTTTACTGAAAAAATGTGTCAAACATTCGTTTTGATAAGGCAAAATTGGTTTGATCTGACTGTTTCATTTCACCCGAAGAATCATTTCACTTACTATTTGTTGTGGTAAAAGGACTTGCCGACTCATTTGGGGTAGAGGTGCTACAGTGCAGCACGTCTTGATCATCTGGGAACTTGGCTGGAATTGCAAAGCTGCTGGGGAAACTTGTTTCTCCTCTGAAATAAAAAATAAAAATAAAAATAAAAAAATAAAAAAATAAAAAGAAAAAAAAGAAAAAAAAAAGGATAGAAATTACCTGAACCCGAATGTGGAATACGAAGCGATTTCGTTGTCTTTCCCTCAATTTTAGCAACGGCCACAAGATGGCACAGGGCTGCTCCGAGCAGGATGGGAATCGGATCCCTGGGGAAAAGGGCTTTCCAAGCTGCCTGGAGCAATGGTTTGCCTGAGTGCTTGGAATAGCAGGATGCCCGTGAGACGTGGCCCCAAGCCGTGTCAGCAGCCTTGTGGCAAATTATCTTCCTCTCTTACTGATGATAAGAGAGGTAATAATCCTCCTACAGGACTAATTACAGCCAGAGAAATTGTGGTAATGAAAAGAACTCCCTTTGCCAGCATTTGAAAAGTTACAGTTTACATGAACTAAGAGACTTATGTGAATAGTGATTATTATTTTGTACATGGCTCTTTCTGGTCCCCATCTATTGTCATCTCAGTAAGTCAGGGTGTAATTAATCACAGAAGATTAAATGTTGCAGGACAAAGACTGGAAAATTCAGTAGAAGCAAAACTCTGGTTGTTTTGACTTAAAATAAACTTGGATTATCTGTCACAAAGCATGTGGCAGCTTTGCTTCTGACTGCCAGCTCCTCTTGCTGCTCTCAGAAATCAGTGTAATTCTTGCTTCAAGTTTTGGGGTTGTGTTTTTTATTTCTCAATTTTTTTTTATTTTTTTTTTTTTTTAATAAAGGTCTTTATAAATCATCATGTCCTTGTAGGGCTTTGAGCCTCAGAGCATCTCTGGCTCAGATGAGCTGCAAGCTTGGGTCTCCCATTCTGGATCATGCTGCTGACACAGGATTTCACATCTCTCTTCTTGTGGTGTTTATCAATGCAGACCTGTGGTCTGTGCTCCTCTGTAACCTTTCAGCATCCCCAAAAGATGGGGTGTGGTGGAACAGGTGAGCACAGCAACATGGTCCTTGTGGAGCCTGAGTGGTAGCATGGTCCTCCATGCCAGGGAAGGGATCTGGGGAGGAATGTGTTTCTCAGGGAACCTAGAAATTAAATATAATGGACATCAAACTGTAAAAAATATTTTAATTTAGCACTGGGGGCAAATAGACAACAAAAAGGCAAAGTAAAAGCAAAATAAATGCATTGCTTGGGATGTTAAAGTCAGTCTGTGTGAAAGACAGCCTGGTAAAGAAACAGGGTGACCCCTGTGCAAAAGTTTCAAGAGCAGTAAGGGAAGGGCTTTGGCTGGTTGGAGTCACTGGCCTCTTCCCTCTCCATGCAGCCCAGGCAGGTGGGTGCACAGCAGGTAAAGCTCATGAAGCAGAGCTCAAAGGCTACACAGGTGCTATGAAGCAGAGCCTCTGCTCACAGCAGAGAACAAAAACATGAAAAAAAACCCAAACAAACAACAAAAACCCCAGGAGAAAGTAAAATTTAACTCTTTTAATCTTTGAGACAACAACATTTCTGAACAGGTGTGTCAGTCACCAATTTCCTGGGACACATTTCTCACAGCAGGGCATCCCTGGGGTCCCATTCACACCACAGAAAGACAGAGGAGCTGTGAGGCATGAGCATATAAGTACTATTTGCCTTATGGTGAATCACAAAAGAGGCTGTCAGAGAAGGTAGATAATAAGCTGTAGAAACAAGGAAAAAGCTTAATGACTTTTTCTCAATCTCTTTTTTCAAGCCCTGTTAAGGCTCCTGGGATGTGCTAAAAGCCAGAGAGGTCCCTGTGCTCTGCACGTTACAGACATTTCCAGGAATTTTTATTTTTTTTTCCCAGAACTGTGCAAGGGCAAATGCAGGGTGAGTCTCTGAGCCATCAGAAGCTGCCCTGTGCTGCAGCTGTGGGTGCCCTGGTGCCCTGAGAGCAGCACAGTGCTGGATCCTGGCAGGATAGTGCCTGGAGCTCAGGGGGCACTGCCTGTGGGGTGACTCCCTAGAAACCTCCCTGGACAGCTGCACAAAGGCCATTTAGCTGGTGTGTTGGGTTGATGTGCCCAGAAATGTGTATTCTGTACCCTCTGTTGGAGCTGGGTGGGGCAGTGACCCTGATCTCCTGGCACATATTATCTGCTAATGGGCCAGCTTTAAACCAGCTGGGGCAATCATCTTTATCTTTCCCACAGAACCATCCTCCCTCCTGGAGATATCTCCTGTTCATGGCCATTGAGTCCCAGTGCATGACTGATAAAATTACATCATCCCATGGGAGATGCTCCAGCCAGGGGAGGAGCCAAGCCTTTCCTACCCAGAGAAAAACTGAGATTTTGAACACCAAGATACCTTCTTTCCACTGGATTCCAGAGGAAAACCAGACCTTTCCACATCATCCCTGGACCTTCAGAGGAAAACTGCACCTTCTCCAGGAGCACTGCTCCAGCTGAACCACATCTGCCACTGCAGGAGGATGCAGCCACCATTGAATGGGGCTGCTGCCACCACCCTGACTGACTGATGGGTGTCAGCTTGGATTCTGACTCTGGCAGGGCTGGGATTGTTCTTTGTAATACTGTATTTCTATTTTAATTTTCCCAGTAAAGAACTGTTATTCCTAAATCCCATATCTTTGCCTGAGAGCCCCTTAATTTCAAAATCATAATAATTTGGAGGGAGGGGGTTTACAGTCTCCATTTCAAAGAGAAGCTTCTGCCTTTATTGGCAGACACCTGTCCTTCAAACCAGGGCAGTAGGTTACCAGACCACCCACCCAGCTCTCTGCTCTCCTGGCTGCAAAACCCAGGTGAACAAGCTGAGCCTGGTGTCAGCTGCCCCTATCCCTTTGAAATGTCACAGCAAAGGCTGTGGGGTAGGTGATCAACAACCAGAGTGTCCTGGGGCACTCAGCTGCACACAGCCAGACCCCAAGAACAATTCTGCACCTACTGGTTAGCTTTACCAGCTGCAAGAATTTAAAATGTCCCCCAGCAGCTCTGTGCCAATGATGTCCCAGGTCCCAGAGTAGCCTGAATTTGAGGTGTCACTCTCGCTGCTCTCATAAATAACCAGCTCAAATGGTCAAAATAGAAGCCTGAATTACACCACAGCTTGGTGTTATTCACACCTGATTCTTGTGGTATTGAGGGCCAATCTGCCAAAGAGACCTTAACACCACAAATGAGCCTGTTTCCTCTCTTCGGCTACATTAAACATAACTTGAGCATCAGTTTTCACAGCCAAATTCAACACTGTTGTCAGCAAAGCACTTTAGCTGAAGGTACTAGAGGTGAGGCTCAGCAGGGACACAGCCCAGCAGACACAGCACTGCTCATGCTTGGGCTGTTTGGATTTACCATGGTGATACCAGCATCTTCAGAACTGCTAATTTCAATCTCCAAGCTGTTTTAGGCAGGAATTATTTTGCTATGTAGCTGGAGCAGCTAAAAGCAGCATGGATCATGTTTAGGGCTTGTCTTGGTTTAGTTAGGTTTGTTAATTTTAATGTACTTAATTTTTGTTGTGAGATAGGATTAGGAGTAAAAACAATGCAGGCTTAAAAGGGTATAAAGAAGAAATTTATTAACAACACAGAGAAAATTAGAAATTTGGAATAAGATTTTCAGATTATTCCCTCCCCTACCACTCCCCACATTTCCTAACAACACACAGAGACACTTCAGTCAGTTCTTCACTTAAATAAGTTTATTTCAGGGAGAGGAGTTTCTTCTTGTTTGGCTACAGGGAATTTTTCTAATAGAAAAATAAAGTTCCCTCGTGTTTTTTCTTTTATAATTAGCATGTGCCCAGGGAAAAGAAATCTATAAATCGTGAAACTCCTCCCAATTTACAGCCTTTCTAGAGCTGTGTTTGTGGGCTATGTTATATTTATGGGGTATTACTTTTAAGGGTAAGCTGTTCAAAAGCAAAAGCTTCATATTCTCCTGCACTGGATGGGTTCTTTCACTGGAGAGAGGCTTGAGGCCACGAGAGCTGCAAGTTCTCAAATGTCAGGGGGAAATACCACTGTCGTGAGGATCTGCCCACACAGTGTGCAGCTAATCTGAATTCTGGAGTGCAAACTCTCACACTTACGAGCTGCCTTTTCTGGAAATGATGACACAAAGTTTAAAAATTACCTTTAGGCACCTGGTTCAGACACCACTTCCCCTGACTGTAACCTTTTGGTCACCTCGGGTGTTACAGCATCCAGCAGGGTGATAAGAAAAGTAGTATTAAGTCCTGGCAGAGCCACTGCAAATTGGCTGCAAGCAAAATGGAGATTGATCACTCTTTGGAGCAAAAAGAACACAGTGATCTGCAATCAGGAAAGCAAATCAAGCAGAGATTTCCTGAGATAAAAGTCTTACAGTGAAATTAATGTAACTGAATGGAAAAGAAAGGAGGAACCACGTCTAGTTTCATTAAACACGAAAGCAAGTTAAGCAATATTTGCTTCCTTGCTCCCTGTTTCTTCCCCTGAGAGGACATTGTTTTGCTTGGGTTTACTGTTCCTGGGTATTTCTGTTTGATCTGCATGTGTCTGGCTGGTAAATTGTCACTGTGGGTTGATGTTGGTGTGAGAGGGACAGAGCTGTGGGGCAGAGGGGTGGGTGGGAGAGCAGGAGGGCTTGGGGCAGGGTGGGTGCTATGCCCAGAGCCCCTCTCCATCCTCACACTGATTTATTCACTGCTCCAGCCCCCCAGCACAGGGGACAGGGAGGAAATTCCCTGTGGGGAATGTCCCTGATCACACACAGAGACAGGGCAGGTGTGTGCTCACAGCCAGGCTGGATCAGCATCCTCCTTCCTGTGGCAATGCAGGGTTAGGGGACATGGACAGGACAGGTGTTTAGGCACCCCAGCACTTCAACAAACCAACAGAGACCTCTGTCCCCTTGTAGCAAACTGGGAAATTGTCCCACAGGAGGTCTTTTCTTCTCCAAAACAACCAGTACTGTGATAAATGAGTGTTTTAAAGCATTGAAAATATTCCAACCATTGAAGCTAGGGAGAGGTAAAGGGCAGGGACGCAAATGAGGGTAAAGGGGCTGCTGTCACTATTGCAGCCACCAAATCTGGGCAGGTTTAGGTGTCACTGACTGGCACCAAGGGAAGCCCTGCCCCAGATATGCAAGGGGAGGTGCAGGGCTGTTTGTGTGCAGGCTCAGGGGCCATGTCAATGACATCTGGAATCTGCACTGTGGTCAGATAATTGCACAAAGGTGCTGTGGGGGAATTTGCTGCCTTGCTAAGTCACAAGCTGGGGTGATAGAGGCTGCCACACAGGAGAAAAGTACTAGAGCAAAGCAGACACAGACCCAGCTACCAAATGGACTTGGCAGTTCAATAGGATCCAGCACATCTTTATGGGGTTCTTGATTTCCCTCCTCCCTCCCTGATGCCCTGAGCTCACTGCTCTGCACAGCCCCTCAGTGCTGGGAAGGGGAGCAGCCACCACCACCACATGGGGTCCTCTTTGGCCAATTTTCCCAACTAAATTTTGTTGTTTTTTTTTTTATTTTCTGTCAGTGTAGTCAGGGATCTGGAAAAAAGGGTCTTGCACCAGGCCAGGGGTTGGAAGTGTCATGCTATGTTGATTTCTTACCTTTGATGAGTGGTTAGATAACAGGGTGATTAAATAAGAGTGAAAATGCCTTGGTGTAAATCAGCAGCTCTCTGTGGGTGCACAACTTCACCTGTTTTAACTGTGAGAAGCTGAAAACCAAGATTTCCAAACTCCAGATTAAATTCCAGTGTCAGAGGCTGGAACTGACCTTACCAAACCACATTTTCCCTGCTTCCTATCCGTGCAAGTGAGAAATATGCACATCTCACAAACGTGTTTTTAAGCCGAGTTCATCTTCTTTGCTCTCCTGTTTTATTCTTGAAGCACAGCGTGTCAGCATGGCCCTGCAAAGGGGAAAGGTTAAGACAAATATTTTTTTATAGATATGCTTATATGCCAAACCTCCCTTTTTAGTAATTTAGTTCATTTTCCTTCAAGAAATACTGAATCAAAGGGTGACTCTAAATCACTACTCCTAAATTTCCATTTATTAAAGTTATTATTAAACCGTATTTCTAAAATTGCTTTCAGTTTCAGGAAACGGAAGCAGGTCTGATGTAACAGCAAATTTTTGCTACAGATTCATCATCACTTTTCCAAATGAGGTGAGACTGACTTGAATCTAATTTATCACCTCTCCTTTGCCAGGTTATTTGTAGCTCTCAAATGATGGGGTAATTTTCTTTTGAAATGTGGATGTTTATGGAGCAGTCTCCCTCTCTGTACTCTGATGACTTTCCTGCCTCCTGCAGCAAAAGTCACCCAGTTTAAAAACCCCTGAGCTTTTTCCACATTTATGAAAAACAAAATGGAATAGGGTTTAGAAGGCAAGTAGAAAAATAAGCAGGAGGAAGAAGAGTGATGAATCCAGTGAGTTTTAGGCACAGTTTTATTTCAGGAAACCAGCACACATACATTTCAGCATAGTCTGTGCTAGTAATGCCTAGAAGACTGAGAGCAAAGCAGTTCTACAGGCAAAGTCCAAAAGTATAAGCAAAAGGCACTAACACTCTTATGTACAACATTGCAGGAAGGATGCTTCTCCCAGGCTGAAAGTGCCTCTGGCCAAATGCAGAAATGGGGAGGATAACTAGAGGCAAATTACAGACATCTGTGGAAAGCCAAGGATAAATTGATTTGCTCTCCTGGGACTAGACAAGGTCAGAGTGTGGGTTACAATTACCAGACCTACTCTCCTCTGTTGCTTCACATTAGCAAACCACTTTTTTTTTTTAATTTTTTTTAGTGTCTTGTGGTTGAGAAAGAGTGATGAAAAATATCAGGCAGAGCTCTTGAAGCATTAGATGTCTCCACTCAAACACAGGGCACTCAGAAACAAAATGATTCTTAGAGAGAGAGAGAGGGCAGAAGGGAGTTTTTCATCTCAGAAAATCATCTATAGCATCAATATAATGAGGCTGGATAGGCTGGAGTGCAGCCTGAAGAGCACTGAGGGTTTGGTCCAGTCTGGTCATACATAAAATAATTCAAAGCAGAGGCACCTGTGGGATGCATTTGTGCAGCATTACACATGAATAAAGCATGGCTGCCTGTGCAAACACTGCCATCCTTAGCCCATCTTTGTTTTCCTCCTTCTTGGACGTATCGAACGTCAACTGTAAATAAATGAAGCTTTGAATTTGGAATATTAATGAAGGTGAAGACCTCCCAAATCCAAAGGATTGCATAACAAAGTGACCTTTCAAACTGATATATAGGAAAGATGTTCATGACTGAGGGAGAGGAAGGGGGAAAAAAACCAAACCATGTTTAGGAGTGTTTTTTTCCTTGCTGTCATGGAAAAGGTGCTACTTTCAAAGGCTGGCTCGTGCAGGTTTGCAGCATCCTGTGTAGGTGTTACCCCCGTGTCACACCACAGCCAAACCCACTTTGTTTAGTCCTGCTGAGTGTACTATATTTTAGCAGAACACAAACAGATGTAATCTGTACCAGTGTAGCATCTTCCAGCACCAAGATTTGGTAGAAGATAGGTGAGAAGTGCCAGGGGCTCATGCACAAGCAGCCTTCTCCTGTTTTCCATGGGGGAAATGAATCCTTCTGTCCAGGCTGGACACTGCTGCTGGCAGTGCCTCTGTCACAGCCTGACCTCCCCCCAGTGCTGCTTGGCTGCCACCACCCCAGAGATCCTCTGCTGCCACATCTTTGTGTCCCTGGCCCCTTCCAGTGCTGCAACTCATCATCTGGGACACTCATCATCTGTCCATCCCTGTCCCACATCCCATCTTCTCACCCTCCTATTTTACACCCCTCTTTGGGGCTCTTTCCTAGGTCACCACCTCAAACCAGCTGGAACTGCACAGGATCAGTTCCATCTCCTTCTGACACTGGCATTTTCAGTCCCCACCATCCACTGCAGTCCCTGCAGATCATGGTGGCACAAATTAATTTTCCACTGCTGCTCATCTCCTCACCTTTTACAGCCAGGCTGACACTCATGGTGTGCTTTTCCCTTCAGCACTGCTGTGTCCCCCAGATGTCACCCCTCAGGAAAGGGCATCCAGAGAGCTGCAGGACAGTCCCTCCCTACAATTCCTTCAGCTGAGGAGGAATGACTCCACACACCTGGACAGGCTGGGGCTGAGCTGCTGGAAAGCAGCTTGGCAGAGAAGGGCCTTGGCTCCAGGAGGAAATGGAGCTGATGGCGAGCAGCAGTGTGCCATGGCAGCAGCTGGGGCTGCTGGAGAATGAGCACTGCCAGCAGCTCCAGGAAGGTGAATCCTGCCCCTCTGCCCAGCTCTGTGACACTGTCAGTCCATCACTGGGCCCAGTGCCAGGCCCCCAGTGCAAGATAGGCCTGGACTTACTGGAGCAGCTCTAGGGAAAGGCCACAAAGATGATTAAGGGGATGGAATATGTCTTGTATGAGGAGAGGCTGAAAGGGCTGGGACTATTCAGTCTGGAGAAGTCTCTCAAGTATCTGATCCACCTGTATAAACACCCAGTGGCAGGGAGTAAACTTTTTTTATGCTTAAACAGATTTTCCTATATTTCAGTTTGTGCCTTTTGCCTCCTGCCCTCTGCCTGACACTGCTAAGAGGGCAAGAGGCAAAAGGCACAGACTGAAATATAGGAAAGTCTGTTAAAACATGAGAAAGTTTAGTCTCAGAATGATCAAGCACTAGAAAAGGTTGCCCAGAGAATGTGTGGAGATATCCTTCCAACTATTCAAAACCAAACTGGACATGGTCTCAGACAGTGGCTGTCCCTGAGCCCCTGCAGTGACCCTGCTGTCCCTGAGCCCCTGCAGTGACCCTGCTGTCCCTAAGCACCTGCAGTGATCCTGCTGTCCCTGAGCCCCTGCAGTGGCCCTGCTGTTGACACTGTGACCCAAAAAGCCACTGCAGCATTTTGTGTCACTGTGCTTCCCTGCCCCCTCCCTCCACAGCACCTCACAAATGCCAGATGCTATCCTAGGGGCTTATCAGCCTGTGGTTCAGAGATATCTGACGTGGCTCCTGCCTCACACACTCCTTGTTCCTCCTGTGACAGGCACACCCAGGGCTTTGGATGCTGCTTGCCCCCCGAGGGCTGTGATCAGCACGCACATCTCTGTGAGTATGGGATGCCTGCAAGCTGCAGAAGCCTTGTGGTGGAGCAGGGCGGGCCTTATCTCCAGGATCCTGTGCTGCTGCTCTCCCCTGCACAGCCTGGTTTGACAGGCTGCAAGTGTTGTGCTGCAGTGCTTCTTTTGCCTGGTGCCAGCCTGTGCCCCCTGAGCCAGGGACATGGGGCATCCTGCTTCCTCTCCTCTCCTCTCCTCTCCTCTCCTCTCCTCTCCTCTCCTCTCCTCTCCTCGCCTCTCCTCTACTCTCCTCCCCTCCCCTCCCCTCCCCTCCCCTCCCCGCCCCTCCTCTCCTTTTTCCCCCCCAGCAGTTGATTACTGACACCAATTAACAGCTGAGTCCTGGGGTTTACAGCTCTGCCTGCCCCCTGCACTTGTGCCAAGCAGAGTTTTAGCAGTGAAGCTCCTTGTGGATGGAGATCCATGTGGATGCCCTTGGTTTAGGTGCCAGCTGAAGCTCTGGATGGTTTGGCTGTACCTGTGCCCAAAGAGGGGTGCAGGCCAGAGCCCCATCATCACCCTCTCCTGCTCCATCCATCCCCAGGCCCCAAACCCAGCCCAAGGCACCATTAGAGTGCAGCATTTGAGGAGGGCTGGGGAAGCTTTCCTGCACCACTTGCCAAGCTGCTCCCTGTGCCCACACCCAGAGCTTGCAGGCACAACTCAACTCAACACTCTCGCTGCATGGGGCACTCCAGATCCGATATTGCACCTTCCTGGCTTTACTCACTTAGAAATCCAATCCAAACCTCCCCTTGCTGAGCATCTCTGTTAGCCCCTCTCAATAAGTGCAGTGAGGCACAGGGCTCGCTGTGAGCTGGTGCCACCATGGATTTGGCCAGGAGGCTGGCACTCCAAATCTGCTGCCACGCAGGAGGAGGAGGTGCTATGGGAGCCCTCAAGTACAGGAGCGGCTTGTGCCAGGCAGGCCCTGCAGAGAGCCCTGCTCCAGCCCTGCAGAGCCCTGATCCAGCCCTGCAGAGCCCTGCTCCAGCCCTGCACAGAGCCCAAGCCCAGCTGGTGGCTGCAAAGACCCTGCCTCGGGTGGCACCTGCTGCTGCCTGTGTCACCTCAAACTGCAGGTAACAGCACTTTGTTTCCTCCTCTCTTGCTGCCTGAGCAGGGTCCTGCTGTGCCTGGGGGGAGGCAGAGGGGCTTTAAGTGTGGTTCCTGCAGGGCAGGAGTCCAGGGGCTGTGATCTCTGAGCCTTTCAGTTTCTCTTCCTACTCCAAGGTATTCTCTATGTGCTTTACCTGGAATATCACAGCAGCTGAGAACTGGGAGTTAATTTATCCCAGCATGGGAAATAACTGATACTCACTATTGATTTATTTTTAGTCTTAGAGAACCCCTTCCAGTGAATATCAAAGCAGATCTTTGTTAGGGTGACCACGTAATGGTTTTCAAGGGATGCAGTGATAAATAAGCCTGAAAGAACACAAGTTTCAAAAAAGAAGAGATAAAACTGCTGTGCCTCAGATCCCTGCATTTGAGAGAGGTGTGAACAACAGCAGCAAGGTTGGAGCAGGCAAGTGTGCAGAATCCTTTGTGCTGTTTGGAAACAGAGAGGAAAAGCTCCTCACTTCAGTGCCATGGCAGGGCCCCCACTTGGCTCTCCTCTGCCATGGGGAGAGTCTGCCTGCTCACTCCTTCTGGCCATGCTTCCCCCAGCCCAGCTCCTGCCTAGGACTGTCATGGGGACATCAAAACCTCTGGAAGTGCTGCCCTGCCCAGTTTGTATTTGTACCTGTGCTGCATCTTCACTGAGAGCCACCCACTCCATTTGTAGGAGTGTTGGTGACAGTCAGGGCTGCTGCCATGGAGGTGGCAGGTCTGAGGGCAGCTGATGCAGAAGATGCTGTGCTGGACCCAAACTTTACTCCCCTTTTCCTTCTTGCTTTCCCTCTGCTCAGTCCCAGGTTCCTTCCCTCCCCCCCCACCAGGGCTCCCTGGTGTCCTCTGCCATTTTACCCACCACATTGACCCTTCAACCCTTGCTGCCTGCCCACCTTTCAGCTCTCCCCAGAAGAAAGGAGGAGGATTTTCCATGCAAGATTCCCCCTTCAGTGCTGGGAAAATGCTGGATGCAGCCACCACAGTGCTGCTGCAGCATCCCCTGTGCCTTCAGCCTCTGCCTTGCAACTCTCCCTCCAGCCTCTCTGTTCAGGGTCAGCAGAAGCCTCCTGCTTCCTGAGCTGCTGGAGGGAACAAGCCCAGCTCCCCAGATGTCACCAGCTTCTGTGCTGGGGACAGCTGCTGCCCAGCTCAGGGATAGCAGGACACCCTGCACAGCACTGCTGACCTTGCCTGTTGAGCCCCAGCCTGTTCCAGCTCTTCCAGCAGCAGCAAGATTCTGTTTCACAGCTGTCTCCATCCTTTTGTCACAGCTATAACTTGCTGCCTACCCCCTCTGATGCTGCAGGCCTTTCATCTACCCCACAAGAAGCATTTCCAGCAGCCACAGGATGCTAGCTGGTCAAGCTGCATCTTTTTAAAGATTTTTTTTTTTTTTTTTGCTCAGTCATACACTATCAGTGCTTTTTGGCCAGCTTTAAACCCTCAACTCATTTCCTCCATCCTCCTCTCATCCTTGTGGCCTGGAGCCCTGCTGCTGGAGCTGCACTGGGCCAGGTCTGCAGCTCCCAAGGCAGCATTGGCCAGAGCCCTGTGATGCTGCAGAGCCCAGCAGGGTGGTTTACCTGTGCTGCCCACCTGCAGGGGCAGCTGCTGGCATTGCAGACCACTATTCCAGACTGATATTGCATCCCAGAATTGCTGCTGGCATTGCATCCCAGGGCAGTGAAAAGGAACCTGGGCACCAGAGCAGCTGCCAGAATTCTGCCCCGTGCCGTAACAGTGACCACAAGCAGGGACAGTGTCCTGCTGCTACTTCCCATAGCTCAGAGAGGTTTTCCTCAGGGGACAAGTGTCCCCTGCCTCACAGGTACAGGCAGTGAGCAGCAAGCCTCTGTTGGGAAGCCCAGACCTGAGCGCACAAGAGCTGTGCAGCAGTCACATCAGTGTCTGCTATAGCCACAGGCACTCGCACATCCCCCCAGCAACTGAGTTATTGGTGGGTTTTTCAGTCACTTCAGAACTGAATTCTGATTTGCAGGTACCCTCACCACCTGGCCACAAGTCTGCATTGCTGCTGGAGGCAAATAACTGCATGAGCAGGCAGATGGGGTGTCCCTTCCCACATCTCTGTAAGCTGCAGGATTTCATCAGATCCCTACCCTCTAACTCCTGTTAGAGTGGTAAAACACTGATTTTACATTGAAAGATGGTTTGTTTTTGTTTTCTGAAGTCATTTAGATGCAAGCAGAAGTGACAGATACTCAGAATCACCAATTCAGAGAATTGTTCCCCGTGCATGTCACATGAAGCCACTTTCCACAGGATGGGCTCTGATGAAAGATGATTTTTATCAGCCCACGAACTCACACTCTTCACATAGCTAATACTCTTGAAAAACATCTTTCAGAGCTCCCTATTTAATAAAGGCTGTCTGCCATGTCCTATTGGAAGTGTACCTTGAGATACTCAAAAACTGAGTGAACATAAAGCTTGACCAGGGATGCCAAAGGATGACACAGGCTGACTGATAAAGACAGCTCTGTAAAGCTCAAATTCACATTTTTAACAAAGGACATATGTACTTATATGTGCTCTTTTTACAGCCACTAAGAGGTCTTACCGAGTCTTTTCCTGTTTAGGGTCTCAGAACATCATACAACACCTGTGACTCAGGACAATGAATGTGTCCAACAACTGCAGCTCCACAAATCTAGAACTGCATCACCACGTTCGCCTCATTGAACTTGCTCTGTACAGCCTCATTTTCTTCTTTGGAGCACTGTTTAATGTCCTTGCCTTCTGGGTGTTCTCCTGCAAGGTGAAGAAGTGGACAGAAACCAGGGTGTATGTAATGAATTTAGTGTTTGCAGATTTCTCTGTCATCTGCACCTTGCCTTCCATGGTTTATTTGCTCTGGAGTGAGTCAGCCCGAGGGCAGCTCTGCCAGTTTACAGAGATGATGTATTTTATCAACATGCTGGTGAGCATCTACATCATCTCCTTCATCTCCATCGACAGATACATTGCCATAAAGCACCCTCTGAAAGCCAGGACCTTCAGGTCCCCGTGGAAGGCTGCTCTCCTCTGTGGGCTGCTGTGGCTCCTGGTGGTCAGCTGTGCCACCATCCAGCTGTGGCAGGGACACCCAGATCTCTGCTCCCAGACCTACACCCCCATTCCTGCTGCTCTCAGCCTGCTGGCCATTTTCTTCGTTTTCATTCTCCCCTTGGCAACCTTGACCTTCTGCTCCACAGAAGCCATCAGGAACCTCAAGAAGCATCTGAACACCAATCCAGCGGAGGAGAGATCAATCCAGAAAGCTGTACACATTATTTCTGCAAACCTGATTGTGTTTCTGATCTGTTTCCTGCCAGCCTGCCTCGGGCTGCTGGCCAGGTTTGTCATGGAGAGGGTTGGAGTTACCTGTTTCCTGCTGTGTGTCTCCAAGAACCTCTCCTCTGTGATGAGGTGCATTGCCACCTCCAACTGCTGCCTCGACAGTGTCTGCTACTACTTTGTCACCAGGGAGTTCCATGAAGTCTTCCTGTGGCCCAAAGCCAGCACTCAAAAACCAGAGGCAACCCACCCCTTGCAGACAGAGACTTGCTAAAGGAAAAAAGGGGAGTAAAACCCACCCACAACATCTGCAGCATAGAGAGGAAATACAGCTTCAGGGCTACTGGGATAAGTTTGCTTAAGTCGCTCTTTTTCTCCAGCAAATTCTTTGTTATGTTTAGAAATTTGTACTCTGTGTTTTTATTAAACAAATAGGTCACAGAGATGTGTAGAAGTGTGCATGTAACTGCTTGTTGTTGACATGCCTCCACTGCACCCTCCAGCACCCACTGGTTAGCAGGACAGGTGAGCCATGTACCTCTTTTAGTTCCTTCTGCAGCTGAAATCCATTGATCCTTCTGGCCAACATGTACAGATGTAGATATCATATTTTTCCTCATTGTGTATTTCAGGTTGTCTGCATTATTAAACTAATCCAGTTTATATTTATCCCATTCAGGCTGGGTTGGTGTTTCTGGCATATTACTGAGTACATGTCCTTACAAAACAGCCTAGGCTGTCCTGGCCTCCTTCCCCTTCAACAGGTCAGACAGGTGTGAGGGAACACTTTTGGGATGAAAGCAACACTTGTCAGTCTGGATTTCAGAGCTGAGTCCTCCTGCCCTGGGTGTCCACAGCCTGCCCACACTGGCACCCCTAACATTTCCACCAGGGAAGTGTGTTTTCCCATGAGTCAGCAGCCTAGAAAAGTCAGGGGAGAGAGGAAGTCAATAAATGCTGCCTAGAACTGCGCTTTTTTGTACTTTCTGAATGCTAAAAGTCCCCCAAAATGGCACTGAGCTCTACCCCACCAATGCTCAGAGTTCTACCAGACAGTGTGGGAGAGTCTTTCCTGCCCACAAACACCTTCCCCTGTGACCTACATGTGCCCTCAGTGAGCTCACAGCCAGCACCCAGTCTGCTGCTGTCACCCTCGAGAGCAGGAGCTCCTGGGCTGGTTTGCACAGCCTGGGTTTTGGTAGAGGGGCACAGGGGTGGCTTCACTGAGAAGCTTCCAGAAGCTCCCTCCAAGTCTGGCAGAGCCATTCCTGCTGGCTCTGGGGATGGATTTGCTGCTGGCCAAGGCTGGGCCAATGAGAGAGGTTGGGAACACCTCTGTGATAACACATTTAAGAAGAAAAGCCAAACAAAGGGGGACACACTGGTAATTCCAGCCAGAGGAGAGGAGGAGGTGAGAACATGTGAGGGAAACAAGGTGGAGACACCAAGGGCAAGGGGGAAGGAGGGGCAGGAGGTGATCCAGGGGCCAGAGCTGAGATTCCTCTGCAGGTTGTGGTGAGACCATGGAGGAACAGCTGTGCCCCTGCAGCCATGGGGATCCCCAGGGATGCAGAGATCATTCCACAGCCCCTGGGGATCCATTTGGGATGCAGAGATCATCCCACAGCCCCTGGGGATCCATTGGGGATGCAGAGATCATCTCACAGCCCCTGGGGATCCACAGGGATGCAGAGAGCACACTGCAGCAGTTTTGGGAGGATGCTGTCCATGGGATGGACTCACACTGCAGCAGTTTTGGGAGAATGCTGTCCATGGGATGGGCTCACACTGCAGCAGTTTTTGGGAGAACTGCTGCTTGTGAGAGTGGACCCACTCTGGAGAAGCTCACAGAGAACTTCTCCCATGGAAGGGTCCCCAAGATCTCACAGGGAAGAGCTCCTCTCCTGGAGCAACAAAAGAAAATATAAATGATGAACTGACCAAAACCTCCATACCCTGTCTCCCTGCACTGTTGGTGGGAAGGAGGAAGGGGTTGGGAGAAGAAAAGGTGTTTTAAGGGCTTACTTAACTTCTTATTACTTCTTATTGCTACTAACAATATCTTATAATTTTATAAGCAATAAACTCACTTTGTATCTCTAAGATGAGCCTGTTTTCTCTTGGAATGTTTCCTCCCAGTCCTTATCTCAGCTTAGGAACCCTCTGTTAAATTTTCCTCTGCTGTGCCCAGCTGTGGCAGGGGAGGGTGAGTGAGCAGCTCTGGTGGGTGCCTGGCATTTGGCCAGTGCCAAACCTGTCACTGCCTGCCAGGGTCTCCTGATTCTCAGCAGGACATGTAGGTGGTTTAAAGTCCATGTTTTCCCCAGCCCCAGCACCAAAGAAAAATACAGGAGGCTGTTCTCTGAAGTTTTCAAATTGTTTCTTATCTTAAGAAATTCTTTTTCTAGCTGACAGTGGTCTGTTCAGCATGTTGATCCAGAGTACACTCTGCCTGCCCTGGGCAGGGCTTATCTTATATACTCTAAATTACCTATCTAATATTTACAATTACTTCCCAATACATGACAATTTAATTACACTAATTCTTCGCAGTCCAATCAAAGAATGCCAGGTTGGCATTCAACATGGATGGCATGAAGAGGAAGAAGGAAGAGGCATGCCATGCCCAAAATCCTCCACCTTAGCTTCAACCCCCCCTAATATAAACATTTCTAAAAATTCACTTTTCTATCTTCTAACAGTCTAATTTATACTCTACTTACTTTTCGTGGCTTGTAATTCTTCCTGCAATGTTGGCAAATTTCTCCAAGGACATAAGTCCAGCCCCCAGGAGTCCAGGGCACCATGCCAGGGCCTCTGAGACCCTTGCCAGGGGGTCTAGAAGCATTCAGGGAAGCCAGGGGAACACCCTGGACTTGTACAAACCATGACAGCTGCAAAGACAAGAAGGAATGGGGCAAATCCTGAGGAGAAGAGTGACACCCCTGGCTGCTGGGCAGGGGCTGAGCCAGCCCGGCATGTGTCACCCTGCAGGTGGCAGTGGGTCCCTGCCACCCACTGCCCCTCTGTCCCTGTCCCCTCTGCCGCCGCCCCAGAGGCTCCCTGGGGACCCTTCTGCCGCCAGAAGGGCAATTTGCAACCATTACGGGCTTTATTTCACAAATTGTTTTCCCACGACTGGGAAGATTAAATTTTAATGGCCGGGTTATGTGAGGAGGGGAGGGATGGAAAAACTGAGCTTTGTGCATCGGGAGTGACAACAGAGGGCACCAGAGACTCCGGCTCAGCAAAGCCAGGGCATAAATGGAGCGCTGGGGGAGCGCATCGCTCATTGCTGGGCTGGGACAGCCGTGCCCTGCACTGACACCCGCGGCCACCACGCACCTCCTTTCCTGCCAGGACCTTCCCGGGAGCAGCTCACATGGAGCAGGTAAAGGCTTTTCCTGTTCCCCAGTGGGGCTGTGCTCAGCCCTTTGGTGTGCTTCACCTCCTGCTTGCCAGCACAAGGCTCGCTCAGTGCCCAGTGCCTGCTCTCCTGCTGCTATCACAGCTGTGCTGCCTCTGTTCTGCAGCTGCATTCCCCCCACGGAGGTCTCTGTCCCTCTGTTCTGCAGCTGCATTCCCCCCACGGGGGTCTCTGCCCCTCTGTTCTGCAGATTCCCACCAGTGCTGCCTCAATTTTGGTTCACCTGGCCCTGGGAGTTCTCACCAGCTCTGTGTTGCACAGGGGATTTGGAGGGGCTGGTGTGTCCAGCTGCTCCTTAGGCCAGTGATATGGAGCCAGAGTGGCTTTTTCACTGCAAGGTGACCACAATAGGCTGCCAGGGAACAGGTGCAACATGGGCTGAAACCACAGAGCGGCCAAAACCTGTGAGGCTGAGAGCCCAAGAGCACTAGGACACTGACTGTGTGTTAGTTCCTCTGTGAATTCCATCCTAAAAATTACTGTACATCTGTGCTTTAGTATTGCCATACCAGTTCTTGTGCTAGGGCAGGTGTTGTGCTTTCCTCTGGGAATGCCAGATCTATCTCCCAATCTTGGACACTAAAACAGTCCACTTACTTCATGCAAGCATGTGTTTCCACTACAATTTACATGTTGGTGTTTAAAAGCTGATCACTTATAAGGTAATGTATTGGTAGGAGATTGTAGGAATCTGGGTACATTCCATGCCTGGCTCATTGTAAACACTTCTTCTATGAGCTGCAGACAAAGTCTGATTCATCCTCCTTGCTGGTGGCAAATGCCCTGAAATATTTAAAGGAAGAGCAGAAGATAGTTTAAGTTCTCTGATTCGTGTTTGCCCTAGCAAAATTTTGGCTTCCTACCTTTGAAGGCAGAGATCAGACACATGTGCTCCCTTTGCCTTCTTTCCTTGGTGATGTTTTGTCTGCCAGGGCTGCTGGTACCCCTGCTGAGCTGCTCCTGGCCAGCAGAGGAATGGATTTGTGTTTGGGACACCCAACCCCCGCAGCAGCC